>NC_092381.1:83949800-84553782 GCF_030028105.1 Mobula birostris
TCAAACTCCATTTTAAATACACTTGGCCTCCGCAGATTAACCACCCTCTGGCTAAAAAAAATTCTCTTTGTCTCCGTTTTAGAGGGACGTCCTTCTATTCAAAGACTGTGTCCTCTGGTCCTCAAAACCCCCACTATAAGAAACATCCTCTCCACATCCACTCTATCTAGGCCTTTCAATATTCGATAGGTTTCAAAGAGATCCTCCCTCATTCTTCTAAACTCCAATGTGTTCAGGCCCAAGCTATCAAACGCTCCTCATACGTTAACCTTTTCATTCCTGGAAGAGACTCTCCAATGCCAACACATCCTTTCTTAGATATGGGGCCCAAAACTGCTCACTATACTCTGAGTGTGGTCTAACCAATGTAATGCCTCAGCATTACATCCTTGCTTTTGTATTCTAGCTAACATTGCATTTGCCTTCCTGACCACCAAGTTAACCTGCAAGTTGACCTTTAGTGAATCCTCCACGAGGATGCCTAAGTCCCCTTGCACCTTTGATTTCTGAACATCTTCCCCAGTTAGAAAATAGTCTGCACCTTTATTCCTTCTACTAAAGTGGACAACCATACACCTCCCAACACTATATTCCACCTGTCACTTCTTTGCCCATTCCCTTAATCTGTCTGAATCCTTCTGCAGACTCTGCTTTTTCAACACAACCTGTCTGCATATCTAACTTTCTATTGTCTGCAGACTTGGTCACAAAGCTATCAATTCCATCATCCAAATCATTGACATATAATGTGAAAAGAACTGTCGTTACACCGACCCCTGCAGAACAACATTAGTCACCAGCAGCCAACCATAAAAGGCCCCCTTTATACCCACTCCTCGTCTCCTGCCAGTCAGCCAACCTTCTATCCATGCTAGTATCTTTCCTGTAATACCATGGACTCTTATCTTGTTTAGTAGCCTCATGTGTGACACCTTGTCAAAAGACTTCTGAAAATCCAAGTAACATCATCCACTGATTCTCCTTTGTCTATCTATCCTGCCTGATATTTTCTCAAAGAATTCCAACAGAATTCTTTGTGAGGGAAGATTTTCTCTTCAGGGAAAATGCTGACTTCAGCCTATTTTATTATGTGCCTCCATGTACCCCGAAACCTCATCCTTAATAATAGACTCCAACACCTTCCTAACCATTGAAGTCAGGTTAACTGGCGTATAATTTCCTGTCTTTTGCCTCCCTTCTTAAAGAGCTTGGTGACATTTGCGATTTTTCGGTCCCCTTGGATCATTCCAGAATCTAGTGATTCTTGAAAGATCATTACTAATGGCTCCACAATCTCTTCAGCTCCCTCTTTCAGAACCCTGGGGTGTAATCTATCTGGTCTAGGTCAATATCTAGTCTAACCTCAGATCTTTCAGCTTCCCAAGCATCTTCTCCTTAGTAACTACACCCACTTCTACCCCCTGATACTCTTGAATTTCTGGCATATTGCTAGTGCCTTGCACAGTGAAGACTGATGCAAAATATTTATTAAGTTAGAAATAAGCCAAGCTAAATATTTATTAAGTTTTTATTAAGGATTCAGTCCTAATCTTGGGTGCTGTCTGAGTGGAGTTTGTACATTCTTCGTGACTGCATAGGATTCCTCCTGATGCTCTGGACTCCTCCTATATCCCAAAGACACACAGATTAGTCGGTTGATTGGCTGCTTTAAATTGCCCGTAGTGTATAGGTGAGTGGTAGATTCTGGAGTGAGATGATAAGAAAGTGGAGAAGGTAGGTGACAGGATGACAGGGAGTGGAATTGCTCTGTGAGCCGGTACAGACTTAATGGGCTGAAATAGCCTCTTTCTATGTCATTATGGAAATAGGTGTAACTAAAAAGAGTGAACTGAATTAAAGTAATTAAAACAATAACATAGAATTGAACAATAAATAAATATAGGTGAATTTAATACGAATAGATGCAGTGATGCATTTTGAGAGGTCTCGTAAGGGTAGGACAACGATGGGGCAAAATCAGTTTATTATCAATGACATATGAAGGGAGATTGATAAGTTCGTGGCCTAAGGTAGAAGGAGTCAATTTTAGAAAACCTAGCACATTTACCTTTCAACATAGTGCCCTCCTACATTTACACACATAGTCCAGCGGTCGTGGAGCATTCGGATCTTGGACCTCCAGAAAGTGCCCACAGATCGTGGCCTAAGGTAGAAGGAGATGAGTTATACAGCTCTTGTTACATACACATGCAGGTCAGCTCTTTGAGTGATTATGCAGAAAGTTTGAAGTTAATAACTCATCTCCTTCTACCCTACGCCACGAACTTATCAATCACCCCTGATGAGTTATTAACTGATTAATGCATGACCTCTAGTTCTAGTCTCATTCAACTTCTGTGGAAAGAGCATTTACCTTATTTATACCACTCATAATTTTGTATATCTCCATCAATCTCCCCTCATTTGCCTACACTCCAAGGAATAAAGTTCTAATCTATTTAACCTTTCCCAGAAACTCAGGTCCTCAAGTCCTGGCAGTATTCTTGTGAATTTTCTCTGTCCTCTTTCAATCTTATTGACATCTTTCCTGTAGGTAGGTGACCAGGACTGCATACAATACTCACAATTTGGCCTCATCAATGCCTTATACAATTTCAACATAACATCCCAACTCCTGTAATCAATTATTTGGTTTCTGAAAATAAATGTGCCTGAAGTTCTATTTATGACCCTAACTACCTGTGACACCACTTTCAAGGAATTATGGGTCTGTATTCCCAGTCCTTCTGTTCTACCACACTCCTCAGGGCGCTACTGCTCACTGTGTAATTCATCATGTAAAGGGCAACACCTCACACTTACCTGCATTAAGTTCCATCTGCCATTTTTCAGCACATTTTTCTAGCTGTCCAGATTACACTGCAAGCTTTGAAGGCCTTCCTCGCTGTCCACTACATCCCAATCTTGGCGTCATTCATGAATTTGCTGAGCCAGTTTACGAAATTATCATCCACATCATGGATATAGATGACAAGCAACAATGGACTCGTTGCCAATTCCTGTGGCGCACCACTAGTCACAGGCCTCCAGACAAAGAGGTAAAATTCTGGAAAATAAGTATTACATTTGTTGAACAGGCCAGAAAGGTGCCCAACCAAGTTAGATCAAAGTCAATACTCTCAAATGAAGTATCTGAAATATATCCATAGTCCTTTCCTCGGGACAAGAACAGGTATATATATATATATATACCTCCAGTAAACCATCTCACCTCTGCACGTCTGAAAGAGATTTTGGCTCCAAAACCAGTCACAAATGAGAAAGCTGCAGTTTGATGTTCTGGGTTTGATAAAGTGAATGAATGTCACCACCATGCTAGGAGCACTGTAGAGTTCAGGTTCAATATACCAAGGGCCTCTTATCATCAAAAAAAGTGTCTAATTAGCACAAACTGCAAAGCCAGAAAATTTCCTCTTGTAAAACACTCTCGCAGGCAGACACCAATGCAACATGCCCTGCTGAAATCATCCAAGGATTTTAAAATATTTGCTGTTTTTATAGCTGTCTTTTCTTAACAAATCATAGTTTATTTTCTTCTCTCACACATACCAAACATGGCCAAATCAATGGGACATCTTATAAATAGCTGTGGATTCAATGCACTAGAGCAGTGATTCTCAACCATTTGTAGGAGCTCTTCTCAGGTTTCAGGGACCCCCTTTCCAACAGGGATACAACACAAACAGATAGACAGAAAATAATTTATTATTGAACACCAAGAAAACTTGAACTCCGACATTCTGTTCAAAACTTTTAAAAAGTCTGTATGAAATTAAACATCTATCAGGCCTAATGTGATCCTTGAGTTTGGTGCTTTTCTGCAAGTTTCATGATATTGGGCTCCAAATTAGACAATGACAGTTGGAGGTCACCTCTTGTTGTAATATCAATTCTGTTCCTGGATTTTGTCAAGGAAACTACCTTTTTAGAATCTGCTCTCAACCAAATATGTTGAGGGAAAGGCAATAAAAAATCTTTGGGCTTTTTCCCACAGTGTTGTAAATTTATTCGGCAGATCACTCTTGATCCAAAACTCTTTGGAAACTGACTGAACTGACGATGTGCAGTTATATCACTCTGAAGATCAATCAAACTCTCTTGAAATTCTGCCTCAACTTGGGTAGGTTGTACTTCAAATGGATTCAAAATCCAATCTGGGACACCGAGGTTTAACAGGTCATAATATCTTTCTTGCATATCCTTGTGTACCTGCTTGAGATGTTTCACATAAACCCTTGGAAAGCCACCTCACCTCAGTATGCAGCAGCAGCACCCGGAAGTCTTCATCATTTTCTTCACACAGCTGCCGGAAAAGACGATCCTGAAGGGCATGGGATTTGATGAAGTTTACAGCCTTTAAGACAACTGAAAGCAAAAGATTGAGACGTTCTCCTAAGTTTTTAGCTGCTAGGTGCTCCCCCTGTGAATGATGCAATGAATAGTAAAGACAGAAGGTATAACTCTTTTTAGATGGGCGATGAATCCTCTGTATCGACCAACCATAGAAGCAGCACCATCAGTTGCACAAGCAATTATATTCTCCATTGGAATATTGTTCTCGCTTAAGTAACATTTCATTTCTTCAAAAATAGACAGTCCCTTAGTACCCGTTTTAATCCTCCAGGCAAACAACATCTTTTCCATCTCTTTTCCATCAGTTCGTTTCCGTTCCAGAATCTCACATAAGCCATGAGAAGAGCATCGTTATCTTGTAGAGTAGTTTCATCTAATTGTAAAGAGAATTTCTTGGATTGTAATGAACTGACCAATCCCTCTTCAATATCCCGTGCCTTCTCATCGATTCTTCTGGTAACAGTAGAATTACTGAAAGGAATTGCCTGAATTATTTCTTTGGCACTCAAATTCATGACATCAGATATTATTAAGGACACTGAAGGCAGGATAAGCGACTCGCCAATGTTGTGAGCATTTTCAGTTTTAGCAATCAGTTTACTAATTTTGTATGATGCAACAAGACCCTCCTCTAATTTCTGCGACGTTTGAGTAAGCATTTGTTTCAGCATTGGCCTTCTCTCAAAATTATCTCGAAGGTTTTTGAAGAAATCTAAGTGTTCATCCTTCTTCTCTGGATGCAAGGTATCCAAATGTTTTTTTCAATTTGCTTGGCCTCATGCTTTCATTTGACAATGTAGTCATGCAGTTTAAACACATGGGCAAAGATGGGTTTTGCGGAGATGCGGTGAAACCATACGATAAGTATTCCACTGAATACTGCTGACACATTTTTTTCGCCAAGGAACTCATGGGTAGAATTATTTCTGAAAATAATAAGCGCGCAAAATACAGATACATTACTGACAAAAAATGCTGTCACCCGGAGCCAGGGATTCCTTTTTTCAGTAACTTCATATGCAGTAATAAACACTTTTCACAACCTACCTTAACGTATAATATATCCAACCACATATACTTTAAAGTTACTAGACTAAAAAAGGCCTAGCAAGACACGCTGATCTTCGGAGAATGAAGTATGGCGATAATGGATGTGAGAACCCTTGACTGAATACGTTGACCTGGTGCAGTCTTATTCGCGACTGACTCTGAAGTGAGGCTGTGTGGGAGGAGCTGAAGCAATGAATTTACCAGGTGCACTGAATTCAAACGGTGTGTTGGAAACAGATTATAAATAGGAGGGAAGCTATTGACTCCAACGAAGGTTGCTGCTTGGGTATTTCTTCGGTTCAGTTACCAGGGCCCCCTTAAACCCTTGAGGCTCCCCTTCTCACAGTTTTCAGTTGGTGGCCCCCTTCAAGTGTGGCAGGGCCCCCGTTGAGAATGGCTGCACTAGAGTACAAAGTTATTGTTTTCTACAGACTGACAGTCATTCCATCAATAGCAGAATCAGTTTTTTTTCTTTCTCTCTCTCTCCCTTTCTTCCTTCCCCTCCCTCTTCCTCTCCCTCTCTTTCCGTCCTCCTCTTTCTCTATCTTTTTCTCTCTATTTCTCTCTCCTGCTCCCCTTCTCTCTCTCTCTCCCACTCTCCCCTTTCCCTCCTTCTTTGTCCCTTTCCCTCTCTTTATTTCTTTCTCTTTCTCTTTCTCTGTCTTTCTCTCTCTCTTTCTCAATGGTTTAATGGTGTCATTTAATATCAGAGGATGTATACAGTGTACAACCTGAAATACTATTCGCAAACATCCATGAAACAAATGAAAATCCAAAAGAATGAATGACAGAAAATTGTTAGAACCCCAAAGACCCACTCCCCCACTCCCATACACAAGCAGCAGCAAAGCATTAACCCTCCCCTTCCCCCACTTGTTCCAGGAACCATCAGCACCCATCACCCACCGAGCAAGTAATAGCAAGCCCCCAAAGATAGTCCATGATCTGCAGAACAACAAAAACTACAAAAACCCAGCACTTTGACATGCCACAAGCTCTCACTCTCTCACGAGCAAGGGGCAGAGAGGTATCACCCTTTCCACAGCAAGAGTGAGAGGGACAGATCACCGTTTCCGTGTTACAACCTGAAGCGACGCTTACTTAAACTTACTCAACTCGAGAACCAGCAGATTCTTCCCCCCCACCCCCACTGAGAGGGAGAAAGAGGGTGATCGTCTGAGTACAGAGGCCTTCAATAGCCACATCCATTGTCTTGATGTTCCAATCTCCATGGCGTTTCAGTTGGCAACCCTGGCAAGGAATCGAGTCGTCCACAGGCACCAACCGAAGCTGTACCCCCAAAGGCATATGTCTTCCAGGCCGCTCCTGGAGACATCAAAAATGCTGAGCCAGTTGGTGAGCTCCAGAAGCGGGACCCCATCATCGTACTGGACCGCAGATTCAGTGCAGGGTGTGTGAAGCAAGCCTAGTAGGGAACAGAGTCTGAGCATAAAGGATGAGGGCCCTGGTAGTCATGAGGTAAAGGACAAGTTGCTCCATATTAAGGGTAGGGCAGAGGTACGAGTAGTGCAGCTGGTGCTCCACAATTCTGGAGACCCAGGTTCTCTGTGTGGAGTTTGCATGATCTTGTGGGTTTCCTCCAGATTCCTCCCGCATCCCAAAAATATTCAGGTTCGTAGATTAATTGGCCGCTGTAAAATTTTCCCAAGTGTATTGGTGAGTGGTAGAACCTTTGAGTTGATGAGAATGTATTCTAGAGTAGGATTCGCATAAATGGGTGGTTGATGGTCAGGATTGACCTTGTGGCTGAAATGTGCTACATCTCCTTGACTTTCTTAAGGCAATCTTATCGATGACATAGACAACTAGTTGCAAGTTCATCCTGGGATTTAAAAAAAACAGTGAGATGCAAGCTGTCAGACGGCAGGTAAGAAGAGCAGTTCTGTGACCCATGCAACCATCTTCAGCTCTCAGGCAAGAACGTTTGAGTTCCAGTCAATATGCTTCAGGCACAAATGCTACTCTTTGTATCTTGTAATAGTTATTAAAGTACCCTAATGTGGTGCTTCATGGTTTTGAAGAACTGAATACTTCTGGCATGAGGCAATCACTGCTAGATTCCCAGTTTGAATACTACCGACAATTTCCTCTAAACAGATAAGGTAGTTTCAAGGAGGATTGTGATCTCTCGAAAGCTTCAGAGACCCATAGGTCATTGAAGACTCCCCACTGAGAACCCCGTGAATGATTTTATGACATAGGGGTAGCACCCTCATCTTCGATGGGAGATCAGAATGATATCTCTGTCCACTTTGATCTCCCATTTAATTATCAGACTATATGCAATTGATTATTAGAAGAACTACAAGAAGGGTGGCTTGCAGAACACTTTGCTCTTCCCTGATTGAAGCAATCTTCTTTATTCATATGGATGGATGAATTAAAGAACTGATTGTACAAGCTACAGTTGCTGACCACTTGAACTGTACCACTTCACAAACCACTTTGTACCTTGTCAAGAGAGACCATTCACTCATTCCACCTCATCGTGTTAGGTTGGATGCTGGAAACCTCCACCAGTCTTGTCAAAAGATCACTGAATGCATGCATCAATGTAATTCAGATCAAAAATTCAATTGTTAATGATGGTTAGTGCCCTGGCACTCATCCACAGAAACCAGGTATTTGTTCCAATTCTTTCCAATGGTGAATGGATCATTTTGAATAGGCATCAGCTTACTTGAAGATAATGATTAAGTTTCCAAATCAATAGAATAGAATAAATCTTATTACATTACAATTTTAAAAAAGTAATGGTATTGAGAGCAGTCCTGATGTGAGATGATAGTTAAGCTTCATTGCAAAACTGCAAGTGCCTGGATAAAATGCCGAATAATTTAACCATCACATTGACAGAAATTTACTTCACTTCAAACTAGAGCAAATTATTACAGACAACATAACAATGAAGCCATTGTTCTTCAAAACAGCAACACTCTCATTTATGGACTCTATGCATGAATAGTTGCTTGAACTGCTGTGTGTTTGTTTCAGTTATATACTGCTGCACATTGCTACTTTAATTGCCATAATAGAGTTCAAGGTTATGTTTACAAAAGTATTGTTTGTCCCCGTCGTCATAAATCAGCTGTGCTCTGACATCTGGGGAACCCCTAATCTTGGACAAAGAATTTGATCCCTTAAGATCCAAATAATATATTATTTTTTATAACCAGATTTAAAACTTGCAAAGATCTTGTAACAATGGATTAAACTAAATTAATGGGGTTCACTTGTTATACTTTTGGAAATAAATACTTATTCCTGGGACAAGGATGATAGTATAAATTGCAGCTGTTTCAGATCTGAAACTATGCTGACCCTCACTGGCAAATTATTGAGTGAAACTGAATGACACAGACCGGACATAAAACAAAGATAGCAACAGTAATCTTCACTAATCCCATTATCCCTTTCCTTAGCCTGATGTCTATTTCAATTTGCACACATCAGTTGATTTTAATTCAAGAATGTATGAACGCCCGTCAGGGAAATTTGCTTTTTATGAAATGCCCCGACAATTCCATAGACCTAACTGGGTCTTAAAATCTGCATGAGGAATCTGATTAAATAAAATGCACATGGACATTATTTTGGGTCCGATTTATGGAATACTAACTTCGAATATAACAAGTTCATAAATATTTGGCATGATTCATACATAGGCATCATTTTTAAGGTTATAAGTTCGCTTCAGATTAATTATCAGACTAAAAATAAACAGCCAGTGAAAGTATCCTCTATCTGATATTTATGCTAATGTATCCTGTAAATTTCCTCACACTATCCGCTACCGAGTATTTCCAGAATGTTGCTGCAATCTGAGCTGGGATTTCCTAAAGTTTGGTCAGCACATTGAACTTGATGCCGGAACTGGTGAATTTTGACACCTGCCTCTGAAAGAGGAAGGATTAGATATTTCCGCCGACAACTATCTGACCGCATCCATTTGTTCGACCAGTATCAATCATCAGGCATATCCAAGCTACGTTACAGGGATGATTGATATAGAATACTTTTTCAATTTAATTGATATTTAAGGGTGCCGTGCATTTGTCAGAATTGGGAACATTTATTCTTTGGTTCCAAGGCAGATTTACAACAACTGTCACAAATTCCAGATAAACAGCAACTACCATCATCATAGAGTCACAGAAACAGATTCTTCAGCTTATCACATCCACACAAATCTCATTTGTCTGCATTCTTCTCTGCTTTGACTATTCAATTGTGTCTCTAAATGTGACATAAATTTAGTGAATGTACATACCTAACCACCCACTTCTCCAACAGCACATATCAGGTATCAGTCACCGATTGTGTAAAACGCATTCCCCTCAAATCACTTTTAAAACTCTTTCCTCTCACCTTAAACCTATGCTTCTTGATTTTGATAAGCCTGCCATTGAAAAAAGATTCTGACTAACTACCCTATCTATGTCTCTTACAATTTTATACATTTTGGGTAATCCCTGAGCCGATTTTATTCCAGGGAAAACAAACCCAGCCTTTCCAATCTCTCCACATAGCTAAAGTCCTCCTATATAGGCCATGAGCTGGTGGATCTGCTCTGTATTCTCTGCAGTGCAATCACATCCTTCCTAGAGTATGGCGTCCAGAACTGAACATACGAGGGGTGATTGATAAGTTCGTGGCCTAAGGTAGAAGGAGATGTTATACAGCTCTCGTTACATGCACATGCAGTTCAACTCGTTGAGTGATTATGCAGAAAGTTTGAAGTTACACGAACAACTTATCAATCACCCCTGCTGTGGACCACTTCTGGAGGTCCAAGATGCCGACTCCTACAAAGAAGGGATCCGTATGCTCCACGACCGCTGGACTAAGTGTGTAAATGTAGGAGGGGACTATGTTGAAAAATAAATGTGCTAGGATGCAGTAACTGGGACGTGGACCACAGATTACAACAGGATATAGAAAAGACATGTCAAAAGTTCAATGCTATGACAGTCATGGGAGATTTCAACATGCGGGTCAATTGGGAAAATCAGGTTGGAAATGGAGAGAGTGGATTTGTTGAATGTCTACGAGATAGATGTTTAGAGCAGTTTGTCATTGAGCCTACTAGGGAATCAGCGAAACTGGATTCGGTGTTATGTAATGAACTGGAGGTGATTAGGAAGCTTAAGGTAAAAGAACCCTTAGGAGACAGTGATCACAATAAGATTGAGTTCAACTTGAAATGTGATAGAGAAAGTAAAGCCTGACATAGCAGTATTTCAGAGAAGTAATGGAAATTACATGGTATGAGAGAGGAGTTGGCCATAGTAAATTGGAAGGAGATTCTGGCAGGGATGACAGCAGAGCAGCAATAGCATGAGTTTCTAGGAAAAATGAGGAAAGTGCAGGATAGATATATTCCAAAAACAAGGAGATAACCAATGGCAAAATAATACAACTGTTGCTGACAAGGGAAGTCAAAGCTAATGTAAAAGTAAAAGAAAGGGCAAACAATAAAGCAAAATTTAGTGGGGAGACAGAGGATTGGGAAGCTTTTAAAATCCTACTGACAGCAACTAAAAGAATCTTTAGGGGGGAAAAGATGAAGTACGAAAGCAACCTAGCAAATAATATCAAAGTGGATAATAAAAGCGTTTTCAAGTATGTAACAATATAAGAGAGATGAGCGTGGATATTGGACCACTAGAAAATGAGGCCAGAGAAATAACAACGGGGACCAAGGAGTTGGCAGATGAACTAAATGAATAGTTTGCATCTGTCTTCACTGTGGAAGACATTAGTAGAGTGCCAGATGTTGAAGGGTATGAGGGAAGAGAAGTGAGTATATTTACTATTAAAAAGGGAGAAGGTGCTCAAAAAGCTGGAAGACCTAAGGGTGCATATGTTACCCAGGCCTGATGAACTGCACCCTACGGTTCTGATAGGGGTAATGGCAGAGATTGAGGAGGCATTTGTAATGATATTTCAAAAATCATTGGACTCTGGTGCCAGAGGACTAGAAGCATCCTGTTTCGGGTTTGATTCGAAGAAGGAGTCTGAGAGTCTGAGTGGGAGTGCCGAGAAAGACATTTTTGAAATTTTCGTTATTTTTTTTCCTCCAACGGCGTTCTGAGAGGCGGGACTGTGCAGGCGTGTGACGTCGGGCTGTACAGCGTGGTAGATTTAAAAGGAACAGAGCCTCGTACAGCGGGCAGCGTAGTTTGCGGGCTGCGGAGTGAGCCCGGAGCAGAGTGAAGACTTAAGGGCTTTGGCTCAACGGGCTTAGGCGGAAACAGGCGAGGAAGGATTGGCATTCATTTTCTGTTGTTATTTGAGGAGAGGGGCAGTATGAGTGTGAGAGCAGTTTGCTGTTCTCGGTGTTGGATGTGGGAGGCCCTGGAGTCTCCAAGCCTCCCGGCCGTCTACATCTGCGCCAAGTGCATCGAGATGCAGCTCCTAAGGGACCGCGTTACGGAACTGGAGCTGCAGCTCGATGACCTTCGTCTGGTCAGGGAGAGTGAGGAGGTGATAGAGAGGAGTTGCAGGCAGGTGGTCACGCCGGGGCCACGGGAGGCAGACAAGTGGGTCACGGTTAGGAGGGGGAAGGGGAAAAGTCAGGTAATAGGGAGTACCCCGGTGGCTGTGCCCCTTAACAACAGGTACTCCTGTTTGAGTACTGTTGGGGGGGACGGCTTACCCGGGGGAAGCGACAGTGGCCGTGCCTCGGCACAGAGTCCGGCCCTGTAGCTCAGAAGGGTAGGGCAAGGAAGAGGAGGGCAGTTGTGATAGGGACCTCGATAGTAAGGGGGTCAGATAGGCGATTCCGTGGATGCAGTCCAGAGACCCGGATGGTAGTTTGCCTCCCTGGTGCCAGGGTCTAGGATATTTCTGATTGTGTCCAAAATATCCTGAAGTGGGAGGGTGAGGAGCCAGAGGTCGTGGTACATATAGGTACCAATGACATAGGTAGGAAAAAGGATGAGGTCCTGAAAGGAGAATATAGGGAGCTAGGAAGGGAGTTGAGAAAAAGGACCGCAAATGTAGTAATCTCGAGATTACTGCCTGTGCCACGCGACAGTGAGAGTAGGGATGCGATGAGGTGGAGGATAAATGCGTGGCTGAGGGATTGGAGCAGGGGGCAGGGATTCAAGTTTTTGGATCATTGGGACCTCTTTTGGCGCAGGCGTGACCTGTACAAAAAGGACGGGTTGCACTTGAATCCTAGGGGGACCAATATCCTGGCAGGGAGATTAGCGGGAGCTGCTAAGGTGACTTTAAACTAAAGTGGTTGGGGGGTGGGAATCAAATTAAAGAGGCTAGGCGTGAGGAGGTTAGTTCACTACAGGGGGATGGGAACCAGTGCAGAGAGGCAGAGGGGTGTAAAGTGAGGGTAGAAACAAAAAGTACTATGGAGAAAAGTAAAAGTGGCAGGCCGACAAATCCAGGGCAAGCATTAAAAAGGTCCACTTTTCAGCATAATTGTATAAGGGCTAAGAGAGTTGTAAAAGAGCGCCTGAAGGCTTTGTGTGTCAATGCAAGGAGCATTCGTAATAAGGTGGATGAATTGAAAGTGCAGATTGTTATTAATGATTATGATATAGTTGGGATCACAGAGACATGGCTCCAGGGTGACCAGGGATGGGAGCTCAACGTTCAGGGATATTCAATATTCAGGAGGGATAGACATGAAGGAAGGGGAGGTGGGGTGGTGTTACTGGTTAAAGAAGAGATTAACGCAATAGAAAGGAAGGACATAAGCCGGGAAGATGTGGAATCGATATGGGTAGAGCTGCATAAGTGACTTCAATCTACATGTAGATTGGGTGAACCAAATTGGTAAAGGTGCTGAGGAAGAGGATTTCTTGGAATGTATGCGGGATGGTTTTTTGAACCAACATGTCGAGGAACCAACTAGAGAGCAGGCTATTCTAGACTGGGTTTTGAGCAATGAGGAAGGGTTAATTAGCAATCTTGTCGTGAGAGCCCCCTTGGGTAAGAGTGACCATAATATGGTGGAATTCTTCATTAAGATGGAGAGTGACATAGTTAATTCAGAAACAAAGGTTCTGAACTTAAACAGGGGTAACTTTGAATGTATGAGATGTGAATTAGCTAAGATAGACTGGCAAATGACACTTAAAGGATTGACGGTGGATATGCAATGGCAAGCATTTAAAGGTTGCATGGATGAACTGCAACAAATGTTCATCCCAGTTTGGCAAAAGAATAAATCAAGGAAGGTAGTGCACCTGTGGCTGACAAGAGAAATTAGGGATAGTATCAATTCCAAAGAAGAAGCATACAAATTAGCCAGAGAAAGTGGCTCACCTGAGGACTGGGAGAAATTCAGAGTTCAGCAGAGGAGGACAAAGGGCTTAATTAGGAAGGGGAAAAATGATTATGAGAGAAAACTGGCAGGAAACATAAAAACGGACTGTAAAAGCTTTTATAGATATGTAAAAAGGAAAAGACTGGTAAAGACAAATGTAGGTCCCCTGCAGACAGAAACAGGTGAATTGATTATGGGGAGCAAGGACATGGCAGACCAATTGAATAATTACTTTGGTTCTGTCTTCACTAAGGAGGACATAAATAATCTTCCAGAAATAGTAGGGGACAGAGGGTCCAGTGAGATGGAGGAACTGAGCAAAATACATGTTAGTAGGGAAGTGGTGTTAGGTAAATTGAAGGGATTGAAGGCAGATAAATCCCCAGGGCCAGATGGTCTGCATCCCAGGATGCTTAAGGAAGTAGCCCAAGAAATAGTGGATGCATTAGTTATAATTTTTCAAAACTCGTTAGATTCTGGACTAGTTCCTGAGGATTGGAGGGTGGCTAATGTAACTCCACTTTTTAAAAAAGGAGGGAGAGAGAAACCAGGGAATTATAGACCGGTTAGCCTAACGTCGGTGGTGGGGAAACTGCTGGAGTCAGTTATCAAGGATGTGATAACAGCACATTTGGAAAGCGGTGAAATGATCGGACAAAGTCAGCATGGATTTGTGAAAGGAAAATCATGTCTGACAAATCTCATAGAATTTTTTGAGGATGTAACTAGTAGAGTGGATAGGGGAGAACCAGTGGATGTGGTATATTTGGATTTTCAGAAGGCTTTTGACAAGGTCCCACACAGGAGATTAGTGTGCAAACTTAAAGCACACGGTATTGGGGGTAAGGTATTGGTGTGGGTGGAGAGTTGGTTAGCAGACAGGAAGCAAAGAGTGGGAATAAACAGGACCTTTTCAGAATGGCAGGCGGTGACTAGTGGGGTACCGCAAGGCTCAGTGCTGGGACCCCAGTTGTTTACAATATATATTAATGACTTGGATGAGGGAATTAAATGCAGCATCTCCAAGTTTGCGGATGACACGAAGCTGGGTGGCAGTGTTAGCTGTGAGGAGGATGCTAAGAGGATGCAGGGTGACTTGGATAGGTTGGGTGAGTGGGCAAATTCATGGCAGACGCAATTTAATGTGGATAAATGTGAAGTTATCCACTTTGGTGGCAAAAATAGGAAAACAGATTATTATCTGAACGGTGGCCGATTAGGAAAAGGGGAGGTGCAACGAGACCTGGGTGTCATTATACACCAGTCATTGAAAGTGGGCATGCAGGTACAGCAGGCGGTGAAAAAGGCGAATGGTATGCTGGCATTTATAGCGAGAGGATTTGAGTACAGGAGCAGGGAGGTACTACTGCAGTTGTACAAGGCCTTGGTGAGACCACACCTGGAGTATTGTGTGCAGTTTTGGTCCCCTAATCTGAGGAAAGACATCCTTGCCATAGAGGGAGTACAAAGAAGGTTCACCAGATTGATTCCTGGGATGGCAGGACTTTCATATGAAGAAAGACTGGATGAACTGGGCTTGTACTCATTGGAATTTAGAAGATTGAGGGGGGATCTGATTGAAACGTATAAGATCCTAAAGGGATTGGATAGGCTAGATGCAGGAAGATTGTTCCCGATGTTGGGGAAGTCCAGAACGAGGGGTCACAGTTTGAGGATAGAGGAGAAGCCTTTTAGGACCGAGATTAGGAAAAACTTCTTCACACAGAGAGTGGTGAATCTGTGGAATTCTCTGCCACAGGAAACAGTTGAGGCCAGTTCATTGGCTATATTTAAGAGGGAGTTAGATATGGCCCTTGTGGCTACAGGGGTCAGGGGGTATGGAGGGAAGGCTGGGGCGGTGTTCTGAGTTGGATGATCAGCCATGATCATAATAAATGGCGGTGCAGGCTCGAAGGGCCGAATGGCCTACTCCTGCACCTATTTTCTATGTTTCTATGTTTCTATAAAATTGCAAATGTCACTCCACTCTTTAGGAAAGAAGGAAGGTAGCAGAAGGGAAATTGTAGACCAGTTAGCCTGACCTCAGTAGCTGGGAAGATGTTGGAATCAATTTTTAAGGATGAAGTTATGGAGTACTTGGTGACACAGGACAAGATAGGACAAGGTCAGCATGGCTTGCTTAAGGGAAAATCTTGCCTGATGAACCTGTTGGAAGTCTTTGAGGAGATTACAAGTAGGATGGATAAAGGGGATGCAGTGGATGCTGTATATTTGGACTTTCAGAAGCCTTTGACAAGGTGTCACACATGAGGCTGTTTAGAGGTTGCCAAGTTAAGAGCCCATGGTATTACAGGAAAGTTACTAACATGGTCAGAATATTGGCTGATTGGTAGGAGGCAGCATGCGGGAATAAAAGGATTATTTTCTGGTTGGCTGCCAGTGACGAGTGGTGTTCCATAGGGATCGGTGTGGGACTTTTTATGCTGTATATTCATGATTTAGGTGATGGAATAGATGGTTTTGTTGCCAAGTTTGCAGATTATATGAAGATTGGTGGAGGGGCAGGTAGAGTTCAGGAAACATGTAGGCTGCAGAGGGATTTAGACAGATTAGGAGAATGGGTAAGAAGGTGGCAAATGAAATACAATGTTGGAAAATGCTTAGTCATGCACTGGGTAGAAATAAATGTGTGGACTATTTTCTAAATGGGGAGAAAATCCAAAAATCTGAGAAGGAAAGGGACTTGGGAGTCCTTGTGCAGACCACCCTAAAGGTTAACTTGCAGTTAGAGTCAGTGGTGAGGAAGGCAAGTGCAATGTTAGCATTCATTTCAAGAGGTTTAGAAATCAAGAGCATGGATGTGATGCTGAGGCTTTACAAGACATTGGTGGGGCCTCACCTTGAGTACTGTGAACAGTTTTGGGCTGCTCATGTAAGAAAAGATGTGCTGGCATTGGAGAGGGTTCAGAGGAGGTTCACAAGGATGATTCTGGGAATGAAAAGTTTATCATATGAGGGACGTTTGATGGCTCTGGGTCTGTACTCACTGGAATTTAGAAGGATGAGGGGAGATCTCATTGAAACCCTTCAAATATTGAAAGGCTGAGACAGAGTGAATGTGGAAAGGATGTTTCCCATGGTGGGGGAGTCTAGGACAAGAGCGCACAGCCTCAGGATAAAGGGGCCTCCACTTACAACAGAAACGAAGATAAGAAGAAATTTCTTTAGCCAGAGGGTGGTGAATTTGTGGAAATTATTACCACAGGCGGCTGTGGAGGCCAGGTTGTTGCGTTTGATCAGAGTTTGATCAGTTCTTCATCTGACACAGCATTAAAAGTTATGGGGAGAGGCAGGGGAGTGGGGCTGAGGAGGGGAAGAAAGGATCAGCTGTGATTAAATGGTGGAGCAGACTTGAGAGGCCAAATGGGCTAATTCTGCTCCTATGTCTTATGGTCTTATGGTTAATCTTTTGGGACTCCTGCACAAGGACTTCCGAATCCATTAGCACCTTGGATTTTTGAATTTTCTCCCAGTTTAGAAAAGCCTAAGCATTTATTCTTCTACCAAAGTACATGACCATGCACATCCTGACAATCTATTTCATCTCCCTCTTCTTTGCCCATTCTCGTAATCTGTCTAACTCCTTCTACAGCCTCCCTGCTTCCTCAACACCTCCTGCCCCTCCGCCCATCTTCATATCATCCATAAACCTGGCCACAAAGCCATCGATTCCATCATCCAAATCATTGACATAAAATGTGAAAAGAAGCAGTCCCAACACTGACCCCTATGGAACACCACTAGTCACTGGCAGCCAGTCAGAAAAATCTCCTTTTATTCGTACTCTTTGCTTCCTGCAAATCAGCAAATCCACTATCTATGCTAGTATCTTTCCTGTAATACCATGGGCTTTTATCTTGATAAGCAGCCTCAAGTGTGGCACCTTGTCAAGGAATTCTGAAAATCCAAGTACACAATATCCACCAATTCTCCTTTTTTCTCTCTTGCTTGTTACTTCCTCAAAGAATTCCAGCAGATATGTCAAGCAAGATTTTCTCTTAAAGAAACCATGCTGACTTTGGCCTTTGTTATCATTTGCCTCGAAACACCCCAAAACCTCATCCGAAACAATCAACTCCAACATCTTTCAACCACTGAGTTCAGGCTAACTGGCCTATAACCTCCTTCCTTCTGCCTCCCTTCCTTCTTGAAGAGTGGAGTGACATTTGCAATTTTCCAGTCTTCCAAAACCTTGCAGATTCTAGTGATTCCAGAGAGATCATTCTCCACTGTCTCTTCAGCGAGAGCCGTTGGGGAGAGTTTAAACTAATTTTGTTGGGGAATGGGAAACTGGGTGATAGGGCTGAGGTGACAGTCTTTTCAGCTACCTCTTATAGAACCCTGGGTTGTACATCTGGTCCAGGTGACTTATCTACCTTCAGACCTTTCAGCTTCCCAAGTACCTTCCCCTTAGTCATAGCTTCATTATCTCTCTTTTGAATGGAAGAGCCCTGGCCAGGGCTACTGTGCGTGGGAATGAAGGTCAAAAATTTGCTCGAATTTGGAGGAATTCCTGGCTGCCATGAGGTAGGTGTTCCATCAGTCTGCCACAGACAACTGAGGCTCGGACAATCTGATGAAGATTCAACGGGGCAGACAGTCAGCGGCCAACTTCACTATCGAGTTTTGGACCTTGCCCCAAGGGAGTGGCTGGAATGGGGTGGCGCCGGTCACTCTATGGCCTCTGAGATGAACTGAAGGATGGACCCACCTCAGGAAGCCAGCAGAGGACTTAAAGATTCTGATCAACCAATCTATTCATCTCGATAATCATTTGGCAGAGCGTAAGTGGGATTACATCAAGAGGTCGAAGGGGGCTAATCCAAGCCTGGCCTCAATGCATTGTAGTTCCAATCTCTGATCTCGACCCATGACCGGCCCATCTCCTGCTCAGGATCCCATCGAGCCCATGCAAATCAGCTGCATGAGAATCATTCCCGAGGAGAGGTTCTAGCGATGGAGTCGAGGTTGCTGCTATTACTGCGGGGAAGCAGGTAACCAATGGGCTGAATGTCCAAACCCGCAGCCACTAGAAGAACTGCTAAGACTGGCCAGTGTCAGTACCAGCCTACCCCCAACCTCATGGAGTTTGATGTCGTGCTAAGGGCGGAGATCTCCTGGCCTACGAACCAACGAGAGGACTCTGGGTCAGCTGGAAATTTCCTGGGCCTGAGGACCAGCTGCCGGCTCAGCATACCCCTGCAGGAGGTGAACCAGCCCACGCCCACAACTATCTTGGATGGCCGCCCGCTTGGTTCCAGGCAGACCCGGCAGCAGACACCAGTCTTGTGGACGAAGGTAGAGGATCATACGGAGGACATTAGTTTCTCACATATCTGATGTGGATAGAGAATTGGTTGGCAGACTGGAAGCAAAGAGTGGGAATAAACAGGACCTTTTCAGAATGGCAGGCAGTGACTAGTGGGGTATGCAAGGCTCAGTGCTGGGACCCCAGTTGTTTACAAAATATATTAATGACTTAGACGAGGGAATTAAATGCAGCATCTCCAAGATTGTGGATGACACAAAGCTGGGCGGCAGTGTTAGCTGTGAGGAGGATGCTAAGAGGATGCAGGGTGACTTGGATAGGTTAGGTGAGTGGGTAAATTCATGGCAGATGCAATTTAATGTGGATAAATGTGAGGTTATCCACCTTGGCGGCAAGAACAAGAAAACAGATTATTATCTGAATGGTGGCCGATTAGGAAAAGGGGAGGTGCAACGAGACCTGGGTGTCATTATACACCAGTCATTGAAAGTGGGCATGCAGGTACAGCAGGCGGTGAAAAAGGCGAATGGTATGTTGGCATTCATAGCAGGAGGATTCAAGTACAGAAGCAGGGAGGTACTATTGCAGTTGTACAAGGCCTTGGTGAGACCACACCTGGAGTATTGTGTGCAGTTTTGGTCCCCTAATCTGAGGAAAGACATTCTTGCCAAAGAGGGAGTACAAAGGAGGTTCACCAGATTGATTCCTGGGATGGCAGGACTTTCATATGATGAAAGATTGGAAGGGTTATACTCTCTGGAACTTAGAAGATTGAAGGGGGATCTTATTGAAACGTATAAAATTCTAGAGAGATTGGACAGGCTAGATGCAGGAAGATTGTTCCCGATGTTGGGGAAGTCCAGAACGAGGGGTCACAGTTTGAGGATAAAGGGGAAGCCTTTTAGGACCGAGATGAGGAAAAACTTCTTCACACAGAGAGTGGTGAATCTGTGGAATTCTCTGCCACAGGAAACAGTTGAGGCCAGTTCATTGGCTATATTTAAGAGGGAGTTAGATAAAGCCCTTGTGGCTAAAGGGATCAGGGGGTATGGAGAGAAGGCAGGTTCAGGGTTCTGAGTTGGATGATCAGCCATGATCATACTGAATGGCGGTGCAGGCTCGAAGGGCCGAATGGCCTACTCCTGCCCCTATTTTCTATGTTTCTATCTCTGATCATTGGGGACCCTTGGCTGTCCCAGCATCACCCATTGATGAACTGGAAGGGAAGGATCATTGCATGGTCCAGTTACTGCAAGAAGTATGCTTTCAGCTTTGTGTTCCGACCCCCAGACTCTCCTGAGACCAGCAGCTGATGGTGGGTGGGGGGGGGGCGGGTGGTGGGATGTGTGGACGGGGAAGACTTCTGTTCGGGGTAACTTGAAGCCTCCAGGAAACCCAGTCGTGTTTTTGAGGGCAGAGAAGCCAGATCCAGCCAACAGGCCTGTGCGGGTCCTGACCCTGTCCACTCAGGGGTGCGCTAGAATAATCTCTAGTACGGGAGCAAGCCAAGGAGGTGCCCAAGCAGTCTGAAACTCTAGCAGCTAAGCCAAAGGGCTCCAGTTGCCAGGTTCCATCTAAGGGGGAAGGCTCCAAAATGGAGACCCTTGGAGCCTAGTCCCGAAACTTCTCGCGCCTCACTGCCAATACCTGAGGATACAGATGAGGATTTGAACTGGGATTTGGCCTCTGTTTCCACTGAAGACTCTTGTGAACCTATGGAGGAGACTTGGGAGACTGTCAAATCACCCCCACTACCTAAGAAGCCTCAGGAGTCGTCCTTGGAGGAAGATTTGGGAGTAATTGCAGTACCCAAGCCAATCCTTCTGTCTACAAGGATTTGGAAGAGGTCTTCAGCAAGGGAAAGGCCTCGACTCTTCCACCACACTGACCCTACAACTGTGCAATAGATCTACTGCTTGGTCATTGACCTCCGTGGGGTCGATTATCCGTGGTCTCAGGCCCAGAAAGAAGTGCAATAGAGGAGTACGAGGGGTGATTGATAAGTTAGTGGCCTAAGGTAGAAGGAGTCAATTTTAGAAAATCTAGCACATTTATTTTTCCTACATTTACACACTTAGTCCAGTGGTCGTAGAGCATACGGATCCCTTCTTTGTAGAACTCAATGTCTTGGACCTTCAGAAAGTTGCCTGCATCAGAGGTGATTGATAAGTTCGTGGCCTAAGGTAGAAGGAGTTGAGTTATTAACTTCAAACTTTCTGCATTTTCACTCAAAGGGTTGAACTGCACGTGCATGTAACGAGAGCGGTATAACTCATCTCCTTTGACCTTAGGCCACGAACTTATCAATCACCCCTCTTATATAAAGGAGTCTCTTGCCATGGTAACACACATCAAAGTTGCTGGTGAACGCAGCAGGCCAGGCAGCATCTCTAGGAAGAGGTACAGTTGATGTTTCAGGCCGAGACCCTTGGTTCTGTTCCAAGGAGGTCCTTCAGTTAGTCCTGACAAAGGGTCTCGGCCTGAAACGTCGACTATACCTCTTCCTAGAGATGCTGCCTGGCCTGCTGCGTTCACCAGCAACTTTGATGTGTGTTGCTTGAATTTCCAGCATCTGCAGAATTCCTCGTGTTTGCGCTCTTGCCATGGTATTCATTTGGCCTTCCATCTCTCCAGCCAGTGCTGGCTTCTTCCTCATACAGAAAAAGGATGGGAGCCTGTGGCCATGCTTTGTTTATGGAGGGCCGAATTGCATAAAAGTCAAGAAGCATTATTCTCTTCCACTCATGAACACTTCCAAGGAGCAAAAGTATTCTCGAAGCTAGACTTGCAGAATGCATACGATCTAGTTTGCATAAAGGAAGGTGACAAGTGTTAGATGGCATTCAACACACTGACTGGACAATATGACTACCTGGTCATGCTTTTCAGCCTTGTAAATGTGTAGCAGTTTTCTCGACCTTTACAAACAACATGCTCTGGGATGCTCTCCATAAGTACACCTTTGCCTACTGGGACGACATCCTAATTTTCTCGAAGTCCATGGAGGAGCACATCACTCATGTCAGAATCAGAATCAAGTTTATTATCACCGGTATGTGTCGTGAAATTTGTTAGCTTAGCAGCAGCAGTTCAACACAATACATAATATAGAAGAACAAGAAATAAATAAATTACAGTATTTGCATATTGAATAGTTTAAAAATTGTGCAAAAACAGAAATAATATATATTAAAAAAGTGAGATAGTGTTCACGGGTTCAACGTCCATTTAGGAATCGGAAGAAGCTGTTCTTGAATCGCTGGGTGTGTGCCTTCAGGCTTCTGTACCTCCTACCTGATGGCAATGTTGAGAAAAGGGCATGCCCTGGGTGCTGGAGGGTCCTTAATAATGGATGCTGCCTGTCTGAGCCACCACTCCTTGAAAATGTCCTGGGTACTTTATAGGCTAATACCCAAGATGGAGCCGACTAAATTTATGACCCTCTGCAGCTTCTTTCAGTCCCGTGCAGTAGCCCTCTTCCACCCCCACCCCATACCAGACAGTGATGCAGCCTGCAGATTGCTCTCCACGCTATACCTATGGAAGTTTTTCAGCATTTTTGTTGTCGTACCAAATCTCTTCAAACTCCTAATGAAGTATAGTCAGGACCAGGTTAGGTCCTCAGAGATCTTGACAACCAGGAACTTAAAACTTCTCACTCTCTCCACTTCTGATCCCTCTATGAGGATTGGTATGTCTTCCTTCTTCTTACCCTTCCTGAAGTCCACAATCTGCTCTTTTGTCTTACTGACGTTGAGTACAAGGTTGTTGCTGCAACACCACTCCACTAGTTGGTATACCTTGCTTTGTACGCCCTCTTGTCTCCATCTGAGATTCTACCAACAATGGTTGTATCATCAGCAGGTGGAACTACTGAGATGGTATTTGAGCAATGCCTAGCCACACTGTCATGGATATAGAGAGAGTTGAGTAGCGGGTTAATCACACACCCTTGAGGTGCACCAGTGTAGATCGTCAGCAAGGAGGAGATATTATCAACAATCTGCACAGATTGTGGCCTTTGGGTTAGGAAGTCAAGGATCCAATTGCAGAGGGAGGTACAGAGGCCCAGGTTCTGTAACTTCTCAATCAGGATTGTGGGAATGATGATGTTAAATGCTGAGCTATAGTCAATGAACAGCATCCTGACACAGGTGTTTGTATTGACCAGTTGGTCTAATGCTGTGTGAAGAGCCATTGAGATTATGTCTGCTGTTTGAGATGTTCTAAAGAGGCTTCTTGATCATGGACTTTATGTCCAGCTTGAGAAGTCCAAATTTCATGTAACCACCATTTCATTTTTGGGCTTCATCATCTCTAATGGCAATCTCAAGATGGACCCTAGTAAGACTCAGACAGTTGGAGATTGGCCACAACCCTCCAGTGTGAAACAAGTCCAGTGATTCCCAGGATTTGCCAACTTTTATCGAAAGTTCATCAGAAACTTTGGCTCAGTGGTGGCTCCACTGACAGCACTAAGCAAGAGACCTGTGAGCCTTTTTGTTTGGATTACCAAGATGGAGGCTACTTTTGCAGAGCTCAAACAGCAGTTCATGACAGCTCCCATTTTGGTCGCACCTAACCTGGACCTTCCCTTCATTGTGGAAGTGGGCGCCTCAGATGTTGGAGTGGGTGCAGTGTTGTCTCAACGACACCTTCGGGCTATAAACTGCACCCACGTGCATTCTTTTCCAGGCAGCTATCCCTGGCAGTGGTGAACTATGACATTGGGAATAGAGAGCTGTTCATGGTCAAGTTGGCTCTGGAGGAATGGCATCACTGGCTTGAGGGGGCCAAAGAACCCTTTTATCATATTGACAGACCACAAGAATCTGGCTTTTTTTCAGGAGGCCAAGAGACTGAATTCCTGTCAGTTTGATGAACCCAAATGAGAAAAGCAGTCTACCACCATATTGCCTCGGCCAAGGTGATAGCGCTAATTCATTGAGGAATCGACATACTTGTTCACAAGGTCTGGATGCAAGGGGAGGTTCCTCAGAACAGCCTTCTGGGTCGGCTGTTCATTCCTGGTCCTGTTCAGTGTCAGGTTTTTCAATGGGGACATGCATCAAGAATGATATCTCACCCAAGGATTGCCAGGTCCCTCAAGTTCATTAAGAGAAGATACTAGTGGCTGGAATGGTGAAGGAGGTCTGTCAATATGTGCAGGCATATGAGGTGTGCACCCGGAACAAGGAGCCCCGCACCGAACTTCAAGGGCTTCTTCACTCTCTGCCTGTTCCAGACAGACCATGGGCACCCATCTCCATGGATTTGTCAAGGGTCTTCTTCCTTCCAAGGGGAAGACCATTATCATAGTAATTGTAGATCATTTATCAAAGGTCTGCAAATTCATTGCCTTAGGCAGACTACCATCTGCAGCGGAGATGGCCGAAATTGTCCTACACCAGGTCTTCAGGATCCACAGTTATCTGATGGACATTGTGTCAGACCGCAGTCCGCAATTTGCGTCACATTTTTGGAGGACATTCTGTAAGGCAGGGTCCCCAACCTTTTTTTGCACCGTGGACTGGTTTAATATTGACAATATTCTTGTGGACCGGCCGACGGGGTAGGGTGTTAAAGTTCAACAGTGCGTGACGGGGAATGAGGAAAGGTGCAGCTGACAAATATCGGTTCATGTTGCCAAGTCATATCATTTCCTTGCGGCCCGGTAGCACATTGCAGCCCGGTACCGGTCCACGGCCTGGTGGTTGGGGACCACTGCTGTAAGGTTATTGGGGCAACAGCAAGTCTTTCCTTGGGGTTTCACCCGCAGTCCAATGGCCTGATGGAGCGGATGAACCAAGATTTGGAACAAACCCTAAGGTGTATGGCCTCTGAAAGACAGGATGACTGTTTGTTTGGGCAGAGGTTACCCACAGCACTTTACAGCATTCAGTGCACAGGTTGTCCCATTTTGAATGCCTATTTGGGTATTCTCCACCACTCTTCCCTAAGCAGGAGGCCGAGGTTGGGGTTCCTGCAACTGAAGGTCTAGCCTGATGCTGCAAGGAGAAATGGTCTGGGGCAAGGGAGATTTTGTTAGCTTTGACCTGGAAGGTTGAAATAAAGGCTAACCACAAGAGAAAACACGGACCAGTTTTGCGGCCTGGGCAACAGGATTTGCCTGTCTGAACGAAGTTCAGGAAATTGGCGCTCAAGTTCATTGGATCCTTCAAGATTCTCAGGAAAGTAAGTAGGTGTAACCCAGTGGCTTACACCTTACAGCTCCCCAAGACTCTCAAGATCAATTCCACTTTCCATATTTCCAAATTAAAACCTGTGAACACCAGCCCTTTAGCCCCACCATCATCAGTCCCACTACTGCCCAGGTTTGTCGATGGGAATAGATTTTCACCATGAGAAGAGTTTTGGATTCCCGAATTGTTCAGGATGCTTGGAGGTTCCTCATGGACTGGAAGGTTTTGGACCTGAAGAAAGGTGCTAGGTTCCTGAAAGGGACATCTTGGATCTGACTCTCAACTGTGACTACGATCATTCTCTCTCTGAGGAGCCAAGGGCTGGCCATAGGGGAGGGGGTCCTGTTATAACATGCACCCAATCACGCCAGCTTGCGGGGCTTAGACACAATAAATCTCTTGAATAGAGATTTAGCAGCCTTTTTAAAGATTCAGGATCATCCTGCTAATTGGTATTCATGTTTTGGGCGCAAAGAACTGAGTATTTACAGAACACCTGAATAGAGCATCAGTTCTCAATCGTAAGTTGTACTAATGATATTGCCTAGTGTTTGTTTTGTGCTCAGTTCTTGATCCATATCTCAATCTTAGCCTTGGATACTCCAGCATTTGGGTCCAAACCATCCTCTTCAAGGACTCTCGTCATACTTACAGCTTTTTTGAAGCAAGCATAACCAAGAAACAAAGATGTGTTACCTGGTAAAGCTGACTCATCCAACTACAGAGCAAATTCTGTTGTGGTAAGTACAATACGTTGTATAATGTGTCTTCCACACTCTCAGACATTTTATCTATTTGTCTTTCAACAGAGTTATCACTGAGTGGAATCAATTTGATTATTTAGTTCTGTACTCAGAACCTCCCTGACTGCTGACACAATCAGTTCTTCTCCAATTATATGCGGCTTTTCAGATTAAGCAATGAGCAATGAATTGTTGTATGAAGCACGCAAACCATCACTGTCATGTTGTGAAGTGCTGGCAAAGATATTTTGAAGCATTTTCCGTTTCTGAAAGTTTTCACAAAGTGACTGAAAATAAGGCAAGTTCTTATTTGCTTTATCAGAGTGTGTTATCTTTAAATGTTCAAGGAACCTGGACAGTTTCATTGTCTCATTTGAAAAAACTTGTTCACACAACAGACACATTGTTGGCTGCTTGGTGCTGGTATAAATCCATATTGTAGATACTCTGCTCTATACTGTCTATACTTCTTTTTCTCTCGGTCTGCTTCCACCTTTTACTTTATGGATTAATGCACGCAGTCAATAGCCTTTTGCTAAGTCCAACCTCAAGTTTGTGAAGTCCAAACTTCTTTTTCTCTTGGTCTTCTGCCATTTATGGATTAATGTCCACAGTCAATAGCCTTTCGCTAAGTCCGACCTCAAATGCTGTGATCGATAAAGGGGCAAGTTATGATGTCATAATAGCTCAGGCAAAACCTGACTCTCTGCCTGAAGGTGCATAAAGTGGGGCAGCAATATCTCAGTTGGGCCATGGGTTAGAGAAATGTGGTCAAGACCATTCAAAAGAGAAGATACTGAATGCCATACCATACCATAATTCACAAAAACTGCGTCACAGCGTGATTAGAGTATGGGGATCTTACTGGCTAATAGTAGTGAATGGCAATAATGCACAAGCCAGGCCTGGAAATAACATGATTTCTTCACTCCAGATTGCTCAGGATAAGCCAAATACAGAAGTGTCATACTACTTTTCAACCACTATGATATGCTTCAAGAAAACTTGAGATCGGTAGGTTAGCATGAGATGAGGTGATTATGTGATCATTGTAATCAATTATGAGGCACTGAGGATCAAATGTTTATAATAAGTAATTTATTTCTTTGATGAAGCCTGTAATCCTTCAGGGGCCCCTCTTGCTACCCAAGGTCCCTCTGCCCCCTTTAGCTTTATCGTCCTCTTAGAAATTCTCATTGCGCCAGGGAAGTGGAGGGGATATCGCCCACGTTAGAAACCACCGATCTATGCCCTGGTCATTGAATCCAAATGCTTATTAAATTTTGTGGAGTGTATCTGCCTCTACCACCCACCCAGGCAATGCTATCCAGATTCCAGCCACCCTTGGATCATAAAATTCTTGCACAGATCTCCTCAAATCCTCTTCCGCATTACCCACGTACAGCTGAATGCACAGCAATCTAGAAATGCAAAAGACCAACATTGGCTAAGGGCAGGGATTTTGGATGTTTGTAAGGTTGGAGAGGGTTACAGGGAGTGGGAAAACAGAGGAATAATTAACAAATAGACACAAGGGTGCTAAAATTGAAGCATGCCAGACTGGAAAGTTGTGTAAGGGAACAGGCCCAGAAGTACTTGGTGAATGGTTTCTAATGCAAGCTACATGGAACCGAATTCTGGATGACCTTACATTTAAGGAAGGTGATTCTTGAAAGGCTGGGCACAATAGTGAACTACAGTGAACAAGCAGGTGCACGAGTGTTCCCGCGTCAGATGAGCTGTGGTGGGAGTAGAGGTGGGTGACAATACGGAGATAGAATGAAGTGACCTTGCTGATGGACTGATATATAGATGGGGGCTCTCTTTTGGGCTCAAATGCAATAAAAGGGTTGCATTGTCTCACCGAGTGGGAATGGGGTGGCAGTGAATAGGGTATGTATGCCCTTGACGATAAACTCAAACCTAAACAAACAGATCACGTAGATGTACCAGAATACGATGGTCAGTTCTGCATATTTGTTCCATATGAAGCCATCTGGGTTTCCAGTAGCAACAAATAAAATTATTGATTTTTACCACACATATTGACAACATTCTATGAAAGATGGTAGTAATGCCTTACAGTTTAAGAAGGGAGGAATCTCATTCAGATATTTTAATAATTATCTAGACAAAACCCTTTAAAGATAATTAAATATTCCTGACTAATCTTTGATAACTAATCTAAAGCAGGAGAAATGGATAGAATTTGATGGAAATCCCTATCTATAGCACCTCTGCATTTTGTTCCTTGAAGATGCTGCTTAAAATCTACCACATTTAGAAGTGTTTGGTCACCAGACAGATTCCCGGGATGGGACAGACTAATAAGAAAGTTGGGCCAATAAGACATATATTAACTAGACTTTAGAAGGCTGAAGGGAGGTCTCATAGAACCCTTCAAAATTTTTAAAGGTACAGAAAATGGAATATTATGTTGCAGTTCTACAAGATGTAGAAGATGGCTGTGTTTGAAATATTGTGTTCAGTTGTAGTCACACTGCTATAGGTCTGGAAAGTGTGCTGAGTTTTATGCAATGTTGCCAAGACTTAAGGGACTGTGTTATGAAGGTTGAACAGGTTAATAGACAATAGACAATAGACAATAGGTGCAGGAGTAGGCCATTTGGCCCTTCGAGCCAGCACCGCCATTCACTGTGATCATGGCTGATCATCCACAATCTGTATCCAGTTCCTGCCTTATCCCCATAACCTTTGATTCTGCTATCTTTAAGAGCTCTATCCATCTCTTTCCTGAAAGCATCCAGAGACTTGGCCTCCACAGCCTCCTGGGGCAGAGCATTCCATACATCCACCACTCTCTGGGTGAAAAGGTTTTTCCTCAACTCCGCCCTAAATGGCCTACCCCTTATTCTTAAGCTGTGGCCTCTGGTTCTGGACTCACCCATCAGCGGGAACATGCTTCCTGCCTCCAGCGTGTCCAATCCCTTAATAATCTTATATGTTTCAATAAGATCCCTCACAGCCTTCTAAATTCCAGAGTATACAAGCCCAGTTGCTCCAATCTTTCAACATATGACAGTCCCGCCATCCCGGGAATTAACCTTGTGAACCTACGCTGCACTCCCTCAATAGTAAGAATGTCCTTCCTCAAATTTGGAGACCAAAATTGCACACAGTACTCCAGATGTGATCTCACCAGGGCCCTGTACAGCTGCAGAAGGACCTCTTTGCTCTTATACTCAATTCCCCTTGTTATGAAGGCTAGCATGCCATTAGCTTTCTTCACTGCCTGCTGTACTTGCATGCTTGCTTTCAGTGACTGATGTACAAGAACACCTAGATCTCGTTGTACTTCCTCTTTTCCTAACTTGAGTCCATTTAGATAATAATCTGCCTTCCTGTTCTTACCACCAAAGTGGATAACCTCACATTTATCCACATTAAACTGCATCTGCCATGCAACTGCCCACTCACCCAGCCTGTCCAAGTCATCCTGCATTCTTGTAACATCCTCCTCCTCACCTTTCACACTGCCACCCAGCTTTGTGTCATCGGCAAAGTTGCTAATGTTACTTTTAATTCCCTCATCTAAATCATTTATATTGTAAACAGCTGCGGTCCCAGCACTGAACCCTGCGGTACCCCACTGGTCACCACCTGCCATTCCGAAAGGGACCCGTTAATCGCTACTCTTTGTTTTCTGTCAGCCAGCCAATTTTCAATCCATGTCAGTACTCTGCCCCCAATACCATGTGCCCTAATTTTGCCCACTAATCTCCTATGTGGGACTTTATCAAAGGCTTTCTGGAAGTCCAGGTACACTACATCCACTGGCTCTCCCTTGTCCATTTTCATAGTTACATCCTCAAAAAATTCCAAATTAGTCAAGCACGATTTCCCCTTCATAAATCCATGCTGACTCAGACCAATCCTGTTACTGCTATCCAGATGTCGTAATTTTATCTTTTATAATTGACTCCAGCATCTTTCCCTTCACCGACGTCAGGCTAACCAGTCTATAATTCCCTGTTTTCTCTCTTCCTCCCTTCTTGAAGAGAGGGACAACATTAGCCACCCTCCAATCCACAGGAACTGATCTTGAATCTATAGAACATTGGAAAATGATTACCAATGTGTCCACGATTTCTATATATAATTGAATATTTTATATATAAATATATATATATATTTATGCCTAAGACTTTTGTGCAGTACTGTGGATAGAATGAATATGCACAGTCTTTTTCTCAGGGAGTGTAATGAAAATCTTACTTGCAGCAGGTTCACAGGCACATGGCATCATATAAACATCATTCATAAGAAAGTATTGGATATCTTTCTGAGAGGTAAAGGGATCAAGAGATCAGAAAGAAAGATGGAATAGACTCCTGAATTTGGATGATCAGTTATGATCATATTGAAAGGTGTAGCAGGTTCCAAGGGTTGAATAGCCTTCTCCTGCTCCTTTGTGATTCTTTGCCATCAGTCCTCATAACGTGCTTTTTGACAGTACCAAGTTTTTGATACTTTATGCTCCTGTAAAACACCTCAAAACATTTTATTTGTTGAAGGCATTATATAAATGTATGTCATTAATTAAATAATTATTGATTCAAACTTGCTAGACTATCTATCATTCACTGTGGGAATATCTTCATTGATTGGATTTATAACTAACAATCTTTGATACTTCTAATAATGACTAGAGGCCATTAGAATAGCAAAACCATTGAAATATTACCAGGATAGAGTTGGACTACTTGCATTTTGATTGATAATTTCATTCAAACTTCAGGAAAATTTATCCTATACCATTGAATATATCCATAGCAAAGACAACAGCAAAGGCAGATTAATTCTCTCACAAAGAAATTCTAATATGGTTGGGTTTGCAAAAGCAGAGGAAAGCAATATGAGTGATGATTATTACAATAAAACATTAAAGTATAACTTGGATGACAAGAAAATGTTTCTATGAGTTTATAAAACTCTAGAAAGCTACAGAAACGCCAGTAAAACTTGGGAAAATATGGATTGTTCTGCCACCTAGTGCCATTAATATTAAATTACAGTACTCATACTTATTCCAACTTTAAGAGTGCAGTCCACCTATCACCTTCCTGCTTCTCATTTCATCTCCCCTCCCTCACTCAACTACCTATTCCCTCACCAGGCCTCACCGATCACCTGCCAGCTTGGACTCCTTCCCCTCCCCCAACCTTCTTATTCAGGCTTCTTCCCCCTTCTTTTCCAGCCCTGATGAAGGATCTTGCCCTGAAACGTTGACTGTTTATTCCCCTCCACCACATGTTGCCTCACCTGCTGAGTTCCTCCAGTATTTTTTTTTGGGTGATTGTTTTTGCAGAACCATAAAACCATAACAGCATAAGGTAATAAGATATAGGAGCAGAATTAGGCCATTCAGCTCATTGACTTTTCTCCACCATTAATTGTGACTGATTTTTTTATCAATATATTTTCCTGCCTTCTTCTTGTATCACATAACCTGCCCCCTTACCAATCACAAACTTATCAATTTCTGCCGATTCACCAGTTTCTAACCAAATAAATTCCTCCTCATGTCATTTATAAAGGGAAGTCCCTTTATTCTGATCTTTTGATCCTAGATTCTCCTACTAATGGAAAATCCACTCTATTCAGTCTTTCAGTATATGGCAGGTTTCAATGAGATCCCTCCTAACCCTTCTGAACTCCATTGAGTACAGGCCCAGAGACATCAGACACTCTTCATATTTTAAGCCTTTCATTCCTGGGATCACAACCTACTTTGGACCTTCTCCAGGGGCAGCACAACCTTCCTTAGATATGTGGCCCAAAAGTGCTCACAATACTACAATGTGTTTTGACCAATGCCATGTAGAGCCTCAGCATTACCTCCTTGTTTTTATATTCTAGTCCTCTCGAAATGAATTCTAACATTGTATTTGCCTTCTTTACTACTGACTCTCACAACATGCTGGAGGAACTCAGCAGGTCGAGCAGCATCTGTGGAAACGTTGACTGATCGTTTCCACAGATGCTGCCTGACCTGCTGAGTTCCTCCAGCGTGTTGTGAGTGTTGCTTTGACCCCAGCATCTGCAGAGTATTTTGTGTTTACAATTACTACTGACTCAACCTGCAAAGGTGACTTTAAGGGAATAATGCACTAGAGCTCTCAGGACCCTTTGCACTTGTGACTTCTGATTTTTCTCCCCATTTAGAAATTAGTCCACACCTATACTAACTCTTGAACATCCCAAGCCTGGCTACAAAAGGAGGATGGTTGGTCATTGAGCTAGCAACCCTATCCTGTAAAAAAAAACCCAAAGCTACAGGAATGTGAATAATCTCCAAAAAGTTCATCCCTGGGAGAGGAAGGATATATCAAGAAGATAGGCTACATCTTGGGACAATGTGAAAGTCTGGCCCAGAACAGCAGACTCTGGCGAACTACTGTCCGTGGCCTATGCCCCAGTAATGGTGATAGGCTTAAGTAAGTAAGAAGCTGCATCTATGTTCTTCCTACCAAAATGCATTACCCCACACTCCCATTCACTGTGTTCCAGGAGCACCAGTGTTCAGTCTGCAGTAGGGAACTTGAGCTTTTAGTTTCTTGTCACTTTAATTCACCTTCCCCGTCCCACTCTGACCTTCCTGTCAGTGCAAGTTTGAGGAATAGCACTTCATCCTCTGCCTAGTCATGTTTCAGCCTTTCAGACTGAGTGCCAAATTCCCCTACTTTAGATAGCTCTCTCTCTCTGTCTGTGTTTTTCAGAAATGGTAATTTCTGTCTGTCAACATCTGGGCTCAGTTTTTATTTCTGCTTCTCTATACTGACCTGCCAGGTATGTCTCACCATCTTACTGTTGACATCACATTTCAAAGACGGAGTTCAAGTTCACGTGTATTGGCATGGGCATACATACCCAAGGTATAAATGTCATGAAAATTAGCTTTCTGCAGCAGCAGCACAGTAAACATGACCAACATAACTAACATGAACTTAAATGAATATAAATCTACATAACTTACATGACAAAATAAACAGAAATAAACAAAATGAAATTAGTTGAGGGAAATAAAATCCTACAAAATAAGCATAATGTGAGTGTAATTTCTACTCAAGCTGCCCCAATTAACCCAGATGGTCATGTTTTAACAAGAATATTCCCTTTGTTCTGTCCATCTCTTCTCCACCCTCTCAGCTACTGAGAATCAATTTGTTCTTCTCTTTCTCAGCTCTGACAAAGGGTCTCAGACCTGTTTCTCAATCCAAAGATACTATCTACATGCTGCGTGCTTTTAGCTGTTTATATTTTATCCACTCAGCTGGCGGTAAACTTTGCAATACATGTGGTCAGGCAGTGGTAATTGTTAACTAAGAATGTTCAAGCATTGGAGCAAAAGAGCCTCAGCTCAGAAGCTAGAGTTGCTACAGACGGTGATAATTAAAAAGGCTGAGGGTCACATTGGGAGATAAGAGCATCCACACACAAGATAAATAATAAAGTGAGCAAGATAATACTATCAGAATCAACACAGAATGCTGGAGGGATTCAGCAGGTCAGGCAGAATTGAATAAATAGTCGACATCTTGGACTGAGATTCTTCTTCAGGACTGGAAAGGAAGGGGTGAAGATAGCAGAATAAAAAGTTGGGGGGAGGGAAAGGAGGATAACTAGAAGGTGATAGGTGAAGCCAGGTAGGTGAGAAAGATAAAGAGCTGGAAAGCAAGGAATCTGATTAGAAAGGAGAGTGGACCATAGGAGAAAGGGAAGGAGGAGGCCATCCAGGGGGAGATGAGAGGAAGGTGAGAAGAGGTGAGAGGCTGGAGTGTGGAATAGAAGAATGTCACCAAAGTCTCTTGCAAATTTTTGTAAATGTGGAGAGAATTCTGACTGCTTGCATCACCATCTGGTATGGAGGCTCCAACGCAGATTATAAGAGGCTGAAGACTCAACCATCTTTAAGAGGTGGTGCCTAAAAAATGTGTCATCTATCGTAAAGGACACACTGTCTGGGACATGCCCTCTTCTTGTTACTACAGCCAGAGAGAAGATACAGGAGCCTGAAGACCCACACTCAACATCTTAAGAGTGGATTCTTCCCCTCTGCCACTGAACAGTCCACAAACCCATGAACAATACCTCATTATTTGTCTTCTACTCTATTTATTTATTGTTGTAACTCATAGTAATTTTTATGTCATGCATTGTATTGCTTCTGCAAAATAACAAATTTTGTGGCATATGTTACTGATAATAAACCTTTTTCTGAATCTGATTCACATTGGTATCTCAGCAGGAACATCAGGTCTACCAGGGATATTTGGGGAAGGAAGCAAATAGAAGCACAAACTATCTATCATTTAAAGTGAGTCTTCACATACTGCAGCCTTCTCAAATTTTCTAGAGTGTCATCACAAGTCTGGTGTTCTAGTGGAAGACATTTGGTCATACTCTTAGACTTGGACTGCACTCATTCCTGGAGACCAGCACCATGTTGACATTCATCTTCCTTTCCAAGTGGCCACAACACAACACTTCACTCACTTTGCTGCTCAGATGGTTCACTGTGTCCTTGAAGAAATTATTTTGTCTGATTTGACCACTAAAGGACTGGTGGCACCTTAGGCAATGGGATTGGGAAACATTATTGGCTCCCCACTACCCATTGACTTCACTCAAGGGTTACTACGATGTATCCATTCACCTCAGAATCAGAATTAAAATTATCACCAATTTATACGCCATGAAATGTGTTTTTATGGCTGCAGTACAGTACAAAGTCATACTTACTATAAATTACAAAATAAACAGTGCAACAAAGAAAGTAAGTCAACAATAAAGGCTTCTATTCATTGAATGGGTTTCGTATTATGAGGTGAAGCCCTCAAGTTCCATTTTGTATTTCCAGAATCATGCATGACTAAGGCATTGACTTGGGACTGAGGGATAATGAACTCAGAAGGAAGGATCACAGGGTCAATTTTTATATGGTGCACACACCAGGGGAACATTAAGTTCTGTACAAATTTGTGGGTGCAACAAAATGCTTTAAAATTCACTTCACAAGTATTTATTACCCATGCTAAACTGCCATTGAGAAGGTGAAAGTGAGCCACCTTGCTGTACCGATAAAGTGATAAGGTGAAAATATATTTCAGGATCGGGAGTCCTGGACTATCAACCACTAACAAAGAAGGAAAGGTGGCACTGTTGCAAGTCAGGTTAATATGCCAAGAGGATGAACATAGAACATAGAAAACCTACAGCACAATACAGGCCCTTCGGCCCACAATGCTGTGCCGAACATGTACTTACTTTAGAAATTACCTCGGGTTACCCATAGCCCTCTATTTTTCTAAGCTCCATGTACCTATCCAGGAGCCTCTTAAAGGACCCTATTGTATCCGCTTCCAACACAGTCACCGGCAGCCCATTCCACGCACTCACCACTCTCTGCATAAAAAACTTACCCTTGACATCGCCTTTGTACCTACTTCCAAGTACCTTAAAACTGCTCTCTCATGTTAGCCATTTCAGCTCTGGGAAGAAGCCTCTGACTCTCCACACGATCAATGCCTCTCATCATCTTATACACCTCTATCAGGTCACTTCTCATCCTCCGTCGCTCCAGGGAGAAAAGGCCAAGTTCACTCAACCTCTTCTCATAAGGCATGCTCCCCAATCCAGGCAACATCCTTGTAAATCTCCTCTGAACCCTTTCTATAGTTTCCACATCCTTCCTGTACTGAGGTGACCAGATCTGAGCACAGTACTCCAAGTGGGGTCTGACCTATCTAGCTGCAACATTACCTCTCGGATCTTAAACTCAATCCCATGGTTGATAAGGCCAATGCACTGTATGCCTTAACCACAAGTCAACCTGTGCAGCAGCTTTGAGTGTCCTATGGACTCAGACTCCATGATCCCTCTGATCCTCCACATTGCCAAGAGTCTTACCATTGATACTATATTGTGGCATCATATGTGACCTTCCAAAATGAACCATCTGTTGCATCTTACACTTATCTGGGTTGAACTCCATCTGTCACTTCTCAGCCCAGTTTTGCGTCTTATTGATGCCCTGCTGTAACTTCCGACAGCCCTCCACACTATCCACAACACCCCCAACCTTTGTGTCATCAGCAAATTTACTAACCATCCCTCCATTTCCTCATCCAGGTCATTTATAAAAATCAGAAAGAGAAGGGGCCCCAGAAGAGATTCCTGAGGCACACCACTGGTCACCGACCTCCATGCAGAATATGACCAGTCTACAACCACTCTTTGCCTTCTGTGTGCAAGCCAGTTCTGGATCCACAAAGCAAGGTCCCCTCAGATCCCATGCCTCCTTACTTTCTCAATAAGACTTGCATGGGGCACCTTATCAAACGCCTTGCTGAAATCTACTGCTCTACCTTCATCAATATTTTTAGCCATGTCCTCAAAAAATTCAATGAGATCTTGAGGGATGTGGTATTCTCATTCGCTTTTGCCCTTGTTTTTCTTCCTGGGTTTGACAGTGGAAGCTGGTAGATCCACTGCTTCACAGCACCAGAGACATGGGTTTGATCCTGACCCTAAAGTGGTCTCGTATGACTTCGCACTTTCTTGACGACTACATGGGGTCCTTCTGGATGTTCAATTTTCTCCCACATTTTGACAATGAGCAGATTGATTTAGGTTAACTAGCTGCTATAATTTGCCACTTCTCTGTAGGCAAGTGGTGGGAATTTGGGAGGAATTGAAGGAATGTGAGGCAAAGAGAAAAAAAGTCGGTTAATGTAAGCTGAGTGCAAATGGGTGATTGATGGACTTGGTGTGCCAAATGGCCTTTTTCTATGTACACCACCACCATGACTCTAAGATGCTACCCAAGAACTATACTAGGTAGCTGTAACGTTTCTCAATTATTATGGGCACGGCCACAATGGTGATGGTAGGAATTTGAATGTGCTGGAAACTCTGAGAAATAGATAAATGAAAAATGGATCAGTTGAACTGCTTTGTCTCGGATGGTTTTGAGCATTCCAAGTGTGGAGCTGGATGTGAACGGCCAAGGAAAGAACTTCCCTTCACTAGCTTATGCCTTGTGGATAATGGAAAGTTTTTGTGAAATCATGTGAGATACTTGTAACCCATCCTTGAACTTCATCTATTGCTGCATGCAAACAGACTGATTCATTATTTACAGTGCTGCAGGTTTAGACTGCTGGTTTGTAAGAATAATCTGTTCTTACACTTGAGTCCCTAAATATACATCACAAAACAACTTCATAATCTTCCAAATCGTAACACTTGTTTGTTCAATCACCTTGACTGCTCTGTCTACTGGACCCCTAGAGTTAGGCTGATTACACATAGAGACACTGGGTAATGGCAATACCTGCCTTAAGTCTGCCTGAGTAAACCATTTACCAATAATTTAGAATGGCAAGAAGCCCAAATCTCTCGTGCACCTAGTTCCATCAAGTTCCATGCATATTAATCAAAACACAAAAAAATGGAAATCAGACATCCCATCAGGGCACTCTTCTGAAATGTTAATTGAAGATAACTAAAAAGGTAATATGCAGAGAAAAAAATGAGATACGAAGGTAAACTAGCCAAGAATATAAAGGAGGATAGCAAAAGCTTCTTTAGGTATGTGAAAAGGAAAAAAATAGTTAAGACCAAAATTGGGCCCTTGAAGACAGAAAAGGGTGAATTTATTATGGGGAACAAGGAAATGGCAGACGAGTTGAACAAGTACTTTGGATCCGTCTTCACTCGGGAGGACACTAACAATCTCCTAGATTAATAGTGGCCAAAGGACCTAGGGTAATGGATGAACGGAAGGAAATTTATATTAGGCAGGAAATGGTGTTGGATAGACTGTTGGGTCTGAAGGCTGATAAGTCCACGGGACCTGATGGTCTGCATCCCAGGGTACTTAAGGAGGTGGCTTTAGAAATTGTGGATGCATTGGTAATCATTTTCCAATGTTCTATAGATTCAGGATCAGTTCCTGTGGATTGGAGGATGGCTAATGTTGTCCTTTTCAAGAAAGGAGGGAATGAGAAAACAGGGTATTATAGACTGGTTAGCCTGATGTCAGTGGTGGGAAAGATGCTGGAGTCAATTAGAAAAACTGAAATTACGACACATTTGGACGGCAGTAACAAGATAGGTCCCAGTCAGCATGGATTTACGAAGGGGAAATTGTGCTTGACTGATCTCCTGGAATTTTTTTGAGTATGTAACTATGAAAATGGACAAGGGAAAGCCAGTGGATGTAGCGTATCTGGACTTTCAGAAAGCCTTTGATGAAGTCCCACATAGGAGATTAGTGGGCAAAATTAGGGCACATGGTATTGGGGGCAGAGCACTGACATGGATTGAAAATTGGCTGGCTGACAGAAAACAAAGAGTAGTGATTAACGGGTCCCTTTCGGAATGGCAGGCGGTGGCCAGTGGGGTACCGCAGGATTCACTGCTGGGGCCGCAGCTGTTTACAATAGACATTAATGATTTAGATGAAGGGATTAAAAGTAACATTAGCAAATTTGCAGATGACACAAAGCTGGGTGGCAGTGTGAAATATGAGGAGGATTTATGAGAAAGCAGGGTGACTTAGACAGGCTGGGTGAGTGGGCAGATGCAGTTTAATGTGGATAAATGTGAGGTTATCCACTTTGGTGGTAAGAACAGGAAGGCAGATTATTATCTAAATGGACTCAAGTTAGGAAAAGGGGAAGTACAACGAGATCTAGGTGCTCTTGTACATCAGTCACTGAAAGCAGGCATGCAGGTACAGCAGGCAGTGAAGAAAGCTAATGGCATGCTGGCCTTCAATAACAAGGGAAATTGAGTATAGGAGCAAAGAGGTCCTTCTGCAGCTGTACAGGGCCCTGGTGAGACCACACCTGGAGTACTGTGTGCAGTTTTGGTCTCCAAATTTGAGGAAGGACATTCTTACTATTGAGGGAGTGCAGCGTAGGTTCACAAGGTTAATTCCCGGGATGGCAGGACTGTCATATGTTGAAAGATTGGAGCGACTGGACTTGTATACACTGGAATTTAGAAGGATGAGAGGGGATCTGATTGAAACGTATAAGATTATTAAGGGATTGGACACACAGGAGGCAGGAAGCATGTTCCTGCGATGGGTGAGTCCAGAACCAGAGGCCATAGTTTAAGAATAAGGCCATTTAGAATAGAGTTGAAAAAAACTTTTTCACCCAGAGTGGTGGATGTATGGAATGCTCTGCCCCAGAAGCAGTGGAGGCCAAATCTCTGGATGTTTTCAAGAAAAAGATGGCTAGAGCTCTTAAAGATAGCAGAATCAAAGGTTATGGGGATAAGGCAGGAACTGGATACTGATTGTGGATGATCAGCCATGATCACAGTGAATGGTGGTGCTGGCTTGAAGGGCCAAATGGCCTACTCCTGCATCTATTGTCTATTAAATTTGTTTCCATCACAGAGATGGCATGACTGGTGGAATATTTCTTGTCATTCTTTTTATTTTATATTATAACCAAACATTGAGCATGATGAAGATATTCCCTTGAGATGAGAATAGACTACATAGTATTATTGAAGAGATCGATCCAAGTAATGAACAAAATAGTGAAGTAAGATTGGTCCATCCAGAGATGATATGTCCAAGCCAGAATTAGAAATACAGCTGTTTAACTGAGGCATTGCTATTACCACAAATGAATTGTAAATCAGTCTATAGTAGGGCATACAAAACATATACATTTCTTAAAAGTTCAACAGTTGCAACATCAAAGTAAGGCCATCTAGGACTGCAATGAGTTTTACTAAAAACTCAAATAGTGGCAAATCCCTGGTGGTCCGGGGATTAACAGAATCATTGATTGCATTCAAAACTGAGATTGATAGATTTCTGGATATTCAACAAATCAGGGATATGGGATAGGTCAGAAAAAAGGCATTGAGAATGGTCAGCCATGGGCTTACTAAATGGCAGCAGATATGGGGACAGAATGGTCTTCTTTTGCTCTCATTATCGTACTCCTATGGTTCAAAGCAAAATTTATTATCAGAGTACATACGTTACCACAGACAACCCTGAAATTCTTTCTCTGCGAGTGTACTTAGCAAGTCCCTCGAACAGTAACCGTAAATAGTATCAATGAACAACAAACTGTGCAAATGCAAATACAAATAAATAACAAGATAAAGAGTCCTTAAAGTGAGACCATCGGTTGCGGGAACACCAGAAATAGAATGAGTGTAGTTATCCCCTTTTGTTCAAGAACTTGATGGTTGAAAGGTAGCAACTGTTCTTGAACATGGTGTTGCGAGTCCTGAGGCTCCTGTACCTTCTACCTGGTGACACCAGCAAGAAAAGAGCATGGCCTGGTTGGTGAGGATCTTTGATGATGAGTACTGCTTTCCTCCAGCAACATTTCATGTAGATGTACTCAATGGTTGGGAGGGCTTTACATGGGATATACTAGGCCAAATCCACTGCCTTTTGAAGGATTTTCCACTCAAGGGCATTGGTGTTCCCATACCAGGCCGTAATGCAGCCAGTCAGCACACTTTCCACCACACATCTATAGAAGTTTGCCAAGGTTTTTGATGATATGCTGATTTTCCACAGACTCCTGAAGAAGTTGAGGCATTGTTGTGCTTTCTTTGCAATTATATGTATATGATAGATCCAAGATACCCAGGAACTTAAAGTCACTGACCCTCAGCCAAGTTTTCAATCTCCCTCCTGTATGCTGATTCAGTGTCTCTTAGTAAAATGCTAAGGTAACTTAGCTTTTACAGTGGATTGTCCTGTGATTTAATTAGGTCCAAACTTTAAAGTCTGCATGTTATCCAGTAGCAGAAAATATCAGCCATTAGTTAAATGGCAAATAAAGGCCAGAAGAAACTGCTGTGCACCATTTAGTGGCTCTTTTTCACAGCTGTTCCCAAGCAAAGCAAGATGATTGAAGTTACTCTACAGAGGCTGTCCACAGCAATAAAGAACATAAAGTACATGTAATCAAGGAACCCAATGTGCAATAAGCCAGCTTCTAGCTCTGAAAATATTTTGATACAATTATACAAGGACAAAGTCAAACATGATTATGTTTATTTTATTTCCAATGCTTGAACTGAACTTACAAACAGTGCATTTTTTCTTTTACCCACAAAGCACACCATTGAAAGATATGCACCTGAAGTGAAGAACAAAATTGTTTTGTTTGGCTCAGTCTAATTTGCAATGCTTCAGGGAAAGAGCTGCAATCTGTGCATTTGTATTTATAATGGAAGAATATCAGAAATGTTCTTAAACAAACAGTCTGAGCTTGGGGAGATGGCTTCATAAACTACAATACGTATCCATACCTGCAAATATAGACATAATATTATGCAATTAAAAGTTTTAATGGAAGAAAAATGGCCTGGTTTTGATTCATTTTGTGTTTTTGAAAGTTATTGGTGTAAAACGTGCAAACTATGCATGAGATGCAAGAACCTCTTTTTCAATCAAGAAGTGTAAATTAATAGAGAACTACAATATCATTTGTGGGGTTACTAGTAAATTTATTAAATATCACAGTACTTGGCCAATCACTTATCAGTTCAGAGAGATTATTGCCTGATGTACCACTTGAACATTTTTAAAATATTATGAATAAGTTCATTCTATGTAAACAAAGTCTTTGATAATCATTCTAATTACACTGAAGACTTACTGTAAAAGAGCTTTCATTACCCTTGCTTGAATACATTTGACATGATTTCACTGCTGTCATGTTCAGTTGACAATTGTGTTCTACCATGGTTTTTGCTTGCTGGTCATTTACAGGACAGGTTGCATCAACACAGCATGCTATAAAATTGCATCTCTAGAATAAATCTACAATATCATGAGTTTTAACATGTGCAATCTTCTATCGACTCCTGGAAAAATAACCAATACCAAGTGAAAAGTGGATTCAATCTAGTTTCAAAACAACAACAGTATTATTTAAAAAGGATTAGCTCAAATAATAAAACATCATGACTGTTGAAATTTAGTCACATACTGACAGAAGTCAAGTAATGTCTGTAATAGACACGCAGGGATTAGCACGTTAAGCTTAAGCACTAAAACCAAGATTACATGCATCTTTAAAATGTTTGCTGCCATTTTATTTTATCAAAAAGGAGTCAGCTATTTGGCTTGCAAAACCAGAATTTACACTGTACCTCCATACATATGACAATAATAAACCAACTTACTGGATCCCATCAAGCTGACAAAATCCAAATCATGGGACACTCCATGATCCTCTCCTATCCCCTTTTGCCTATCACCTGTCCAGCTCTTGGCTCCATCCCTCCCCCTCCTGTCTTCTCCTATCATTTTGGATCTCCCCCTCCCCCTCCAACTTTCAAATCCCTTACTAACTCTTCCTTCAGTTAGTCCTGACGAAGGGTCTCGGCCTGAAACGTCGACTGCACCTCTTCCTACAGATGCTGCCTGGCCTGCTGCGTTCACCAGCAACTTTGATGTGTGTTGCTTATATTATTCCAGGAACAGCTAATGGTATCCACATATTTTTGTATCCCATACAGAACTTATAAGGAATGAACACAACCACCTCCTCCCCCCCCAGATACCTGCCTGACCTTTAAGTCTCATAACAGGTCACAATCACAAAACCCTCGGCAGATCCCTGGGTCCAGCGTGCACTCCTCTTCCAATACACAGCCCAGCCTTGCCCCATGAACCCCACCTTTACCCCTTCCAACCATTATTGCCCTTTCTTCAATATTTTCCCAATCAGCACTCGCCCACCCCCATCTCCTCCTCAATCCTGCTGTCATCACCACTTCCCTTAATACCTATGCTTTCAGGCCAAGACTGGTCCTGGAAACAGTATTTATTAACTGTTGTATGAGGCAGCATTTTTTTCACTGAAAATACAATATCTTGCAAGTCATGCTGAAGACACAAGACCGAACCCAATGTCAACATGGGCTTATAACCTGAATTGTTGGAGGCCCATCACATTACTTTATCCACAGAATGTTATGATAGACATCCTCCAAAATCTGGGTTAAGGTTTTTCTTAATCTGACACAAGGCACAAACTTGCCCTTGTATAGGAGGTAAAGGAAGGTAGGTTTCAGAGACAAAAATATTCTCGTTATCAGTTTTTGTTGGGGAAACATGCAGCAGTTCCAGTAGAGTAATCGATCCTTGAACAATGAGACTAAATTTCCCCCCAAGAAAACACTGCACATGAAACTTGGAAATCATATTATGGACAAAAAAGTACTTTATAGAATGGCTGTAATTTGCGTGACACAAAGCAAATTTCTTGAGAGTTGTCATTGTACAGCTCTAAACAACATTAAGTGAAACACTTGTAGCCTATAGTCAATTTCCTGTTTGCACTTGCTTTCCTTGATCAGTAACACAGAAGAAACCAGTGAAAAGTACCTAAAAGATCTGTTAAATCAGTATCTTTAATTGTTATACAAGCCCTTTCCAATGTTCGAATCAATTATAAGATCATTCATGGGGAAAAAAGTAAAAATGGGTTCAACCATATCAAAATTTATACGTGATGTTTTAAAGAATCCAAAGGGAATTGTTTTCCAGACAACAATATCTCAAGGGAACAAGACTGACAATATTTGTGAAAACTGCTTTCATAATATGCAACTACACTTAAGATTTTCCATGAAACTATAATTCTACTGAAGCCACAATTAATGGGGCTGAGACAACCTTAAAATGATGAGTAAGGCAGATTATAATACTAATAACCTTCACACTGTACCACAAATGTGCAAGAGAAAGTAGCAAAAAAAAATGCCCATAATAAAATAAATGAGCTCAGATTATTATGGGTATCCTGGTGAAGGGTTTTGGAGAACAGTGCATTTCCTAGATTGTTCAACCTTTGCAAATCAATTTGATGTTGCTTCCTTACATTTTGGCTTCAAGTAGATCTATTGAATTGCTGCACACATTGATAGAGTAAATGGATGAAATTTTACATCAGAATATTCACAGATTGTACCATCACAGTTTCTGTTAAGAATTCATTGCTCTTTTTGTCATGTATGAAAATTAAAAAATATTATTACATAATTTCTGCAATGTGTACTAATTAACTTCTTCAAAAAAAAAGGCAGACCGAGTGAGTAGGAAGCCAACTTGTACTTTGACCCCAGTCAGCATGTTTTGCTGCTGTGGACTATGAAATGTTCAGGTACAAATGTCCAGAGCATCATTACTCATATACAACAGCACATTAGCCTTTGTACTTTAGAACAATCTATTATACTTGACTTAAAAGGCTCAGACATTCAAGTCCAAGTACAATGTTGACAGATACCAACATTCAATGTCATAATATCGCAACCTTGAAAACTGGTGACTCCGTCCAAAGCAGCTTTCAGGATGTGGCAGATGGCTAGTGGTGAGGATCCAGCATTAATTGTTTTATTTATGTGCTAGCAGAGATCACCAGCTTGTTTTGGCAGTGAATTTAAGGCTTTAAGCTCTTAGCTTGTGTCGCTAATAGTACTAAAGCTCAATGTATCCATTTATTCTCCCAAAGAACATGACGTTTCTCTTTTTCTGACCATTTTGTTGCTTAATTATAAGCCTTATAGAATATCTTTAAATATAAATGTCTACGGTAAAGGAAATCCCTGCATACACGATTTTTAATAGTTACAGTGCCCTTCCAGACACCATCTTGTCTTCTTAATCAACAATCACTTCTCAGCCACTACGTTCGGCTTCTTCGCTTGTCATTGAATAAATTTTTCAGCATGTATACCTGCAGACCTGAAACAATGAGCATCACAGCCAGGTTCACAACTGACCAGAAATTCACCCGATCATAATTGCCTTCTTGGAGGTTCCGATCACGTGCCTCATAGGCCCGAAGCAGCCCCTGAATCTGGTTGCTTTTACTCAGTCTTCCTTTCACACTGTTTATAGTTTCCTAAATAACACACCGCAAAAGAAAAAAAAAATTTGCATTTCAGAATACAGATGTTCGAGTTACAAATGAAAAGCTGCATGCAATTCTGTTTTAAAACAAAACTTTTTAAACATACATTTCATATTAATGCAACAATTTACATGATCTAAAATACTTTTTAGAGTCATGTTTATTACACAGAACAAATAACAAACTGTTGGAGGAACTTGGTGAATCAAGCAGCGTCTGTGATGCGGTGGGAGGAATTGTTGACATTTCAAGTTGAGCAGCACCTATGAGATTTGGTCAGGGGAGGAATGATGCAGGGTTCTGGTGCCTGAAATTCTGCCATTAGGACCCTGCATTATTCCTCTCCCTCACCCTGCCATAAATGCTGCTCGATCTGCCGAGTTTCTCCAGCAGATTGTTTGTTTATTCAGATTCCAGCATCTGTAGTCTCTTGTGTCTGCATTACACAGAACAAGTTTCTGTCAGCTGACCCAATTCTCCCTGTGAGACTTTTGACAGGCTGATTATCACCTTCAATAATGAACATAACCACAAATGAATTAGTAGTGACCTCAGTTATCCTCCAAATGAAGTGCATGGAACAAGATTATTTGCACAATTGCACTTGTTTCCGAGTGGGGAAAAATTCCCTCCAAAACAAACTCTACTTTCCCCAGCTTGCAAACCTGTTTTCCACACTTGCCATTTTTTGTATTTTCCCTCAGATTCTCATAATCATTTGTAGTTGGAAATAGAAAATTAATTATGGTTGACATATCATTAATCTCCGGCAGATTATGCTATCAAGCAAGTGAGATTTGGCTCCATGAACTCTGGAGGGAAGGCTAAAAGTTAAAAAGCTAAAGGGAAGTGAATATATGAAGAAAGAATCTATACTGGAATTTCTACTTCTTTAGTTTCTCCTCCTCCCACACAAATCCCAGAGTAGAGCCCGAAAGCAGATCAATGGAGCCAAATTCTATAGCATTCAGCTGAGTCTTTACAGATATGTACACACAGTAATTTGAATTTTTAAAAAGCACCACTTTATCATAATGTACTATACAATGCTCCTATTTATACTATTTAAAATTGTCAGGACATTTGTGGTTCTCAGCATTAAGTAACCTGGGTCTTGCATTATATCAATTCTGTACGGTATCCTTCGATGCACCAAATGTCAAGGTAGGATCAAAATGTTGCTATTTCCTGTTCTATTTCTACCTTTAAATGTTTATAAATGCAAGTACTTCTGTCCTGCAGATTATTCAAGCAGAATCAAAGTGAAACTGCATTGTTAGAATTGTTATACTTACTGAAAATAATAGCAAAGTAAATTTGTAGAGTAGGGAGTACACAGAGGGAAAAAATAAATGCCCAGGGGAAAATACTGAGAATTTGGGATAGCAGGAATCAGGAATTCCAATTTGTAATTGCGAATTAGGAAAACCAGGAGGGGCTATGTAAAGTCTTTGGCAAGTAGGATTAAGGTGAATCCCAAGGCATTCTATACATGTACCAAGAGCAAGAGGATACCAAGGGAGAGGGTGGGACCACTCAAGGATAAACAGGGGAACATTTGCTTGGATGCGAAGAATGTGAGTGAGGAACTTAGTACTTTGTTTCAGTATTTGCCAAGGAAAAGGACACAAAGGACCAGAGGATCAGTGCTGATTGTATAAATATGTTAGGGCATTTAGAGGTCGAGGAGGAGAAAGTGCAGGGCCTCCGAATGAGTATTAAAGTTGTGTCTTACCAACTTGAGTTTTTGACAGTGACAAGAGATATTGATGAAGGTACGGCAGTGAATATTGCCAACACAGATTTTAGTAAGTTCGACAAAAGTCTATCATTGGCTGTTTGGATTCAGAACAGTCTTGCGCATAGAAGACAGAGGGTAGTGGTTGAATGAACTTATTCCGGCTGGAGGTCTGTAATTAGTGGTGTTCTGCAGGGATCTGTATTGGGACCTCTACTGTTCGTGATGTACATAAATGACCTGGATGTAAATGTACACGGGTGGATTGGTAAATTTATGGATGATACCAAGATTGGTAGAGTCGTGGATAGTGTAGAAGACTGGCAAAGATTATAGAACAATACAGATCAGTTGCAGATATGGGCTGCGAAATGGTAGATGGCGTTTAACCCAGATAAATGTGAAGTGTTGCGTCTTGGTAAGGCAAATGCAAGGCGACAGTACACTGTTAAGGGCAAGATCTTGGGATTCAAGTTCACAGCTCCTTGAAAGTGGCTACACAGACCAATAGAGTGGTTAAGGCGGCTTATGGCATGCTTGCTTTTATTAGTTGAGGCAATGAGTTCAAAAGTCAAGAGGTTACGCTGTAACTTTATAAAACTTTGATTAGAACACATCTGGATTATTATGTACAGTTCTGGTTGCCCCACAATAGGAAGTATGTTGAGACTTTGGAGGGTGCAGAAGGGGTTTACCAGGGTGTTGCCTGCATTAGAGGGCATGTGCTATCATGAGAGGCTGGACAAACTTGGGTTGTTTTGTTTGAAGTGGTGGAGGCTGAGGAGAGATCTGATAGAGGTCTAGAATATTATGAGAGGCATAGATAGCGCAGACATGAAGTATCTGTTTCCCGAAGTAGAAATGTCTAATACCAGAGGGTAGGCAGAGGGGGTAGGTTCAAAGGGGATGGGAGGGGTAGTTTTTTTTAAAACTCAGAGTGGTGGAAGCCTGAAATGTGCTGCAAATACATTAGAGGCTTTTAAGAGATGTTTAGATAGGAACGTGAATGTGAACAAGATGGAGGGATATGGACATTGTGTAGGTAGGAGGTAATAGTATTTGAGTATTTTTAATTTACTTTTTAGATGGTTCGGCACAACACTGTGGACTGAAGGGCCTGTACCTCTGTTGTACTATGTTCTAGCAATCGAACAGAAAAATAGAATAGTTTTAGAAGAGTGAAAAGCAAATATTGAACATAGCTTAATCTTTGATAAATCAAAATAAGGGCAAAGGGTGGGTAGGAAAGCAAGAGAAGCTGTGGTTTCCCTCCATTTCAGGCAGCACCTCAATAACGAGGATTACTTATTTCCTCTGAGGCGGGGAGGGCGGGTTTGGCAGATGGGACAAGAGGTGCCCGGTAAGCTGGTTGCTGAGTAATTTGAGAGTTACTGTACTACTCCTGCTATCTATCGGGAAGTGTATGGTCATGCACTTTAGTAGAAGAAATAAAAGGGTTGACTATTTTCTAAATGGAGAGAAAATACAAAAAGCTGAGGTGCATATGGACTTGAGAGTCCTTGTTTAAGATTGCCTAAAGGTTAGTTGGCAGGTCAAGTCTGTGGTGAGGAAGGCAACTGTAATATTAGCATTAATTTCAAGAGGTCCAGAACATAAAAGCAAGGACGTAATGCCGAGACTTTATAAAGCACTGGTGAGACTTTACTTGGAGTATTGTGAGCAGGTTTGGGCCCCTTATCTTCAAAAGAATGTACTGAAACTGAAGATGGTTCAAAGGAGGTTTGTGAAAATGATTCAAGGATTGAATGGCTTGTCATATGAAGAGCTTTTGATGGCTCTGGGCCTATATTCACTCGAATTCAGATGAGGAGTGACCACGTTGAAACCTATCGGATGGTGAAAGACTTTGATAGAGTGGATGTTGGGAGAATGTTTCTTGTGGTGGGAGAGTCTAGCAGAAGAGGACACAGCCTCAGAATAGAGGGGCATCCTTTTAGAACGGAGATGAGGAATTTCTTTAGCTAGAGAGTAGTGAGTCTGTGGAATTCTTTGCCACAGGCAGCTGTGGAGGCCAAGTCTTTATGTATATTTAAGGCAGAGGTTGATAAGATTCTTGATTGGTCAGGGCATAAAGGGATATGGGGAGAAGGCTGATTGGGGTTGACAGGAAAATTAGATCAGCCACGATGAAATGGCGGGGCAGACTCAATGGGTCAAGAGGCCTAATTGCGTTCCTATATCTTATCTACAGAGTTTGTCTGTGCTCCCAAAGTGGACCCAAGATTTCATTCCTAATGTTTTCTTCACTTTCACTGGCATGAATCACAGAAAGTTTTAGGAATCAGTGGGGATGTTGCACCTAATCTTTAAAACCACATTATCCAGGAAAATCCAAATAGACAGTCAACTCTGAGTTTGTTTAATTCCCATAGTGGAAGGAAGACAACATCATTTCTGCCATGCATTGCTTTAGCAACCCATTTTATCACTCAGCAGACTAACAAGATAAGAGTTATGAGTTTACTGGCTGTTAAACAGTGGTTGATTGCTGTTTGTTCCCCATTACCCACTTTCTTGCACACTTGCAACAGAATAAAAGCCACAGGAAAGCTGACACGTACTAGAATGTCTTCCAGTTTCATATCAAGCAACTCCCCTCCTGGTAGGAAATCATTCCACTTGGCTGAGTCACCCTCAGGTTCCATGTTGTCCAGAATAAGCTCAAAGAACACTACCTTCTCTGATATAGAGCTAAATGAGTTGTCGAAACAGAACATGTAGTCTCCATTCTCAGTTTCGATGCTAAAAATGAAAGAAACATGTTTTTTTAAAGAAATAGTAAATTTGTTCATTGTATGTACAAATAACAAATAAATGCAGGTGGTGAAGGAGGAAACAGCTAGATGGTTCTGCATTTTTAACTCTTTATAAAATAAAATAGGCTATAAATGTCATAGAGGATTTGTCCCAAGTTAGAAAGCAGCAAAGTTTAAAGCAAAATAATTAAAATCCCAGACTTATTTTATCATTGCTACAGATTTGATTTCTGAAAGCTACCTACCTTTAATCATAGAATATAATGTTAGCACTCAATATGTGCACAATTCATAAGCATCTTATATTATCACATGATTACTATTCCTTGTAATGAGTGCCATTGGAAGTCCAGAGCTTAAGTATGTCATGAACAAGTTTCTGCCTTAAATTTTTAGCTAACACTGTTGAACATTAACCTCAACTGTTTCAGAGAACTCATCTTGCTTCCCCTTTGGCTCTACTGAAATTCACCCCAGCATTTCCCTTCTTTCTTATTTCCCGTCTAAGGTAGTTCCTTAGGACTGAGGTTAACTTGTTTCTACGCTGATTTTTGTGGAGTCTGAGTGGGCTTATGAGACCAACATTGGAACCACAGATCGAGAAGATGCTTTCTGGCACAGGTCAGTAGAACATTTGTAAGGTGGTGCGCTTCTTTTGGCATGACCATCCAGAAACTGTGTACCTACTATTTCCCCCTTTAAAGAAACATCTTCAACATCGCACTGATGTCAAAGAGTTGGTGTTCCCAGGCTGTGATAGCTGATGAGTATTCAGGTCTGTCACTGCTATGATTGTCCAGTACGATTGTGACTTCCAGGCCCTGAACTTCCCGAAGTGGAGTGAAACCTGCCCAAGAATGTTTCCTCTAATAGCACACATGGAGCCTTAAAGCTAACATTGAAGAGGTCCAAGGAGACCAGAGATCAGCTCTGTTGAATGGGATTTAATACACAAATGCAGTAGGCAAATGAATAGGTGTCACCTAGAAGGTACACACTTGCTTGTACACAGATGCATGCACTTAGCACCTTGTCTATTCTCTGTTGTATGTTAAATACTTCAGTAATATTTGAGTAATATTGTAAGCATATTGCTTGAGTAAGCATTCTTAACACTTAAAGGAGCAGTTGAAATAGCTGTATCAGCAGACGGATGCAATTGAGGTGCAGCCAGGAATGAAAGTGAGGGCGAATAAAATTGCAGCAGCCAGATCAGGGTTCCCAACCTGAATTTGAGTGAATATAGGCCCAACCCCTCAGTTAATGTTAAGGCTCCATGGCATAAAAAAGTTGGGAACTGCTGGTCTAGATGGAGGCCTGCCTGGCTGAACAAAAGTTACTGTTGTGGCAGGGCCTCAAAGAGATCAGACCAATGCAGATTTGAAGGTGAAACTTGCAGAGAAAGCAATAATGTAGGACACATACAAAGAACACGTTGGCAAAAATAAATGGATTGCACATAGAAGAGTAAAAGATAAAAAAGTTGTAGTTTCAGAAAGAGCACTAATCTGCATGCTGTTGATGAAAAATTTGATAATGATGAGAGTTATGCAGGTATGGGTAGCTTTGGGATTTATAATGTGAAAACTAACAATAGATAAGCAATATGGCTTGCACTAGAAGTGAACGGCAAATTACTTAAAATGGAATTGGACCCTGGCTCGGCCGTTTCTGTCATTCTGCAAAATGAATTTGAACGGCATTTCGAAGATACTAAACTGAAGCCTGAAGATATCAAACTAAGAATTTATACTGGAGAAAGATAATTCCTGTATAAATGACATTTGTAACAGTGAAATACAACAAACAACAAGCCACATCGGCCCTGTACATGGTAAAACAGGAGGGCCAGCGTTGTGGGGACAGAAACAGCTGAGAAAACTACAACTTGATTGGAGACCCATTCACCATCTGCATGCCACATCCCCTGCAGAGTCAACTGAAACTGGATTAAGGAAGGTACTTGATGATGCCACAGATGATATTGGAAATCTCAAACATATCAAGGGTAAAAGTGTTAAAGTGCCACACCCAAGTTTTACAAAGCCCATCCGATTCCTTATACCATATAAAGTGGCCAGTGAGCTAGATTACATGTAGAATGAATGAATTCTTTCCAAGGTTGGGTGGAGTCCATGGACAGCACCACTAGACAAGAAGAATGGTTCTGTTAGGATCTGTGGTGATTTTAAGGTCAACATCATTCCTATACTGAAAGTGGATCAATATGATCTGCCCAGCATAGAGGATTTCTTTGCAAACCTCTCAGGTGGAAAACACTTCAAAGTGGACTTAGCTGAGGACTAACAGATGGAGATGGAAGAAGAGACCAAAGGGTTTTTCACCTTAAACCCTCACAAAGGGCTTTATCGCTATAATAAGCTTATTTTGAAGTAGCATCTGCACCTGCACTCTGCCAGAAAGCTATGGGCCAGATGCTGCAAGGCTGTCCAGGCACTCAGTGTTACCTGGATGACCTCATGATTACTGGTGAGGATGGCAAGGAACACCTCCAAAATCTCAGGATATTGTTAAAAAGATTAGATCATGGGCTCAAAGCACGACATGTTATGTACGAATTCTTTAAACCAAGCATTATTTAATGTGCTCACACCATTGATGGCACAAAAATTACATGTGCTGGGAAAAGTTAAACAATGGTGAATGGCCCAAGGTCAAAAGACACGACACAGATGCAATCCTTTTTCAGATTTGTCAATTATTATAATAGGTTCCTGCCACACCTGGCTACTGTGCTCTACCCCTTGAACTCATTACTACAGATAGGGAAGAAATGGCACTGGACACAGCAGTGTGACATGACTTTCCAAAAAGTAAAGGAAGGTCTACAGTTAGACATTGTACTCACATATTATGATCCACATCATCCAGTAAAGCTTGCCATGCATTGTTTGGGATGCCAACAGGTCCAGAAGAAAAGTGTCCAGAGTTAACTCCAGAGCTGTCAGAAACACTTCTGCAGTCCCAGAGTCAACTCCTACAACCATCACAGAGGAGGCCTCAGAACCTGAGGTTGTTTTTACAGCCACAAGTCTCACTTGCCAAGCAGGGACCTCCCTTGTCAGAAAAGACATTACCCCACAAGAATAAGAAAACTACCACAGCCATCAAATCTTTAGGCTGAATGGGACAATTTAAAATATACTATGCTGTGGGTGTATTATATAGTACATCCTTTATAAGTGTTGAGATGTATTCTACAGTACCATGCAAAAGTCTTAGGTACATATTTACGGTGCCTCTATAGAAATTATTCACCTCCCCTTGGAAGCTTTCATGTTTTATTGTTTTACAACATTGAGTCACAGTGGATTTAACTTGGCTTTTTTGACACCGATCAATAGAAAAGCCTCTTTCGTATCAAAGTGAAAACGAGTTCCTACAAATTGGTCTAAATTTGTTACAATTACACTGGACAACAATTTTTTTCAAAAGTGTTGCTTCCTCAGAATTTTTTTTGTTTATGACTGACTGCTTAAAGATGAACACAAATATAATTTCAGACTACTTGTATCACGTAAGAATTTGGAGAAACAACAAATTAAATTATGTGTTTAAATGCATAATGGTGCCGGTACTTTGCAATAGTTCAACTGAGATAATAATATTTTGTTAATGATTTTCATTTGTACTCAGTGTCTGAGGCTTCTCGCTTAAGTGTCCAACAATAATTCACCAGCATTGATGGATTCCAGTTGCCCTGGTATCTTTTCTCCATGACCGCAATGTCCTGGTAAAACCTTTCACCATGCTCGTCACTAACAGCACCAAGATTTGCAGGGAAGAAGTCTAAGTGGGAATGCAGAAAATGAATCTTTAGTGACATGTTGCATTTCATGGTTTTATATGCTTGAAGCATGTTTTCAACCAGCTGCATGTAGTTTAGTGCTCTGTAGATGCCGAGAAAAATTTCAACAACTTCTCCGGTCCCACTAGAAATTCTTCAAATTGCCTGCCATTGATGACCTGTTTGATTTGTGGCCCAACAAAAATGCTTTCTTTAATCTCGGCATCAGTTATTCTGGGAAGCATGTGTCTCAAATATCAAAATCCTTCATAGAAATTTTTGTGCTTGGTGATAGTAAATTCCATCTTTACAGTCCTGAATCCAATAATTATTACTAAAACATGTCCTGCTATGCAGCAGCTGCGCTGTCTAAGCATGCTCAAACATGCCTGGACAAGACAGGAAACTTTCCAGCTTACACTGTAGGCAACATTTTAATTGACTTGAATTGTGAATTGAAATAATAAACATAAGTTTATCTAAAAAAAGTGCGTGATAGGGAAATTTCATGGTGATTTTCATGATCAGTAGCCCAAAATTCTTAAGATACACCTAAAGGTATTCAGGAAGCAAAATCTTTGTTGTCGAGTGTTATTAAACACAAAATAATTGGGTGCATAAATATTCACCCCCTTCTAGTAGATGCACCTTTGGCAGCAATTACAGCCTCGAGTCTGTGTGGATAGGTCTCTATCAGCTTTGCACATCTGGACAAGCCAATTTTCCCAAATCTTCTTTACAAAACTGCTCAAGCTCTGTCAGATTGCATGGTGATTGTGAGTGAACAGCACTTTTCAAGTCCAGCCACAAATTCTCAATTGGATTGAGGTCTGAACTCTGACTTGGCCACTCCAGAACATTAACCTTGTTGTTTTTAAGCCATTTCTGTGTATTGGCTTTATGCTTACGGTCATTGTCTTGTTGGAAAACTAATCTTCTTTAAAGTCTCAGTACTCTTGCAGACTGCATCAGGTTTTCCACCAGGAATTCTCTGCATTTTGCTGTATTCATTTCACCCTCTACCTTCATGAGCCTTCCAGGGCCTGCTGCAGTGAAGCATCCCAACAGCATGATGTAGCCATCACCATGCTTCATGATAGGGGATGATGTGTTTTTGATGATACATGGTGTTTGGTTTATGCCAAACATAGCATTTAGTCCATAGCCCAAAATTTTGGTTTCATCAGACCAGAATCTTCTTCCAGTTGACTTCAGAGTCTTCCACATGCCTTCTGGCAAACTCTAGCCAAGACTTCATAAGAGGTTTTTCCCCCCCATCAGTGGCTTTCTCTTTGCTGTTCTCTCATAAGGCGGTGACTGGTGAAGCACTTGGGCAACAGTTGTTGTATGCACATATTCTCTCCCATCTCAGTCACTGAATCTTGTAACTCCTCCAGAGTTGTCATAGGTTTCTTAGTGGCCTCCCTCACTAGTCCCCTTCCTGCACGGTCACTCAGTGTTTGAAGACGGCCTGCTCTAGGGAGATTAACAGCTGTGTGATCTTCTTTCCATTTCTTGATGAGTGACTTAACTGTACTCCAAGGGATATTCAGTGACTTGGAAATTTTTTTGTATCTATCTGCTGAGTTGTGCTTTTCAATAACCTTTTCGTGGAGTTACTTGGAGTGTTCTTTTCTCTTCATCATGTAGTTTTTGCCAGCATACTGACTCACCAGTCGTTGGACCTTCCAGATACAGGTATATTTTCACTACAATCAATTGAAACACCTCGACTGCACACAGGCCTCAAAAAACATATCTCCATTTAACAAATTATGTGACTTCTAAAATCAATAGGCTGCACCAGCGATGATTTGGCATGTCATATTAAAGGGGGTGAATACTTATGCGATCAATTATTTTGTGTTCTATATCTGTAATTAATTAAGATCACTTTGTAGAAATATGTTTTCACATCGACACAAAAGAGTCCTTTTCTTGTGTTCAGTGTCAAAAAAAGCCAAATTAAACCAATTGTGATTCAATCTTGTAAAACGATAAAACATGAAAACTTCTGGGGGGTGGGGTGGGGGGGGGAGGGTGAATACTTTTTATCAGCGCTGTATAGCGAGGGTACCTAAGACTTTTGCACAGTACTGTAGTAATTTTATATATTGCACTATATGGCTGTTGCAAAAAAAAAGTTCATGACATATGTGAATAATGAGAAACCTGATTCTGATATGAGTCTTTGTTATGCACTGAGTGGGAAGGGGGCAGGGAGAGGGAAATCATGGTTGTGAAAAGGGGAGGAGGGGAGCGGGAAGCACTAGAGACACATTCTGTGATGATCAATAAACCAATTGTATGGAATTAAATGATTTTGCCAGATATCAAAGCTGGGTGTGCTTGCACCTATGCCAGCCACCACCCCAGCATTCCTTCTCTGCCACCTGTCCCACACCTGCTCCACCCTCGCCATTCCCAACATCTTTTGCTCCTGCCAGATTTATAAACTCTCGCCATTCCACATTGACAAATACAGCACTGTGCACTGTGTCTTAGGCATCCTAGCTACACAGTATGTGTACCCCACACTTTTGCACATACTGTACTCTGGGTTGGAGTTTATAGCTAAGCAGGGATGAGTGTTATGTATTTCAGTAATATTTGAGTAATACTGTAAATATATCATTTGATCAAGCATTCTTGTTTAAATAATTCATTACCAGTTATATGTAAATGGCATTTCATCACATCACCATATCCTATGTGGACGTCTCGCTAAAAATAAAAACAAAACCAATGTACACACATTCCAGACTCCCTTGTTTTTATTTTGATTGGTTTTATGTTTTGAGTTACAAAATGTAACACTCCCGTACTTAGGATTTTCACACACCCACCCTGATCTTTTATCTCAAGCACTCTGCAAATAGACTGCATTAAAGGTTAGATCCAGAGTACACATAGCCACAAATATAAATTGCACTAATTCCTCCTCCATTCTTGCTTGTCCTTAAGGTTGTTATAAGCTGGGGTGGTAACGGGCATGATCCTACAACCTATTAAATGCTCCACATGGCGTGTGCCTGAAATAGCCTCATACAACCAAGGCCAGCTCCCGGCCTTCATGTGTGGCTTAGCTACTAAGCCCAGTGGAACAGTTTCTATTGACAGGAGAAGGCGCAAAGGCAGATTACTGGCGCCTTAAAACGAGTCACTTTGGGCAGATGGGGCTCGACAGCTGTGGTTGGCAGCTCACTTAGAAGGAAAACTCTGATCTCAAACCTCCACTGCCTTGTAGCTATACCCACTCACAGGGAAGGCTTTGACAGTAGACCCAGAGGGAAAGTCCAGAGCTGGAGTCCTTAAGGCAGTCCTACACTGAGTTCAATGCTGACTGGCAACTCCTGCGACGCTGCTGGTACCAAAATGTAAAGATCCCTGCTGTTCCTTTAGGTTCATCAGTTGCGTGGAGAGGGAGTTTACTTGCTCTCCATATCATACTGTCTAGGCTTGCAGATCCAGACAGCTAGGATGCAATCTCCATGGTCAGCTCTGACTGAAGGAGGCCATCACTCACTCTTGCTTGTCACTTCAAACTTAATTAATTTTTTAAAAAGCTTTGGTGGGTATTACAATATGGAATGTGTATCAAAATGTGCAGAACAAACATTCAAACACTAAATCCTGCATCATAATGCAGATCAATATATCTCACATGTGTCAAAAATACACTGCTGCTTATAGACTATTTTGATTTAAAAGCAAAATTAAACTTCAATGAGTTGCTTTTAATATATTATGTGCACATTTGTAAAAAATGAAATCTGCCAAAGATGGCGCTCTGGCTAGTCATGTATAGAAAGCTGTTGGATAAGGTTGGTTTGTGGGGTGATGTTAGCTGGTGATCAACTTTTCAACCACTCAAGTTTTTTTCCCCACAAATCCCTGCCAAAACAAATACTTGCCGTTTCATAAATGTATTATTAAATCACATGATACCTCTTGGTACAAAACAGGTACAAGTCAAATCAATACAATTAATACTGTTAATATTTTCACTCAGATTCTAGATGCTAATCCCCACCATTCAGCTCCTGGAATTTATTTCATTGACTTCTTTCCTAAGCATTTGACTCCTTGGCATCTGCAGAACAGTTTTGCACAAATTGGTAGCTGTGTCTCTTACATTAGGACTATGGAATCCTTGGGAATGTATGAAGCTTTGAAAACCTCTCTTTACTCACTTTAAAATTCAGATAATTCTGGGAGCATGCCATTTGCAAACCTGTTTCCATATTATGCTATATTTCTATATGGTGCCACACCTTCCCCACCATCTGATGGTAAACATCACTGGGATCAGAAACCACGTAAACGTACACCAATGTCATGTATGCACTGCAAACAGTTATTTACTATTCAAAGAACTCGGAACAGAGAGCTACCATAAACAGAAAACACTGTAAAGACTTAGGTCAGGAAGCATCTCTAGAAATGGATAAAGAGTTAACACCTCAAGCAAACACCTGTTGTGTGATTATCTGAAACTTAACTGTTTTTCCATAGATGCTACCTGACCAGCAATTTCTGTTTTTAATTCCAAATTTCCAGCACCAGCTGGAAATCCTTTTTTTTTTTAAAAAAAGGATTTAGAAGGGCAGAAAAAATTTGGAAATGATATCTGTAGCCTACTTGAGAAAGATTCACAATTATAACTGTCAACTAAGCTTTGAAGTTCATTGTTCTGTAACTTGGAATTATGTGATATATTAAGCAATGTTTTGCAACATTCTACCATTTCATAAATTGGTAAAACGTATTTTGGGAGTGCTGGATATTTTACCTTGGTTTGAATTTAATCGATTATGGCATTAACTTTAAACTGGAGACAATGAAACTATCTACTGGAATCATCTGATATTAGCTCCATGACATATAAATTGATCTGAAAGATCTTTAGACAGGTTAGGAGAAAAGCTTGAAATGTCACAAGGATAGAATTGACAAGCAGTTTGGAAAATAAATTAAAATGTAAGACAGCAGAGGCAGACATTTATGGAGGCATTTCACAAATCTCACCAAAGGTTCTAGAAAGAGGGTAAAAGGTTAAAAATGCTATTGACTGAAAGAAAAGGCATACAATGTGATAAGCAACAGGACTGGGAACCATTGGTTATATTAAATAAGCTGGGGAATTAATAGAAAACAGAAATGGCAGGGAAGACACTAAGTCCCAATGATAAAGAATGTGGAACAATCTTTCATTAGAAGAAAAAAAACTACAAGCAAACCAATGGGGCAACAGGACATTGCCCCCAGCACCTGACAGCCAGCACCTAATGGTTTCAAAGGAAAGTGGCTGCTGATACTCATTAGGTGCCATTTTGAACATTTATTTCTACATCCACACCCTGAGTTCTAAGTGAGATACAAATTACTATGTTTAGGTAAGCAGAACTTGATAGATTCTTGATTAGAATGGCATCAAAGGTTATGGGGAGAAGGCTGGTGTAGGATAGAAATCAGGTATGATGGAATGGGGGAGCAGGCTTGATGGGCTGATGGCCTAATTCAGCTCCAGTGTCTTATGGTCTTATACTTATTGCTCAGTCTGCACTCCCCATGTGTCACAGAAGACAAAATGTATGTGGTATAAAATAATTAAATGAGTTACTCAGTTTAAAGTTCAAACTGAATTCAATGACAAAGTACATTTAATGTTTTTGACAAGACAAACTTCCAAGATGAATAAAGTTACAGTGTCTGTCACTTACCTGTGCACGCCATCAGATTTTCTCTGATCAAAGTACAGAATGTTTCCATTTGGAGATGAAATATAGAAATCCACATCTAATCCTGCCCCGTCAATCACCTAGAGGGTAGGAGACAAAATATTTTTGTTCAAAATGATACAATGATTACAGGATTACACTGTTAGATTGACCTTTCTTGATACTTTTTTCCTCCATATCAGCTTAAAATAATATAACATTACTGAAAGCAAAAGTAATTTACTAGTGTCTTATTAATATACTATTTCATTCAACAAATACTATAGATCAAATTACTTGTGGAAGATCCATCAGCCAATGCAACCGGTAGGTTTCAAAAGCTTGTGGTAAAGGCAACAGCAACAGTATTCAGTATTGTTGTCTCATTGCTTCAAAGACCCAAGCTTTGGAGAGTGGATTTCCCTGCAAATATGGATTTCTACTGGGTGCTCCAGTTCCAAAATCCTAAATAAGTGCTGTTAAGTCAACAAGTCGATTGGCTACTGTAAAGGCACCCCTCAACAAGGGTAGAAGTACCCCTTAGTAAATGAAGAGACAAAAGAATCAGAAGGATGTTGGTGGGCATACGTGAGAGAACATGTTGCAGGGCTACGGGAAAATAAGAGGAAAAATGGGACTGATGGGATTTTTCGGTGGATTAGGCACAGACCACGTATAGATCTATCTGCATTGCAGTAAGTTACATCTATTAAAGTGAGCACATGAATACTGTACAACATCTAGAGATTGCAGACTTAAAAAAGTTCTTCCCCTCACTTGTACAAATACAAGGCTTTTCTTTCCATTATACGAGTGCTCCATCAATCAGAAAGATAAACTAACTCAAAGAATGTACATTACATGAACTTTTTACAAGGCACAGCAGATTCATTTGTGCAAAGTCAACTAGATTCTGCTAAAATTGGGTTGAAACCCTGCTCACCAACAGTACTCTGCATTCCACATCACAGCCCAAGAGCTGAGCAGAGGAAATTTAAAAGCTGCAGTGGGTGCTTGGCCAATGATTAGCATCTTTGACTTTGTATACTTGGTGAAAGTGGCTGGTCTTTCAAAATGTAGCAATTTCAGTTCTGTACAAGTACCTGAAGAGGTAGTTCATAGTGTCATTCCTGTGCTACTCCTGTGCTACTTTATTGATAATCCTGCTTGTATAGTATATGAATTCCTCCCATGTGCCACTCCCACATGGGAGGAATTCATATACTATACAAGCAGGATTATCAATAAAGTTCAGTTGAGTGTCCTGCATGCTGGTGTCCTGGTGCGCTCTGCACTCTCCCTCAATACTGAACACCATGATGTCAGAAGTGGTTGATCATCAATGAATTGGTGCTACAGACCAAGTGAGATCCCCAACAAGAAACAACTTACAGTAGGACTGTTCTTGTTCACATATATCTATGAAAAATATCCAGAGACTTATCAACCTAAACTGCCTATGCTAGTTTGCTAACTGCATCCACCATGAGACTGAGCTGAGAAAGGGCCAGGGTTGCTAGGCAACAACTTCAAGCTACATCCGAAAGTGGATGCATTGTAATAATTTGTGGGCCACTAGCCTGGGGAAGTGCACAGAGACATAGACTCAGCCGGGTAGTCAAACTCTCAAGGAGAGCAAAGAAAGACTTTTGTAGTCCAAATAAAGAAAATATTAAACAACAAAGCAGGAAAATGGAGTAAATACTTGCAGTTCAGTACCTACATCTACTATCTAATAAAGCCCCTGCCTCCATCCAGGACATTTGATTTCTCTAAACCAGAGGACTTTGAGATGGCTCAGATGCTTTGAGAGATTTAGGGTTGCAAGCAAACTCGCTCAGGCTTCAGAAGAGCATAAAGTGAGCACACTGATAAACTGCATGTGTGATAAAGCAGATGACATCATGGGTGGACTAGGACTGGCAGGTGTTCAGAAAAAGGAGTATAAAACAGTACAGGGCAAATTCAAAGAATATTTCACAGGAAAGCAAAATGTACTTCGAGAGGGCAAAGTTCAACTCCAGAAAACAGGAGCCAGATGAAAGTGCAAATGACTTAATCATAGCATTATATGCCCTATCAGATGACTGTGCATTTCGAAATCTGAGAGATAAGCTCAATAGACAGGATTGTTGTTGGGCTACTATACACTAAATTGTCAGAGACATCAGTTGCAGGCAAATCTCACACCAGAGAAAGGTATTACTATAGTCAGGCACAGTGGGCATGTTTGTCAGCAACCGGCAGAACTCAGGCACAAAAACAATGCTGAGGTAAGGCTAGAAAGCTGTCCAAAATAGAAGGGTACAAACAAGATTCAGTCAAAGACTACAGAAAGAGGTTACAATAGAGCTCAGCTCAAACAAAACAGATAAGTGAAACAAAGAACAGGTAAAATGGAAAACTGCAGATGTGGTAAGTCTTCATTCTACAAATCAAAGAGCTCTGAAAAGCACAAGAAGTGAAATGCCATCCATGATAAAAGCCACTGTCACTCAAAAACTGTTCATGAAGAACATGATTCAGATGAAGAGACAGCTTTTCTTGGGGCTCGAGATTCAAATAGATAAGGCTGGTGTACTATGGTTCAGTTACAAAATGAGGTGGTGACGTTCAAACTGGACTTGGGGCAGATGTCACAGCCATCCCCAGGTGAAGAAAACAGATTATTACATTAAACCCAACAAAGAAAATGCTCATGTGGCCAGGGAAACACAATCTCAGTGTGAAAGGAATGCTTACTACTTTCATCTGTAAAAAAAGAGGATGCTCATGTTGTTCAAAATCTCTTCTCACCACTACTGGGACAGTACACCATCAAGAAGCTAAACCTCATTGTAAGGTTGGATTCACTAAATGATGTTCAGTGACAGAAGTACCCAGAGTGTTCACAGGACTGGGGGTACAGAAAGAAGAGTACCATATCCAACTGAGGTCAGGAGTGATGCCCTACTCTCTGACCACAGCGAGGTGTATACCAGTCCCATTGATGAACAAAGCCAAAGATAAACTTGAGAGAATGGGGAAGAGGTATAGTCCAAGCAGCTGTGAGAATCACTGGACTTAATAAAGGATGTCAGTGGATATTCTGTCTCCTAAGATAGAGTAAGAGATTGAGAAAGGGAAGCGAGGTGTCGGAAACGCACAGGTAAATTTGAGGGCAGGGTGGGAGTTGGAGGCAAAGTTGATGAAGTCGCTGAGCTCGGTATGGGTGCAGGAAGCAGAACCAATGCAGTTGTCCATGTAGCGATGGAAGAGTTAGGGAGTGATACCGATGTAGGCTTGGAGCATAGACTGTTCCAAGTGGCCGACAAAAAGCCAGTTATAGCTGGGACCCATGCAAGTTCCCATGGCTACACCTTTTTGTTTGTTTTTCTTCCTCTCCTCCCTACACCTTCTGACTCTTGACTTCTCATCTCTTTTTCCCCTGTCCTGATGAAGAGTCTCGGCCCAAAATGTCAACTGTTTACTCTTTTTCATAGATGTGGCCTGGCCTGCCAAGTTCTTCCCGCATTTTTTGCCAATTTATATTTGTATCCAGGATGAATAGCAAAGGAACAGGAAATTATCAACCCCTTTATGCTTGTTCCACCATTTAATACAGTGGATCTGTGAACAAACTCCACAAGTCCCTCTTTTCTACATTGACGAATATAGCTATGGCTAACTAAATATATTCATTTCACATATAAAGCTAATCTAGAATAAACGGTTATTTTTCAGTTTTCTAAATTTCTTCAACCACTATTTTGAAAGGTTTCCCAGCTTCAGTATTACTTTTCAATTATATCTTCATTTCTAGGTTTTCCAATAAATGAAAACAGTTTCGCTCCATCTTCCCTGCCAGTTTCAATTAAAATCTTTAGAAACAAATCTCAGTCTTCTAAATTTGAACTCCAGTTTGTACAAACTTTTCTCGAAACCTGACCTCCAAGACCAGGTATCATTACAGTAAATCAGTGCTGCATTTCCAAAGCCAATACATCCTCCCTAAGCTGTGGTGCATAGATCTGCTCAAACTGTCCAAGTGTAATCTACCTTGGGCTTTATACAATGCATCTGCAGAACAACTTTAAATATAAAGGCCAGTATTTCATTATTTTTCTTTTGGTTTCCTCCTGATGCTCCAGTTTTCTTCCACACACCAAAAGATGTATGGGTTAGGGTTGTCAAGTTGTGGGCATGTTATTTTGGCTATGGAAGCGCAGCAACAATTGTGGGCTGCACATCTTGGACTGTGTTAGTCATTGATATAAATGACACAATTACACAATTCACTGTATGTTTCAATGTACATAGAAGATAGAATATTACAGCACAATACAGGCCCTTCGGCCCATGATGTCATGCTGACCTTTTAACCTACTCTAAGATCAATCTAACTCTTGCCTCCTACATAGCCCTTCATTTTTCTAAAACCCTTGTGCCTATCTAAGAGTTCCCTATATGCCCCTAATGTATCTGCCTCTACCAGCACCCAACAGGGCATTCTACACACCCACCACTCTGTGTAAAGACACGTCCCCCCTACACTTCCCTCCAATCACCTCAAAATTATGCCCCCTTGTATTAGCTATTTATGCTCTGGAAAAAATGTCTCTGGCTAATCACTCTATGCCTCTTATCATCTTGTACACATCTATCAAGTTACTCTCATCCTACTTCACTCCAAAGAGAAAAGCCCTAGTGTGACAAATAAAGCTAAAGCTTATTTTTAAAGATAGATAATCTTCAAACATTTATGATATTCAAAGATGCTTTCTGTTCTATCCTATTTTGGTGCAAAGTTAATGACCATATTTACTCACATTTAAACTTGTTTTACGCAAACACTGTCCATGCCCTCACCTTATTAATACCTCTGTCATTTAATGTTGCTAATGGAAAACTGTATAAAGCTGCTTTATCTCTGCCTCGTTGGAGAATGTGTAATTGTTTGGATTTTATCCCCTTATCCAGGTCATCTCTAAATACAAAAGAGCTCACAGTTTTGAGAGAAGTGCATTAATGTGCATTTTAGAATTGGTAACTACACAGAAGACAAGTCAGAATAAAAGAGTCCGTTCAGGAGGCAGGATACTAATGCTGTGACCTTGTGAGTCTCAAATAAAGGGATAGTTATTTAAAACAGATGCCTAAGAATTTGTTCCCCAAAAGGTAGTGAATTTCTACAATTCTCCATTTTGAACACTCTTTGAGAAAAAGAGAATTTTTCAAAAGATTGGCCCGAGTCAAATCAGTCCTGACCACAGTGAACAGCTGGGCACACTTGAGAGGTTTGGACTGCTCTCATTTTTTTTTGTATTGATGAACTCTGGCAGAATCAACAGATTTGGATACCAAACAGCAAGAAATGTGCCACCTTTTTCTGCTAAATTTTAAGTGGTTGATATGTTCGAACCTTTATAAATATGACTTAAAAGAAGCAAGGCAAATTAAGTAGTGTGTGAGGACACACAAAAAAGAATTGGCCGAAGAAACAATTTTGCAAGTCAACATACAAAATGCTGGAGGAACTCAGGTCAGGTAGCATCTATGGAAATGAATAAACAGTTGCCATTTTGGGGCAAGACCATTCATCAGGACTGGAAAGGAAGGGGGAAGATGCCAGAATAAAAAGACAGTGATGGGGGGGGGGGGGAGAGAGAGGGAGAGGAGGACAAGCGAGAACAGGGGTTGGCAACCTTTTTGCTTCTGTGGGCCGGATTGCGTATTAATGAGCCGACGGTGGGCCAGATAAATGCCATAAAAGAACTTGAAATATGGGAATTATCCATTTAAATACATCTATTTATGTTTTGCCTCAAATTAATGAATAACGCATGCTAGAAAATCATTTGTGCTTAACCAAGGATGCCAATTAGTAATTAAAGAACTCAGTTTACTTGCAATTTATTTCAATCAAGGCATCTTTTGAATCTATTAAAGGGACACAAAGAACCTTTAAACATAAAATGTATGAACATGATGCACTGAATGGTGGTAAATTAAGTATAATAAGAAAGAAAATTTTAATGCAAACAGTCGATAAATCAATGTGAAACTTGATGCTGTTTGTTGCTTGAAAGCTTCTCAATATTGGGTGTCAGACTTGTTGATGCCCAGCGGAAGACATTATCCAGATGGGCATCAGTCAATCTTGTTCTCAAATGGTTCTTGGTGTGCTTCATTTTTGAAAATAATTGCTCGCACAGATAAGTGATGTCAAACAATGATGCCATCTTTTTTGCATGGTCCACTAAGTTAGGATACTTCCCACTTGGATGAATATATTTTCTATAGAAGTCAAGCACTGACACACCTTCAGAATGAAATTTTGATCTCAATATGTCATCACACTGCATCTCAATCAATTCCATTTGAAAAATTTCTGATGCAGTGTCCACTTCCACATCAAATGGAGTAGCAAACAGCTTGAACTCATTTGCACGCAAGCGAAAATCAGCAAAACGAGATGAAAACTCTTTTTTCAATTTTGGATCTTTGTCTCATTTTCTAGGCAAATAAGGCAAACTGGTTTCCAAGCTTGCTCGATGAAGAAGTAATCTCGTGTCCAAGTGTCTTGGAAATTTCAGAACTCAGTGTCCACCTTCCTGCGTTTTGCATTCATTGCCATTGGAATTTTTTTCTTCAATTTTATTTTGAAACGAGAGTTTTTCAACAAGTATCATAGCTCATGTAAATATCTAGATATTTAGCGTGGATTTCTTGTTAAAACAGTGACGCTGTTTTTGTTTACAAATTTGAATGATCCCATCTGAAAACCTGCGCATGCACGGAGATATCTAATACATATTAATAAGGTAGTCTGCCTTCCAGTCATTCGTATATACCAGTGTTTGGTGTGGAACAAAACGGAACCTGGGGCCAGTGTAACAAGACGCCACGCATGTCCATTGGTGTGGTCGTGTGAAACACTCAGAATAAGGAAAAATCATTTGTGGGCCGGATAAGCATAGTATCCCAATATTTGCTCGTGGGCCGGATCTGGCCCGCGGGCCATAGGTTGCCTATCCCTGAGCTAGAAAGTGATAGGTGAAGCCAGGTGCGTGGGGAAGGGGGTATGAAGTAAGAAGCTGGGAGGTGATAGATGGAAAAGGCAAATAGCTAGAGAAGGCACCTGATAGGAAGACCTATCACCTCCCAAATTTTACTTTATTCTCCCCTTCCCCACTCACCGGGGTTCACCGATCACCTTCTAATATGTCCTCCCTTCCCACCCCCCCACCTATTTCTGCATCTTCCCCATTCCTCTCCAACCTGATGAAGTGTCTCAGTTGGAAACATCAGCTGCCTGACCTTCTGAGTTCCTCCAGCACTTTATGCATGTGGCTCTGGATTTCCAGCATCTGTAGGAACTTCTGTCCAAAATTTTGAAGATCACTCAGGATTGAAACCCACCCTGCTTTAGCAGAGCAAAATGAAGAGTACTGTCAAAAAGAAAGAAGCACAGACCCAACCAATATTACTGTTACCCAGTCCCAAATGTTTGAGTGAGCAGACAGAAATATATCAATATGTATGACAAATCATTGTTTAAGATATCTTTGATAAGTTCAGAGATGGTGTACTGTATCAGTAGTCAAACAGAACTTTGACACATCATTTTTAAAATCCACCTGCCAGGTAGATACAGGTTGTTAAATTTTGTGGCCACAACATATTGCAAACTAATTATCAGAGTTCAATGTAAGAAAACCTTTGAACTACTGGGCCAGCAATATTTACTTTGAACTTGCAATGGGTGATTAGGTCATAATGATCCATTAAATTATGAAGTATAATACTACCATTCGCAAGTTCAGGCTGGATCTAACCACAGGGGCAATCATTTTTGCTTCCTGTCTCTACTCCGTGGTTTTTTGGCTACCTGAGGGGATTCCTTATTGAAGTCTTCTGTGAAGAGTTCACATTGAGGGACTGCAATGAGTACCAGGCATGGAATCATTGTTCTTTAATTTAACGTTTCTTAACAACGACATTACTTCTGTGTTTATTGGTTGTGGTCTTCCAAAAGGCATCCTTATTAGCATCTGGAGCATTTATGATATTTGAAGCAATCCACTGACACCATATGGGCTATATTGCCAATCCCATTTTTAAGAAAATGTTTTGCTCTCTCACGTTAAGGGCCCTGCTTCTTCATCATCATTATATGTGACTGCATAACTTGGAGATTTATAAATTATCTATGGAGATTTCCCTTCATCAACCGGCACATTTTCCAGAAACATACACTTTCATAGATTCACAGCATGCTTATTTTGAGTTTATTTTATAAGGCCCAGATATAGATGTGTGACTGTAATTGTGGCTGAGGTATAAACATATAAAATTGAATAATTCATCTTATTATATTGGAACAAAAGGTTACAGATGAGTAACATATATGCATGCATGACTGGTTACTGACAGAAATATTCAAATGAAACTGATAAAGTTTTGCATGCCAAGGAGCAATGGGTTTGTGTGGGAATGAGGCTTGTAAGCTGGAAGTAAATGAGAACTGAGAAATCAGGCTGCACTTTTATTTCTTAAGCTAATTTACTAACTCAAGGCATAATTAGATTTAGTTCAAAATAATAAAGTAATAATGAGAGTTCTCTGATGAAAATGGTAAAACAAAAGGAAGTGTTACAGACAAGAGAATATTGGAACTCTTAAATAAAAACAGAAAATTATGGAAACACTCAGGTCATACAGTAACTGCAATGCGCTCACACGAAATGCAAACTGCTTGTGTTGTGCCTTGTTGGAACAATGCAGGAAACTACAGGTAGGGATGAAAAGCAGAACAAGTGACAGGCAATAGAAGCTTAAGGTCATACTTGCAGACTGAACAAAAAAAAAATGGCCCGCAAAGCAGTTATCCTATCTGTATTTGTTTTCTCCAGTGGAGAGACCATATCAAAGTTCAAAGTACGTATACGTCAACATGTAAAAACCATGAGATTTGTTTTATTGTGGGCATGCTCAATAAATCCTACAACCATAATAGGATCAATGAAAGACCGCACCCAACAGGGCGAACAACCAGGGTGTAAAAGTCAACAAGCTGCTCAAATACAAAAGATAAAAATAATAAATAAATAACCAATAAATATTAAGAAAAAAAATGAAGAGTAACAAATGAAATGGATTGGAAATGACTGCAAGGTTGGGAGGACTAATAAGAGCATGACATGCACAATTCATGATAATGATCCAGGAAGTACTGGGGAACATTCAACAGATTTCTGGAGGCAGCAGCACAGGTACACAAGGGTATAGAAATCAGAAGTAGGTTTATTATTAGCAGCATGTGTCGTGAAATGTGCTAACTTAGTAGCAGCAGTACAATGTAATATGTGGTAATACAGTAAGAAAAAACAAAATGAAGTTGTAAATCAATTACAGTATATGTATATAGAACAGATTAAAATTAGTGCAAAAACAGAAATAATATAGGTTTAAAAAAAAGGGGCAAGTAGTGTTCATGGGTTCAATGCCCATTTAGGAATCATACGGCAGAGGGAAAGAAGCTGTTCCTGAATCACTGAGTGTGTGCTTTCAGGCTTCTGCACCTCCTTCCTGACAGTAACCATAAGAAGAGGGCATGTCCTGGGTGCTGGGGGCCCTTGATAATGGACATTGTCTTTCTGAGGTACCGCTCCTTGAAGATGTCTTGGGTACTACGGAGGCTAGTACCCAAGATGGAGGTGACTAATCTTACCACTTTCTGTGGCTCCCTCCCCTCCCACCCCCCATACCAGACAGTGATGTAGCCTGTCAGAATGCTCTCTCCCCCCACCCCCCATACCAGACAGTGATGCAGCCTGTCAGAATGCTCTCCCCCACCCCCCATACCAGACAGTGATGTAGCCTGTCAGAATGCTCTCTCCGCCCCACATACCAGACAGTGATGCAGACTGTCAGAATGCTCTCCCCCACCCCCCATACCAGACAGTGATGCAGCCTGTCAGAATGCTCTCCCCGCCCCACATACCAGACAGTGATGTAGCCTGTCAGAATGCTCTCTCCCCCCACCCCCCATACCAGACAGTGATGTAGCCTGTCAGAATGCTCTCTCCCCCCCCCCACATACCAGACAGTGATGCAGCCTGTCAGAATGCTCTCTCCCCCCACCCCCCATACCAGACAGTGATGCAGCCTGTCAGAATGCTCTCTCCTCCCACTCCCCATACCAGACAGTGATGCAGTCTGTCAGAATGCTCTCTCCCCCCACCCCCCATACCAGACAGTGATGTAGCCTGTCAGAATGCTCTCTCCCCCCCCACCCCCACATACCAGACAGTGATGTAGCCTGTCAGAATGCTCTCCCCCCCCACATACCAGACAGTGATGCAGCCTGTCAGAATGCTCTCTCCCCACCCCACATACCAGACAGTGATGTAGCCTGTCAGAATGCTCTCCCCCCCCACATACCAGACAGTGATGCAGCCTGTCAGAATGCTCTCTCCCCACCCCACATACCAGACAGTGATGTAGCCTGTCAGAATGCTCTCTCCCCCCCCACCCCCCATACCAGACAGTGATGCAGCCTGTCAGAATGCTCTCTCCCCCCCCCACATACCAGACAGTGATGCAGCCTGTCAGAATGCTCTCTCCCCCCCCACATACCAGACAGTGATGCAGCCTGTCAGAATGCTCTCTCCCCCCACCCCCCATACCAGACAGTGATGCAGCCTGTCAGAATGCTCTCTCCTCCCACTCCCCATACCAGACAGTGATGCAGTCTGTCAGAATGCTCTCTCCCCCCACCCCCCATACCAGACAGTGATGTAGCCTGTCAGAATGCTCTCTCCCCCCCCACCCCCACATACCAGACAGTGATGTAGCCTGTCAGAATGCTCTCCCCCCCCCACATACCAGACAGTGATGCAGCCTGTCAGAATGCTCTCTCCCCACCCCACATACCAGACAGTGATGTAGCCTGTCAGAATGCTCTCCCCCCCCCCACATACCAGACAGTGATGCAGCCTGTCAGAATGCTCTCTCCCCACCCCACATACCAGACAGTGATGTAGCCTGTCAGAATGCTCTCTCCCCCCCCACCCCCCATACCAGACAGTGATGCAGCCTGTCAGAATGCTCTCTCCCCCCCCCACATACCAGACAGTGATGCAGCCTGTCAGAATGCTCTCTCCCCCCCCACATACCAGACAGTGATGCAGCCTGTCAGAATGCTCTCTCCTCCCACCCCCCATACCAGACAGTGATGTAGCCTGTCAGAATGCTCTCTCCCCCAACACCAGACAGTGATGCAGCCTGTCAGAATGCTCTCTCCCCCACCCCACATACCAGACAGTGATGCAGCCTGTCAGAATGCTCTCCCCCCCCATACCAGACAGTGATGTAGCCTGTCAGAATGCTCTCTCCCCCACCCACCCCCCATACCAGACAGTGATGCAGCCTGTCAGAATGCTCTCTCCCCCCACCCCCCATACCAGACAGTGGTGCAGCCTGTCAGAACGCTCTCCCCCCCCACCCCCCATACCAGACAGTGATGTAGCCTGTCAGAATGCTCTCCCCCCCCACATACCAGACAGTGATGTAGCCTGTCAGAATGCTCTCTCCCCCACCCCACATACCAGACAGTGATGCAGCCTGTCAGAATGCTCTCTCCCCCCACCCCCCATACCAGACAGTGATGTAGCCTGTCAGAATGCTCTCTCCCCTCACCACCCCCCATACCAGACAGTGATGTAGCCTGTCAGAATGCTCTCTCCCCCCACCCCCCATACCAGACAGTGATGCAGCCTGTCAGAATGCTCTCTCCCCCCACCCCCCATACCAGACAGTGATGCAGACTGTCAGAATGCTCTCCCCCACCCCCCATACCAGACAGTGATGCAGCCTGTCAGAATGCTCTCTCCCCCCCACCCCCCCATACCAGACAGTGATGCAGCCTGTCAGAATGCTCTCCCCCCCACCCCCCATACCAGACAGTGATGTAGCCTGTCAGAATGCTCTCTCCCCCCACCCCCCATACCAGACAGTGATGTAGCCTGTCAGAATGCTCTCTCACCCTACCCCCCATACCAGACAGTGATGTAGCCTGTCAGAATGCTCTCCCCCCCCCACATAACAGACAGTGATGTAGCCTGTCAGAATGCTCTCTCCCCCCCCACCCCCCATACCAGACAGTGATGTAGCCTGTCAGAATGCTCTCTCCCCCCACCCCCCATACCAGACAGTGATGCAGCCTGTCAGAATGCTCTCCCCCCCCCACATACCAGACAGTGATGCAGCCTGTCAGAATGTTCTCTCCCCCCCCATACCAGACAGTGATGTAGCCTGTCAGAATGCTCTCTCCCCCCACCCCCCATACCAGACAGTGATGTAGCCTGTCAGAATGCTCTCTCCCCCCCCACATACCAGACAGTGATGCAGCCTGTCAGAATGCTCTCCCCCCCCATACCAGACAGTGATGTAGCCTGTCAGAATGCTCTCTCCCCCCACCCCCCATACCAGACAGTGATGTAGCCTGTCAGAATGCTCTCCCCCACCACATACCAGACAGTGATGCAGCCTGTCAGAATGCTCTCTCTCCCCCCACCCCCCATACCAGACAGTGATGTGGCCTGTCAGAATGCTCTCTCCCCCCACCCCACATACCAGACAGTGATGCAGCCTGTCAGAATGCTCTCTCCCCCCACCCCCCATACCAGACAGTGATGCAGCCTGTCAGAATGCTCTCTCCCCCACCCACCCCCCCATACCAGACAGTGATGCAGCCTGTCAGAATGCTCTCTCCCCCCACCCCCCATACCAGACAGTGATGTAGCCTGTCGGAATGCTCTCTCCCCCCACCCCCCATACCAGACATTGAAACATAGAAAATAGGTGCAGGAGTAGGCCATTCGGCCCTTCAAGCCTGTACCGCCATTTATTATGATCATGGCTGATCATCCAACTCAGAACACCGCCCCAGCCTTCCCTCCATACCCCCTGACCCCCGTAGCCACAAGGGCCATATCTAACTCCCTCTTAAAGAGAGCCAATGAACTGGCCTCAACTGTTTCCTGTGGCAGAGAATTCCACAGATTCACCACTCTCTGTGTGAAGAAGTTTTTCCTAATCTTGGTCCTAAAAGGCTTCCCCTTTATCCTCAAACTGTGACCCCTCGTTCTGGACTTCCCCAACATCGGGAACAATCTTCCTGCATCTTGCCTGTCCCATCCCTTTTGGATTTTATATGTTTCAATAAGATCCCCCCTCAATCTTCTAAATTCCAATGAGTACAAGCCCAGTTCATCCAGTCTTTCTTCATATGAAAGTCCTGCCATCCCAGGAATCAATCTGGTGAACCTTCTCTGTACTCCCTCTATGGCAAGGATGTCTTTCCTCAGATTAGGGGACCAAGACTGCACACAATACTCCAGGTGTGGTCTCACCAAGGCCTTGTACAACTGCAGTAGTACCTCCCTGCTCCTGTACTCGAATCCTCTCGCTATAAATGCCAGCATACCATTCGCCTTTTTCACCGCCTGCTGTACCTGCATGCCCACTTTCAATGACTGGTGTATAATGACACCCAGGTCACGTTGCACCTCCCCTTTTCCGAATCGGCCACCATTCAGATAATAATCTGTTTTCCTATTTTTGCCACCAAAGTGGATAACTTCACATTTATCCACATTAAATTGCATCTGCCATGAATTTGCCCACTCACCCAACCTATCCAAGTCACCCTGCATCCTCTTAGCATCCTCCTCACAGCTAACACTGCCACCCAGCTTCGTGTCATCCGCAAACTTGGAGATGCTGCATTTAATTCCCTCATCCAAGTCATTAATATATATTGTAAACAACTGGGGTCCCAGCACTGAGCCTTGCGGTACCCCACTAGTCACCGCCTGCCATTCTGAAAAGGTCCCGTTTATTCCCACTCTTTGCTTCCTGTCTGCTAACCAACTCTCCACCCACACCAATACCTTACCCCCAATACCGTGTGCTTTAAGTTTGCACACTAATCTCCTGTGTGGTACCTTGTCAAAAGCCTTCTGAAAATCCAAATATACCACATCCACTGGTTCTCCCCTATCCACTCTACTAGTTACATCCTCAAAAAATTCTATGAGATTCGTCAGACATGATTTTCCTTTCACAAAACCATGCTGACTTTGTCCGATCATTTCACCGCTTTCCAAATGTGCTGTTATCACATCTTTGATAACTGACTCCAGCAGTTTCCCCACCACCGACGTTAGGCTAACCGGTCTATAATTCCCCGGTTTCTCTCTCCCTCCTTTTTTAAAAAGTGGGGTTACATTAGCCACCCTCCAATCCTCAGGAACTAGTCCAGAATCTAACGAGTTTTGAAAAATTATCACTAATGCATCCACTATTTCTTGGGCTACTTCCTTAAGCACCCTGGGATGCAGACCATCCGGCCCTGGGGATTTATCTGCCTTCAATCCCTTCAATTTACCTAACACCACTTCCCTACTAACATGTATTTCGCTCAGTTCCTCCATCTCACTGGACCCTCTGTCCCCCACTATTTCTGGAAGATTATTTATGTCCTCCTTAGTGAAGACAGAACCAAAGTAATTATTCAATTGGTCTGCCATGTCCTTGCTCCCCATAATCAATTCACCTGTTTCTGCCTGCAGGGGACCTACATTTGTCTTTACCAGTCTTTTCCTTTTTACATATCTATAAAAGCTTTTACAGTCCGTTTTTATGTTGCCTGCCAGTTTTCTCTCATAATCTTTTTTCCCCTTCCTAATTAAGCCCTTTGTCCTCCTCTGCTGAACTCTGAATTTCTCCCAGTCCTCAGGTGAGCCACTTTCTCTGGCTAATTTGTATGCTGCTTCTTTGGAATTGATACTATCCCTAATTTCTCTTGTCAGCCACGGGTGCACTACCTTCCTTGATTTATTCTTTTGCCAAACTGGGATGAACATTTGTTGCAGTTCATCCATGCAACCTTTAAATGCTTGCCATTGCATATCCACCGTCAATCCTTTAAGTGTCATTTGCCAGTCTATCTTAGCTAATTCACGTCTCATACCTTCAAAGTTACCCCTCTTTAAGTTCAGAACCTTTGTTTCTGAATTAACTATGTCACTCTCCATCTTAATGAAGAATTCCACCATATTATGGTCACTCTTACCCAAGGGGCCTCTCACGACAAGATTGCTAATTAACCCTTCCTCATTGCTCAAAACCCAGTCCAGAATAGCCTGCTCTCTAGTCGGTTCCTCGACATGTTGGTTCAAAAAACCATCCCGCATACATTCCAAGAAATCCTCTTCCTCAGCACCTTTACCAATTTGGTTCACCCAATCTACATGTAGATTGAAGTCACCCATTATAACTGCTGTTCCTTTATTGCACACATTTCTAATTTCCTGTTTAATACCATCTCCGACCTCACTACTACTGTTAGGTGGCCTGTACACAACTCCCACCAGCGTCTTCTGCCCCTTAGTGTTACGCAGCTCTACCCATATCGATTCCACATCTTTCCGGCTTATGTCTAATCTCTTCTTTAACCAGCAACGCCACCCCACCTCCCCTTCCTTCATGTCTATCCCTCCTGAATATTGAATATCCCTGAACGTTGAGCTCCCATCCCTGGTCACCCTGGAGCCATGTCTCTGTGATCCCAACTATATCATAATCATTAATAACAATCTGCACTTTCAATTCATCCACCTTATTACGAATGCTCCTTACATTGACACACAAAGCCTTCAGGTGCTCTTTTACAACTCTCTTAGCCCTTATACAATTATGCCGAAAAGTGGCCCTTTTTAATGCTTGTCCTGGATTTGTCGGCCTGCCACTTTTACTTTTCTCCATAGTACTTTTTGTTTCTACCCTCACTTTACACCCCTCTGCCTCTCTGCACTGGTTCCCATCCCCCTGTAGTGAACTAACCTCCTCACGCCTAGCCTCTTTAATTTGATTCCCACCCCCCAACCATTCTAGTTTAAAGTCACCTCAGTAGCCCCCGCTAATCTCCCTGCCAGGATATTGGTTCCCCTAGGATTCAAGTGCAACCCGTCCTTTTTGTACAGGTCACGCCTGACAGGTCAGACAGTGATGTAGCCTGTCAGAATGCTCTCTCACCCTACCCCCCCATACCAGACAGTGATGTAGCCTGTCAAAATGCTCTCTCCCCCAACCCCCCATACCAGACAGTGATGTAGCCTGTCAGAATGCTCTCTCCCCACCCCACATACCAGACAGTGATGCAGCCTGTCAGAATGCTCTCTCCCCCCACCCCACATACCAGACAGTGATGCAGCCTGTCAGAATGCTCTCCCCCCCACCCCCCATACCAGACAGTGATGTAGCCTGTCAGAATGCTCTCTCCTCCCACCCCCCATACCAGACAGTGATGTAGCCTGTCAGAATGCTCTCTCCCCACCCCACATACCAGACAGTGATGCAGCCTGTCAGAATGCTCTCTCTCCCCCCACCCCCCATACCAGACAGTGATGCAGCCTGTCAGAATGCTCTCTCCCCCCACCCCACATACCAGACAGTGATGCAGCCTGTCAGAATGCTCTCCCCCCCACCCCCCCATACCAGACAGTGATGTAGCCTGTCAGAATGCTCTCTCCTCCCACCCCCCATACCAGACAGTGATGTAGCCTGTCAGAATGCTCTCTCCCCCCACCCCCCATACCAGACAGTGATGTAGCCTGTCAGAATGCTCTCTCCCCCCACCCCCCATACCAGACAGTGATGTAGCCTGTCAAAATGCTCTCTCCCCCAACCCCCCATACCAGACAGTGATGTAGCCTGTCAGAATGCTCTCTCCCCCCCCACCCCCCATACCAGACAGTGATGTAGCCTGTCAGAATGCTCTCTCACCCTATCCCCCCATACCAGACAGTGATGTAGCCTGTCAGAATGCTCACTCCCCCCACCCCCCATAACAGACAGTGATGTAGCTTGTCAGAATGCTCTCTCCCCCCCCATACCAGACAGTGATGTAGCCTGTCAGAATGCTCTCTCCCCCCACCCCCCATACCAGACAGTGATGCAGCCTGTCAAAATGCTCTCTCCCCCTACCCCACATACCAGACAGTGATGTAGCCTGTCAGAATGCTCTCTCCCCCCACCCCCCATACCAGACAGTGATGTAGCCTATCAGAATGCTCTCTCCCCCCACCCCCCATACCAGACAGTGATGCAGCCTGTCAGAATGTTCTCTCCCCCCCATACCAGACAGTGATGCAGCCTGTCAGAATGCTCTCTCCCCCCCCCACCCCCCATACCAGACAGTGATGCAGCCTGTCAGAATGCTCTCTCCCCCCACCCCCCATACCAGACAGTGATGTAGCCTGTCAGAATGCTCTCCCCCCACCCCCCATACCAGACAGTGATGTAGCCTGTCAGAATGCTCTCTCCCCCCCACCCCCCATACCAGACAGTGATGAGACTGTCAGAATGCTCTCTCCCCACACCCCCCATACCAGACAGTGATGTAGCCTGTCAGAATGCTCTCTCCCCCCACCAGACAGTGATGTAGCCTGTCAGAATGCTCTCTCCCCCCACCCCCCATACCAGACAGTGATGCAGCCTGTCAGAATGCTCTCTCCCCCCACCCCCTATACCAGACAGTGATGCAGCCTGTCAGAATGCTCTCTCCCCGCCCCACCCCCCCATACCAGACAGTGATGCAGACTGTCAGAATGCTCTCTCTCCCCACCCCCCATACCAGACAGTGATGTAGCCTGTCAGAATGCTCTCTCCCCCCACCCCCCATACCAGACAGTGATGTAGCCTGTCAGAATGCTCTCTCCCCCCACCCCCCATACCAGACAGTGATGTAGCCTGTCAGAATGCTCTCTCCCCCCACCCCCCATACCAGACAGTGATGTAGCCTGTCAGAATGCTCTCTCCCTCCCACATACCAGACAGTGATGCAGCCTGTCAGAATGCTCCCTTCGGTACACCTATAGAAGTTTGAGTGTTTTGGTTGACAAATCTTTTCATACTCCTAATGAAATCTAGTCATTGTCTTGGCTTCTTTTCACTGCATCGATATGTTGGGACCAGGTTAGATCCTGAGAGATCTTGACACTCAGGAACTTGAAATTGCTCACTCTCTCCACTTGACTTCTCTTACAAGGATTAGTTTACCATTCCTGAAGTCACAATCAGCTCTTTGGTCTTACTGACGTTGAGTGCCAGGTTGTTGCTGTGATGCCACTTAACTAGCTGGTATATCTCGCCCCTGTACACCCTCTCATCTCCATCTAAGGTTCTACCAACAATGGTTGTAATCACTACACAGTCATGGGAATAGACGGAGTAGAGCAGTGAGCTAAGCACACACCCGAGGGGTGCCGCCAGTGTTGTCTGTCAACAAGGAGGAGATATTATCACCAATCCGCACAGATTGTCTTCTGGTTAGGAAATCAAAGATGCAATTGCAGAGACAGGTACAGAGCCCCAGATCAGGGCTGTGGGAATGATGGTGTTAAAATGTGGAGCTATAGTCAACAAACAGCATCCTGACATAGGTGTCTGTATTGTCCAGGTGATCCAAGGCTACGTGAAGAGCCACTGAGACAGCACAAAGGATACTTGTCCTTATTAACCAGTAGATAAAACACAACAGCATCAAAGTTATGATGGAACAAAAGTTAGGCCAAGGCTGAAGTTTCATTTACAATTCTGATTATCATACTATGTAAAAAAAAAAGGGACTGCCTCATACAGGATACAGAAGAAATTCACCAGGATGTCACCTGTTCAGCCATGTAGGAAGACTGGACAGACTGGTTTTTGTTTTCTTTGGAATGGGAAGGCTAAGTGGGTGGGAAACATTTTGATGCACACAAAATTATGATTGGGTAGATGGTGAAAACCTTTTCGTTGACAAGATTGACTATGATCAAAGGGCAGAGGTTGAAGATCAAGGATAAGAGATTTAGGTAGCTTTGACCTACGCACTGCCTGTTATGCACTGGCGTTTAGGACAGCAATAAAGGTCCTCCATCTCTGGTGGGCTTCCTTCATTGTGTCTGTAGTTGGGATTTCACTACTGTCAGTCATGTAAGTTCTCGGTGGAGAATCAGGAATACCATCACACTCAGATGTAGGAGGGTTTTTCATTGCTGTTTCTGTAAGTCTTGTTTTACCGGATAGGATTGTTAGCCCTGAGCAGAACCTCTGAACCTGGAGGACTGATGGAGTACTCAGTCTGGCCTCTACCCTTTTGACCTATTTGGCATTGGTAACACTACCAAGAGCTAAAGCACAAGGCCCTGACTCCAACCAACATTACTCCCTGGGTCATCGAAGCACACAAGCTTCCAAACCTTACAGCAAGGCCATGGTCCTTTCGTATGTCAGAGGGCTTTTAGGTAAGATTTTTCTTTCTATTTAGAAGGTAGCTGCAATCTGGAATTCACTGCGAAGAGGTAGTTGAGGCATACTCTCAAAGCTTCAGAAGGATTTGGAAGAGCACTTGGATCTTTGAAATTGATAACGTCAAGGATGACATTAACATGAGAAGGCATAGTTTTAAGGTGTTTGGAAGTAGGTACAGAGGAGATGTCATGGGGTAAGTTTTTTTTAAACGCAGAGAGGTGAGTGCATGGAATGGGCTGCTGGCAGCGGCGGTGGAGGCGGATACGATAGGGTCTTTTAAGAGACTCCTGGATGGATACATGGAGGTTGGAAAAATAGAGGGCTATGGGTAAGCCTAGGTAGTTCTAAGGTAAGGACATGTTCGGCACAGCTTTGTGGGCCGAAGGACCTGTATTGTGCTGTAGGTTTTCTATGTTTCTATGTTACTTTTTGAGATCGTATGCTCAATTGGCGATAATCTCAAAAATTTTCTCGCAGGCCATGGCAATTTTGCACCAAGACTTTTAAGGAAGAAGGATGTATCATGTTGCTTATTTATGGGTATTCATGTTTTACTATTAATAAAAGTACAACAAACATTTAAATAAATGAAGCATTTCAGAAAATATTTTCAAAAAGTATGAATACAAATCTTTTAAAAAGTCAATTGAACATTAAGTATTAATGGAAGTGATAAATTAGTATTTACCCTCATTATCACTGAATATTCAAGTTTTTCGATCATTGGGACCTCTTTTGGCGCAGGCGTGACCTGTACAAAAAGGATGGGTTACACTTGAATCCTAGGGGGACCAATATCCTGGCAGGGAGATTAGCGAGGGCTACTGAGGTGACTTTAAACTAGAATGGCTGGGGGGTGGGAATCAAATTAAAGAGGCTAGGCGTGAGGAGGTTAGTTCACAACAGGGGAATGGGAACCAGTGCAGAGAGACAGAGGGGTGTAAAGTGAGGGTAGAAGCAAAAAGTACTAAGGAGAAAAGTAAAAGTGGCAGGCCGACAAATCCAGGGCAAGCATTAAAAAGGGCCACTTTTCAACATAATTGTATAAGGGCTAAGAGAGTTGTAAAAGAGCACCTGAAGGCTTTGTGTGTCAATGCAAGGAGCATTCGTAATAAGGTGGATGAATTGAAAGTGCAGATTGTTATTAATGATTATGATATAGTTGGGATCACAGAGACATGGCTCCAGGGTGACCAAGGATGGGAGCTCAACGTTCAGGGATATTCAATATTCAGGAGGGATAGACATGAAGGAAGGGGAGGTGGGGTGGCGTTGCTGGTTAAAGAAGAGATTAACGCAATAGAAAGGAAGGACATAAGCCGAGAAAATGTGGAATCGATATGGGTAGAACTGCGTAACACTAAGGGGCAAAAGACGCTGGTGGGAGTTGTGTACAGGCCATCTAACAGTAGTAGTGAGGTCGGAGATGGTATTAAACAGGAAATTAGAAATGTGTGCAATAAAGGAACAGCAGTTATAATGGGTGACTTCAATCTACATGTAGATTGGGTGAACCAAATTGGTAAAGGTGCTGAGGAAGAGGATTTCTTGGAATGTATGCGGGATGGTTTTTTGAACCAACATGTTGAGGAACCGACCAGAGAGCAGGCTATTCTAGACTGGGTTTTGAGCAATGAGGAAGGGTTAATTAGCAATCTTGTCGTGAGAGGCCCCTTGGGTAAGAGTGACCATAATATGGTGGAATTCTTCATTAAGATGGAGAGTGACATAGTTAATTCAGAAACAAAGGTTCTGAACTTAAACAGGGGTAACTTTGAAGGTATGAGACGTGAATTAGCTAAGATAGACTGGCAAATGGCACTTAAAGGATTGACGGTGGATATGCAATGGCAAGCATTTAAAGGTTGCATGGATGAACTACAACAATTGTTCATCCCAGTTTGGCAAAAGAATAAATCAAGGAAGGTAGTGCACCCGTGGCTGACAAGAGAAATTAGGGATAGTATCAATTCCAAAGAAGCAGCATACAAATTAGCCAGAGAAAGTGGCTCCACCTGAGGACTGGGAGAAATTCAGAGTTCAGCAGAGGAGGACAAAGGGCTTAATTAGGAAGGCGAAAAAAGATTATGAGAGAAAACTGGCAGGAAACATAAAAACTGACTGTAAAAGCTTTTATAGATATGTAAAAAGGAAAAGACTGGTAAAGACAAATGTAGGTCCCCTACAGACAGAAACAGGTGAATTGATTATGGGGAGCAAGGACATGGCAGACCAATTGAATAACTACTTTGGTTCTGTCTTCACCAAGGAGGACATAAATAATCTTCCAGATATAGTAGGGGACAGAGGGTCCAGTGAGATGGAGGAACTGAGCGAAATACATGTTAGTAGGGAAGTGGTGTTAGGTAAATTGACGGGATTGAAGGCAGATAAATCCCCAGGGCCAGATGGTCTGCATCCCAGAGTGCTTAAGGAAGTAGCCCAAGAAATAGTGGATGCATTAGTGATAATTTTTCAAAACTCGTTAGATTCTGGACTAGTTCCTGAGGATTGGAGGGTGGCTAATGTAACCCCACTTTTTAAAAAAGGAGGGAGAGAGAAACCGGGGAATTATAGACCGGTTAGCCTAACGTCGGTGGTGGGGAAACTGCTGGAGTCAGTTATCAAAGATGTGATAACAGCACATTTGGAAAGCGGTGAAATCATCGGACAAAGTCAGCATGGATTTGTGAAAGGAAAATCATGTCTGACGAATCTCACAGAATTTTTTGAGGATGTAACTAGTAGAGTGGATAGGGGAGAACCACTGGATGTGGTATATTTGGATTTTCAAAAGGCTTTTGACAAGGTCCCACATAGGAGATTAGTGTGCAAACTTCAAGCACACGGTATTGGGGGTAAGGTATTGATGTGGATGGAGAATTGGTTAGCAGACAGGAAGCAAAGAGTGGGAATAAACGGGACCTTTTCAGAATGGCAGGCGGTGACTAGTGGGGTACCGCAAGGCTCAGTGCTGGGACCCCAGTTGTTTACAATATATATTAATGACTTGGATGTGGGAATTAAATGCAGCATCTCCAAGTTTGCAGATGACACGAAGCTGGGTGGCAGTGTTAGCTGTGAGGAGGATGCTAAGAGGATGCAGAGTGACTTGGATAGGTTGGGTGAGTGGGCAAATTCATGGCAGACGCAATTTAATGTGGATAAATGTGAAGTTATCCACTTTGGTGGCAAAAATAAGAAAACAGATTATTATCTGAATGGTGGCCGATTAGGAAAAGGGGAGGTGCAACAAGACCTGGATGTCATTATACACCAGTCATTGAAAGTGGGCATGCAGGTACAGCAGGCGGTGAAAAAGGCGAATGGTATACTGGCATTTATAGCGAAAGGATTCGAGTACAGGAGCAGGGAGGTACTACTGCAGTTGTACAAGGCCTTGGTGAGACCACACCTGGAGTATTGTGTGCAGTTTTGGTCCCCTAATCTGAGGAAAGACATCCTTGCCATAGAGGGAGTACAAAGAAGATTCACCAGATCGATTCCTGGGATGGCAGGACTTTCATATGAAGAAAGACTGGATGAACTGGGCTTGTACTCGTTGGAATTTAGAAGATTGAGGGGGGATCTGATTGAAACGTATAAAATCCTAAAGGGATTGGACAGGCTAGATGCAGGAAGATTGTTCCCGATGTTGGGGAAGTCCAGAACAAGGGGTCACAGTTTGAGGATAAAGGGGAAGACTTTTAGGACCGAGATTAGGAAAAACTTCTTCACACAGAGAGTGGTGAATCTGTGGAATTCTCTGCCACAGGAAGCAGTTGAGGCCAGTTCATTGGCTGTATTTAAGAGGGAGTTCGATATGGCCCTTGTGGCTACGGGGATCAGGGGTATGGAAGGAAGGCTGGGGCGGGGTTCTGAGTTGGATGATCAGCCATGATCATAATAAATGGTGGTACAGGCTCGAAGGGCCAAATGGCCTACTCCTGCACCTATTTTCTATCTAGTGTTCACTCACACACAATACAAGAAGAAACACGAGCAGAGCAAAGTAGGGGACTCGATTCTATCATTGCTTTTTTTGTGGGGGAGTGGGTGGGGATTTTGGGGTCTGCGAGTTTTGTTTCCTTTTTCACGTGCGGGGGGGGGGAGGTTGATGTATGGCCTTTCTGTATTTCTTGGCTCTTTGGAGAAGACGTATCAGAGTTGTATTGTACATGCATACTTGGACAATAAAATGAACCTTTGATCATTTGGCCCAACTATTTGCTATACTGCTACTGATGTGTCCACCAGGTCTGTGAGGATTTCACAACATATTATCCAAAATTCTATGTTCTCACGACTATCTAGCTGAAGCCAAACTGACGTGAGACATCTACTGTGAAGACATCTCATTGCTGTTGGGTTGTAAGAAAATCATTCACTACTCCATTTAGAAGTAAAGATAATCATCAAGTTCAAGCTCAATTATCATTCAAGCAGACACAGGAATACACCTAAATGAAACAGCAACACACACAAAAAATGCTGGTGAACACAGCAGGCCAGGCAGCATCTATCGGAAGAGGTACAGTCGACGTTTCGGGCCAAGACCTGAAGGGTTTGACGAAGGGTCTCAGCCCGAAACGTCAACTGTACCTCTTCCTACAGATGCTGCCTGGCCTGCTGCATTCACCAGCATTTTTTGTGTGTGTTGCTTAAATTTCCAGCATCTGCAGATTTCCTCCTGCTTGTGTTTTTAAATGAAACAGCGTTCCTTTGGATCCAAGATGCAAAACACAGAACCAACAGTCACACACAGCACTTATATCACATAATTATAATAGCAGATAACATAGCTATATAGCAAAAAACACTAATTTGGCCGAATCCCTGAGAGCCACGTTTCTGCAAGAACAACCTGCAGCAGCTCCCCATATCACTCAGTGCAGCTGCAGACGAAAGCAATCCAGCTCGTCTCCCACTGAGCAAGCACTGGAGAGCAGCACAGTGGGAGGAGTCTGCCTGAAACCCCGCACAGAATCTACAGCACACAGCCAGCTCTGGCATCTCCTTCCTCGGTGGCTGAAACCTCTAACCCCAAGGCATAAATGAGGCCTGGTCTGTACCACAACCGAGGTCACGCAGCTCCCTTGCTGTCAGACCTTGCAAATGAATCACTAAGTTTTACACGCCATATTAAGACAATTACAAAGTCAGCCTACTACCATCTTAAAAATTTAGCAAGAATGAAAGGGTCTCGGCAAGATTGAAAAAACACTTGTCCATGCATTTATTTTTAGTAGGCTTGTCAACTGTAATGGTGTTTTCATAGGTCTCTGTAAAAATATCCCTCAGACAGCTGCAGCTCATTCAGAACACTGCTGCTAGAGTCCTCACTGAGACCAAGCAAGTAGAACACATCACCCTAGTTCTCAGATCGCTACACTGGCTTCCTGTCCATCGGAGATTTGTCTTTAAAATATTACTACTGATTTATAAAGCACTGAATGGTCTAGGGCCAAAATACATCTTCAATCTCTGTTGCATTATGAACCTTCCTGAGGTCTCAGGTCATCTGGGGTGGGTTTGCTTACTGCCCCCGGGGTCAAAACTAAACATGGCGAAGCAGGTTTTAGTTACTATGCTCCACATATCTGGAAAAACCTTCCAGAGGATTTGAAGTCTACCCCAACTTTAAGCTCTTTTAAAATCAAGGCTTAAAACTTTTCTTTTTGCTTTAGCTTTTAGTTAGAATCTCCTGCACTGTAACTTTTATCCCTCTTTAAATGTATTTAACATTATCTATTTTTTGCATGATTTTATTCTCCTTTGTATGTCTGAGATTTGATGTTTGATTTTTATATCTTGCTCTCTGTAAAGCACTTTGAACTGCCCTTGTTTGAAAAATGCTATACAAATAAACTTGCCTTGCAGTATTCCACATAATCATTTTCCAATGTTCTATAGATTCAGGATCAGTTCCTGTGGATTGGAGGGTAGCTAATGTTATCCCACTTTTTAAGAAAGGAGGGAGAAGGAAAACAGGGAATTATAGACCATTTAAGCCTGACATCAGTGGTGGGGAAGATGCTGGAGTCAATGATAAAGGATGAAATTATGACACATCTGGATAGCAGTAACAGGATCGGTCTGAGTCAACATGGATTTACGAAGGGGAAATCGTGCTTGACTAATCTTCTGAGATTTTTTGAGGATGTACCTATGAAAATGGACACGGGAGAGCCAGTGGATGTAGTGTACCCGGACTTTCAGAAAGCCTTTGATAAGGTCCCACATAGCAGATTAGTGGGCAAAATTAGGACACATGGTATTGGGGGCAGAGCACTGACATGGATTGAAAATTGGCTGGCTGACAGGAAACAAAGATTAGCGATTAACGGGTCCCTTTCGGAATGGCAGGCGGTGACCAGTGGGGTACCGCAAGGCTCGGTGCGGGGACCACAGCTATTTACAATATACATTAATGATTTAGATGAAGGGATTAAAAATAACATTAGCAAATTTGCAGATGACACAAAGCTGGGTGGCAGTGTGAAATGCGAGGAGGATGTTTTGAGAATGCAGGGTGACTTGGACAGGTTGGGTGAGTGGGCAGATGCAGTTTAATGTGGATAAATGTGAGGTTATCCACTTTGGTGGCAAGAACAGGAAGTCAGATTACTATCTGAATGGTGTTAAGTTAGGAAAAGGGGAAGTACAGAGATCTAGGTGTCCTTGTTCATCAGTCACTGAAAGTAAGCATGCAGGTACAGCAGGCAGTGAAGAAAGCTAATGGCATGCTGGCCTTCATAACAAGGGGAATTGAGTATAAGAGCAAAGAGGTCCTTCTGCAGCTGTACAGGGCCCTGGTGAGACCACACCTGGAGTATTGTGTGCAGTTTTGGTCTCCAAATTTGAGGAAGGAAATTCTTGCTATTGAGGGACTGCAGCATAGGTTCACGAGGTTAATTCCCCGGATGGCGCGACTGTCATATGTCGAAAGATTGGAACAATTGGGCTTGTATACACTGGAATTTAGAAGGATGAGAGAGGATCTGATCGAAACATATAAGATTATTAAGGGATTGGACACGCTGGAGGCAGGAAACATGTTCCCGATGTTGGGGGAGTCCAGAACCAGAGGCCACAGTTTAAGAGTAAGGGGTAGGCCATTTAGAATGGAGTTGAGGAAAAACTTTTTCACCCAGAGAGTTGTGGATCTGTGGAATGCTCTGCCTCAGAAGGTTGTGGAGGTGAATTCTCTGGATGCTTTCAAGAAAGAGTTAGATAGAGCTCTTAAAGAAAGTGGAGTCAAGCGATATGGGGAGAAGGCAGGACCGGGGTAGTGACTGTGGATGATCATCCATGATCACAGTGAATGGCAGTGCTGGCTCGAAGGGCCAAATGGCCTACTCCTGCACCTCTTGTCTATTACCAATATCCAACAGGATCTTGCGATCAACAAAAATGTGCAAAAAAATCCTTTTATAATGGATGGGTTTTAGAAAATCAAGGGGTGGCACTGTATGCCAACATTTTGTGTTCCACATGGCACCTTGGGCATACTTGCCTCTTGGTCGCCATTCTAGGCTATGGCAGTGGCAGAGTGCTAGCAAATGTTAGTATAGCGGTACCTCATTGACCAATAGGCCTGGTTGGAGTAGGATTTTGACTAATTTGCTGCTTTTCATCTACAATTGTGCAGGACTGAGCTGTGACAGGGGATTCTTTGAGGAAAATGGAAGAATAGACCAGGGAGTGATAAAGGGAACTGTCCCTCCATAAACACAAGACACTGCAGATACTGGAATCTGGAGCACAAACTACCCAAAGAGCAACATCTATGGAGACAATGGGATGGTCCTTTTGGAATGCAAAGAGGAGGGGAAGATATGTCTGATGGTAGAATATGGCAGAAATTGCCAAGGATGATCCAATGAATGTGGAGGTTGGAGGAGCAAAGTAACATAAGTACTGATTCTGACAAAGGCAAGGGCTCATGATGGATAGGGATCAAGTAAAGGTTGAGATAGGATGGGAATTGGCCACGAGGGTAATGAGATTTTCAAGTTCTGCATAGGTGTTTGGTGGAACACTAATGTAGTCTTGAAAAAGTTTCATCTTACAGGGTCAGATAAATTGTGTGTTTGCAACAGCATGAGCTATTAATACTCAGTTACTTTTCTAGATTGGTTGTCTTTGTGTATATTGCATCTTACAACAATGTGCTGGAGGAGCTGAGCAAGTCAAGGAAGCATCTATGAATGGGAATAAACAGTTAATGTTTTGGGCCAAGGCTCATCTTCATCATCTCGGTCCAAAATGCCCACTGCTTATTCTTGTCCATTGGTGCTGCTTGACCTGCTGAGTTCCTCCAGCACAATGTGTGTATTGCTCTAGATTTCCAGCATCTGCAGTACCTCTTGGGTTTGTTATAAAGGTGCATGTTCTTACTGATAGTTAAGAAACAGAGAAATATACTAATACCCACACAGAAACTACGACCACTACAGGAATATTATTGAACAAGTATCCCAAATACTTTGTATTTATACTCACTTTCATAATAGTGCCATAATTTTAAAGAAAACATCACTAAACGGCTGTATACAGAAATAACACTAAGTACAGAAACGCGCCTGTTGCCAACCTGATATTCAATCTCCAGGGTGGCATCTTTCTTCATAGTTTGGTAGAAACACTCCTTCTGCCCCGCCGGCAGAGTGAAAGTGAAATCGCTATCATAGGACTGAGAGAAACCGAACGCGACTCTCGCCAAACCGCAGACCATAAACGGCAGCCATGACATCGCACCCATCGTCGCCCGTGGGAGGCAAAGGAGACAGACGGATGGATGAAGTGAGGAGCCCAGGCAGCGGCCCAGGACGAGGAGCGAAGATGGGGGAATAAACTTGCCCACCGGAACGCACGCACTGCGCGACCCGTCGCTCTTGCCCACTGGTCCAATCACAGCGCCAATTCAGCACTACGTCATTCAACCAGCCGCGAGACCTTCCATCATTCCCGCCGTAGTCGGTCGTTAAATATCTCGTCTTGGTTATTTGGGGAAACAACTACGCCCTAAAAAAAGCACAGCCACCCATCTGAATTAACTTCACATCACGCCAGTGGAGTGCTCAGAACATCCGTCTCTGGTACAGTTACTCTTTCACCACGTGCCTCATGTCGCGTCGGTAACGCGTTTCTCTACACTACAACTACAACTCCCATCGTGCATTCCGGCTTGACGCGGTGAGCTCAGTTGTCGACGCAACAACAGATGAGGTTGCTGAGTGGGCGGTTCCTCGCCCCTGTTTGTTGCGTCAATAGGTGCAGGCGGGAGGAGTTTTTTTCACACTCTGCTTTCAATGGTCGGCATGGTTAGAGGAGGAGGGGCGGGGAGGAGGTGAGATGGGCGGGGGCACGGGCAGCCAGGCGGCGTGGCCGAGTTTTTAAATACTAATGAGGTTCCAACTCGACAGCGCGAGTCGGCGGACGGGGCTCCCATGTGCAACGCGCGGCGTCGCGGCCTGTTGGTTCCCGGCGTCAGTGGAGGCGACGGGCTGCTGAGCCTCCATGGAGCCCAGTGACCGAGCGAAGGACGATTAAAGAGAGCGTCCGGTGGAGGAAAGGCTACGAGGATGTCAATTACTGTGAAAAGATGAACCAGCGGCACGTTTTGTTTGTATGTTTGAGTATCTCGGTGTTATACTGGTAAGTGATGCAGGGGCAGCCCGCCTTCCCCTTCAACAACACTATACTCTTCCCCCCCCCCCCATTTCTATCCCTCACCCCAGACGTGTCCCTAACCCACAGGCTTGCATTCCAACTAGGCCTGGTCTTCAGCTAGGGCGCTGTTTCGCTTTCAACAGTTTCTGGCTGAAAATGGGACGGACGGAGGCTCCTAACAAGTTTGAAGTTTCATAATGTAATTGGGGGATTTCTTTCGGGGGGAAAATACCTCAGAATCCTGTCTTTGTACTGATAGAAAATATGAGGCCATTATTATGGGGTGGTGTGTTTGGTTTCTTCATCTGTCTCTCTGCCAATCTACGGTCGCTTTTACGTGCTGTCCGAATGATTCTGAAGGTTTTGTGCCCTTACGACGCCTCTTGTAATTTTTCATTCTTCGTCTTCTCTCCTCAACTGACATCTGCATTTAAAAGTGTTATTTTTATAGCTTAAAATCGCTGTATTTATTTTTAAAATGTTTTTCTGCATGTGACATGTAATTCTATTTTAGTTTTCATTTCGACTCTGAACCAAGCCTTATAATTTGGAATTGGTTCTCAAAAGTTCTTATGGTGCTACTGTAAAGTTTACAATTGCTTTTGAAGAGTTGCCAGATAGCAGGTCTGTATAGGGTAGCATGTTGTGAACACCATATGGCTCTGAATGTGATGCCCTTAGCTGCAACTATATCATCAGTACATGTGGATGGATGCCTGGTGGTGAAAGGAGTAAACGGATTGCATGCTTTCCTTGAGCAAGAAATCATTTAGACATTAGATCCTTGACTGTAGTATCAACATTGCCAACTGCATTCAAGGTCACCTCCTATCTTAACTTTCCTGCCTCTGGCTCTTAAGGTGACATGATCATCTGCAGTCTCAGCTACTTTATTGTCTGTATAAAACAAGTGACTAATTTGTTGTCTATATCAAACACCTGTTTCCTATCTTTTTCTCTTAAAGCTGTTTAATTTCTCAGTCTTGTTGAATTTTCCAAAGCACTGTGACACTTGAATTATTTAAGTTCACTGGGCTTAATATTAACAGAAATTATATGTAGTTTACAATGTTAGTTTTAAGTAACCATCTAGATCCAGCATACTTTGCAAAATATTGTTTCTAATTTCTGGCTCCTGTAAGAGAGCAAGAGCCCAAGTGGGCACAAGCTAATGTATTGGATAATCATGTCCAAGATCTAGCTATTAACTTTTTACCCCAATTTACATATAATGCATGACCTCAAGTAAGTTTTTAGTTGCCCTACTTTTTAGTACTAGTTTTGCTTTCAAAGTTGCATTGAAAATGTGTTGATTTGCTTAGATATTAAGGATTTTTCTCAAAACTTAAAATGTGTTCACTAGCCTGCGAGTTACATTGCAAAGAAGTGGGAACAGATTGTACTGGTGCTTGGAGAATAATATTAATATCTGAAAATTTGTCCTCGCTATATTTTTATTCTCTAACAATTAAATATTTTAGTTCATAATAAAAGAAAAAAATGAGGCAATTGATACTTGCAATTATGCACAAATGAAAAACAACTATAAAAATGGGTGAGAGGAATGTGAATATCCAAAAGTTGTTGACTGAGTTGCAGTATTCCACATTTGCCTTCCGAAAGCTTTGACTTTCTGGTTGTCTTGAAATGCACTGAATGGCTGAAGATGCTATAGTTGGATGATTAGTGCAAGCTAAGTTCCTGCAATTGTTTTTTTTAATCAATTTAACTTCATGGTCATTAAGGGTTATTTACTGCTAATTGTTCCTCTAGACCTATAAGTTAACTATTATATTTCTTTATTTAAATTTTTTATTTATCTTCTGCTTTTATTCACTTCTCTTTTCACTCTATCTTTCTGCAAACGATTTGAAATTGAACTGAGCCACTCAAATTTGCACACATCAGTGCACTGTCAATTTCACAATTCTTTGATCTGATTAAATAAGACAAGCCGTGTTGCTTATCTTGTTAACTTGAAGGCTCTTGTCCCTCACCAAAAACAGAGGAAAACAAGCCTAAGAAAAAATGTGCAGTAAGAAGAATAATTTTAATTTTGACATGAAATGGCATTTGATGCACAATTTTAAGATAACTGCAAAGGGATTCAGAGGATTAAGATAGATGCATTTCAGGGCAAATATTTGAAGTTAAAATTTGCTTAACTACCAATAGATGAGGTCCTCTGGGAGGAAAACGGAAAATTTCAGGAATGTCTAAAGAATGATGTAGCTAAGAGTTGCTGCCAACACCAGTGATTCCAGTTCAATCCGGATCACCAGTGTTACCTTTGTGGTGTTTGTACATTCTCCCTTTGCATGGGTTTCCTTCCACTTTCCAAAAACATACGCAGTGTTGGGGTTAATTGGCCGCTGAAATAAGCCTGCAGCATGTATGTGAGTGTTAGAATCTAGATGGGGAGTGTGTGAGGTGTGGGTGGTTGATGGAGACAAGAGAATAAAATGGATACAACAGGAATTCTGCAGATGCTGGAAATTCAAGCAACGCACATCAACAACAAGAATTCTGCAGATGCTGGAGATTCAAGCAACACATATCAAAGTTGCTGGTGAATGCAGCAGGCCAGGCAGCATCTCTAGGAAGAGGTACAGTTGATGTTTCAGGCCGAGACCCTTGGTCAGAATAAAATGGATGATTGTCAATGGGTGCTTGATGGTCATATGGGTGAAAGGGCCTGCTCTGTGACTCAGACTTACAACGAAGATGTGCAAAGTTCCTGATCTGCAGCACCAAGATGAAAGAAATGTTTTCAATAGGTTACATTATTGCAAGAGAATGATAAAACAAATGGATTCCTTGATTTTTTTTTTAAAGTAAGCTACAACACAGTATCTAACTGCAATTTTCAGAATTTCTCAGTGGAGATTCCTGTAGCTTATCAAAATTTGTAATGATTACAAGTGTTCATTTTCTAGAAGGATAAGAGGTGTACACGTTAAAATTATGCATTGAGCCAGGAGATTTAATATTTTGATTCAGTCGGAAGAATTCATTTGTGTACCATGTGTTTTCTGCCAGCTAATCAGTTACAATATGTCATAGCTGTTTATTATTCTGGGTTTTGATAATAAAACAGTTCTACTTTCTGGTAAACTTGGTCATCTTCCATGATCTATGTGGCATTTACTGAGTCCTTTGCTGTTTAATGATTTGTAGAATTTCATTGCCTACGATGGTTGGTAGTGAGGCATCTTGAATGTGTAGAGTTAAGGACATCAAGGATTAACATTACCAATATTCACCATTTTGTTTGTTCCTCCTTCAATAACTTGGATGCATTATGATCATGACCTCCCTTGTTCTTCAAGCACTCTGTTCACTGTCTCCCCTCCCCCTCATCTCATGGCTATACCACCACATGTCCTGCCCACCCATTAGTCAATGTCAGCTTCAGCAAGGTCTTTGATGAGATTTGATACAGTGGCCAACTCTGGAAGGTTAGATCATATGAGATCCAAGGGGAATAGCTAATTGGATTCATGATTGGTTTGATGGCAGTAAGCAGAGTAACAGTTAGAAGGTTGTTTCCTGGAATGGAGGCCTCTCACTAGTGGTGTGGCATGGAAATCAATGCTTGGACTTTTACTTTTCATTGTTTATATAAATGACATGGATGAGAATGTACGAGGCATGATTAGTAAGTTTTCAGATGACACTCAAATAGATGGTATTGTTGACAGTGAAGAAGGTTATCACAAAATACAAGGGGATCAGCTTGGTGAGTGGGCCACAGACTGGCAAATGGTTCTCAGTTTGGATAAGTGCAAAATGTTGCATTTTGGAAAGTCAACCAGGATAGGACTTGTACAGCAAATAGTGGGATGTTGGGGAGTATTGTGGAACATCAGGACCAAGGAATAAAGATGCATGGTTTCCAGAGAGCAGCATTGCAGGTGATGTGTCTGTAGTTATACTGTGGAGAGCATTCTGACAGGCTGCATCACTGTCTGTTATGGAGGGGCTACTACACAGGACCGAAAGAAGCTGCAGAAGGTTGTAGATCTGGTCAGCTCCATCTTGGGCACTAGCCTAGAAAGTACCCAGGACATCTTCAGGGAGTGGTGTCTCAGAAAGGCAGCACCCATTATTAAGGACCTTCAGCACCCAGGGCATGCTCTTTTCTCACTGTTACCATCAGATTGGAGATACAGAAGCCTGAAGGCACACACTCATCAATTCAGGAACAGTTTATTCCCCTCTACCATCCGATTCCTAAATGGATGTTGAAGCTTTGAACACTACCTCACTTTTTTAATATACAGTATTTCTGTTTTTGCACATTAAAACAAAATTTTTCAGTATGTGTAATTGATTTACTTATTGTTTTCTTTTTATTATTTTTCTCTCTCTACTAGATTATGTATTGCATTGAACCGCTGCTGCTAAGTTCACAAATTTCACATCACATGCCGGTGATAGTAAACCTGATTCTGAAGTGGTGAAACAATCATTCCCCTCCCTAACCGGCAACAAATATCAAACCCAGTGATGAACTAAAAAGTAATTGAGTTAACTGTTCATTATTGGTTATAATTCTGCTCTACTTCACTGAATCGAAGTCCAGATATGTTCCTTTCCTTTGGAACATGGGTATGATTTTTTTTTTGCCTGACTTGCTAGCTGATTGACTACTATCCTATTACTAGGCATGGAGAACAAAAATGGTTCCTATTGGCTTGTGTCAGTTTTGATGCACAGACAGCATTACATAATCTGTTCTCTCTACAAGTACTGACTGTTTTCAGCTTTTTGTACCAGGTTTTGTAGTTTTTTTCCCGAAGTCTTTACATCTGATATTTTTAGTTGTTGATTGCAATTAATCTTAAAACGTGAAGTCAAACTTGATCAACTTTCTTGAGGATTCTATTTGTCTTTTAAATATCTTTGTTTTGCTTTTAATCTGTTTAAATGCAACGTCCTAAGATTGAGGAGCTGAAACAGTCAATGTGGCTTCACTTGCCCTTCCTGCTTGAGCCATCCAATCAGTTTCACAAGTACATTTTTTGTTCAGTGCCTTGTAATATGTTGCTCCTCAATTTAGTTCATGGCTGGAATGGCGATGTATAACCAGAATGTAGCTCATTTACTGATTTTTGATGTTTCAGAGCACATTAGAGATCATAACTTCAGTGGCACAGGATATCAAGGTGCTAAATTGAGTTGAACCAGTACTACTTCCCATTGTCCCAACCAAAGTGCCTTTTACACAAAAAATGCTGCTGAATGCAGCAGGCCAGGCAGCATCTCTAGGAAGAGGTACAATGAAGGGTCCCAGCCCGAAACGTCAACTGTACCTCTTCCTAGAGATGCTGCCTGGCCTGCTGTGTTCAGCAGCATTTTGTGTGTGTTGCTTGAATTCCCAGCATCTGCAGATTTCCTCGTCTCAATGTGCTTTTCATCTTGCTTGCCTTCTGCACCTTTAAGTCCAGTGGAATGGGACGAATAAAGGTGGGGTGTGAGTGGTGTAAAAACAAATTTCCTGTCATAGCCAGCAAAGTGGCTGGTGAGGCTCTGCTGATTGCTAAGGCTATAAATATTTTAAATGTCAAGTTCTAAAACGTACAATTAAAAACATTGAAGCAAATTTAAACAAATAACTTGGCTTCCTACTCTTTGTCTCTGAATCCATTTAGCTCAGTGAAATCAATGTCATTTGATAGCACAGGATTTGAGAATTCATCATTTACCCCATTACATTTTTGGTATAATGTTGATGTAACCACAACAAGACTAGGATCTGCCCCTGGGTGTAGCAAAAGATCAAGGACAAAATTCAGTTTACTGTCGGATGCGTAAATGCAGGTATGCAGAAGTGCAGTAAAAACTTATTTGCTGCAATAAATTTTATTATAAGCATTCACAAAATATTATACACTGATACAAGAACAACTTTAAAAAGTGCATTTTTGTGCAAAGAAGTCATGTTGCTAAACTGTGCTGGTTAGGGTTTTGTCAGTTATACAATCAATTGCCATTCAATAGGTCCCAAATTTCTGTGCTTGAAAGCAATGTTGGGATAAGGCTTTTCATGATTTTCAGAAGATTTTGTTGGAACTGGCTGCAAAACATCCAGTCCTTAGAATGCATGGCACAGGATAGTCATACTTTATTGATCCCGAGGGAAATTGGTTTTCGTTACAGTTGCACCATAAATAATTAAATAGTAGTAAAGCCATAAATAATTAAATAGTAATATGTAAATTATGCCAGGAAATAAGTCCAGGACCAGCCTATTGGCTCAGGGTGTCTGACCCTCCAAGGGAGGAGTTGTAAAGTTTGATGGCCATAGGCAGGAATGACTTCCTGTGACGCTCAGTGTTGCATCTCGGTGGAATGAGTCACTGGCTGAATGTACTCCTGTGCCCAACCAGTCCATTATGTAGTGGATGGGAGATATTGTCCAAGATGGCATGCAACTTGGACAGCATCCTCTTTTCAGACACCACCGTCAGAGAGTCCAGTTCCATCCCCACAACATCACTGGCCTTATGAATGAGTTTGTTGATTCTGTTGGTGTCTGCTACCCTCAGCGTGCTGCCCCAGCCCACAACAGCAAACATGATAGCACTGGCCACCACAGACTCGTAGAACATCCTCAGCATCGTCTGACAGATGTTAAAGGACCTCAGTCTCCTCAGGAAGTAGAGGCGGCTCTGACCCTTCTTGTAGACAGCCTCAGTGTTCTTTGACCAGTCCAGTTTATTGTCAATTCGTATCCCCAGGTATTTGTAATCCTCCACTATGTCCACACTGACCCCCTGGATGGAAATAGGGGTCACCGGTGCCTTAGCCCTCCGCAGGTCTACCACCAGCTCCTTAGTCTTTTTCACATTAAGCTGCAGATAATTCTGCTCACACCATGTGACAAAGTTTCCCACTGTAGCCCTGTACTCAGCCTCATCGCCCTTGCTGATGCATCCAACTATGGTAGAGTCATCAGAAAACTTCTGAAGATGACAAGACTCTGTGCAGTAGTTGAAGTCCGAGGTGTAAATGGTGAAGAGAGGGGGCTAATTGGCCATCTTGTCCCTATTGTAGCTACAGGTTCTTCCCCACCCCTCCCATTTGCATTTCAAATGATATAGTTTTCTGGTTCCTGAATGGAGAGATCTTAAATTGTTCAATTTGCTGCTTTTTAAAATGACAGCCTTGAAGTTGTTTTGATCTAATGTCATAAATGTTTAAATGGTTATTGTTTTATTCCTTTTCAGTACAAGTAACATGCATGCTTCCGAAATAAGCAATAAGGTTTCAATATAACACCTGAGAAACCTTTCAAAAGAAGGTAGTCTACCAGAGAGGTTTTAACAGCATGCTTACTAGAAAATCTATCATTTTTTTGTGGTGGAAGTAATGCATAATCATAAATTTCTTTGGTAATAGGGCCCAACAGAACAAATATTTATGCTTGTAATAGTATAAATAGTTTTTAACTACTGAAAGCACTTTAAATGCTCAAACTACCCAGCAGTTAAGGGTTTGCACAACTGTTTACTAAATTGCAGCCTTGGGTACTTGCCTTGCAGTTCATCTTAAAGAACATTACAGCACAGGAACAGGCCCCATGCACTCTGTATGCCTGTTCCTGTGCCTGTAAATAGCTCCTAAATGCTACTATCATATCTGCTTCCACTACTTTCCATAGCAGTGTTCCAAGCACCTACCAGTCTGTGTATAATAGGTTTTGCAATTTTCCTTTGTTTCCTGCTCTCATCTTAAATCTAGTATTTGATGTATTTCTCTTGGATATAAAGACTCTCTACTCTATCAATGCCTCTCTTGGATGGGCTTCACTTGCCTCAGCACTGAACAAGCTCTACAGCCTGTGGATTCTGCAGTTCATGTTCCAAGTGAATTTGTTTACATTTTTTTGTAATTTGCCTGATTTGTCCTCTTCTGCAAATTTGATATTTGGCAGTCTTTGTGTGTGCTTTTTTGGGGGAAAATTTGATGGTGTTTCTTTGAGTGCTTGCAAGATGAATCTCAAGGTTGCATATCGCATACTTTGATAATAAATTTGAACCTTGTACTTTGAAATCATGGGTGAAAAAATTCTTCTGAAAGGGTTGTCATTCTTGTGAGTTCTCTACCACAGATATGGATGCTGTCATTAATGCTCAAGGCTTTTGTATTTAGACATTATTTGTTTCAAAGTTGATCAGGACAAGAGGAAAAGTGAAATGGAGGCCAAGATCAGGACCACCTCTTTTATTTAATGCAAGGAAATAAGTGCGACCCATTCCTCTCGTTTCTTGTATTCTTGAATTCTTAAGCTTTATTTTGCATTGCATTAAAAAGAACAGGTTGTTAACTGACATTGGAGGAGGTTGAGGATGACTGAAATTTTGTGGAATTCTGAGCTTTGGTTGCAGGCTATTTTCACTCTCCATTCCCATACTTACCTCTCAGTCCTCTGCCTTCTCCATCACTAGAGTGAGACTCATCACAAATTTGAAGAGCAACACCTTTTATTCTGCCAGGGTGGTCTACAATCCTGGGTGGCGCTGTAGAGTAGCAGTTAGTGCAATGCCTTAGAGCAAAGGTGCACAGGGGAAGCTCTGTGATCCACAACCTTAAGGAAGAGGACGGCTCAGTTGCGTCCTCGCAGACCGACATACTGAGGATCTGCAAGTCCTTCTATGCCAGTCTGTACAACGAAAAGGCCACAGAATCCACAGCCTCCCGCAACTTCCTGTCATCTATCACGCAGGTCTTAGACGACGGCAAGCGGGAGAGTCTGGATCAGCCACTGACCCTGGACGAGCTGACAGGCTCCATCCGTTCCCTTGGGTCGGGTAAGACTCCCAGAAGCGACGGCTTACCGACTGAGTTGTACTTGGCTCTGTGGAACTGGATGGGCCCAGACCTGCTGGAAGCGTACAGCGCTATGCTTCTGGCCGGCAGTATGTCTGAGTCCATGAGGAAGGGCATCATCACCCTCATCTACAAGCAGAAGGGGGAAAGGGAGGACATTAGAAATTGGAGACCCATCTCTCTCCTGAATGTGGACTACAAGATCCTGTCCAAGGCTATCGCCAACAGGGTCAAGTCTGCTCTGGGACAGGTGATCCACCCAGACCAAAGCTGTGCTGTACCGGGCAGGAAGATCTCAGACAGCCTCGCACTGCTGAGGGACACCATCGCCTACGTGCAGGACATGGGGGTGGACGCCTGCCTGGTCAGCTTGGACCAGGAGAAAGCCTTCGACAGGATATCGCACACGTACATGGCGGACGTGCTCTCCAAAATGGGATTTGGGGAGGGAATCCGGAATTGGATTAGACTGCTCTACACAGACATCCGCAGTGCAGTCCAGGTCAACGGGTGGGAAACAGACAGCTTCCTCATCAAGTCTGGAGTCAGGCAGGGCTGTCCCCTCTCCCCTGTCTTGTTTGTCTGCTGCATAGAACCCTTTGCGGAAGCCATCAGGAGGGATGAGGGCATAGGATGGGTGACGCTGCCAGGCAGTGGAGGGACCCAAGTGAAAACCTCCCTGTACATGGACGACGTCACCGTCTTCTGCTCTGATCCGAGGTCAGTTCACAGGTTGATTGGCACCTGCGAACAGTTCGAGCTAGCGTCGGGGGCTAGGGTCAACCGCACGAAGAGCGAAGCCATGCTCTTTGGCAACTGGCCCGACCGATCCAGCGTCCCCTTCACCATCAGGTCTGACCACGTGAAGGTGTTGGGGATCTGGTTCGGAGGGGCTGAGGCGTGCAACAAGAACTGGCAGGAGCGGACTGCCAAGGTGAAACAGAAACTGGGACTGTGGGGAGGCGCTCCCTGTCGATAACGGGCAAGAACCTGGTCATCAGGTGTGAGGTGCTCGCAGGTCTGGCCCGTCCCCCGCTCCTACAGCTCGGAAATCACCCGGGCTGTCTTCAGGTTCGTCTGGGGATCCAAGATGGAGCGGGTGAGACGGACCGTCATGCACAAGTCCCTGGACAACGGGGGCAAAAACGTCCCCAATGTCGCCCTCACCCTGATGGTCAGCTTCGTATGTGGCTGCATCAGGTTGTGTGTAGAGCCCAGGTATGTGGGCACCAAGTACCACTATGTGCCCAGGTTCTACTTGTCGCCCTGGCTACGAAGGATGGGTCTGGCCCCACTCCCGCGCAACGCCCCAGTCAGCTGGTCGTTGCCGGCATACCTGTCCTACGTAGCAAACTTCTTCCAGGAGAACGCCTTTGACCACAGGGCCATCAGGCAGTGGTCGGCACGTAGTGTCCTGCAGGCACTGCAGGAGAAGGACGTGATGGACACAGTGGGGTGGTTCCCTGAGCAGACTGCCCAGTTCATCTGGCAAAATGCCTCATCACCAGATCTCACCAACAAGCACCAAGACCTCGCCTGGCTGGCGGTGAGAGGGGCCCTCCCAGTCAGAGCCCTCCTGTACGCCCAGAACGTCGTCTCCGCACCCCACTGCCCACGGGAGGACTGCAGTGAGGAGGAGTCTGTGACCCACCTCTTTGCACACTGCCAGTTCGCAAAGAGGGTGTGGAGGAGGATGGACGGGCTAGTGTCATGTTTTATCCCCAGCAGCTGCGTAACAGAGGACTCTCTGATCTACGGGCTGTTCCCGGGGACGCACACGGAGACCAACATCCGGTGCTGCTGACAGATCATCAACTCGGTGAAAGACGCGCTTTGGTCTGCCCGAAACTTGATGATCTGCCAGCACATGGAGATGTCCGTGGGAGAATGCTGCCGACTGGCACACTCTCGGCTGCAGGAGTACGTGCTGAGGGACGCACTGAAACTCGGTGCAGCCACCGCAAGGGCCCGGTGGGGAAGGACCACAGTATAGGTTTCACCACCTGTGGGAGTGGGAGGGGTCGGTGGGCGGGGAGTATACCCCTCAACAATGATATGGTAAGCTGAACTACTGGAGTGCCACGTGGGTGGCTATAAATACGGATATGTACTGAGTATAATGGAAATGTATGAAAAGTTATTGAATGGTTTATTGTATATATTTATTTTTGAATAAAGTATATTTTGAAATAATAAAAAAAAACTTGCAATCAGCAATTCCTCTTACTGCCTGTTAGGAATTTATGTGTTCTCCTCATGATTGTGTGGGTTTACTCTGGGTGCTCTGGTTTCTTTCCAGAATCCAAAGACGTGTGGGTTAGGATTAATAATTTGTGGGTATGCTGTATTGGCAATGGACGCATGGTGACACCTGTAGGCTGTCTCAACATATTGGCCTCTGTTGACCCTTGACATGAGTAATGCATTTCTCAATTATTTGATAAAGGTGTCAAGCTGCTGTAGTGAAACTGACCTAATCTAACCCAATCGTATGAGTATGGATTTTTCCAATTTCACATAACCTTTTGCCTCATGCTTTCACTTTCTCTTTAGGCAGATTTTCCCCTGTTAGCTGTTTTTGTCCCTCTGTACCTCATGGTTTTGTCCATCTACCACCTGTACACTTCACCCCTGAATGCACTCTCGGGTTTCATCTGCACTTAGTCTCCCTCTGAATAGTTCCTGTTACCACTTTCCCTACATGTCAGATTTTATTACTTTTAGTCTGTGTCCCTGCTTACCGTCTTTCCCCTTTCTTTTTCCCACCCCACCTGATTCCATATGCAAACAACAGGAATTCTGCAGATGCTGGAAATTCAAGCAACACACGTCAAAGTTGCTTGATGTGTGTTGCTTGAATTTCCAGCATCTGCAGCATCTAGAGATGCTGCCTGGCCTGCTGCGTTCACCAGCAACTTTGATGTGTGTTGCTTGATTCCATATGCCTTGTTTCTTGTCTGCTTCCACCTATCACCCACCTGTCTCCACCTCTTTTTTGCCTTCCCACTCCCAACTGGTTCCTTCACCCCATCATCCCTAGCTCCACCTATCTCTTGCTGGTCCCTGCCTCACCTATGTTCTCTCCCCACCCACCTTTCTGTCTGCTACGTCCCTTCAATCAGTCCTGATGCAGAGTCTTGGGCCAAAATGCTGTCAATTCCTTCTCCTCCCTCACAGGTGCTGCTTGATCTGATAAGTTTATTTGTTCCTGATTCCTGCATCTGTAGTCTGAAGATTATTAACTATTTTTTAAAATCCTCATGCTATGAGCATTTAGTTCTGTACTAGTTCCTGCTATTGGAAACAAAACAAAAGCAGTGGAAGTCTCCCAGTATATGCATATGAAATATCCCAAATGTACAGGTATGAGCAAGCTAATTTTATTGTGTTTTTGAGAATAGTATATTCTTTAAAAATGGAACTGTTTCAAGTTCTGAATTGGATTTTTTTAAACATCCCTCTGCTGGTTTAAAGGAATTGGCAGCATAAACTATTTTAAGTCTCAAGGTTATTTTAGACACATCTGGAAGCTTTGAAGTGACAGGATCCATAATCATACCATTTCAACCAATGAGGTATCTTCCTTCATGGACAGGAATGGAAGTGTTTGTTACAGTAGAAGGTAACATTCCCTTTTACTGCAAAATTTGTGCATTTAATGAAGTATCATCTGGAATGACCAACTAAATTGAGAACAAATTGGTTAATGACTATGAGAAAAAGTCAATTTAAACTTAAATTAGAATTGGAGAGGAAACAAACACAAAGGAAGAGCAAAGGATGAGGGAATTGATCTCACTGGAGCAGTTTGCTGTTTGTGGCAACGAGACTCTAGTTTTAATAGGCCTCGGCCCCTGAGGCTCCTTCAGTTGCAAGAGCATATATTTCGCCACTTAAAGGTATCCTTACATTAACAGTGTGGAGGGCTTAATTTTGTATTTAAGATGCATACTTGGTTATTTGTTGAAATAAGTGGAGATTTTGATAGTGAGATCATGCTGTAGTGAACTGCTCAAGTACAGATCCTTTTGCATTTTGTGATTTGCAAATAGATGCACCCCATCTTATTTTTGCATGGTGAGGCAATTGACGACAGCTGTCCAGTTTTTAAACATATTTTACACGTAGGGTGACAAAGATGAGGAACATAAGGCTATCATATTTGATTCAATTAAATAAAATTTGCAGGACACTTGTTCTTTATTATCCTCTTAGCACCTATTTTACCCAATTCTTATCTTTTTTTCCTCCTACCTGTAATTTGAGCTTATCCAGTGTTTTAGCAATTGAGTTTTTACCGCTGTACCATTGAGGGCATATTCACCAACTGCATCTCAGTGTGGTATGGCAATTGTCGTGTATCGGACTGCAAAGCACTCCAGCATGTGGTGAAAACTGCCCACCATTGAGAACATCTACCATAAGTGCTGCCTAAGCGGGGCGAAAAGCATTATCAAGGATGCATCTCACCCTTACCATGGACTTTTTACTCTCCTCCCATCCAGTAGGCACTACAGGAGCCTCTGCGCCTGCACCAGCAGGCACAGGAAGAGCTTCTTCCCTGAGGCTGTGACCCTGCTTAACCTCACATCACAGCACTAAGCAGTATTGCAGCCATGTTGTACTGTCTCAGTACTTTTATATTTGTGTGCTGTAACACTTCTTATTTGCAGTTATTTTGTAAATAACGCTGTTCTTTGCATTTCTGGTTAGATGCTAACTGCATTTCATTGGCTTTGTACAGGTGTCCCCCGCTTTTCAAATGTTCGTTTTACGAAACCTCACTGTTACGAAAGACCTACATTAGTTCCCTGTTTTCACTAACAGAAGGTAATTTCACTGTTACGAAGAAAGGCAGCGCGCGCCCCGAGCAGCCGCTCTCCCCCGGATTCGGAACTGCATTCTCGCTGGCATTGCTTAAACACGTGCCTGTGAGCAGCTATTTGCAAGATGTTGGAAAAGCCTAAAAGAGCTCGTAAGGGTGTTACACTTAGCATAAAACTAGACATAATTAAGCGTTTCGATCGTGGTGAACGAAGTAAAAGCAAAGTGAGTTTGGCTTGTGGAAGTTGATGAAGATGATGTTGGAGGTTTTGGCATCCCATGACCAAGAACTGATAGATGAAGAGCTGATGCAATTGGAAGAGGAAAGGATAACAATTGAAACCAAATTCAGTAGCGAAAGTGAAGTCGTCCAGGAATTGAATGTGAAGCAACTACGTGAGATTTTCACTGCAATGATAAAGTATGACTTTAATTTTGGAAGGGTACGTCAGTTTAGGGCATATTTGCAAGATGGCTTGAGTGCTTACAAAGAACTGTATGATCGAAAAATGCGCGAGGCTCAGCAGTCAAGCAAGCCTTTCACATCAGCCACAGCAGATGACGAACCTCGACCTTCGACATCAAGGCAGGCAGACGTAGAAGATGATGACCTGCCTGCCTTCATGGAAACAGACGATGATGAGATGACACCCCAGTGTACCACCACCCCAACCCCCAGGCCACAGACAGATACCGATTCGTGGAGAATGCAGTGGTAGCCGGGAGGCACCCAGCACATCTTTAAGAAAAAAGCCAAAATAAACATGCTAATTAATTAGGTGCCGCCTGGCACGTAAATGTCGGCCCAGATCAGAGGTGATTGCCGATTGGGTCGCCCCTGATCTGGGCTGACATTTACATGCCAGGCGGCACCTAATTAATTAGCATGTTTATTTTGGCTTTTTTCTTAATGTGCTGGGCGAGTACCGGCTACTGCTGTGCCCCTGCATGCGTCGCGGATCAGTATCGGTCAGCGGCCTGGAGGGTGGGGGCCACTGCACCACCCCAGCCTCTGATGACTCAATCTAACACACTGTCATCAGTGTGCTCGATGTCTTCCCGATTCCTGTAAGTGATACTACACATTATTTCTACTTTATATAGGCTGTTTATTTATCATATCATTCCTGCTTTTACTATATGTTACTGTTATTTTAGGTTTTATGTGTTACTTGGCATGATTCGTTAGGTTATTTTTGGGTCTGCGAACGCTCACAAAATTTTCCCATATAAATGGTAATTGCTTCTTCGCTTTACGACATTCTGGCTTACGAACTGTTTCATAGGAACGCTCTACCTTCGGATGGCGAGGGAAACCTGTATCTGTACTCAGCACAAGGACAATAAAGTTGTATCTAATCTAATTTGATCTGAAGCAGTTTGAGAACATCTTCATTCTGTAGATTTAACTGTAGTTGAGTACTGTCCACAATTTTTTAAGATACAAGCAGATGTAATTCATAAATGTATGAAAAAGATGACATGAGATCAGAAGATGCAGAATTGTGGGCAGAGTTGAGGAATTGCAAGTGTAAAAAGACTGGGAGTTATATACAAGCTTCCAAACACTAGCCATTATGTGGGCTGAAAGTTACAATGGGAGACAGAAAACGCATGTTTAAAAGGGCCATGTTGCGACAGTCATGGAAGATTTTAATACACAGGTAATTGGAAAAATCAGTTTGCTGCTGATTTTGGAACCTAATAGAATTTGTTGAATGTCTAAGAGATAGCTTTTTAGAACACCTTGTGGTTGAGCCTACCAGAGGATCTGATATTCTAGATTGAGTGTTGTGTAATGAACTGGAATTGATTAGGGGGCTTAAGGTTAAGGAGCCAGTGATCATAATGTAGAATTTACTCTGCAATTTCAGAGGGAAAAGCTAAAATCAGATGTATAAATATTACAGTGGAGTAAAAGGGATTACTGAGTCATGAGAGAGGAGCTGGCCAAAGTTGATTTGAAGGGGATACTAACAAGCATTATGGCAGAGTAGCAATGGCTGGAGTTTCTAGGAGCAATTCGAAAGGTGCAAGATAGATCCATCCCAAAGAAGTAGTGGTGTCCTAAAGGCAGGATGACACAACTGTGGCTGACAAGGGAAGTCAAAGCTGACATAAAGGCAAGAGAGGGGGCAAATAACTGAGCAATAATTAGTGGGAAGGTAAAGGATTGGGAAGCTTTCAAAAACTAACAAGGCAACTAAAATAGCATAAGGAAGGAAAGATGAAATCTGAAGGTAAGCTAGCCAATTATATCAAAGAATACCAGAAGTTGTTTTCAGATATATCAAGACTGAGGAGAGAGTAGATATTGGACTACTGGAAAATGGTGCTGGAGGTGTAGTAATGGCGACAAGGAAATGGCAGAAGAACTAAAATATTTTGTCAGTTTTCATTGTGGAACACTAACAAAATGGTGGAAGTTTGAGTGTGCCAGGGCAGAAGTGAGTGCAGTTGGTATTACTGGGAAGATGCTTGGGAAGCTGAAAGGTCAGAAGGTGGATAAGTCACCTGGACCAGATGGACTACACCCCAGAGTTCTGAAAGAGGTAGTTAAAGAGATTATGGAGGCATTAGTAATCATCTTTCAAGAATCTCTAGATTCTGGAATGGTTCTGGAAGATTGCAAAGTTGCAAATGTCACTCCACTCTCCAAGAAGAGAGAGAGAGGCAGAAGAAAGAGAACTATAGGTTAGGTAGTCTGACCTCAGTGGTTGGGAAGACATTGGAGTCGATTATTAAGGATGAGGCTTTGGGGTACTTGAAAGCACATGGTAAAATAAGCCAAAGTCAGCATGGTTTCTTTCAGGGGAAATCTTGCCTGACCAATCTGTTGGAATTCTTTGAGGAACTAACAAGCAGGCTAGACAAAGGAGAATCAGTGGATGTTGTGTGCTTGATTTTTAGAAGGCCTTGTACAAGGTGCTGCATATGAGGCTATTTAAGAATTTAAGAGTCCTTGATAGTACAGGAAAGATACTAGCTTGGATAGAGCATTGGCTGATTGGCAAGAGGCAATGTGTGGGAATAAGGGGAGCCTTTTCTGATTGGCTGCTGGTGACCAGTGGTGTTCCATAGGGGTCCATAGTGTGACCAAGTTTGCAGGTGAGATAACGATTGATAGAGGGGCAGGTAGTGTCGAAGAAGCAGGGAGGCTGCAGAATGACTTAGTTTAGGAGAATGGGCAGATGGAATACAGTGTTGGCAAGTGTATGGTCATGCACTTTGCAGGAAGGAACAAAAGCATAGACTATTTTCTAAATGGGGAGAGAATTCAAAAACCCATGGTGCATTGGGAACTGGGAGTCCTTGTGTAGGATTCCCTAAAGGTTAACTTGCAGATTGAGTTGTGGTCAAGAAGGAAAATCCAGAATATTAAAAAAAAAGGATGTAATCAAAGTCACTGGTGAGGCCTCACTTGGAGTATTGTGAGCAATTTTGGGCCCTTGTCTAAGAAAGGATGTGCTGACATTGAAGAAGCTTCAAAGAATGTTTATGAAAGTGATTCTGGGAATGAAAGAGTTAACAGGAGTGTTTGATGGTTTTGGGCCTGTACTCACTGGAATTTAGAAGAATGAAGGGGTATCTCATAGAAGCCTTTTGAATGTTGAAAGGCCTCAGAGTAGATCTAGAGAGGATGTTTCCTGTGGGGAGTGGAGGACCAGAGGACACAACCTCAGAATAGAGGGACATCCATTTAGGACAGAGATGAGTAGGATTTTCTTCAGCCAGACAGTGGTGAATCTGAAACTTGTTGCCACAGGCAATTTTGGAGGCCTAGTCATTGGGTGTATTTAAAGTGAAGGTTGATTTTTGGTAAGTCAGGACATGAAAGGTTATGGGAAGAAGGCAGGAGAGCTGGGGCAACCTGTAGATAACAAATACTGAGCTGAACTGATTATGCCAGGACTCAAACTTTCTTTTGGTTTGTTTTTTACATTGTGTTTTTGGCTTTTTTTGCCATTTGTGAGGCTTGTGTATGTTTTTCTTTGGAGGGTTCCATTTTCTTTGTTCTCATGGTTGTCTGTGGGGAAGATGAATCTTAAGGTTGTATACTGAATCCATACTTTAATAACAAATGCTCTTTGAATCTGGTTGAGAGGGAAATATATCCACCATCTTTAAATGGTAGACCAGACTCGGAAGATCTCAGTGGCCTAATTCTGCTCCTATGTCATATCGTCTTATAAAAGCTTTCAGCATTTTAATTTATTTGCATCTTCTTTGGATGATGGAAATAGTTTTGAGCAGATAAAGTTCTCATTCGCTGTCTAAACAAAGCCTTGTCCGTTTAATGAAATATAATGTAGAAATACACATCAAAGTTGCTGGTGAACGCAGCAGGCCAGGCAGCATCTCTAGGAAGAGGTACAGTCGACGTTTCAGGCCGAGACCCTTCGTCAGGACTAACTGAAGGGAGAGCTAGTAAGAGATTTGAGAGGGGGAGGGGGAGATCCAAAATTATAGGAGAAGACAGGAGGGGGAGGGATGGAGCTAAGAGCTGGACAGGTGATTGGCAAAGGGGATATGAGAGGATCATGGGACAGGAGGCCCAGGGAGAAGGAAAAGGTGGCAGGGGGGAACCCAGAGGATGGGCAAGGGGTATAGTCAGAGGGACAGAGGGAGAAGGAGAGTAAGAGAAAGAATGTGTATAAAAATAAATCACGGATGGGGTACCTGGGGGAGGTGGGGCATTAGCGGAAGTTAGAGAAGTCGATGTTCATGCCATCAGTTTGGAGGCTACCCAGATGGAATATAAGGTGTTGTTCCTCCAACCTGAGTGTGGCTTCATCTTTACAGTAGAGGAGGCCGTGGATAGATATGTCAGAATGGGAATGGGATGTGGAATTAAAATGTGTGGCCACTGGGAGATCCTGCTTTCTCTGGCGGACAGAGGGTAGGTGTTCAGCAAAGCGGTCTTCCAGTCTGCGTCGGGTCTCGCCAATATATAGAAGGCCACATCGGGAGCACCGGACACAGTATATCACCCCAGCTGACTCACAGGTGAAGTGTCGCCTCACCTGGAAGGACTGTCTGGGGCCTGAATGGTGGTGAGGGAGGAAGTGTAAGGGCATGTGTAGCACTTGTTCCACTTACAAAGATAAGTGCCGGGAGGGAGATCAGTGGGGAGGGATGGGGGGGACGAATGGACAAGGGAATCGCGTAGGGAGCGATCCCTGTGGAAAGCGGGGGGGGGAGGGGGGGAGGGAAAGATGTGCTTAGTGGTGGGATCCAGTTGGAGGTGGCGGAAGTTACAGAGAATAATAACACATTCTTTCTCTCACTCTCCTTCTCCCTCTGTCCCTCTGACTATACCCCTTGCCCATCCTGTGGGTTCTCTCCCCCACCTCCACCTTTTCCTTCTCCCTGGGCCTCCTGTCCCATGATCCTCTCATATCCCCTTTGCCAATCACCTGTCCAGCTCTTGGCTCCATCCCTCCCCCTCCTGTCTTCTCCTATCGTTTTGGATCTCCCCCTCCCCCTCCCACTTTCTTTCTTTCTTTTTAAATCTTTTTATTGAATAAGTATACAAAAAGGTAAGCCATAAAGGCACTAATACACTGTTAGAATATAATAAAATTACAGGAGATATTAATACAAAAAAAATGATACAATGTAATTTAAATATGACATACTAAGGTAACATAATAGTATACTAATTTTTATATATATACACCAATAGAGAAAAGGAAAAAAAAAACCCCAAAAAAACCACCGTGCAACTAACTAAAAGCAAAGCAATGGGCTAACTTGGAACCAAGCAGAGTTAAAAATAACTTAAAATCACGTCCTCAATCCTGACCTCCATTAAAAACAGTAAAAAAAAAACAAGAAGGGTATATAAATATGGAGCAAAAAAAGAGGAGAAAAAATTACATTAAATGAAAATATTGAGTTAAAGATCTCCAGGTCTGTTCAAATTTAAGTGAGGAATCATAAAGATTGCTTCTAATTTTCTCCAAATTCAAGCATAATATCGTCTGAGAAAACCAAAAAAAGGTAGTTGGAGCATTAAGCTCTTTCCAATGTTGTAAGATGCATCTTTTCGCCGTTAAAGTAAGAAATGCAATCATTCTACGGGCTGAAGGAGAAAGATTACTGGAAATTTTAGGTAGTCCAAAGATAGCAGTAATAGGGTGAGGAGAGATATCTATATTCAATACCTTGGAGATAATATTAAAAATGTCTCTCCAAAAAGTTTCCAGAGTAGGACAAGACCAAAACATATGAGTTAGAGGCTATCTGCCCCAGACACCTATCACAAAAAGGATTAATATGAGAATAAAAGCGAGCTAATTTATCTTTGGACATATGTGCTCTATGAACAACTTTAATTGAATTAGGGAATGTTTAGCACAAATAGAGGAAGTATTGACTAATTGTAAAATCTGCCCCCAGTCATCCACGGAATTGATAGACCCCAATTCCTGTTCCCAATCTACCCTAATCTTATCAAATGGAGCTTTCCTAAGTTTCATAATAATATTATAAATCGTAGCCGATGCACCTTTCTGACATGGATTAAGATTAATTATAGTATCTAAAATGTATGTAGGAGGAAGCATTGGAAAAGAAGAAAGTATAGTACTTAGGAAATTTCTAACTTGTAGATATCTAAAAAATGTATTCTTTTTAAATTATATTTATTAGATAATTGTTCAAAAGACATAAGGGAACCATCTAAAAATAAATCCAAAAACCGTGAAATACCCTTAATCTTCCAAATTTGAAAAGCACGATCCGTAAAAGAGGGAGGAAAAAATATGTTACCTAAAATAGGAATCGCTAGCCCAAATTGGTTAAGATCAAAAAATTTTCTGAATTGAAACCAAATACGTAAGGTATATTTAACTATCGGGTTAGATACCTGTTTGAGGCGTTTCAAATCAAAAGGAAGAGAGGAACCTAAAATAGAGCCAAGTGTATAGCCCTGAACAGATTATAATTCCAATGCTACCCATTTAGGAATGGATAGTATATCCTGGTCAAGTAACCAAAATTTCATATGTCGAATATTAATTGCCCAATAATAAAATCTAAAGTTGGGTAATGCTAAACCTCCATCTCTCTTAGCTTTCTGTAAATGTATTTTACCCAGTCTCGGGTTTTTATTTTGCCAAATAAATGAAGAAATTTTTGAGTCAACTTTATCAAAAAAAGATTTTGGAACAAAGATTGGTAATGCCTGAAATGTATATAGAAATTTTGGCAAAAAAAACATCTTAACTGCATTAATACGACCAATCAAAGTTAAATATAAAGGAAACCATTTAGATGAAAGTTGAGTAATATGGTCAATTAAGGGTAAAAAGTTAATCTTAAATAAATCTTTGTATTTACAAGTAATTTTAATCCCAAGATATGAAAAATAATTATTAATCAATTTAAATGGAAAGTTATGATATAAGGGAAGTTGTTTATTAATTGGGAAAAGTTCACTCTTACTAAGATTTAATTTATAACCTGAAAAAAGACTAAATTGTGCTAATAACTCTAAAACGGCAGGGATGGATTTTTGAGGATTAGAAATATATAAAAGTAAGTCATCAGCATAGAGTGATATTTTATGGGAAGATAAGCCCCGAGTTATCCCAGTAATATTTGAAGATTCTCGAATGGCAATTGCAAGAGGTTCTAATGCAATATCAAATAATAAAAGACTAAGAGGACAACCTTGTCGAGTGCCTCGAAAAAGAGGGAAAAAAGGTGAGCTTAGAGAGTTAGTACGGACCGAGGCCACAGGAGAATGATATAACAGTTTGATTCAGGATATAAATTTCGAGCTAAAATTAAACATTTCAAGCACTTTAAATAAGTAAGGCCATTCTACTCTATCAAAAGCTTTCTCAGCATCTAAAGAGATAACACACTCAGGAGCATTTTGTGAGGGGGTATAAACAATATTTAACAGTGTGCGAATGTTATAAAAAGAGTAACGACCTTTAATAAAACCCGTTTGGTCTTCCGAAATAATAAAAGGAAGTACTTTTTCTAATCTGTTTGCTAATAATTTAGAAAAAACTTTAGAATCAACATTTAATAAAGATATTGGTCTATAAGATGCACATTGAGCAGGATCTTTATCTTCCTTTAATATTAGAGAGATTGACGCTCTATTGAAAGATTCGGGAAGTTTACCAAGTTTTAATGAAGCCTCGAAAACCCTACAGAACCAAGGGATTAATGAAGGTGCAAAACATTTATAAAATTCTACGGTAAACCCATCAGGGCCAGGAGCTTTCCTCAAATTCATAGAGGAAATAACATTCTTAATCTCATCAGTAGTAATGGGAGTATCTAACATAGAAGACATATCCTGTGAAATCTCAGGGAAGTCTAGGTTATCTAAAAAATCATTAGAGTCTCGAGACTCTGATTGATATAAGGAAGAATAAAAATCACAGAAGGTTTGATTAATCCCCGCATGATCAAGTATCAGTCGGTCATTTTGATTATAAATCTGATTAATTTGATCTGATTAATTTGAGATTTAGCATAATTAAACTTCAGTTGGTTAACCAGCAGTTCGCCAATTTTGTCACTGTGTACATAAAATTCACTACTTGTTTTCTTTAATTGGTTTACAATTGAGGATGAAAGTAATAAACTGTGTTCCATTTGAAGTTCAATTCTTTGTTTATATAACTCCTCAGAGGGAGCTGTAACATATTTCTTATCAATTTCCTTAATCTTGTCCACAATTACCAACTCCTCCTGCTTCAGCTTCTTCCTCAAAGCAGCAGAATACGAGATAATCTGACCACGAATATAAGCTTTAAAAGTATCCCAAAGAATGTTCACAGAAATATCCTCTGTATAGTTGATTGTAAAAAAAAAGATCAATCTGTTCGTTCATAAAGTTAACAAAGTCTGAGTCCTGAAGCAACAGCGAATTAAAACACCATTGTCTATTATTTTGTGTATTGGCCTGAATTTTAATAGAAAGCTTAAGTGGAGCATGATCCGAAATGGTTATAGAGTCATAATCACATTTAATCACTGAAGAAATAAGACGAGAGTCAATAAAGAAATAATCAATTCTTGAATAGGAATGGTGAACATGTGAAAAAAAAGAAAAATCTTTTTCCTGAGGATGCAAAAAACGCCAAATGTCCATCGACCCAGAATCAGAGAGGAATGAATTAATCAAAGTTGTAGATTTATTAGGTAAGGTCCGTAGAGGAGCCGAACGGTCCAAAGCTGGAGATAAACATTGATCTCTGCCCCAGATCAATGAAAACTCATTCAAATTCGGGAACTGATTGAATAATGATTTATAAAATTCTGGACAGTCTATATTAGGAGCATAAACATTAACCAAAACTACCTTTTTATTAAATAGTAGACCACTAACCAGTAGAAATCTACCATTCGGATCAGAAATAATATCATGTTGTATAAAAGTAACTGAGGAATCTATAAAAATAGAGACGCCTCGAATCTTAGCGTTGGAGTTCGAATGAAACTGTTGTTTCTTCCAGAATTTAAAAAAACGTAGTCTGTCCCCCCCCTCCGCACATGGGTCTCTTGTAAAAATAAAATTTGTGCTTTAAGTCTCCGGAACACTTTAAAAACTTTTTTCCTTTTAATAGGATGATTAAGACCATTAGTATTCCAGGAGACAAAATTAATAATAGACTCCATAAACCCTAAAGTCAACCTGTAACAAGGAGGATTGACGATAGGCTCGACCCATGAACCTGGAAAGGGAACAGAACAAATAAGAGATACCGGGAAGGAGAACGCAACCAATACTTCAATAGTGTACATAGCCCAAGAAGAAAGAAACTAAAACGTGAAGCCCCTCCCACCACCCCCCACCCCATGACCCCAAGGCTAAACCTAACACAGACCAGCCAGAAAGAAGCAAGCACTAAAACTACCCCCATGACTTCCGTTATACGCTCCCTAAAAAAAGTGTAAATATAAAAAAGATCAGCTAGTTATAAAACAGTAAAAGAATAAAAAAAGGTAAATCAATTAAAACAAACACTTAATATAACAGAGAAAAAGTCAGAAAATATAAAAAAAATCACAACAAACCCCAGACCCTATGAGTAAACAAAAAAAGAAATGAAATTATTAACATAAACTAGTTATGAAAACCTACAAAAAGAAGTAGATTTAAAAACTACAAAATTTAAGGCCTCAAAGGAAATACGTAAAATGACGGTGAGGGAATAACCACGCAGAATCCCCTGGGAAAAAGAAAGGAATGACGCAGATAGAAAGGAAGTTTAGCAACCATATTAATTAATCCAAAAATAAACTTTTCTGCCCATATAAGGCAAAAAAAATTAAGACTGACAAATTCACAACCTCCGATCAAATGGAGATGGTTAAAAATTACGATTAAGATGTTGAAGGTGAAAATTGATCCAGATAACTCTGGACATCCGATGGAGATTCAAAAAAACAGAGGGCTCCATCCAACGTACGAATCCTTAGACATGCAGGGTAAAGCAGCGCTGGTTTTAAATCCATCTTGTAGAGTTCCAACATCACAGATTTGTAACGAACCCGTTGATCCCGAATTGGTTTACTGAAATCCTCCACGAATCGGAACTTAAGATCCAAAAAATCAATGTAACCTTTAGGTCGAATGAAACGAAAAAGTTTCTCCTTTTCTTGAAAGTAATGAAAGCGTAAGATGACATGTCGAGGTTTATCTAACTTAGACGAGTATGATGGAACTCTGTGAACGCGATCCAATAACGGTGGTTGGTCAGGAAATACAGTAGGAAATGCATCTTTTAAAAGTTGAGAAAAATATTTCATAGGGTTATCAGATTCAACAGCTTCACGCACCCCAATCATTCGAAGATTCTGCCGTCGCATTCTGGATTCTAAGTCAGAGTTTTTAAAGGTCAGAAAGTCAAGTTTCTTCTTCATTACATTAATTGTTTCTTCGATTTTCTCCATCTTAAGTTCATTTTGTTGCGTGGATTTTTGAAGATCAGATATAGCCGACTGATGTTCCGTAATAGATGTTTGTATCTTATCGATTGAATCGGCAATTTTCTGGAAATTAATTGAAATTTCCGCACGAATCAGCTCCGTAACAGAGGTTGAGATTTCCGCACGAATCAGCTCCGTAACAGAGGTCGAAATTTCCCTTTGAATTAGCTCTGATATAGCTTTCAAAGTCAACGGTGGTTCAGTCGGAGGAAAATCGGTACCTTTCAGTCTAACCGGAGGTTTGCCGTCCTTCCCGTTTTTTCCATTCTTAGACATAGCAGACCTTAAACGCATCCGATTATCAAAGAGCCCAATTTATTTCAAAATATTGTAAAAGTCGATACCTTAATGGTTAATTAAAATATAGCTGATCATAAGAAGAAAAACTCAGAGGTAATGGAGCGAGTCAAGAACACGACTTCACTCCATGAGCTCTGCTGGAAGTCTCCCCCCTCCCACTTTCAAATCTCTTACTAACTCTCCCTTAAGTTATTCTTGATGAAGGGTCTCGGCCTGAAATGTCGACTGTACCTCTTCCTAGAGGTGCTGCCTGGCCTGCTGCATTCACCAGCAACTTTGTGTGTTGCTTGAATTTCCAGCATCTGCAGAATTCCTGTTGTTTGCATAATATAGAAATCCCATGTTTCAAGATTCAAAAGTGCATGCATTAAAATGTGAGAATGTTGTACCCTTTGCAACTGTAAACTGACTTAATTCCAGTGTAACTTTTCAAATTTTCATTTACTTGTATATCAGAAAAGTAGAAAGCAACTTTGAAATACACAATGGTATTTCTAGAGCAGCTATAAATGTACTTGTTTGCTAATTGTATAAACTGCCATCTCTTGATTTCTACAACTATTCCATTCAATTATGTTCAAATGAACTTGAATATTTTAATACCTCTTGGTGTGTTTCTGTGCACTTCGCAGTATTGTAGCTGCACTTTGCAGTGTTATATTAATTTGTATGAACTGTACAGCTTTAAATGATTATTCTCACTTTGATCTTGTATCAAATCAATGATCACTGGAAGACTTAAATTACTTCGTTCAGTACATCTGGCAACTCTTGGGCTGTATTCCTTGGAGTTCAGGAGAATGGGGGGGGAGGGGAATCTCAAGGAAACATTCTAAATGTTAAAAGGCCTGAACAGATTACATATGGCAAAGTTATTTTCCATGGTAGGGGAGTCTAGGACAAGAGGGCACGACTTCAGGATTGAAGGATATCTATTTAGAACAGAGATGCAGAGAAATTACTTCAGTCAGAGGGTGATAAATCTGTGCAATTTGTCACTGGGTGCATTTAAGGCAGAGATAGGTTCTTGATTAACCAGGGCATCAAAGGGTATGGGGAGAAGGTAGAGGATTGGGGATGACTGGAAGAAATGGATCAGCCCATGATTGAATGGCATAGTGGACTCGATGGGCTGAATGGCCTACTTCTGCTCCTATATTTTATGGTCTTATTGCTGGCAGGTATTAAGTGAGATTCAGTATTGGCCTGTTCTTTTGTATCTACAGTTCATAGTTGTACTAATTTTATGTGGCCACTTTTTTGATCAGCATTTTAATTCCTGAAAATAGTTTTTCTGAGATCTGTCTTTCTCTGAGTTAATTAAGAACCTTTCTGTTTCTCTATATGTATTAAAAAAGGTATTTAGATCTGTTTGTGACCTCCATATGGCCCCCCACAATACAACATTGCGATATCTTTATTAATCATTATTGTTTAACCTATTGTAAGATTCAACTGTAATAGTGTTCACTGGGTCAAGATTGAAATAACAAATAATTCTCAATTTATTATTTTGTACAGTTCGTGAACTGTCATGTCAGTAAATGATAGACACCACACTTTTTATTGTAAGACTATGAAATGAAAGGAACTGTAGTTAAGGCAAAGGGATGAAATTTTTTCAATCCATTGTTAATAGTTTCCTCTCCAGATTATGATTGGACAAAGTTCCTAGTACACACAAATTGTTTGTTTAGCTTGTATCAAATGTTTTGTGGGAGGGTTTGGGATTAAGAAAGTGAATATATAGGGCTTAAATGAAATTTTAAACATAACTGACGAATGGAAGCTCTTCACTTCCCACTGTTTCTGCACTGTTATCACTTCTGCTTTTTTGTTTTTTAAAGAAAAAGTACTTGAATGCAGATTTGATATTAAGACAAGGGCTTGCTATCAGCCTGGGCCTGGCCGGACACGTGCCTGAACATCAAACAGGCTGTGTTGCTTAACTTGTTTTTGAATTTTAATTCCTTTAATTTTGTTTTAATGTTTTAGGTTGTATATGAAATGTCTAATTTTTTGGTTTCTTATTCTGTTCTCTTTAAACACAATGCTACTTTGATTATGATGAAATGTTAAGGAATATTAAACTTAAAGATGGGACATTTTAGTTGTGCTAGTGAGAATTTGCTGATTATAGAGAAACTTTAGAATTGTTAGTATTTTTTACTTTTGAGTTGGAGTTGGGGAGATTTTTTAAAATTTTACAATGCTACATTATGAAACTCCTGTTTTGGTGGCATTAGCATGACTGTCACCATCTAAATCAAAGAGCTTTAAATAAGTTCTATTCATAGCTGTTGATAGTTTGTGTATTTGCAGACCTGAATTTTGTTAAGTTGCTGGTCTGCCTGGGTGCATTTTAAATTGATTGCCATGCAAATAATCAAAATCAGGAATAATTAGTAACAAAATTGTTTAAATATATTGAATTGCAGTCTCAAAATAATTGTAGAAGGAATCTGACTGAATATGGACTGGCAGCGAGTGTTTTCAGTCTGTATACGGTTAATTTGGTTAAAAAAATGGGCGTCTTAATTTTGCAATAGGGAAATACCCTGTAAGGGACTAATGTGGCGACCCACTTTCTAGCACACACGAACCGGCTCATGAAACAGTGCACGCAGGCAGAGAGGCCGAAAAGGGCGCCAGACCATCTTCACCAGCAGGGGGAGAATCCCGCGCGTGGAAAGGGTCTGGGAATATGCATTCCCCACAGCAGTCCCGCCCAGGGAGGGTGGGAACGGGAAGGCTTTAAAGCAGGCCGCGGTTTGAATAAACCTCTTTCATCGCAACTCTAACTCGCCGACTACATGTGGTTATTTTAGCGCTGTGTGTAGCACACCGCTACACTAATTCATTTTTATAGGTTGCTTTCCTTGATTTGTGTTCTTTCCGTGATTTTTTTTTTACTTTGCCTGTGGTGAATAATTTCTGCAAGGCCTAAATATTAAAATAAATGAATACTACAGTAATCTATGTCACGGATATCTGTTTTTATTAGCAGATATCTTGTGACATCGCTGACAGTAAGGTGATTTGATGTTTTATAATGGGAGCGAGAAATGGTATTCTACAGTTTATTTTCATGTCTTTAAATGGAATTTTCTGAAGTTTGTGTTGGCAAGGTGTATGAAGATTAACGGGGCTTTCTAATGTCTTTTATAAATTTCTGGTCGGTAGAAATAAGTGTGCTTTCTTTTAAAATGTATTCATATGTCTACATTCAACCAAAAAGTGCGGCAGCCAGCCTTTATGTCTCCATTAATGCCTCTTTAGTTCTGGCTGCTAAAGTGATCTCTAATGTTGGAAGAAAGCTGGCTGTGTTGTGTGTTGGATGTTTTTAGTAAGCTTTAATATTTGCTGGTGATTACAGATTGAGTTTCACTGAGCTAAACAGAAATTTGTACACAGGCATTTTGTTTTCTACCACAAATGGTACTTCTGACTTTAGATTCCTGATGTTATTGAGGATAGCTGGCACTCGGCAGAAATAGTGCCATATCCTGAGTTCCTTCAGTTCTATATTGAACTCAGTTTTTGGTTAACACATTCTGTTAAATTCTGAAATTTAGCTTATTGGTGTTTCAATAAATTTTGGGGAATTCCACAGACATCTGTATGTCAAGACCAGTTGACACTTGAGCTTGGAGCCTGTTTTAAATAGAACGAGTTGGTATTAAAATGCTGCTGTTAGATTGATATTTTGTATAAGCTATTTCCCAGGCTCCCTGGATGTAGTATCCAGCTTGTGACACTTCCATTAATGGATCCATAAATCAAATGCATCTTGTGAGATGATCAAAAACCAGTCTCAGTACAATCTGCTACTTCGCAAACAAAAGGACTTTTGTGAGCGATCAATTTTAGCATTTGTGCCCAGAGCTCTCAGACTCATTAACAGTCCCATTCTCTCTAGTATGGAAAATATCATATTTCTTTTTACATATACAGTGCCTTAACAAGTATTCTGCCCCCACATTGATATTCATATTTTACTGTCTCATGTTTAAAATTTAAAATATATTGAAGTAGGATTTTATAAGCTAATCTGTAAAACATTGTGCATCGTGTTAAATCAAAAGAAACATTTCAAAACCTGTCAACCGTTTAGTAAAAATTAAAAACCAAAAGTGATGCTGAAAATGTTCATCACCTTTGTCGTTGCTATGCTAACTTTTCTCAGGTGAAATTTGCAAATCTGCACAAATCTGGGGAAGGATCCAAGACTCTCAAAGGCACTAAACATACCTTGGGGCTCAGTGCAGCCCATCATGAAATTACAGCCACACTACCTAGGTCAGGCTACTCTTCTAAACTTAATCGCAGGAGAAGAATGTAAGAGAGGCTACTGTGTCACCAGCAGTGCGTGAGCTGCAGAAGTCATTGGCTGCAACTGGAGATGAAGTTTATGGCTCCACAATCCCCGAGGCCTTGCACAAAATGGTTATTTATTGAAGAGTGGCAAGGAAGAAGCCTGGGCTTAAAAATAAAGAGCACATTCTTGCCTGTAAAGACTTGGCAAAGCATCATTTAGATTATGCTGTAAAGATGTTTAAGAAGGTCTTGTGGTCGGATGAAACTAAGATGAAACTTTTTGGCCTCTACGTAAGTGGTATGTGTGGTATAAATCTAATATATAATTTTATATATAAAAAAACTAATAATAAGTCTGCTTGGTGACACCATCCCTACTGTAAAGTATGGTGGAGGTAGCACCATGCCATGGTTTTCAGCAGCAAGGACTGGAAATCTGGTCAGAATTGATGGGAAGATGAATGCTGTTAAATACAGAGAGATCCTGGATTTAAAAACTCGATAGCTTCTACCAGAAAGCTTAAACTGGGTATGAGGTTTGTTTTTCAGCAGGACGGTAACCCAGAGCACACTGTCAGAGCAACCATCAAGTGGCTTCGAATGAAGAGAATTTATGTTCTTGTGTGGCCCAGTCAGAATCCTGACCTTAACCCATTGAACATCTCCGGCAAGGTCTCACTGTTGCTGTCCACTGCCACTCCTCACTTAACCTAGCACAGCTTGAGCAAATTTTCAAGGAGGAATGGGAAAATCATCATGTTGTGCAAAACTAATAGAGACTTATCCAAAAAGACTATTGGCTGTAATCGCTGCAAGAGGTGGCTCAACCAAGTACCGAGCAAAGGGGGATGAACTGTTGACCTTGCAGTTTCTGAATTTTTAGTTTTTCATGGTTCATAATTTTCTGTTTTTTGGGCTCAAAATTGAAAAACAAGCATGTGATTCACAAATAAAAATTCTCAGTTAAATTGATAAAATCCCTGGTTGTTATTTGAACAAAGGGTTGGGGACTGAATACTTTTACAAGGCATTGTATGCTTGGGGAAAGAGTGCAATTCATTATTATTACTACAGGTTACCACAATCCAATGCATATGCACTGCTCCTCAGTGAGTCTACATTGAGGTTTTTTCCCCTTCACTTGGATCTGGTGGGCTACAATGGCCTGGCCTAATTATTCGTTGGCCTGAGTTCCTGTTATTGCTTTTGCTATGGCAATGGCCAGCTCTGGTATCTGCTTAGCCGCCCTGTGTGCGATTGGAGATATCCCAGCAGTAAACCCATTGTCCCTTATCTCCTTGCAAGTTTTGCTTAGAAACAGCTTGTCTTGATTATCGTTCCTTTCTTAAGTGTAACACCCTGGTAAAGGTTTCACTGCTAACATAATGGTCTTTCTGTAGAAGCAGAGTGTGGGTTATGGTTAGAGATAACAGGTGCTTTGCAATGTGAGCCATCCAATCAGGGGAGCAGGTTGAACATAGGGTTGCCAACTATCCCGTATTAGCTGGCGCATCCTGTGTATTGGGCTAAATTCATTTGACCCATATGGGACCGCCTTTGTCCCGTATTTCTCTTCTCCTCCCCCCCACCCCCCCGGCTAAGGTAGAGCGTTCTATGAAGCCTTTCATGCCGAAATGGCGTGAAGCGAAGAAGCAATTACCACTAATTCTTATGGGAAAAAATTTTGAGCATTCCCAGACCCAAAAAAAACCTAACAAATCATACCAAATAACACAAAACGGAAAATAAATAACACTTAACATATAGTAAAAGCAGGAATGATATGATAAATACACATCCTATACAAAGTAGAAATAATGTATGTACAGTATAGCCGGGAAGATGAAGGCAAAATCGATTTGTGGGGGAAAAATTGGCGTGTACGCGCATGCGCACATTACATGTGTTGTAGCGTGGATGAAATTACCGGAGAGACAGAGTCACTGGTAGATACAAAGCAGCTTCTTTATTCAACACAACAAGGTACAGTAGGCATCTTATGGACGGAGACGCTTTCCGCAGAAAGGTCTGCTAGCTAAATGTGGGCTCGATATTTATATGCTAAACACAAAGGCAATCACTACTTAAAAAGTTACAGACAATGCATAGACAATGCTTCCTTTTGAAGTTACATACAAACATCACACCTTCGGATTTCATCCTTTCTGACGCCAACATGTCTGGGTTGGTATCCACAGCCTTCAGTTCAATCCACAATACATTTATTTGGCATTTTACGTGCTAACATAGAAGACAATTAATATTTATAATGTATAGATCATACTGCCTTCGAAGCTACAGCATCAGGCACCAGAAGTATCTGGTATTCACACCTTTTAGGAAGCCCATTGTGGTGGACTCAATCCACAGTCCTTTGTCAAACAGTTAAAATAGAATTCTGGTGGCCAAAGTAATTTAAGTGTGAACAAATCATCTACCCAAAAAGAAATCCACTCTAACAACATGCGCACTTCACGCATGCGCACACCGGTGCCCGCGCAAGGCTTCATGGTCATGGTAGTCATTGTAAAGTGTCCCAGGATTTGACTGCTACTTTTTTTTCCATATTTGAGAGTGAGAAAGTTGGCAATCTTAACTGTGAAAGACTCCCCCGCCGGTCGGCTAGTCCGCAAGAAGATTGTCCATATTAAACCGGTCCGCGGTGCAAAAAAGGGTTCGGGAACCCTGCGGTATATCACCCCAGCTGACTCACAGGTGAAGTATGGCCTCACCTGGAAGGACTGTCTGGGGCCCTGAATGGTGGTGAGGGAGGAAGTGTAAGGGCATGTTTAGCACTTGTTCTGCTTACAAGGATAGGTGCCGGGAGGGAGATCGGTGGGAAGGGATGGGAGGACGAATGGACAAGGGAGTCCCGTAGGGAGTGATCCCTGTGGAAAGCAGAAAGGGGGGGGAGGGAAAGATGTGCTTAGTGGTGGGATCCCGTTGGAGGTGGCGGAAGTTACAGAGAATTATATGTTGGACCCGGAGGCTGGTGGGGTGGTAGGTGAGGACAAAGGGGACCCTATTCCTAGTGGGGTGGCGGGAGGATGAAATGAGAGCAGATGTGCGTAATGGGAGAGATGCGTTTGAGAGCAGTGTTGATGGTAGAGGAAGGGAAGCCCCTTTCTTTAAAAAAGGACATCTCCTTCGTCCTGGAATGAAAAGCCTCACCCTGAGAGCAGATGCGGCGGAGACGGAGGAATTGTGAGAAGGGGATGGCATTTTTGCAAGAGGCGGTGGGAAGAGGAATAGTCCAGGTAGCTATGAGAGTTTGTAGGCTTATAGTAGACATCAGTGGATAAGCTGTTTCCAGAGGTAGAGACAGAAAGTTCTAGAAAGGAGAGGGTGGTGTCGGAAATGGACCAGGTAAACTTGAGGGCAGGGTGGAAGCTGGAGGCAAAGTAAATGAAGTCAGTGAGCTCAGCATGCATGCAGGAAGCAGCACCAATGCAGTCATCGGTTTAGCGAAGGAAAAGTGGGGGACAGATATCAGTATAGGCTTAGAACATGGATTGTTCCACAAAGCCAAGCTGGGACCCATACAGGTGCCTATGGCTACACCTTTAGTTTGGAGGAAGTGGGAGGAGCCAAAGGAGAAATTAAGAGTAAGGACTATTTCTGCTAGACAGAGGAGAGTGGTGGTAGAGGGGAACTGGTTAGGTCTGGAATCCAAAAAGAAGCGGAGAGCTTTGTGACCTTCCTGGTGGGGAATGGAGGTATATGGGGACTGGACATCCATGGTCGGGGCCAGGGAACTTAAAATCATTGAAAAGATTCAGAGCGTGAGAAGTGTCACGAACATAGGTGGGAAGGGATTGAACAAGGGGGATAAAACCTTGTCGAGGTATGCAGAAATGAGTTCGGTGGGGCAGAAGCAAGCTGAGACAATGGGTCTACCTAGACAGGCAGGTTTGTGGATCTTGGGTAGGAGGTAAAAAGGGGAGGTGCGGGGTGTGGGAACTGTAAGGTTGGTAGCAGTGGATGGGAGATCCCCTGAGCTGATAAAGTTTCATAAGTTACTCCTGTTGGTGAGACCATGACTCTCAATAGAGAACAAGGTGGACAGGTACCACAGTGGGGCATTGTTTCTAATCTCATGCAGCTGTATATTAGCTGTTGGTGCCAGCTGCTCAGCCTTATAGGACTTAATTTTGTCTTTCTCCAAATAGTGGCTAACTATTTCCTACTGTTTTCCTTCCATTTCCTATTAATAGTATGCAAATGAAAAACACTACTCAATGCATTCTAAATATAGTTATATACTAGTGACCTGTTTAATGTGGAGTGTGCATGCATCTGTCTACCACTCCAGCAGCCCTTTCCCGAACTGACCATGCTAATTTAAACATTCAGCCTAACTTTCTCAACCTAAAGATGCTACCCTGATGTTGTTGGCCATCTGATAAGATGGGTGTGCCTAGAACATGACTTGGATAAATTCCCTCTGCATTCTTTTCATCTGCTATTCTCTTTCCATATTGGCAAGTTATTCAGACCAATTGCTGGTCACAATGCAGTGTTATGTGTTCCCATGGGTACATTTCAACATTAAGACTCCACTTCTAGAATATTCAATGTTAGCCTTCTGACTTGCAGGCTGAATCATGCCCTTCTGCACCTTGAGGTTCTACATGAAGGATAATCTATTGTTAAAGCACCTGCAACTGATCATTTAGTGTAAAATATTTTTGGAGGGGTATAACTTTCCAAAGATACGAAGATATTGTCTCAGTGTTTTGCACATTTGGTTATCATGTATCCTGGCTTAGATAATGGGAAATAGTTGGCACAGCCAGTAGTGATTCAAAACTTTGGTGTCAGATCCAAGCAGGTGATAGTTCAGCTTCCTCTACTTGCACTGAGGTGGTTTTCTTCCTCAGTATTCTGTAGAGATAAAGTGGTGGGAAGAATATATTTCCAGGATGCATCTTTATTTGATTGAACCTGCAGGCATCCTTGAACCTAATGTCAAATTCCCTATGGTGCCATCTATAATGTCCCAAATGGAAGCAACCTTTTTTTTTGTAGATTATTCCATATGTTTCTGCAGGCCAATTTGAAATGTGTTGTGAAGTCCAGTGAGACTTGAATTGGTTATAAAGTTGTCTTGTCTGATTAAGCTATTTATAGACTTGCCACGTCAGTGATCATGCTCACCACAGCTGGGACTGCCAGGGCAGAATATTGTTGTTGAGCTGTACTCTATTATGGAGCATCAAGCTGTTCAATGGGCTGGATCATTAGATTAGGTGAGTGTAAGCATGCTTTAAATGAATGTTCTTCAGTCCTGTGCGGTCAAAGGTTGCACTGAAAGCAGCCTTTTTTGTGGGCCTTGCCCTTGTGGGAATGCTGAATTCTGGCAGATGGTGGAATTAAAAATCTGCGTGGATTGTGAGTGATTTGGGGAGAAGAGCTTTAAAGCTCTGGATCATTTCCTGTACACACTGTGCTGATCATTTAATGATGTTTTCTTGAAACAGAGCAGGCTGCGTCAAGTTTGTTGGTAATCAGTCTTGAGTAGATGCAAACTAGAAACCACAAGCATGTTCCAAAATGTGTGAAGACATGAGACTACTGAGATTGGAATCTGGACCAAAAGAAGAGCAGCTGCAACTCAGCAGATCAGGCGGCGTTTGTGAAGGGAAATAGACATTTGACATTTTGAGTGTAAACTCTTAATCTGGACTGAGTATTAATGTATTTTTGAAGTGCTACTGGAAATCCAGTCCATACATCTTATTTTGTCATTTTTAAAACAGATTCAATGTGACACAAGTAATTAAGGATCTTCATAATTTACAGCATTCCATTAAGCTACAGGAGCTGTGTAGAGACAAGGTTAAAGGTAAAATTAGAGGGTGAATTGGATTGTGTCAGCTGGCGTGGGCATATAAGGATGATGAAGACTTGTGCCGTTTATGTTCTAATCTTGTTATTTTGCCAGAGCTATCTGAACTTCTGGTAACAAGAACAATTCTTGAAATTAATATATTTCAGCCCTAATTTCTACAGAAATTGTTGGTTGTAATGATGGAAATGTTATGCCACCTAGGTCTTCCACAAGTTTTGCTCCCAAGTCACAGGATCCCTTCCTGTACAGTCATGAACAAAATACTTTGTGGCATTTTTCATTTCATCTCGCATCTCCTAACCAGCCCATGTATGTGGTATCTGAATTACATATTTCAGGTAGAATGTTTTGTCAAGAGTAAAAGGCATCCTTAGTGTTTAATTAAAAATACATAAGTTAAATTTTACAATGCCTGATGTGCAATTAAATCAGAAAGGTGTGAGAATGTATATATCCCTAAGTCTGACATACTTTCTTCTTGAATATTATCCGGTTTCTCTGCATTTGCCACATTGCCTTTCTAGAGCTAATGTCTATATATTGGGGACCAATACTCTTCAATATCATATACTTCCCTAGTACAGGTCATAACATTCTTTTCAGGCTGTATACATTTTGTGCCCATTCTTGCTAAATATTAATGTTCAAATTTTTTTTAAGTTACTAAGTTTTTTACACGGTGCATGGGAGAAACCACCTGATAAGGGGTGTTGGTAGAGTATTTTGTACTCCATCTGCCAGACCCTTGCCCACTCTGTTAACCTTCTATATCTCTGCAGACTCTCCGTATCTTCTGCTTAATTGTTTTTCCACTCAGATTAGTATCATCAGCAAACTTAGATACACTACACTCTTTTAGATCATTAATGTATATTGTGAACAGTGTGGGCCCAGCACAGACCCCTGGCACACCGCTCACCACTGATTGCCGACCAGAGTAACACTCAAGTATCCCAACTCTGCTTTCTATTAGTTAACCAATCCTCTAACCATGCTAATACATCACCCCCAACTCTATGCGTCCTTATCTTATGGATAAGTCTTTTCTGTGGCACCTTATCAAACGCTTTCTGGAAATCCAAATTACGTACATCTGTTCCCCTCTATCCACTGTACTCATTATAAACACTGCCTAGACAGGGCGAAAAGCATTATCATGGATGCGTCTCACCCTAACCATGGACCTTTTACTTCTCTCCCATCTGGTAGACGCTACAGGAGCCTTCGCTCCTGCACCAGCAGGCACAGGAAGAGCTTCTTCTCTGAGACTGTGACCCTGCTGAACCTCACATCACAGTGCTAAGCAGTATTGCAGCCATATTGTACTGTCTCAGTACTTTTATATTTGTGTGCTGTAGCACTTCTTATTCGCAGTTATTTTGTAAATAACTCCCTTTGCATTTCTAGTTAGATGCTAATTCATTGGCTTTGTGTCTGTACTCGGCACAATGACAATAAAGTTGAATCTAATCTAATGTCCTCAAAGAACTCCAGTAAGTTTATCAAACAGGATCTGCCTTTCCTGAATCCATGCTGCATCTGCCTGATGGATCCATTTCTTTCCAGATGCCTTGCTATTTGTTTAATAGCTTCAAGTGTTGGCACGTGGCCAAGCGGTTAAGGCATCGGTCTAGTGATCTGAAGGTCTGGATAACATCGGTGGCTTAGAGAGAGGAGACTTGCAGCATGGGTAACTGTCAGTCTTCCATACAACCTTGCCCAGGCCTCAGTCAACATCGAAATCGATGGACAGCCGAAGAAGAAGAATAATTTCAAGCATTTCCTAACTGCAGATGTTAAACTAACTGGCCTATAGTTAACTGCCTTTTGCCTACATCCTTTTCTGAACAGTGGCATGACATTTGCCGTCTTCTAATCCTCCGGGATCTGCCCAGAGTCTAGAGGCTTTGGTGATGATTTTTTGGTAAATCATCACCAATGCCTCTATGATAACTTCTGTCATTTCTTTCAGTACCCTATCTTCGAAAGGTTGTGATGAAACTGGAGGTTCACGAAAATGATTCCAGGACTAAACGGCTTGTCATAGGAAGAGTATTTGGCTCTGGGCCTGTATTCACTAGAATTCAGAAGAATGAGGGTGACCTAATTGAAACCTATCGAATCAATAAAACTAGCTCAATTAAAACAGGTTGGACTGGTTCAACATAAAGGAAACATGGAGCCACCTACTTTTTCTTTAAGTACACGTGAAGATTTGGCACGTGTTACGTACCCCGTAACTGGGTTGCCAAACCAGCAGAAATGGATCACTCAGTTGGAGTCTGGATTACTAGAACTAAGAAAGTTTTATTAAAGAAACAAGCAACACAGTAATCGAAAGGATAATAAATGCAACAGTTCAGCAATGATAAACACATGTGCACAGAATTAAGATAACAGCATCAATCAAGCTCTATCGTTGTCTAGGGGTAAATGACCAATTTCAAAGTGACACAAAGTTCAGTCCAATTTAGTTCAGTTCGCAGTAATCGTTGCCATGGCGATGGACAACGTGGGGGGAGGGAGAGAGAGAATGAGAACGACTGATCATTCAGAACGGCTTCCACTCACAGACCGGCGATATTGCTCACAAGCAGCTTTCGGGTGGGTCCTTTGTGATGTCACCTGAGGTCACCGACTGTGACCCCTCCTCCAGATGCGGTCGATCCTCTGCAGTGAACCCGGCACCCAAGTGAAGGTGGACACACACCGGGTTCCCGCTGATCGTACCTTTCCACCCTGTGCGTTTATGGTCTGGTACTTCCCACCGACTTGTGAGAGGCGCACTGCTTCCAGGGTCTCGTTACCTCGGGTGTCGTGTGTGACTTGCCTTAGCGAACCTGTCCCTTTTTATCCCCCTGCTGGGCTATCACCTGTCCATCACTTCAAACAGTTCAGGGTTCAAAGGGGGAGCCGCTCTAGACAGCTCTCTCTCCCGTCCCTTCATTACACATCTCCAGATCGCCTGTCCATCACTTCAAACAGTTCAGGGTTCAAAGGAGGAGCCGCTCTTGACAATACCCAGACTGATGGCTCCTTCATTAACACCTCCAAATGCTGCTTCATTGTGTGCCTTATCTCTCCCTCCCCTGAGGACAGGTGGCAGACCAACTGCTGATGCCACTGTTGCTAGCCCAGGCCAGCAAACATCTTAATTTATGTGTATTCTCATCACACACGTCATCTCAAATGTTGACAAGCTTCTGTAATGTCCGGGTTGAGATGCTGTGAGGTTGTTTATATTAGCAGTTTTCTGTAAAAGCAGTGTGCCATGCTGGAAAGTGTTTTGCTTTCGGCTAAGATAAGGACTCGTGTTGTACAGCTTAGGAATGTGAGTCAGCCAGTTAGGATTGTGGTTGTGAGAAGGTTCTAGAGCGTGTGTGGGGTAGAGTTTTCTGAAGGATGGTAGTCTAGTTTAGGGCCTTTTTGATGAGGGCTACGGAGCGGGGCTCTAGGGAAGATGCTGATGAATGCCATTGGAAGGAGAGTCCCTGTTGCAGGAAGTGCTTTGTGAAGATGAATGGATCTAAGGAGGAAGAGACAGTACGCCTGAGAGAGAGCCAGTTTGTTTGAGATGGATTAAAAGGGAAGTGTGGAATGTGGCAGGTGCTGATCCAGTGCAAAGTAAGAGATACACCTCCATTATGAGCTCCAGTGGTTATGTGTTAATTGGATTGGTTGAATTGTTTTTGGCCCTTTTATTTTCTTTTTCCTTTTAGCTGGATGAAGCTGAGGTTGGTAAATATACTTCCTTTATAATTTGGGGTGCATGAGCTGTTTTTTTGGCTGTCTGATTCGTTAAAATCGAGCTTCCTACTTGGTTGAGCCCCAGATCATTTCAACCCCAGACGTGTATTAGTAGAGTTAGCTAATGAGCCAAGTTTGTGTATAAGCTCTGGTGAGAGAGTTACATTTGTGGGGACTCGTCCAGGATTTCAGATGCTGTGTGACTGCTGTTTGTGTTTAAGCCAGTGGTTGGGCTTGTGTTGAGGAAAGTGATTAAGGTACTTTATTGTGGATGCTGCAGGGATAAAGGGTTGGTGTGATTCAAAGCAGTTATCTACTACAAATAATGTTTGTGTTTGAGTGGGGTGGATGTCCAAATTCCTGACGAACTGCTACTGAGAGTGCTGAGTCCTCTAATAGATGTTGGAACGGTTGCATTGATGTAACGGCATTTTGTCCAATCAGCTGGTAAGGATGTCACGTTAGTCCAGACTAGCAGTGACATAACTGAAATTGCACTGCCTGAAAGGTGCAGTGTGGAGAGATGTGGTCATGCGTAGTCCATATTTTGAGAGAAGAGGGGCATATAGCTGAGGGTGAAGACTTTAAAGACAAGTTGTTTTTGTTTCTGTGAAATGAGAAAGTTGTCTCATGTGAAAGGTCTAATAGGTCTTTCAGCGGTTGGCGAAAATTCTATTTCTTGTTTTGACTATTACATCACTGGTTGATAAATGCCAAAGTTATCGTAGGCTGTGGGTGTTCTCTGGAGTTAAGTTCACATCTGATGGGGAATATGTGGCTTGGGTGGAGCAGACATCTCAGTTAATAGATAAGTGGCAGTGCTCAGATAATATGAAAAAGGAGACATGGAGAGTTCAAAGGGTCCAACGGTTGATATAGTGAGGTTCCTAAAGGCAGCTAATTACCTGCAAGCTCTAGAAGATGCTTTCAGCACTGATGAAAGTACAGCAGATTTTAGGACGAAATTCAGGCACTCATTCTAGGGGGATGGAGAGAAGTTGCCTTCCTTTTCAGGTTGGAGAAACTGCTACATTGTTTGTCCCACAAAAAGGGCATTTAGCTGTCTCAGAAGAATTGCTTGAGGTTGGGGTAAGTTGTGAATGGCAAGCTGTCACATGACATGATTGCTCTGTTGTCACGTGACCAACAACAATGAATATAGCATTGAGTCAGGTTTTAAAAACAAACATAAACATTTATTAAACTCTGCTCAACAATAGTGAAAAGTATTCAAACGACTAACTTAACTGGAAGTTAACTGCTATACGGAAACTCTGGAACAGTTCTTAAAGTGGTAAATTGGAACACAGTCTTAAAGTGAGACTTCTCTGGAAACGGATTTCTTCGAAGACGTGACCTTACTGCTGATTCTGTTCAAAGGATTCACGACGAAGGAAATAAAACGGCTTAAAGGAACTGACCTTTTCCCTGGTGAATAAACACTGCACAAACCTTCCTGATCTTACAGGGGTTATCTCAGATGCAGGCCACTATTTCTGAATGAAGATTCAATAAGGTCGATCTTGTATTAAACTACGGAACGAGACCAACTTTACTCAATCGTTCAGGTTCCCATACTTTAGTAAGGTCTTCACTCTCCAATACTAGACTTACAATAGAAAGTAAAACTCCACTTCAAAACGAAACTCCACTTCAAAACGAAACTCCATCATGAGACGAATACGCAGCATAACGGAGTAACTGACGAATTAACAAATCAACTGCGTAACAACAGGGGTTTCCCGTTATATTTCTGTTGGGAACATGTCTTCACGTGATCTCACACTGGCGGGAAAATTACATCACCCCACCATCACAAGACCATTACATCATGCTCACAAGATATTCAATTACATCATGGTCATAAGATAGTCACAGGATACCCAAAAGGTATGTAACAGTGTATTCAAATGATGCGCAAGATGCACCCTCCATCTTTTACCAAGTTACTCAGGAGGAAAACATGATTAAGAAGTGGAGCATTTCCAAAAGCAGTTGTATCTTCAGTGGTAGCTTCTGCTAAAGTGAGCCTTGATGCCACAGAGAAAGAGCTTTAGAAGAATGAGGTGGAAAATCTTCAAGCTGAGCTAACTCGATGGATGTCTGCTAATGTTTCAGCAAAACGTGACACATCCAGTGGAAATCTAGACCCACCTGTACGACTTACAATGCAGAGGAACGCTGCTGAATAGCTTCCATTTTTGTGGGAACGAATACTTCCATTGTGACGAGGCTCATGGGAGCATCCAAGGAGAGAAATGGAGAGCACTTTTTGAAAACCTTATCCATTCACCCTTTGTTCAGAGCTGCCCTTGAGAAGGTTCAAGTTCTTCCTAAGCAGAATGATGAGCGGAAGCTAGTAACTGTGTAGTACATCAGTCCAAGCATGTCATTGTTGTGTCCTGGAGTGAAAGGAGCCCCCAAATTTTCCGGAGTGCCCAATGCCTCGATCATTCAGGTGGATGCTCCTGATGATCAGGAGGAAGAGTCATGCTTGCCTGCAGGAGTGCTGGTGAGACCTGAACTGCAGAAATCTTCAGCTGTCTATGCAAACAGGATGATGGTGATTATCAGGAACACCTTAGGAAAAGATGTTACCTTAAGACATGGAGTGCAGATTGCCCATCGTGTTCCTGTGACAGTAGTATCTAGTTTCACAGGGAAAATGGAAGAGGAGGTCTCATGGATTGAGGAAGTTGATGTCGAAGTCATTCAATTTTGGTGATTCACTGATACCGAAGAATGGAAAAGGAGATTAACGGATGATGCAGCTGGAAATTACATAGCACTTCTACTTTCTCAATAGGCTAAGAAAATTGGCATGTCCCTGATGATTCTCACGGATATTTACAGATGCACTGCGCTAAGAATGCTATCAAGGGCATCCAAGAAACTGCAGAGTTGTGAACATAGCCCATAGCATTATGGAAACCAGCTTTCCAATCATGACTCTGTCCATGGAAAAGCAGCCAACCTAATCAAGGATCCCTTCCACCCTGGTCATCCTGCTTCCTGTTCTTCCTCCCATCAGAGAGACGATGCAAAATCTTGAGAGCGTTCACCATGAGGCTCAAGGATGGCTTCTGTCCTGTTGTCATAAGACTATTTTGAATGGATCTTCTATATGATTAAAAATGAGCCTTTGATCTGTCTACCTAGACATGGCCCTCGCCATTATTGTCTACCTGCACTGCACTTTCTCCACCATAACATTATAGTCTGCATTCTGTTTTTCTCTTTTATACTTGATGTACCTGTGTATGGAGTTATCTGTCTAGTTTAATGTACAAATGAAAGCATTCCATTGTATCACAGTGCATATGCCAATGTGTATAACCCAATTACCAACTCTGCTTTAGATTTGTGCTTTGTGTCTCCCATGTCAAATGAGTATCTTGTGCAAGGTGGCGTAAGGACAGTGTTTTACTTGGAGAGAAACCAGGCAGTTGGATTTGCTGATGTATGCATTTTCCTGAAACAAAATAATATTCAGGAATTTAGAAAACATTCTAGTCAGCTTCAAGTCCACTGTTGGCTTTGTGTTAATCCAATGTCTCTATTCATAGTCTGGAAACTTTGATTCTATTGTCAATGCATAACTAAGGGATTATTCTGAAGTTACAGCATGGTATTTTTCTCCCTTTTGTCTTCCCTTCATTCTATTCCGTTTATTTTTTCTAAATTAATGCTTTAGTTGAAGTGTGGGTTTGTGGTCCTGATGTTAGATGTTGGCGATTTACGTGAAGTTGTTTGGGGGTGGTGATGAGCTTTAAAGAAAAAGTTTAAATGATATATTTGTCGTCTTTACTTTTGAGTAAAACCTTGTGAGTGGATTGTTTATTGTTTCATTACAATTTTGAAATGAATTTTGTTTTATTGCTGATGGTGAGTCTGGGGTGTGTATGGAAGTGTTCCAGCACAAACTAAAGAATGACGATTGATATGGTTTTAAATGTAAACTTGGGGAAATTTCTGCTCATTTAGTCAAGTGAGCAGTCTGATAATTGACCTGATGAGGGGGGGGATCTGGGTTATTGCCAAAATATGTGTTGAAAGCTGTACTTGGGCAAGTTGCTCATAAATGTTGCAGATTACTTTGTGCTACTCACAAAATGATAATTCTGAGTGCCACTTTATGTTGCTCATGAACATTTCTCTGCATTGACAGGTGCCCTCATTGGCATGTAGGTTGTACTGGGCAGCAGGAGAGTTCCTCATCAGTAACACATGTTGCACAAAATGAGCACTTTGAAAAAAAGGTAAGAGGTTTTAAGGATCACAATAAGATTTGTACTTTTTCCAAGCTCAGATGTTGGAAGGTAAAATGTCCTCTTATCCTTCAGTTTCCAATAAATATTTTTGGCAATTGGTGACGCTGTAATTACATTCGTCATTTTTACATTTATGGATCCTGTACCTGTCTGGGTCGTAGGGGTGTTGTACAGATGAGCGCTGCACCAGTTGCCTTCGTCTCTTATGTCGTGAGTGAGTGCCTGGGTTGAGGGCAAAGCTCCTCTCCGATCTACTCTGCAATGTTGTCTGTCAGTTTCTTCCTCTGCCTGCCCTTTTTCTTTTCCCCTGAACTGTTCCCTGAAGAATGGTCTTTGAGAGTCCACTTGATCTTGTTATGTGGCCGTACCATCTCAGTTTCCTCTTCTTTACTGTGGACAGTCACTCTTCGTAATGTCTTGTGCTGGATGATGGTTCTTTGTATCTTACTGTTTGAGACCTGGTCTGTATAGGAGATGCCAAGGAGTCTTCTGAAGCATCTCATTTCTACTGCCTGGATCTTCTTTTGCAGATTTTACTTGGGCATGAACTAAGTGTACTTTCTGTAATTCTATTGTTTTATTACCATTTGTTTAGATTAACTGTCAGAATTCCATTTAACTTCAAGTTACATTTTAATATCATCTAGCCCAAGCAGGATACAACTGATGAATCCACAGATGTGAAACGTTCAGATATTGGCGGACAGCTAGATCCCCTGCCAGAAGAGTACACAAAAGCAAGCCATCAGGTTAAGATTTATATAAGTTGATATGCTATCTACAAGTTTTCATTTGTGAAATGTGACTTACTATTTGCATGAAGTCCAGTGGCTCTAAAGGCAAAACAGTACCTACCTAGATATTTGCATGTTTTAAGTTTACCATTCCTGCTATTTGAGTAAAACTGTTAAGTGGATTATTAATTCATAGCCTTTTATTGTTGTGATAGTGGCTGTCATTGCAAAAGCCATGTGAAATATTTGCTGAAGCTACTTTGTGCTGATGACACGAAGCATGAGAAGTTGGAAAGATAACATTGCAGTACTAGTAAAGTGTTGATGGAAGAGAAGAACATTTTTTTTGCTGGAAGGATGAAGCAGATTAAATAGTACAGTATCTATAGCTGGAACAGGCACGATTTTTGATGACTTGAAAATATTTTGCCTTGAAATATTAAATTGCAATAGCAACTCGGTCCTCCCGATGTGGCCTTTTATATATTGGCGAGACCCGACGCAGACTGGGAGACTGCTTTGCTGAACATCTACGCTCTGTCCGCCAGAGAAAGCAGGATCTCCCAGTGGCCACACATTTTAATTCCACATCCCATTCCCATTCTGACATGTCTATCCACGGCCTCCTCTACTGTAAAGATGAAGCCACACTCAGGTTGGAGGAACAACACCTTATATTCCGTCTGGGTAGCCTCCAACCTGATGGCATGAACATCGACTTCTCTAACTTCTGCTAATGCCCCACCTCCCCCTCGTACCCCATCTGTTACTTATTTTTATGCACACATTCTTTCTCTCACTCTCCTTTTTCTCCCTCTGTCCCTCTGAATATACCTCTTGCCCATCCTCTGGGTGTCCCCCCCCCCCCCCCGTCTTTCTTCCCGGACCTCCTGTCCCATGATCCTCTCATATCCCCTTTTGCCTATCACCTGTCCAGCTCTTGGCTCCATCCCTCCCCCTCCTGTCTTCTCCTATCATTTTGGATCTCCCCCTCCCCCTCCAACTTTCAAATCCCTTACTCACTCTTCCTTCAGTTAGTCCTGACGAAGGGTCTCGGCCTGAAACGTCGACTGCACCTCTTCCTACAGATGCTGCCTGGCCTGCTGCGTTCACCAGCAACTTTGATGTGTGTTGTTTACACTGGAAAAGATGTTTTTAATACTGACTTGACAGTAGGTGATCTAAAATCATGTCATTTTATAGGATCATATAGGAGTCCAGCTGATGCAAGATTTCATTCCTGCCTCTAAAAAACAAGTTTACCCTAATTTTTTTTACATCATACAATTTTAATAAATATTTGCAACGTTCTCCTCTTGAAGGAACATTTTGTTTGAATAACTACCTTTGGATGTTCTTTGATATCTTATACAAAAGATCCATTATTCACATATAAACCAGTGCAGTCAATGGCTGTTTGTCCAGAATGGGGAAACCAGTTAATTGTGACAGTGCCCAGTAATAGCTTGCGTGTCAAGGCTCATAGTTTGGATGTGAGTGTATTTTTAACTCTTCATAGCCTGATTGTAGAAAAAGATTTTGTAGTCCTTTTGTTTACTTTGAGTCATCACAAAAAGTGAGTATTGTTGTCAAAAATCCTTATTGACTGTTCTTAATTTTGTATGAGAGTGAAAGTTCCATCTTCTCTCACTGCTGCAATTCATATGAGGAAGGTCTGTCAGTTTTGTTAGCGAGTTCCAGCCAATTTTCCCACTTACTGAAAAAGATGTGATAGAATCACGAAATGGTATCTGATTTGGATGATTGTTTGGAAGTGTGGGTTTTCAAGTTAATTTTTTGAGATATATGTATTTTAAAAAACTGGCATACAGTTAAGGTTTGTGATGTTCTTAAAATAGTGTGCAGATTGTCTTACAAGATGTATTTTCAATTGCTGCAATAGGAAATTAAAATTTAAAAAGCAATAGAATAAAACCATAAGCAATAAGTCCACTGTTCCCATTTGCACTGTTAGTTGATAAATAAAAAAGGTTGCTCCACTTGAGGAAAATGGAGTTCAAAGCAGCCATAACAATATTCAGCCAGAAATGCCAAATAGATTATCCATCTGGATTGTGCTGATATCAAAGCCATCACGTCGGTTTATGCTAATTCAAGCCACTACATGTGATATGAAGAAATGACTGAGTGAATTGAATATATTAGAGACAGAGCATTCCATCTGCAGTATTGAAGACATGCTGCCGAACAAATGGTTCCTTTAACTAAGCTGTTCTAGTACACTTTTAACACTGTTTACTGATATTGTGGAAAAATAAATCCAATCTAGTTAATTATTGCTCAGCTTTTCTGCTTCCTACCAAAGTGGAAGCTGCTATCCACAATACCATTATATAGCACTGATTGCTAAGGCCTACTTTGGGGTTCGGGATCATTTTGCACCAGGCCATAATCCAAACATGCACTACAGAGCTGAATATCATATGTGAGGTGATAGTGATTACCATGACATCAAGGAGCCCTGGGCAAACTGAAATATAAAAGGTAAATATTCCAGTGTCTAGAATAATAGCTTGCACAACAGAAGATGGTTGTGATTATCAGTGTCAATCATTTTTACTGCACTAGGTTTTGAGGCAGTTCTCTTGGCCCAGCTATTTTGTTGATTACATTCCTTCCATAATAACATCGGAGTTGTGTTCAACCATAATTGGTTCTATCCCATCACATCTTAGCAAATGAAGCAGCTCAGGCCTACGTTCATTTGATAACATTCGGAGGGGCAGATTAGTGACAAGAAGCATTCATAAAAGTACCAGGCAATCACCATCACCAATAAGGGGGAGCCCAACCACCTAGGCATTCAGTGGTATTACTATTGTCAAGCACCCCGCCGTCAATATCTCAGGTGGGGTGAGGGTGTTATCAGTATTAATGAGAAGTCTGGCTGAACCACTATATAAGTGCTGGTGTTACAAGAGACTGGGTATCCTGCAGCAAACTGGCTTGCTTTTTCGCAAGTAATCTACAAGACATTCTGGAATGTGCTTCACTTGACTGAGTGGAGCACCAGAAATTTAAGCTGCTTAGCACCATACAGGACCAAGTAGCCCTGCTTGATTGTACCCCAACAGCCCTACTAGTATTCACCCCACCACTGGTGCATGATGACTATGGTGTCTGTCACTACAAAATACATAGTTAACTTGCACAGACCATTATACAGCACCTCCCAATCAATGCACTCTGCAATCAAGTGGGATAAAGATAACAGGTATATGGGAACATCATGATCGGCAGGTTTTCTCAAAGATGCACATCATTCTGACTATAAAATGTATCAGCAGTAGCTAGGTCCAAATCTTGGAATTAACTATTCAACAGCAGTGTAGGGATACCTTCACCAGTAGCAACAATTGAAGAAACTGACTAGCATCTTAAAATAGTTAAAGATAGGCAATAAATGATGCCTTTGCCTAATGCCTGGATCCGAAAAATGAATTTTAGTTCTTTTGTGAATTGTTCAACTATAATCAACCTTAGAAACTAGTAACTCCAGTTGAGCTAGATTTGTACAAGTAAGAGGGCTCGTCTCAATTTGTTTCAGCATTCAGAAAATGGAAAATTGTTTTGGATTAAAATAGAAGTCTTAAGGTATCTAGTTTTAAATTGAATCCATCATAAATTGTATTTTGATGTTTGAAAGATTTTAGTCTGCAAACTCTAATCAGGCACGTTGTGCCAGAGCCACGGTGGCTGATAAGTTTCTTGACAGAATATGATATGTTAATCAGTGTTTTAAGTACATACTGATATTGTGTTTGAATTGATGAGTATTGAGTGTCCATTGCATCCACATTAGACTTTTAATAGAACATATTATTTTACTTTTTAACAAAACTATTTTCTTTACAAACAGCATGTGAAGTCTGAAAAGTCTGATTTTCTTGAACCTGGATTGGAGCGTTCTGTAGGACAAGTGGAACCACCTCGCAGCATAGCTGCTAATATTGATAACATTTCCAGTCCGTCTACCTCAGAAAACACCTTCTCTCAGCATAGGCAAGTGTTCTGCACTATGTTGCAACTTACCTGAGTCACTAATTACCCTCTGAAATGTAAATAACCAAAATATGACGTTTTAATGGAATTATTTTCTGCAAGGTATGGAAATCGCAATGTGGATTAATTCTTAGGGATATGAGAAGCAATCACAATTAAAGTACCTGTAAAATAAGTTTTTTTTATACCTTTAAAACTAATATTTGATTAGTTTGGGATGTGTTTCTATCTTTAAGGTTATTCAGGCAGGTTTGAGGAAGATCTGAATGAAGGAAACGTTAATCAATGTCATTATTTCTTTTTCTTAGTGCAATAGAAAATTCCAGTGATGATATTCCCATAATAAGCTATGAACAGTCAAAAGCTGACTGTGAAGCTGGAAGGGACAGTGAGGCTATTCCGCAAAGCAAGCCCCTGTCCTCTACCAGCCTACCTGAAAGGTGAGTGTTCTTCAAGGCTTGTGGTTTTGCAAGATGTATTATTTTCTTTGTGGTGCTAGATGTGCAGTGCCTGATGAGTACAAATAGAATTGTAAGGAATAACTATAATTTATACGGAAAATGAGTTAATGGTAATGTTTCTGGCTGTAGAATGAAGGATTTAGAAATCATTTGATTCTTTATTATAGCCCTCAGGAAAAATCTAATGATGGGGAATCTTCAAATGGCAAGGGAGAAGTACCTAATTCCAGTTCTGAACCCGTTCTTTCTGAGATTCCAAAGAGTGTGTCTGAAGCTGATAAAGAGAAGCCAGCAATAGAAAAAAAATCCAACAAAAGTCAAGTTCTGCAAAAGGAAGACTTGGTAGAAGTAAGAATTATTTCAGCACAACATTGTTATATGTGATTCTTTTTGTTATTGATTGAATTTTCAATCTAGGGTATACTCATTTTTTAACCAGAAGTTGCGTGTATTCTTATTTACAAGCCTTTTCTCCCCAATTATCTTGTTCTTCACCCCACACCTCCCAAAAAAAGTGCAAAGGCCACCTCCATACTGAGATTTCTCATGCTACTGCTGGGTCGTATTACTTCCTTCTACAATCACCACTCCCACATACCTCTGGTGTCTCACACCTCCCCTGCCCCTTATTTTCCTACCTTCATTCCTCTAAGCCCTCATTCCTCTCACCTGACTCTCTTTGACTTCTCCAACCCTCTACCTTTGACCGATCACAGCTCCAATCCCTGCCATATCTTCGCTATCACTTCTGACCTTTAACTCTTTGAGGAAGAATGCTGTGTCCTCAGTAGGGGCCTTATTGTTTTGCCTCCTCTGCCTGCACTTCAATGAGTTCTATCCATCACTTCTGTTTCAGGGCCTACTTCTTTAGCAAGGATTCCCCACTCCTCACCAATGACTCCTTCAGCCTTCTTCCACCTCTTGGACCGTGCACTCTGGACCCTTTCATTTCTGGCTGTAAAGAGGACATTCATCATCTCAACCTCACTTCCCCTATCCTATTTCAACCTTGCCCTCCTGAATGCACTGCTCTTCACTATCACAGCATTAATCCCAACCTTGCCTTTCAAGCACACGTGGTGACAGAGTCACAATCCCCAAACCTAGCTGCCCTGCTTAGCCCATTGTTTTTCCCAGCTCCTGCTCCACTGAACATGTATTCTTCTGTTTCTACTCCATTTTGTTCCCCTTTGTTCAGTCCTCCCCATCCATGTCTGTGACGCTTTGCCTGCTGTCATGACCATATCAAGTACTTTCAGATCCCCAGCCATGTGCCTCATTTTCACCATAGATATCCAGTCCACCATCATCCCCCCGACAGGAGGACCTCAAAACTCTTGATGACAAACCCTACCAATTACCCTTAGCCATCATCATCCTCTATTTGACAGATCTGATTCTTAACTTGAAAAACTTTGCTTTCGGCTCTTCCCACTTTCTCTCGGACAAGCATATAGCTATGGCACCTGCATGGGCCCCATCCTTTTCATTGGCAACATTGAACAAGCCATATTCTATGCTTACACCAAGAATGCTCCCCAACAGTTTCTCAGCTACATTGACGACTGCATTGGTACTGCTTCTTGTACCACGTGGAGCTCAGCAATTTCAGCAACCTTGCCACCACCTTCCATCCTGCCCTCAAATTCACTTGGTGTCTCCGTCCTTTCATAGATGCTGCCAAACTTGCTGAGCTCCTCTTGTGTGTATTGCTTTTGAAAACTCAGCTTCAACAGTAAAGTGAGCCAATATTAAAATATCAATGAAATGGGTTATAAATTAAATTTGATTAACAGCTTTAAGATCATTTCGTAATGTGTTTTTTTTGTGGGGTATTCTTCAAATTGAACAGTGGCAGGATTTTCCAAGTTTTTAATAACTACAAACAAATATTTGTGCAGATGTTAATTGCTGAAATGTTATCCATTCTGAAATATTTTTCTCTTTATCATGTCAGTTGAGTTGCCCGATATTAACCAGTGAGAAATTGGCTGTTATTTTTTTTAAGTAGTTCAGGAGACATTCCTTGAGTACACTTGGTAATGTTTGATGAATTGAGTTGAAAATTTGTTTACCACAAAAACAGGGTCATTCAAAACTGGTTTAATTGACTGAAAGTGACATGCTGTCTCCAAAAAATACACAAGACACTTGTGCCTTTTGAGTCTTTCCAGTAAATTTGTGATTTTTAAAATAATCTTTACGTGTACCTGTTAGCACTGCTGTATCTTGGTTTCAGCTTTATATTTTTAACCAAACTAAAACAGCTTTAGATTGATTCTACTTGGAGTTTGTGACCATTTTTGCAAACAAATTCTGATGCTATATTGTCTTTTAAATGAATGTGTTAAAAATTGTATGTTTTTTTTTCCACCTTAAGGCTGACAGTCCTTTAAGTGAGCTGACAATGTAGTTGAACAGGAATATATGAAGCAGGTGTAGATCTTGGTGACCCTTGGGCTTGGTTCTGACATTCATTGGAATCGTGACTAAACTAGTTTTGACCATTCGTCAACTTTCCTGACTAACTAGTTGAAAAATTTATGATCTTGAATGTATTTAATGACTCTGCCTTCACGGTTGTCTTGGGTAGAGAGTTGGAAAAATTAGTGGTCCTCTGAGAGAAGAAATTGCTTTCATTTGTCTTATCCTGAAACTATGCCTAGTCTTTTTGATTTTCCCCAACAGGGAAAACAACCACTGAGCATCTACCTTGTCTAGTTTCCTTGGAATCTTACAGCTTTCAATTCTTGTTCTACTAAAAATTCAGTGAGTACAGGTGGTCAAAACTGCTTCATCGTTCCTCATTAGACAAACCTTTCATTCTAAATCAATTTAGTGAAATGCCAGCTCTCAATGCTATTATACTTGCTGTAGCACTTGGTATTTTCAGTTGTTTGTTTAATTCAATTCCACACTTTTATCTAGAAATTTTGTTAGACGACCAAAAGTTGTAAACCAGTTTGGAAACTTGTTTGACAAGGAATTAATGCTGTGACTGTCAAGCAATTTATAGGCAGCAATTTAACCGAGTGGATGGGTGGGGGAGGGGAGGATTGTTGTGAAGGGAATTTATCATCTCGAAAGAAAAAATAACAAGTGGCTGGAGGAACTCAGCGTCAGGCTACAGTTCCTCCAGCAGCTTCAATGTCTTTTCTCCAGTTTCTAGAATTTGCTTTCTTGTGCATCTTCATTATACGTGCATTATGTGAGGGTTATTTGCCAGGAGGCAAAAGAAGTTTCAGTTGGTGGGAAAGGTTTCAAACTTGTATCTGAAAATTGTAAACACAATTTTTTTTGGTCACAAGTGGGAGGTATTGAGCTTGGAGTGCATACAGACCTCGGAGTTGCAGCAAAGTACTAAGTAAAAATACTCATATGCTTGCAAAAATCTTGTGATTGAAACAATGAAGCACTTTTTTAAATCGGTCAAGTATTAACAATAAATGCAAGATCATATGAATCCGAACTTTTGTTTTTGACCCAAATAGAATACTGAAGTTCCAAGAGGAGTAGATGCTGGAGATCCTTCGATTGCATCTAAAGATCCAGGAGATATTCCCTCATTTGATGAATGGAAAAAAAAAGTCATGGAAGAAGAGAAGGAGAAAAGTACGCATTGGACAATCATTGAGAGATTACCTGAGTATATGAACATGTAGGAGATGTCATAATGCTACAGTGGTTGTTCTAATGACCTGGGTTCCATTCTGACCTCTGCCACTCTGTATGTGGAGATTACGCATTTTTTCTTGAATTTAATTGTATTCTCCTCCTAGGTGCTCAGGATTAGAAGAGTTGCTGCAGTCTGGTTGCTTGTTACTCGGTCACCTAGTTAAATGTTTATTTGATTCCTTTTACAACTTAATTCCACATTATCTGCCATGAAGGATCGCTAGATTTAGTGTTAATACTTTTTGTATGTTGATCAACTCTGAACTAAGTACACATGCTTTGTAAGCTTTTACCTGTATTCCTGTACTCATTCAGGAGAGTACATTTTCCATAGCCTTAAATTTGACTTGAAAATCCAAAGAGAGAATAACCTGGATTTTATAAGTTAAAATATTAATATCCAGCTTTCTTTCAGGTCAGTCATTGCATACGTCTAGCAGTGGGCTTCATTCTGGGAAAAAACTACAGAAAAACTTCAATAACTATGCCTCTGTGGAATGTGGAGCAAAAATTCTGGCTGCTAATCCAGAAGCAAAGGTATTACATGTTTTAATCGAGGACTTTTTTTCCCCCCACTTGTAAGTGTGTTTTCTATCTTTTATTTTATGGCTCCTTTTTAGTGTTTCTGTTGGTGATGGGTTTGCCCTGTCTTACGTGCTATACGTGCTATCGAAGGGACAGAAAGGTGGGCAGAGGGGGTGGGGTGGCCCTGTTGGTGAGGAATGAGATTCATTCCCTTGCAAGGGGGGGACATAGAATCAGGAGAAGTAGAGTCAGTGTGGATAGAACTGAGGAACAGTAAGGGCAAAAAGGCCCTAATAGGTGTTATCTACAGGCCCCCAAACAGTAGCATGGATATTGGGTGCAAGTTGAATAGGGATTTAACAATGGCATGTGGCAAAGGAAATGTCGCAGTAGTTATGGGGGATTTCAACATGCTGCAGGTGAACTGGGAAAATCAGGTTGGTACTGGACCCCAGGATAGGGAGTTTGTAGAGTGCCTATGGGATGCATTTTTGGAGCAGCTTGTACGAGAGCCGACCAGGGATAAGGCTATTCTGGATTTAGTGTTGTGCAATGAACAGGATTTGATAAGTGACCTTGAAGTAAAGGAGCCATTAGGAGGTAGTGACCATAATATGATAAGTTTTTATCTGCAAGTTGAGAGGGATACGGGCAGATCAGAAGTGTCAGTATTGCAGTTGAACAAAGGAGACTATGGAGCCATGAGGGAGGAGCTGGCCAAAGTTGACTGGTCGGATATCCTAGCAGAAAAGACAGTGGAACAGCAATGGCAGGTATTCTTGGGAATAATGCACAAGGTGCAAAATCAGTTCATCCCACAGAGGAGGAAGGATTCAAAGGGGGGAAAGTGGCCACAGTGGTTGACAAAGGAAGTCAGAGATAGCATAGCATTAAAAAAGAAGTATAACAGAGCTAAGGTGAGTGGGAAGACGGATGATTGGGAAATTTTTAAGGAGCAACAGAACTTAACTAAAAAGGTAATACGGGGAGAAAAAAAGAGGTATGAACGCAAGCTAGCTAGGAATATAAAGGAGGATAGCAAAAGTTTTTTTAGGTATGTGAAGAGAAGGAAGATAGTTAAGAACAATGTTGGGCCCTTGAAGAATGAATTAGGAGAAATTGCAATGGGAAACAGAGAAATGGCAGACGAATTTAATAAGTACTTTGGATCTGTCTTCACTAGGGAAGACACAAGCAATCTCCCAGATGTATGGATGGGCCAAGGACATAGGGTAACAGAGGAACTGAAACAGATTGACATTAGGAAGGAAACGGTGATGAGTAGACTGATGGGGCTGAAGGCTAACAAATCCCCAGGTCCAGATGGTCTGCATCCTAGGGTACTAAAGGAGGTGGCTCTGGAAACTGTGGATGCATTGGTGATCATTTTCCAATGTTCCTTCGATTCAGGATCAGTTCCTGAGGATTGGCGAATGGCTAATGTTATCCCACTTTTTAAGAAAGGAGGGAGGGAGAAAACAGAACTATCACCCTGTTAGCCTAACATCAGTAGTGGGGAAGATGCTAGAGTCCATTATTAAAGATGAATTAGTGGCATATCTTGATAGCAGTGATAAGATTGGGCCGAGCCAGCATGGATTTACCAAGGGCAAATCATGCTTGACTAATCTATTGGAGTTTTTCGAGGATGTAACCAGAAAGATAGACGCGGGAGATCCAGTGAATGTGGTGTACCTTGACTTTCAGAAGGCATTTGATAAGGTACCACATAGGAGATTGGTGGGTAAAATCAAAGCTCATGGCATTGGGGGGCAGGATATTGACATGGATAGAAAACTGGTTGGCAGATAGAAAGCAAAGGGTAGCAGTGAATGGGTGTTTCTCGGAATGGCAGGTGGTGACTAGAGGGGTGCCACAGGGCTTGGTATTGGAACCATAGCTGTTTACGATTTACGTCATTGATTTAGAGGAAGGCATTGTGAATAACATCAGCAAGTTTGCTGATGATACTAAGCTGGGTGGCAGTGTGACATGTGATGAGGATGTTAGGAGAATTCAAGGTGACTTGGATAGGCTGGGTGAGTGGGCAGAAACTTGGCAGATGGCGTTTAATGTGAATAAGTGTGAGGTTATTCACTTTGGGAGCAAGAACAGGAAGGCAGATTATTATCTGAACGGTGTGGAGTTAGGTAAGGGAGAAATACAAAGAGATCTAGGAGTACTTGTTCATCAGTCTCTGAAGGTGAATGAGCAAGTGCAGCAGGCAGTGAAGAAGGCTAATGGAATGTTGGCCTTTATTACAAAGGGAATTGAGTACAAGAGCAAGGAAATCCTTTTGCATTTGTACAGGGCCCTGGTGAGACCACACCTGGAGTATTGTCTGCAGTTTTGGTTTCCAGGGTTAAGGAGGGACCGCCTGGCTGTGGAGGAGGTGCAGCGTAGGTTCACTAGGTTAATTCCTGGGATGTCTGGACTGTCTTACGCAGAGAGGTTAGAGAGACTGGGCTTGTACACGCTGGAATTAAGGAGATTGAGGGGGGATCTGATTGAGACACACAAGATTATTAAGGGATTGGACAAGACAGAGGCAGGAAATATGTTCCAGATGCTGGGAGAGTCCAATGCCAGAGGGCATGGTTTAAGAATAAGGGGTAGGTCATTTAGGACAGAGTTGAGGAGGAACAACTTCTCCCAGAGAGTTGTGGAGGTGTGGAACGGGCTGCCTCAGAAGGCAGTGGAGGCCAATTCTCTGGATGCTTTCAAGAAGGAGCTAGATAGGTATCTTATGGATAGGGGAATCAAGGGTTATGGGGGCAAGGGAGGAACTGGGTATTGATAGTAGATGATCAGCCATGATCTCAGAATGGCGGTGCAGGCTCGAAGGGCCGAATGGTCTACTTCTGCACCTATTGTCTATTGTCTTTGCCCTTCAGCCATTATCATTTACCACATGAAGGATGTGTATGTGTGCTTTTACAAGATCAGAATTCTTCCACATGTCCTTGTGATGCCCAGTTCTTCTGTGGCAAAGATCGCACTGAACCGTTTTGGTTGTGCGGTGCAGTTTAATGTTTTCTCTTTTTTTTTAAAAAAAAGCGCGCTCAAAAGTACTTTCCAGATGAGGAAAAGAACATTCTCAAAGCAATACTCAATCTCTGTTGGACTAACTGGGATCGGAATGGAAATTCGAACTTTCAAGTATTCATAATTTCTGATGAATGTGGTCATCTTGATTTACATTGGATTTCTTACCAACCAAATTAGGATCAATTGCGATGGTGACATGTCTTTGAAGGGAAGGAACTTGAAAGTGAATAACCAATATTAGTACATAAGTCACATCAATGTCTGTGCTAGCATTTATTGTTCCTTGCAATTGGCTGTTTGTCAATGTACTTTGCAAGAGTGAATATTTAGCATGGTGGATGGGGTCCCAATCAGTCAGGCTGGTCTGTCCTCAATGTGTTTGATCAACAAATGCTATTAGAGTTGCATTCATCCAAGCAAGTTGAGAGTAGCACATTGCTCTTGTGATTTACCTTATTAGATTGTAGAAAGGCCTTTTAAAAAGTCAGGAACTGAGTTAGTCATTACACAAAGTCTAGCCTCTAACCTTGGTTACCAGTCACATTAAACTCCTGGGTAATATTATGTTTAGTGTGGCATCTCATGAGTGGTCATGCGATTGAATGTCAAGGGGAGATGTTTAGGTTTCCATTGGAGATGGCTATTACCTAACAAACATGAATGCCATCTGCCACTCCTTCAGTCAAACCATGAAAGTGTCTGTGTCTTGCTGTGTTCAAGCATTGTCCATGAAGTTGTGATCAACATTGAATGTTGAGCAGTCAGTCAATGGTGTGTATTTACTTTTCTGACCTAATGAGTGACAGAAGATTTATGAATATTTAAATATGTTTAAGCTTCATGCATTGTTTTATGAACTCCTGCAGTAATGTCCTGGAGCTGAATTGATAGGCCTGCAAATAATCATTGAAGGCGGAAAGATATAGATTAATTCCGGATGACCAATTTTTGCAAAGCTTGTTAATGAAATGGTCAATCTGATGCTTCCTCGATCTCTGGTTATTTGCTGCTGCTTTTTGGAACTTAGTGTTTTTTTGTCTGATTGGATCTTGGTTATAATGAGGTCTAGATCTCAGGGTAGTGAATAAATGGAGCACGATTCTATTGCTGACTAACCCTTTAATGATTCAGGATAGATTAGTGAAATTCTAGGTAAGATTTAACCTGTCTTGCTTTTACAGGACTGGATGTATCTATGCAATGTTCCATTTTGTGAGGTTGGTTAACTGTTATAGCTGTACTCGAACAGTGAGTACTAGAGTAAAGGCACTGGCACAATATCTAGAGTGTTTGTTTTCGAGGTTTGCTATATTTGGCATGCTCAGCTTTTTGATATTAAGTATAGTGAATTTAAGTGATTTGAAGATTGGCTTTTTTGCCAGTAAGAATGTTAAAAGATCCACCTTTTCCTGCATCAGTGTGATTTAAGACGAAAGTAATCCTGTATTCTGTAGAATTCTGTTTCTTAAAAAAAAGCGCAAGAGTTTGTTTCTGCTTTTGGAATGTGAAAGACAAATAAGGTTTAAGCTTGGCTTTTGCATTTCCTTTTTGAAATTTCGGGTAATGGAGTATTTATTTATTTACCAATCAGTATAAACACTTCATTACTGAATGTGTTTATTACAATTTTGACTTTCAGAGCAATTCAGCAATTCTGATGGAAAATATGGACTTGTACATGTTAAATCCATGCAGTGCAAAGATTTGGTAAGTAGTAAACTTGGGTGAAAAAATGCTCGTTAACTGTTTAATTTGTTTCTTGATGCTATGATTTGATGCAGGTTATATGCTATAATAGAATGTAATGAGTAGAAAAACAATTTTCATACTTTCATATTACACATAGTATGACCATAAGAATTGGGAGCAGAGCATTGTTCCCTTAAGCTGCGGGGGTGTGTGGCTGCGCATTGAATGAAGTGCTTCCTTGCACCTTGCCTTTGTTGCCACACAGCTATAATTTTCAATTTGAAATAATGCTAATATAATTTTGAAATTCGTTAATATAACTGAAGTACCCTGTAATTACGTGTTAATGAATATAATCCATAAATTTTCACAAATGTATCACATCCTTTCCTTTGATTCATTTTAGAACTCCAGTTTATTTACATAGTCAGTGTTTCAACCACAACAATAACCACAGATTGGAAGTCAATAGCTCATTGTTAATAAAGTGCCAGCCTGCTAAACACTGACACAATCTAGTCAAAACATTTCACTGTGCCTGTCGATTGTTTTGATCGCTTGATATCGTTTACTTGTGTTGTGAGTTATGGTTTGTTTGATGTGCATATTACAAAAAAGCATTTAAATTGCCATGCAGTTTTCAGGCCCTGAAAAGAAAATATAAATAAATGATAATTTCTTGCTCAGAGCAATGGTTGGTCTGCACAGCTGTAAAAAAAAACAATTAGAATGTCAGCACAAATTAGGCCATTGTGCCCATTGATTCTGCTTCATGGCTGATTTATTATCCCTCTCAAACCCGTTCTCCTTCCTCCTTTCTGTAACTTTTGACGCCCTTAAATTGTAAATGTCACTTCACCCTTTAAGAAGGGAGGGAGGCAAAAGACAGGAAATTTTAGGCCAGTTGGCCTGATTTCAGTGGTTGGCAAGATCTTGCAGATGAATTCAAACCTACTTCTCCCACACCAATCTTTGAGCTATGCATTTAGTCTTATTAACCCTATGTAATGCCCTGGTTAAAGTTTTTACTGCTATGCTGTAGGTATTTCATTTTAATAGTTCTTGAAGGGCAGTCTGTTCTGCTTTCAGCCTGTTTGGGTTTGAGCTGAGATAAGGGGGCTTTATTCAGTTTAGGAATGTGGTGTCAGCCAATCAGATGGTGAAATTGGGAGAAGATTCTAGAGAGTGATAGGTGGAGAGGTTTTGTGAGGGGCACTGGCGTGGATCGCGGTCTTCTTTGGCAGGAACTGGGAGAAGATTAGAGAGAGGATAGCTGAGGATGCCGTCCCTGTTGTGCAAGGTGCTTTGTGCAGATGAATGGCTTCAAGGAGGAAGGATCAAATACTCTGTGGGAGAACACGTTATTAGAGATGGTGGTGTGTGCTTTCATGAAGACTGAGGGTCTAGTGTTTGAGTTACAGACAAGTTCAAGATGAGCTCCAACTTATGTGCATGTTTGACTGTTTAATTATAATGGGCCCCTTGTTTTTCTTTAATAACTCTGGTCAAGTTAACGTTCATAACTATATAATTTGTGCAGTGAATGATCTGTTATTTCTTGCCGATGCGATTGCGGGGGGGGGGCGTGGGGGCAGTCAATCGTACAGCGTTCACGCAAGCCAGGGTTTTGGTGGGCGAAGCATCCCAACCTCACGGTTTTGGCAGGACCAAAGTCGTATACACCTTCAGCACCCAGTAAAAAGGGGTTTCGCCTGTACCAATTGGACATGGCTCAGGTAACAATCCAGAGATTTACGTTTTTGAATCTGTTTTAATTTAGTCCCTAGCTACTCAAATTCCCTCAGCAGAACCTTTCTTTGTACTTGCTATGTCATTGGTACACACAGACCACAACAACTGGATCCTTTCCCTCCTACTCCAAATTCCTTTGCAGGTCAGATGAGATGTTCTGAGCCAAGTGACCAGGCAAACAATGAACCTAGCAGCAGAGAATTGTCTATCCCCAATTACAACTTCATTTCTCTTCTCCTCCCCCCCCCCCACCCGCCCTTAATGGCCCTCTGAACCATGATTTAGTTACTCATCCTTCCAGCAGCCCCCGCTGTCATCCTCACAGGGAGCAATGGTGTCAGACCTGTTGGGCATGAAAGTGTCTGGGTAATTCTACTTTCCCTGATGGATCACAGTATTTGAAGCTTAGATTCCAGGTCATCAGCTTCAAGTCTGAGTTCCTCAATGAACACTTGCTCAAATGTGGTCATCAGAAACCACAGTTGGATCCACCGGCTCCCACATCATGCATCTCCTGATCCTGCATCCCTACTTGTAGTTGTAATTTTTTCTTTTAATTAACTAGAATATATATTTTAAAAATCCATCCCTGTTTTTTACCTACTCACTTGTGTGATCCTTGCCAAAGTGTCCTCATACCTCAGACTTCTAGGCTGACCCACAATGCAGTGGCCAATCCATGATGGATCTTATCCACGCCTCTTCTCGCAATAGTATCTTAAGCTAAAGCCTCAGTTTCCCCACTCTAATTCTACTCTCACATTGTGACCACTCCCACATGGCTGTTTTGCTTAAATCTCATTTCTTCATTTTGGCCCAAGCGAAACTTGTACACAACAGGACTTATTCTTTTTAATGGTTCCTGCTCTATCACAAATCTCGTTCTTGTTACTTCAAGGAACAACACTACAGCAATATTTCATTTTCTTTTTGTAGGTTTGTAATTGAGTTGTGTGAGCCCATCCAAGTCAGGCAGCTTGATGTTGCAAACTTCGAGTTATTTTCATCTTCGCCAAAGGACTTTCTAGTTTCCATCAGTGATAGGTATGTTTTATGGGTATTTAATGGGGTTATTCTAAAATTTTTGTTCAATATAACATCAGTGTTCATTCACCTTAAATGAAGGTGATGTAATTAACTCCTGTATGCATAAATTCAGCTTCATGTAACTTCAAAATCAAGATGCCACAGATGTTAAAATTCTGGGGGGAAAATAATGTTGCAAGTAGTTCAGATCAAAATATATCTGGAAAGTTGAGCAAGATTAACATTTTGGGTTGCTGATGTTTTGTTAAAGGTTCTAATAGAAGGTAAGAAACCTGCAAAAATAATCTTATTTGTCCATGAATGTTGCTTAAACTATTTACAACATCTTTTTATTTTGTGCAGGGAGTGATCTTCCTCTGCTTGAAGATGAATTTTGCACTGTGTAGCTAAAATCTAACTTTAAATGGTTTTCTAAGTAATAACTGAACCACAATTCTGGTCACTTTTATTACTTTCAGGTATCCTACCAATAAATGGGTTAAACTTGGCACATTCCATGCTCTGGATGAGAGAACAGTGCAGAGCTTTCCTTTAGATGAGCAAATGTATGCCAAGTATGTCAAGGTAAAAGTACATTTTGTTTTCAGAATTGGAGCAAATGAAATAAGTAGCACTTCAATACTGCTTAATTCCACTAGTTTCAGGAATACTTCATAATGAAATCAAATATTAAGTACTTTTTGCTTTTATGAATTTTTTCAATAATAGCTTATTCAATCTGCTTGATCTTGCAGTGGCATTCTCATTATTTAAGCCAAGCCGTAATAGTACTCAAGCTACTACGCACTTTGTCTAAGCCTATATGCTTTATAAGATATGTCTTGAATGGTTATGTGCACTACAATTCTAAATACCTAAGAAATCTTCCAGCTTAAATTTGCTGCAATGTTTTCAAATGGTTCAAATCATCTATTCCAGCAGCTTGTGTTAGAAAAATCTTGCATACCCCGAAGGAGCTCCAAAGTAATTACTCTGTCCTGAATGTGGACATTTACTGCTTTTTACTTAAACAAAAATATTCACAATGTGTGATCTTTGAGTAATCTTCCAAGTTTACATTGCAATTGGTGCTTGAGACATATGAGAACTAATGAGTGTGAACAGCCACCTTGAAAGGATGTTTAAAAAAAAAAACTAATACTTCATTTTAGTTTTCAATTGTAATTATTAATAATTAAGGATTCCTTGAAGTAACTTCTTTCCAACATGTGGGCTTTAGGACTGAAGTGACCTTGAATGGCAAAACGTGTGAATCCAATACAGATTGACTGGGTTTGTTAGACTTGATCTGGAATGTCAGTGTGGAAATGGGTATATGTAAAATCCTGAAGTGGAGAATGCAGGAAGGCTGTTGAAGTTTACTTTCATGCTCAGCCAGGTATTGAATTTTATGATGTAAATGATGTACCAGAGGAGGCGCATAAATGTTTGTACAGCATATTGCATGTATGTCAAACGATTTGTACTTTAGGATGCAATTGTGCATTGTCTTATAAACTAATATTTTGTATCTGGAAAATAGGTTATAGTTAGTAGCTTGATAATAGGTACTTTGGTTGCTTCATTCAATGATTTGAGTGTAGGAAAATATTTTGTGGTGAACCTCTATGATATTTTCATGGCAACAAGGCCTTAAGACCATATAACATAGCAGAATCAGGCCTTTCGGCCTACAGTCTCTACTCTGACAATCCATCATGGCTGATTTATTATGCCTCTCAACCCCATTCTTCTGCCTTCACCCTGTAACATTTGACGCCCATACTAATCAAGAACCTATTAATTTAATGACCTGGCCTCCTCCGCCACCTGTGGCAATGAACTTCATAGATTCATCACCCTCTGGCGAAAGAAATTTCTCCTCATTTGTTCTAAAAGGATGCCCCTCTCTTCTGAAGCTGTGTCCACTCTGGCCCCAGACTCCTCCACATCCACTCTTATCTAGGCCTTTCACTGTTTAATAGGTTTCAATAAGATTCCACCCCCCCCCCCACCCCCACCCCATTCTTCTAAACTTAAGCGATGCAGGCCTGGATCCATCAAGTGCTCCTCATATGTCAACCTTTTCATTCTCAGGATTGTTCTTGTGAACCTCCTCTGCATCCTCTCAATACCAACAATCTTTTCTTAAAGGGGTCAAAACTGCACAATACTCCAAGTATAGTCTGATCAATGCCTTGTATATTCTAGTCCTCTCAAGATGTGGACTAATCTGCTCAACCTGTGAGTTAACTTTTTAGGAAATCCTGCATGTGGACTCTCCAGTCCCTTCGCATCTGAGTTTTGAATTTGCTTCCTTTAGAAAATCGATGCCTTTATTCCTTCTACCAAAGTGCATGACCATACACGTCCCTCCACTATATTCATTTTGCCACTTTGCCTATTCTCCTAGTGAGTCCTTCTGCAGACTGCTTGCTTCCTCAACATTACCTGCCCGTTCACCTATTTTGTATCATCTACAAACACTGTCACAAAGCCATCAATTCTGACATCCAGATTATTAACATATAAAGTGAAAAGTAATGGGCCCAACACAGTGAGGAGCACCAGTAGTCTCTGGCAGCCACCGGAAAAGACCCCCTTTATTCCCACTTGCCATTCAGCCAGTGCTGCCATGCCAGTATCTTTCCTATAATACCTTGTGCTTCTATCTTGTTTGGCAGCCTCATGTGCTGCACCTTATCAAAGACCTTCTGAAAATTCAAGTAAATAACATTCACTGACTCTCCATTGTGCCTGTTATTTCCTCAGTGAATTCTAGCAGATTTGTCAGGGAAGATTTCCCTGAAGGAAACCTTCTGACTTTGGCCTACTTTATCATGTGCCTGCAAGTACCCGAAAGCTCATCCCTAATGAACTCCAACATCTTCTCGACAACTGAAGTTGGGCTCTAACTGGCCTGTAATTTTGTTTCCTTTAAGAAGGGGAGTAACATTTGGAATTTTCTAGTCCTCCTGAACCATTCCAGAAGCTAGTGATTCTGAAAGATCATTAATGCCTCCACAATCTCTTCAGCTACTGTTTTCAAAACCCTGGGGTGTAGTCCATTTGGTCCAGGTGACTAACTATTTTCATGTATTTTGGTTTCCTAAGCACTTGCTCCTTAGTAATAGCAGCTACATTCACTTCTGCCCTCTGACTCTTGTATTTCTGGCATACTGTTGGTGTGCTCCACAGTGATTCAAAAGATTCATAGTGCATTAATTATCAAAGAATGTATAAATTATACAACCTTGAGATTTGTTTGCTTACAGGCAGTCGCAGAGCAAGGAACCTGAAAGAACCCAATTTAAAAAAAGCAACCTCCCAGTACCCACAGAAAAAGAGGGGAAAAAACCCGAAACAAATCATGTAAATCTGAGGAGCCCCCAGACTATTTGGGCGGGTGCTTAAGTTGTTTGAACCTCGCACTAGGACCTGGGCCCTGCCACGGCGAATTGTTCCAGGCCAAGATTTTGCTGCCACAGAAGCCATTCTCGACCTCTTCAAATCAGCTTGGTGCCCAGGGCAATTGAGCCTTTCCTGACTCTCGATACCCTGCCTGTCTTGTCTATCTGGGCTGGTGTTTAGATTGTCCAAACAGCGTATTGTACCTCGCATTAGGATCTGGGCCTTGCTGCTGCGAATTGCTCCAGGCTTAGAACACGCTGCCCAGTAATTTGCTTCGAACCTGGATTTCACAAACAATGGGAGCAGGTAGCAACAACAGCATTCCAAACCAAATTGTATCCTTGGATCCAGATCCCCGGAGCAGCTCAGAGTAGGCCCAAAGCCGCAAGTCATCATTTGCTGAAGAAGCCGTTCTCGACCTCTTCAAATGGGCTTGGCACAGAGCGATCTACTCTCGCGTCTGGGTTAGTTGTTCGGGCTTTGGAACTCCTCCGTCCCATCTTCTCCCCTCCGAATCGTCCACTCTAACCAGCACAGCTCCAACTCCAAGTGCGTCGATTTTGCAGTGTACCAGCAGGGCACGTCTCTCGAATTTGCTTTGCTCTCACCTTGCCTCTTTGTTTGCGGTGATAGTTTACCACATTGTACTTTTTTTAAAAAAGTGTTAATAATGTTCTTGATTGAATTCCTTTGTATTTGAACCACCGGTAAGCTGTTGCATGTCTTCAGTAGCACCATCTCAAACTGGGCAGGATAAATACTTAAGCTCATCAGCAATTTTCTTTTGTACCCCCATTACTACATCTGCAGTGATTTTCTGATGTCCACATTCTCCTCTCTTTTTATATATGAAAAAACCTTTGTATCCTCTTTATATTGGCTTATATTTACAGTCATGAACAAATTAATTTTTTTCAAATTCATTTGGTTTGCCAGCAATGACATTGTTTTGCTGAACTAAAAACTGTAAATTGCAGATTAGCACTGTTTCCTTTTTTTCCTGTCCACACTTGAAGGCATGAGAGCTTTTGTGTTGAACTTCCAATTCTGTGCTGTTGTAGTATTAATGTTATGATCTTTTTAACTGAAATATAATCGGAATCATTGTGAACACTTTTTTGCCTTGTGTAGCTGAAGTCATTCAATGCGCAATATCTTTATTATAAAATTGAAATTAATAAAATGTTGGAGTTATCCTGTAAGGGTGTATTTGCAAATCTGTAATCTTAGATTTATGGCTGATTTTGAAGAGTTCTAAGCACATGGACAACTTTATGTTGTTACTTCTCCAAGTTCTTCAAATGGAGGAAGACTTGGAAAATGTTTGCCAATAATGGTACTCTGATATTTTTATAAAATGTAGTGAGCAATGTTGGCATACTTCTTACTGACATCTTTTTCTCCCTTTCTCTTGCTTCAGATGTTCATCAAATACATAAAGGTTAGCATGGATAGAAGTTAGTCATGGATTGGAAGTTTCCTTTCTGGAGGCACTGCTAGCATGCATGAAGCACAACATTGCATGCCTTTACTAATGAAGTCATGTGCATTGGCAAAACTAACCAAATAAATCGTACTTTTAAATGCAGCACCACTGCAATTGGGAAAATTTATTTACTGGAATGTTTGTCAACAAATTTTCATTAACTATTTTGAGATCCTTCATGAAGTTTGGTGAAAATCTTAATTATACAACTGGAGTTGCAGCATACACAAAATACCCCTTTTGTGGAAACGGGTCTCAAATTTTGTTGTTATTGTTGGTTTCAATTATTACTCGTATGCGGGTTTAATCAAATTTAATTTTCCTGTTCAATCTAGTAAAGTCTAATTTTCCAGTTAATGTAAAAAGTGACGTCTTGCAATTCAAGTCTAGCCTTTAAAAAAAAAAATTACTAGTATACCTGAAATGTCATTTATTCCCCCTCTTTTCCTACACAATTGGCGAAATAAGTAATCTTCTGTTTCATACTGTGGAAAAATCAATACTGCAGATTGTTTTGCTCTTTACAATGACTGTACAGCATAAAATTGGGTTGTCACTCCTAGTTCTAAGTCTTTTATTATAAAGGTGATATTTAGATTTTTGATTGTTTAAAACTGTCCGAACAGAAAATAAGTTTGAGAAAATTGACAACTAGTGCTAATAAGTGTCTCCAGACCAGAGCATTGTTTCAATACCTATTGGATTTTCATCAAACTTAAACCCATATAGTCATTTATCAAATTTTCAAAATGACTCTCTAAAAACTATTAAGACATCTGATTTATACTTTGATAACTTTCAAGAATGATGTTTACAGCTGTATTCTCAACACTGTGATTTGTTAGTAAAGAAGCAGATTTCTTTTACAAAATAAATTCTTAACCTAAATATGTTGAATTATGCTAGCTTATTAATGATCTCATTAATAGAAATGTGTGGTCTTGCCTGTAATTCTGTGTTTGAAGTGACTCATGATAAGCTTTAAAAATATTTATTTGTAATAATGAACTGATCATTGTATGCAGGTCTCATTGAAGTCTTGATGTGTTGAAAGTTTCTTTCATGCAGATGAAGTTCTAATCACTTAGTAAAAGATGCCTTGTATTGTTCAGGTCTTGTAGCTTTGAATTCATTTTGGAATTATTTTCAACATTTTTCATTGTTAGCATTTGTAGTGGATGATTGAATTCAGTTGCGAAGGCCATTGACTCATTGCATGAGGAGTTTAAATTTCTAAGCATCCATCCATTTATATGCAAGTGATATTGTTGCTTGACTTGGGTAAATACGCACAGAATTAAGTGTTTATTCATGTGTAAGTAGCTTTTTAAAATTCTTCAGAATATGTTTTTCTATATAGTTTAGAGCCTCTGTGCATATTTACTACATTAAAAGTTGCAGAATTGGTTATTATAAACCTGCAGATTTCCAATATTTACAATATCTTTCACAAATTGCACTTGAAAGGTAGCAACCCAGCACTTCCTCAACTCACAGGAGCATTTCTGTTCTTTTAAATTCTTGTGTGGTTTTACTTCTGATGAATGATTTTTCTGAATTTATCGCCAGTTTTCTCCTAACTTGAATTGTTGAATATTGTCTCATATTAATTCAGTATTTGTTCTTTTGTAGGTGGAGTTAGTTTCACACTTTGGATCAGAGCACTTTTGTCCCCTTAGCCTTATAAGGTAAAGTTGTAGTGAGATTTACAGATTGCAGAAATCGGTGTTCCCTTTTGAGTAAAATAAATATGAAAACCAGCTTTTCACCTTGTGATTCTCCCTAAAACCTTGCTCTAGAATGTTACTAGAACTATTAATTAATGTGTCTCTCACTGGCAATTGCTGAATTAAAGTCGGGGTAATTCAATACATGTAGTATTTTTGTTTTAGTATTGTCTTTCCTGCTTTTAAAAGTCAAGTACAATATATAAACATGACATGCTGCAGAAGCTGGAAATCCAGAGTAACATACAAAACGCTGGAGGAACTTCTGCAGGTCAGGCAGCATCTATAAAAATGGATCAGTGTTTTAGGCCGAAGAGGAAATGGGAGGAAAAAAATTACCAGAATGAGAAATTGATGTTCATGCCATCAGATTGGAGGCTACCTAGATGGAATGAGGTTTCGCTCCTCCACCCTGAGAGTGGCCTTATCATGGTAAAGGAGGCAGCCATGGACTGGCATGTTGGAATGGGAGTGGGGATAGAAATTAAAATGGTTGGCCACTGGGGAAATATCACTTTTGGCAGAGGGAGCAGAGCTGCTTGACAAAGCAGTCCCGAAACTTATGTTGGGTCTTACCAATGTAGAGGAGGCTGCATCGGGAGCACTGGATACAATACACTACCCCAGCAGATTCGCAGGTGAAGTATGGCCTCACCTGGAAGACTGGGGCCCTGAATGGAGGAGGTGAATGGGCAGGTATAGCATTTCTCTAACCTGCACAGATGTATGCTAGGAGGGAGATTATTGGGCGACGAATGGGCAAGGGTATCACAGAGGGAGTGATCCCTGTGGAAAGCAGAATGTGGGAGGGAGTGAATGATGTGTTTGACGCTAGATCCCGTTGAAGATGGCGGAAGTTGCGGTGGAAGGGAACCACCGTTCTTTGAAGGAGGAGGACATCGCTATTCTGGAAAGGAGTGACTCGTCCTGGGAACAGAGTGGTGGTTATGAAAACATTGAGAAAAGGGAATAGTATTATATAGAAAAGTTTAGCCAATCAAAAGAAATCAAACAAACACTGCCTGATGCGTCATAAGTTGAGAATTATTCCAATGGTCTAGACCCCAGAAGAGGAATTATGCTGCTTTTCAACCAACTTGGCAAATTTTTTGAACTGTTACCTATTGCAAATCTCAAAAGCTGGACTGATTTTTGGAGCAATTTTTCTACTTGCAAAACAAGGTATATTATTGAAATATTACCAAAATAGTAAGGCTGTGATAAACCTTGAAGGATTGGGAGCTGGTACTTGCAAATTAAAATTGTTCAAACTACAAATCCAAAAATCGAAAGTTGAAATATAGCAATATTCAGTTATTCTATTTAAAAATGGCTTCATCAAAGCTAGACTATAGTACTTCAGTGTAACATTTTAGAGGTAATATCGTGGTGATGAAATAAGTAACTACTGGGCCGACAGTGGATCTCTTTATGTACTGATGTAATTTTACACTGCTTTCAAAATAACATCGAACATTTTTGTGTTAGGGTGTTTGGTACCAGCATGGTGGAGGAATATGAGGAAATTGCTGAATCTCAGTACAATACAGAGCGTCTAGAATATCTTGATGAAGATTATGGTATGGATGTTTTATTGCTATTCTTTATCTAAATACTGCTTTTCATCTTGAAGATATCAAGTAAAGTAGTTCTCAGTTTCTGTGCATTGTACGAGTAGCTTAGAGTCTGTAATTACAACATACTACCTTAGATAATTCTATTCTGAAATGGAGATAATGTCTTAACATAAGCTTACCAACTTGTATTAGTATCTTGGTAATGCTTCCTGCCACATCGCACGTTGCCTTCCATGACGACTCCAATACATTTCTCAGTATTCCTGCTTTATTTTGTCTATCTGATGATGCCACTTTTCTGACCAGTACTTACTATGTCTTTTTCTGCCTCACCCAAAGATTTGTCATCAACAGGTTTGATTGGATTCATTATATCCCTCTAACTTTGATTGTCTTGGCTATCCCAGCCTTTTCCTTATCCCATTCCCCTGCTCTGTACTTTTCACCTCCATGTTCTGCATTCCCAGGTGTATGGACATTTATTTGTGCTACTTCAAGTTTACTGAACTGCAGTTCACTTGCAGTGTGGTCACTTCTATTTTGTGTGTATGCAATTCAGTGTTTCTTTTTAATCTGTCTGCCATTTGTCTTTTTAAATCTTCATCCTACAGCATTCCAACCTTTAATGCTATGTTTCCTACACTATGCAAATGCAACTCAATGCAGGCTTGAGGAATAACATTTCTGCAAAAGTACATCACTATTTCTTAAGTGTTGAATTCAATAAGTAATGACAGTCATTACTATTTTCTACTTCAGATTTCCACCACCCATAATATTTTTCTTTAGTGATTTCAGGTTCTGCTGTTCTAATTTGTCTCCCGAGATTGATCTTTTGTTTCTTGCTCCATTTCTAGTCTTGTCTGCACTTGGACATTACCATCCATTTTGTTATTTGTTTCTTGTTTTAGCATTTTAGCATGGGCATTTCATTTTGCTTCTAGTCCGCAGCTGTTCACTACTTATTGATCTGCAGGAGGCAATAAAATTCAAGGGTATATCGAAGTGTGCGGATGATACAGAATTAGCTGGAGGGAATGTCGTGATGACCTTCCCATTCTCCAATGGGATATTAAGGATTTGAGTCATTTGGTGAAAATATGGCAAATGGAATTTAATACTTCTCTGCACTTGCTATCACGTTCCGGTACGCATCCTCCTTCCCTTTCTCCCATGGTCCACTCTTCTCTCCCAGAAGATTGTTTCTTCAGCACTTTACCATTTCCATATATCACCTCCCTGCTTCTCAATACTTCTACCCTTCCTCACCCACCCACCTTCCCTTTCACCTGGCTTAACCCATTGCCTTCTAGCTTTTACTCTTTCCCCTCCCTCCACCATTTTTATTCTGGCTTCCCCCTTCCTTTCCAGTCCTGATGAAGAGTCTCAGCCCAACTCTTCATTCCTGTAATGCCCTGCTGAAGAGTCTTGGACCAAAACATCGACAGTTCATTCTCCTCCGTAGATGTTATCTCACCTGAGGAGTTCCTTCAGCATTTTTGTATTACTCTATATTTCCAGCATCTGCAGAATCTCGTGTTTATTTCTAACTTGATCTCCATTTCTGATAGAAGCTTGTTGATGGTGTTTCCATTCTGTTTCATCTGATTTTTCAGCATACTTCATGGTTTATTAATAATGTAATCTTTCCCTCGTCAAAGTCTGGAACTTTCCTAATGAACTGGAAAATAACATACTTTTGTATTCTGTGCAAAGGTATATTCATGAAATTTGGTTGCTGTTTCTGTAGTGTTTATTGAAAAGCGTATTTGGAATTTGAGCAATGTGCAATGATCACACAGACCGAATACATTAAACATATAGAACAGAAACACAGAATCTGTGTAGCACTCAATGCTGGAGGAACTGAGCAGACCATGTAGTATCCACATGAAGGGGAATGAACTGTCAGCATTTCATCAGGGCATTACAGGTCTTGAACCAAAACGTCAACTGTTCATTTCCCTCCATAGGTGTTGCCTGACCTGTTATGTAAAACAAAAACAAACCTGTTAGACCATGCTCATACTTGAAACAGTCTCTTAATCTATTTCATCCATGTTATTTAAGATATGCTGCAGATCTGTTCTGTTTTTATGTAAAGAATCAAGACGATGTAATAAAAGCTATACCTGGGAGCTCTATGACTGACTGTCTGGTTTCCATTCCTATGCAATCTTCCTCTTTCCACCTGCATTTTTTTCTTTCATTTTATCTTGCCTGTTCCCTGAACAAGATATTGCCAATTTTTCTTTCACTGGAAATAGCGGAAAATGTGGTAATAAGGTGCCTACTTGGTTGGAAATGGCAATCTGTCTTTTGTTTTTGAATTGGGCTTCAGTGCCAAAATTTAAAGTAATGAATAAATAATACTGGTTCCAACTTTCAGCTGTAGGCCATGTGTAGTGGAAGGAAAGTCTTCGTGATATGCCTTGCATATTGCGGTATATTAATTGCAATGACATTGAAGTTTAAAATTCATTGATGCGATTAGTAACTGTCTGCTTGCTGTATACACACAGTGGCATTTGAAACTTTATTTCACTTTGTCAACTTTTAGTGGGTGGTTCAAAGTGACCAAGATCCTTTACGTGTACATCTAAGGAAAGAAATCTTGGAGCATTGCTCAAATTTCAAAATCTCGGTCTCTTGTATCAAAAGAGAATCTGGACTCATGGGATGTCCTAAATTAACATTCACTGAACCTCTGCTGATTAAATAATTAATCCACGATGAATCATAGACACGGGGGCAATACAGACCTTAATTGTTCTGTGTCATAGCCACACAGATGTGTCAAAACTAATGTTACTTTTCAAGTGTTGTAGCAAAAGTCCTCTTCTAATTAATAGTGAAAGATCTGTTAACACAGGTGGGTTTTGGCAAAAATACTCTCGACTATTGGCTTTGGTTTAAATTGAACATCCTGTGAGGAAAAAGTCGACTGACTGACTCGGGAAGCAGAAGCTTTACGTTTTTCTCCCTTACAATTGTACCTTTTATAAAGTTATGGTCATGCAGACCTCTGTTTTCAGTGGGGTGATGAGACACCAGGTTGTTGTCTGGGCATTGATTTTAAGAATGTATTCTCCAAACCACCTTTTTTTGAGATGAGTAAAGAACATAACAGATATGCCTGGAGACAGTATTTCTTTGTCTCCATCACTGTTTTGTCATGAACTTGGTTCTGAGGCATACTTGGTACCTCATTCAATCAATATATAGTTGCAAGAAAGTTTGTGAACCCTTAGCACTTGTCTAGTTTTCTGCATCAATTACTCATAAAATGTGGTTTGATCTTCATCCGAGTCACAATAATAGACACAATCTGTCTTCAACTAATAACACACAAACAATTGTACTTCGTGTCAATATTGACTATACCATTTAAACAGTCTGAGTCCAGGTTCAAAAAAAGGTATGTGAATATCTGGGGTAATGCTTTCTATAAATGTTTTTGGGAGTCAGGTGCTCCAATCAATGAAATGAGATTCGAGGTGTGTTGTAGAGGTGCCCTGCCCTATAAATTAAAAACAAAAAGACTCATGGTCAGGCCGCTGACGGAGCCTGCCCTTATCAAGAAAGATCTGTTTATGTGCACCATGCCTCGATCAAAACAACTTTCAGAGGACCTTAGAAGAAGAATTGTAGAGATGCATGAAGCTGGAAAAAGCAACAATGACATTCAAGTCTCTTGAAATGTTTGTTATGTGGACAGTTAAGTCTGAACGTTTTATCAGAAATGCACATTGCTATGTTTAGAGGGAAAAGGGCTCTACACACCAACACCAAGACTACCTCCGAACTGTGAAGCATGATGGAAGGACCATCATGGTTTGGGGCTGCTTTGCTGCCTGAGTGCCTGGACAGCTTACAATCATTGAGGGAACAATGAGTTCAAAATTATGTCAAGACATTTTGCAGGAGAATGTCAGTAGAGCGGTTTATTACCTGAAGCTTAATAGAAGTTCGATGATGCAACAAAATGATCCAAAAGACAAGAGTAAATCAACAACAGAATGGTTTAAAAAGTAAATTTGTGTTTTGGAGTGGCCAAGTTCCAGTCCAGACCTGAACCCGATTGAGATGCTGTGACATGACTTGAAGAGGGCTGTTCTTGCAAGATGTCCCAGAAATATTGAACTGAAACAGTTTTGTATGAAGGAATAGTCTAAAATTCCTTTTCGCTGTTGTTCAAGTCTGATCAGCAGCTACAAGAAACATTTGATGGAGGTTATTGCTGCTAAAGGAGGTCCTACCAGTTATTAAATGCAAGGGTTCACATACTTTTTCCAGCTTGGACTGTGAATGATTAAACATTCATTCCCACAAAGACTTACTGTACGTTCCCAAACCAAAAGCCGTGGACGAACCAGGAAGTACATTGTCTGTTGAAGGCTAGATCTGTGGCATTAACATCTGGTGACCCAGGCCTGCACCAGAAAACCAGGTATGATTTGCGGAGGGCTATTTCAAGGGTGAGGAGACAACTTCGAAGGACATCGGATGCATGGCATCTCTGGCAGGGTCTGCAAGACATTACTTTCTACAAAGCAAGACCCGATAGCATGAATGGTAGTGATGCTTCACTACCAGATGAACTCAACGCCTTCTATGCACGCTTTGAAAGAGAGAACACAACTACTCCTGTGAAGATCCCTGCTGCACTTGTTGACCCTGTGATCTCCGTCTCAGAGGCCGATGTTAGGCTGTCTTTAAAGAGAGTGAACCCTCGCAAGGCGGAAGGTCCTGATTGAGTACCCGGTGTGCCACCCATCCAGCGGGAGTATTCAGGAACGCAAACACGAGGAAATCTGCAGATGCTGGAAATTCAAGCAACACACACAAAAATTGCTGGTGAACGCAGCAGGCCAGGCAGCATCTATAGGAAGAGGTACAGTCGACATTTCGGGCTGAGACCCTTTGTCAGGACTAACTGAAAGAAGAGAGATTTGAAAGGAAGAGGGGGAGATCCAAAATGATAGGAGAAGACAGGAGGGGGAGGGATGGAGCTAAAAGCTGGAAAGTTGATTGGCAAAAGGGATACCAGGCTGGAGAAGGGAGAGGATCATGGGGTGGGAGGCCTAGGGAGAAAGAAAGGGGGGGGAGCCCAAGGAATGGGCAAGGAGTTATAGTGAGGGGGACAGAGGAAGAAAAAAGGGAAAAGAAAAAAAATAATAATAAATAAATGGATGGGGTACGAAGGGGAGATGGGGCATTAACGGAAGTTAGAGGTCAATGTTCATGCCATCAGGTTGGAGGCTACCCAGATGGAATATAAGGTGTTGTTCCTCCAGCCTGAGTGTGGCTTCATCTTGACAGTAGAGGAGGCCGTGGATAGACATATCAGAATGGGAATTGAACGTGGATTTAAAATGTGTTGCCACTGGGAGATTATTATTATTATTATGATTATGAGGACACGCAGTCCCCTTTTATTGTCATTTAGTAATGCATACATTAAGAAATGATAAAATGTTTTTCCAGAATGATATCACGAAAACACATGACAAACCAACTTAAAAACTTTTAACAAAAACCACATAATTATAACATATAGTTACAACAGTGCAAAACAATACCGTAATTTGATAAGAACAGACCATGGCACAGTAAAAGTCTCAGTTTCTCGAAAGTCCCATCATCTCACGCAGATGGTAAACCTCCAGCACCGATGCAGCATCCTGGAAGCATCCGACCACAGTCCAACTCCGAGTCCGTCCGAAAACTCCGAGCCTCCGACCACCTCTTCGACACCGAGCACCATCTCTGCCGAGTGCTTTGACCCCGACCCTGGCAACAGGCGATACGCAAAGCCGAGGATTTGGGTCCTTCGTCTCCGGAGATTCTCGATCGCACAGTAGCAGCGGCAGTGAAGCAGGCATTTCAGAAGTTACTCCAGATGTTTCTCAGCGTTTCTCACGGCTGTCTCTATCAAATCCGGATTGTGCACGGTCCCCTAGTTACACATAATCGATAATCATTCGGAACGGCTGCGTCGCACCGCCATCTTCTCTCTCCCTCCCTCAATAGAGATCCTGCTTTCTCTGGTGGACAGAGCATAGGTGTTCAGCGAAACAGTCTCCCAGCCTGCGTCCGGTCTCGCCAATATAAAGAAGGCTGCATCGGGAGCACCAGATGCAGTATATCAAGCCAGCCGACTCACAGGTGAAGTGTCACCTCACCTGGAAGGACTGTCTGGGGCTCTGAATGGTGGTGAGGGAGGAAGTGTAAGGGCATGTGTAGCACTTGTTCGGCTTACAAGGATAAGTGGCAGGAGGGAGATCGGTGGGAAGGGATGGGGGGACGAATGGACAAGGGAGTCTCGTAGGGAGCGATCCCTGGGGAAAGCAGAAAGAGGGGGGAGGGAAAGATGTGTTTAGTGGTGGGATCCCGTTGGAGGTGGCGGAAGTTATGGAGAATTATATGTTGGACCCGGAGGCTGCTGGGGTGGTAGGTGAGGACAAGGGGAACCCTATTCCTAGTGGGGTGGTGGGAGGATGGGGTGAGAGCAGATGTGCGTGAAATGGGAGAGATGCGTTTGAGAGCAGAGTTGATGGTGGAGGAAGGGAAGCCTCTTTCTCTAAAAAAGGAGGACATCTCCTTCGACCTGGAATGAAAAGCCTCATCCTGAGAGCAGATGCGGCGGAGACGGAGGATTGCGAGAAGGGGATGGCATTTTTGCATGAGACAGAGTGGGAAGAGGAATAGTCCAGGTAGCTGTGAGAGTCTGTAGGCTTATAGTAGACATCAGTAGATACTTCATTATATTGGCGACAGCGAGATCCGACGCAGACTGGGAGATCGTTTCGCTGAACACCTACGCTCTGTCCACCACAGAAAGCAGGATCTCCCAGTGGCCTCACATTTTAATTCCACGTCCCATTCCCATTCTGATATGTCTATCCATGGCCTCCTCTCCTGTCAAGATGAAGCCACACTCAGATTGGAGGTACAACACCTTATATTCCGTCTGGGTAGCCTCCAACCTGATGGCATGAACATTGATCCGTTAATGCCCCACCTCCCCTTTGTACCCCATCCCTTATTCGTTTATTATTTTTTTTTTCTTTTCCCTTTTTTTTTCTTTCTCCCTCTGTCCTTCTCACTATAACTCCTTGCCCATCCTCTGGGGTCCTCCCCACCCCTTTCTTCCTAGGCCTCCCACCCCATGATCCTCTCCCTTCTCCAGCCTGGTATCCCCTTTGCCAATCAACTTTCCAGCTCTTAACTCCATCCCTCCCCCTCCTGTCTTCTCCTATCATTTTGGATCTCCCCCTCGCCCCCCCCCACCACTTTCAAATCTCTTACTATCTTTTCTTTCAGTTTGTCCTGACGAAGGGTCTCCGCCCGAAACGTCGACTGTACATTTTCCTATAGATGCTGCCTGGCCTGCTGCGTTCACCAGCATTTTTTGTGTGTGTTGCTGGGAGTATTCAAGGACATTTTCAACCTCTCACTGCTATGGGTGGAAGTTCCCACTTCAAAAAGTCAACAATTATACCAGTGCCTAAGAAGAATAATGTGGGCTGCCTTAATGATCGTCGCCCAGTAGCACTCACATCGACAGTGATGAAATACCTTGAGAGGTTGGTCATGACTGGACTGAACTCCTGCCTCAGTAAGGACCTGGACCCATTGCAATTTGCCTATTGCCACAATAAGTCAACGGCAGACACTATCTCAATGACTTTCCACATGGCTTTAGACCACTTAGACAACACAAACACCTACATCAGGATGCTGTTCATCGATTATAGCTCAGCATTTAATACTATCATTCCTACAATCCTGATTGCGAAGTTGCAGAATCTGGACCTCTGTACCTCCCTTTGCAATTGGATCCTCAACTTTCTAACCGGAAGAGTGCAATCTGTGCAGATTGATGATAACGTATTTTCCTCGCTGACGATCAACACTGGCGCACCTTGGGTGCGTGTGCTTAGCCCACTGCTCTATTCTCTGTATACACATGACTGTGAAGCTAGGCATAGCTCAAATAACATCTATAAATTTGCTGATGATACAACCATTGTTGGTAGAATCTTAGGTGGTGACGAGAGGGTGTACAGGAGTGAGATATGCCAACTAGTGGACTGGTGCCACAGCAACAACCTGGCACTCAACGTCAGTAAGACGAAAGAGCTGATTGTGGACTTCAGGAAGGGTAAGACGAAGGAACACATACCAATCCTCTTAGAGGGATCAGAAATGCAGAGAGTGAGCAGCTTCAAGTTCCTGGGTGTCAAGATCTGAGGATCTAACCTGGTCCCAACATATCGATGTAGTCATAAAGAAGAAAAGACAGTGGCTATACTTTATTAGGAGTTTGAAGAGATTTGGCATGTCAACAAATACACTCAAAAACTTCTATAGTTTGAAACATAGAAAATAAGTGCAGGAGTAGGCCATTTGGCCCTTTGAGCCTGCACCGCCATTCAGTATGATCATAGCTGATCATCCAACTCAAAACCCTGTATCTGCGTTCTCTCCATACCCCCCGATCCCTTTAGACCCAAGGGCCATATCTAACTCCCTCTTAAATATAGCCAATGAACAGGCCTCAACTGTTTCCAGTGACAGAGAATTCCACAGATTCACCACTCTGTGTGAAGAAGTTTTTCCTCATTTCAGTCTTAAAAGGCTTCCCCTTTATCCTTAAACTGTGACCCCTCGTTCTGGACTTCCCCAACATCGGGAACGATCTTCCTGCATCTAGCCTGTCCAATCCTTTTAGGATTTTATACGTTTCAATAAGATCCCCCCTCAGTCTTCTAGATTCCAGCGAGTATAAGCCTAGTCGATCCAGTCTTTCATCATGTGAAAGTCCTGCCATCCCAGGAATCAATCTGGTGAACCTTCTTTGTACTCCCTCTATGGCAAGAATGTCTTTCCTCAGATTAGGGGACCAAAACTGCACACAATACTCCAGGTGTGGTCTCACCAAGGCCTTGTACAACTGCAGTAGTACCTCCTTGCTTCTGTACTTGAATCCTCTTGCTATGAATGCCAGCATACCATTCGCCTTTTTCACCGCCTGCTGTACCTGCATGCCCACTTTCAATGACTGGTGTATAATGACACCCAGGTCTTGTTGCACCTCCCCTTTTCCTAATCAGCCACGATTCAGATAATAATCTGTTTTCCTGTTCTTGCCACCAAAGTGGATAACCTCACATTTATCCACATTAAATTGCATCTGCCATGAATTTGCCCACTCACCCAACCTATCCAAGTCACCCTGCATCCTCCTCACAGCTAACACTGCTGCCCAGCTTCGTGCCATCCGCAACCTTGGAGATGCTGCATTTAATTCCCTCATCTAGCGGTACCCCACTAGTCACTGCCTGCCATTCTGAAAAGGTCCCGTTTATTCCCACTCTTTGCTCCCTGTCTGCCAACCAATTCTCTATCCACATCAATACCATACCCCCAATACTGTGTGCTTTAAGTTTGCACACTAATTTCCTGTGTGGGACCTTGTCAAAAGCCTTTTGAAAATCCAAATATACCACATCCACTGGTTCTCCCCTATCCACTCTACTAGTTACATCCTCAAAAAATTCTATGAGATTCGTCAGACATGATTTTCCTTTCACAAATCCATGCTGACTTTGTCCGATGATTTCACCGCTTTCCAAATGTGCAGTTATCACATCTTTGATAACTGATTCTAGCATTTTCCCCACCACCGATGTTAGGCTAACTGGTCTATAATTCCCCGGTTTCTCTCTCCCTCCTTTTTCAAAAAGCTGGGTTACATTAGCCACCCTCCAATCCTCAAGAACTAGTCCAGAATCTAAAGAGTTTTGAAAAATTATCACTAATGCATCCACTATTTCTTAGGCTACTTCCTTAAGCACTCTGGGATGCGGACCATCTGGTTCTGGGGATTTATCTGTCTTTAATCCTTCAATTTACCTAACACCACTTCCCTACTAATATGTATTTCCCTCCGTTCCTCCATCTCACTGGACCCTCTGTCCCCTACTATTTCCAGAAGATTATTTATGTCCTCCTTAGTGAAGACAGAACCAAAGTAGTTATTCAATTGGTCTGCTGTGTCCTTGTTCCCCATGAACAATTCACCTGTTTCTGACTGTAAGGGACCTACATTTGCCTTAACCAATCTTTTTCTTTTCACATATCTATAAAAGCTTTTACAGTCAGTTTTTATGTTCCCTGCCAGCTTTCTCTCATAATCTTTTTTCCCTTTCCTAATTAAGCCCTTGTCCTCCTCTGCACGACTGAATTTCTCCCAGTCCTCAGGTGAGCCGCTTTTTCTGGCTAATTTGTATGTTTCTTCTTTGGAAATGATATTATCCCTAATTTCCCTTGTCAGCCACGGGTGCACTACCCTCCCTGGTTTATTCTTTTGCCAAACTGGGATGAACAATTGTTACAGTTCATCCATGCGATCTTTAAATGCTTGCCATTGCATATCCACTGTCAACCCTTTAAGTATCATTTGCCAGTCTCTTAGCTAATTCATGTCTCATATCTTCAAAGTTACCCTTCTTTAAGTTCAGAACCTTTGTTTCTGAATTAACTATGTCACTCTCCATCTTAATGATGAATTCCACCATATTATGGTCGCTCTTACCCAAGGGGTCTCTCACGACAAGATTGCTAATTAACCCTTCCTCATTGCTCAATACCCAGTCTAGAATGGCCTACTCTAGTTGGTTCCTCGACATGTTGGTTCATAAAACCATCCCGCATACATTCCAAGAAATCCTTTTCCTCAGCACCCTTACCAATTTGGTTCACCCAATTTATATGTAGATTGAAATCACCCATTATAACTGCTGTTCCTTTATTGCACGCATTTCTAATTTCCTGTTCAATGCCATCCCCAACCTCACTACCAGTGTTACGTGGCCTGTACACAACTTCCACCAGTGTTTTCTGCCCCTTAGTGTTATGCAGCTCTATCCATATTGATTCCACATCCTCCCGGCTAATGTCCTTCCTTTCTATTGCATTAATCTCCTCTCTAACCAGCAATGCTACCCCACCTCCTTTTCTTTCATGTCTATCCCTCCTGAATATTGAATATCCCTGAATGTTGAGCTCCCATCCTTGGCCACCCTGGAGCCATGTCTCTGTGATCCCAACTATATCATATTCATTAATAACAATCTGCAATTTTAATTCATCCACCTTGCTACGAATGCTCCTTGCATTGACAGACAAAGTCTTCAGGCTTGCTTTTACAACACTCTTAGCCCTTATACAATTATGTTGAAAAGTGGCCCTTTTTGATTTTTGCCCTGGATTTGCTGGCCTGCCTCTTTTACTTTTCACCTCACTACTTTTTGCTTCTACCCTCATTTTACACCCCTCTGTCTCTCTGCACTTGTTCCCATCCCCCTGCCACATTAGTTTAAATCCTCCTGAACAACAGTAGCAATGGTCCCCCTGGGACATTGGTTCCAGTCCAGCCCAGGTGTAGACCATCCTGTTTGTACTGGTCCCACCTCCTCCAGAACTGGTTCTAATGCCCCAGAAATTTGAATCCCTCCCCCTTGCACCATTTCTCAAGCCACGTATTCATCTGATATATCCTCCTATTTCTACTCTAACTAGCACGTGGCACTGGTAGTAATCCAGAGATTATTACCTTTGTGGTCCTACTTTTTAGTTTATCTCCTAACTCCCTAAATTCACCTTGTAGGACTTCATACTGTTTTTTTTCTATATCGTTGGTACCTATGTGCACTACAACCACTGGCTGTTCACCCTCCCACTCCAGAATGTCCTGCAGCCGCTCAGAGACATCCTTGACCCTTGCACCAGGGAGGCAACATATTCTCCTGGAGTCTCGTTTGCGGCTGCAGAAATGCCTATCTATTCCCCTTACAATCGAATCCCCTATCACTATAGCTCTGCCACTCCTTTTCCTTCCCTCCTGTGCCGCAGAGCCACCCATAGTGCCGTGAACTCGGCGGCTGCTGCTGCCTTCCCCTGATGAGACATCTCCCCCAACAGTATCCAAAACAGTATATCTATTTAGGAGGGAGAGGACCTCAGGGGACTCCTGCACTACCTACCTACTGCTATGCTGTTTAGTGGCCACCCATTCCCTTTCTGCCTGTGTAGCCTTTACCCGCGGTGTGGCCAACTCACTGAATGTGCTATTCACGACTTTCTCAACATCGTGGATGCTCCAGTATGAATCCAGTCGCAGCTTCAGCTGCTCAGTGCAGTCTGCCAGAAGCTGCAGCTGGACACATTTCTTGCACACATTGTTGTGTCATGGAGAGCATTCTGACAGGCTTCATCACTGTCTGGTATGGAGCGGCTACTGCACAGGACCTAAAGAATCTGCTGAAGGTTTGTAAATCTAGTCAGCTTCATCTTGGGTACTAGCCTACAAGGTACCCAGGACATCTTTAGGGAATGGTGTCTCAGAGTGGCAGTGCCCATTATTAAGGACCTCCAGCGCCTAGGGCATGCCCTTTTCTCACTGTTACCATCAGGTAGGAGGTACAGAAGCTTGAAGGCATGCACTCAGCAATTTGGGAACTGCTTCTTTCCCTCTGCCATCAGATTCCTAAATGGACATTGAATCTTTGGACAGTACCTCACTTTTTTTTTAATATACAGTATTTCTGTTTTTGCGTGTTTTATCTATTCAATATATGTAATTGATTTGCTTGTTTATTTTTATTTTGTTAGTTTTTTCCCTGCTAGATTATGTATTGCATTGAACTGCTTCTAAGTTAACAAATTTCACGTCACATGCCGGTGATAATAAACCTGATTCTGACTCTGTTCAATAAAGACATGAAAAGTACAATTGTTCATGTGTTATTTGTTCAGGTAGATTATGTTTGTCTATTATTGTGACTTAGATGAAAATCAGACCACATTTTATGAGTAATTAATGCAGAAAACCAGGTAATTGCAAAGAGTCTACAAACTTTTTCTTGAATCTGCACATCTCTTGTCTTTTTAAATACAAAATGCAGTACATGGTTGAGTTTTTAGTTATAAGTTTGAATCTTTTTTTCCCTTCTCTTTAATACCAGCATTTTCCCCCCCAAATCATCATTCGGTAGGGGGCTTGCCTCTCAGAAGTCAGTAGAGGATTATGAACATTGAGTAAAAGCTGCATAAATATGTTGTGTGATTGGATCTAGCTTTTGAAGTTGTTACTCCTATAATATAATCTTCAACAATAGGGAGGGAATTGATTACATACTTTGGCACCAAAATTCTTTGTGCCCATTATTTTGAGGTTGCACAGTTGGGAAGTTGTAAGAAGCTGTTAATGTTTTTCAACGTGCATTACCTAATGATTAGTGAAATCTGAAGTGACCTTTGTTAAATTTTAATAAAGTTGCTTTAACTTGATTCTGATGTTTAAAAATGCAGCTTACTTTTATTTCTTGTTTGTGCTTGGTTTTTGGCAGAGTGTGATTGCACTGTTTTCCAGAGATTGTGTAGAGTTTGAGCTTGTAAAAAGCAAAATTGTTATAAGCATCTTTCTTGAAAGGACCTGAATGGCTTTGTACATGTGTTATTTCTACAGTATGGTAATGATCAGCAATTTTGATAGTTGCTTTCTTCAGCTAGCAATTGATGCACACCTTGCTATCTAATGTTTGCATGTAGCTGTTGTGAAAATGTTTGTATGTCATTGCTATTAAACAGATTATCCATTGGATTATGGTACTCGAGAAGAAAAATCATCGAAAAATCTACTGGGTTCAGCCACGAGTGAGTTTTTAATACATTTTTAATTCCCCATTTTGAACTACAGACAGATTTCAAAATTTGTGACTGTGGATCCATAGCCAGTACTTAATGCCTTTTCTCTGCTTTTCTTCATACACGACCCAACTCTGATCCCTCATTAATCATGCTTTTTTGTTTATTTTGGTCCCTCTTTCAATTTTCTTAATCACTTTGCTTAATCTTATAACCTGTTTGCAGAACTTACTATTAGAAGTTGAGTGTCCCGAGCTGATTTTAGATAGATGTAACACATTATAGTATTGTCCAAATCTGTAACAAGTAACAATATCCAAATTACCAACTGGCATTTGTAATTTTCAATTGACTCTTAAAAGTACTTGCGTTTTTGTTAATGAGAGGGAGTTGATTCAGTCTGTCCAGCTTGTTGATAAAAAATTTTTTGGTATGTGTATGGCTAACATTAATTGCCCTGTGTCTGATTGCCCCATAGCTGTCACCTTAAACCTTCTGGTAATAAAAGACTGGTGATAGGTCAGAATGGTTGATAATTTGCAGGGAACCTGCAGGTTCTGGAGTTCCCATGTGTTTGAACACAAAAAATTTAAAATGTTTTGCAAGTATCTTTGTCCAGTATATGTAATTGGGATGTCCAGTATATGTAATTGGTTCTAAGATGACATTAAACCTCAAAAATTTAAAAAATGCAGGCTGTGATTAGAATCTCAGTGACTTGAAGCATTCAAAGGACGATCATGTCACTATCCTTCATGCTGAATACAGCCGGGAATTTCAAAACTGGAATCTTGTCAAGGATGAGGTGTATTGTTCACTTCTTAGTTTAAAACTATTAAGTTATATTGATTAGTTTCATCAGACTGAAGCCCGTAACTTTTTGAATTTTTAGTTTTGCAGATCAGTATTTGGAGCTATTCACATTCAGCAGACTTTGCTCTAGGGGTCCCAGACAATGCCAAGAACAATATTTAAAAATAGAGATTTGGCATATTTCATTACCTGTGTCATTGAATGTTAAAGAGAGTCAAAGAAAGAGCTTGAATGGCACTAGTTCCAGCTTCTGACAAATTGTTCCATGTCTCTCGTTGGAAATATAAAAACTAGGGAGGATTTGGTAGGGGTATAACATCAAACTCTTTCTATAATGTTCCTTGTCATGCAAAACATTTGTATGCTCTAAATTGGGGCAAGGTAACAGCTTGATTTCTGTTAATCTGGCAGATGAAGAATGTGTAGGATCCTGGGGAGAGGAAAGTAATAAGTTGGAAAGTATGTGGTTAGATGTCTTAATTTTTTTTGAAAAAACTTATGCTTTAGTACATCAGCCATAATGTTGCTGAAAAGTGGAGCCAATTCAAAGGGCCAGATGGCCTGCTGCTTGAATTATTTTCTATGACATTCTTGGCCTGTCTCATGCAGCTTACACTGTTTAGTATGCATGTAGTTCTTTTCCAGCTTTTATCAGATTATTTGTTCACTTTGGGTTTATCTGGTTCTGGCATGCTCCCTATTACTGTAGCTTTTCACTGTTGATTTCTCAAAATGAAGCTTTCTGTTGCTTAACAGCATTGCACACATCGCTTTTTAACAGTTATGTAATGTGATCAACGCATTTCTGTTTCCCAGTTGCTTTATTACTGGTTTAATTGTAGTCTACATAGAATTGATTTCTGAACAAGTTCTCTTGGTTATTGCTATTTTATCTACAACTACATTTTAATTGTTTTATTTAAATCACCATGAAAGCTGACTGGTAACAGCTATGCTGATAATAAAAATATAGTCTGGCCCAGTTTCTGTCAAAGTGCATCACAATGTGCCAGTGCCGTGGTACAGTGAACTTGCCAAAGGCAGTAAAATTGCAAATGCTAAATTCATGGAGATTTTCTTGCATCCTGAGAGAAGGTGAAAAATGTTTTTGCTATTTATTGAGAGCTAGTATATTCATTGGAGTTCACAGGATTTGCCAAGCACAAGTAACACTGTCTTGTTTTTGAATACAAAAATTTAATTTCAAGTGGAATGTCATGCTGCATATAGTTTCATACCTGCCCCTTTCTTTAACAAAAGTTAGCTGCTAAATGCTTGTATATATAAAAAATCTTGGTGATGTGAAGGAATAATGGGAATATTTTTCAAAAAACTTGTTTTCAAGGGTGAGCTGTGTGTGTACTTGCATATTACATATTTAATTTTGTGTACTGATTCTGTTAACACTTGAGCACTTTTCTTTATCCCTAGGCATTTTGACTTTTAACAGGTTCCTTGTTAATTTGCTAATTTGCTAATTTATGGCAATTTATTTTGTAAAACAAGAGAAGTAGCAGGAGGGAATGAAATTGTTCTTTCTGATGGAAATCCTGCATAGGACTGGAAGATGTAGTCTAAATTTGGACAGAAAATCGGGGCGGGGAGGGGGGGTTGAGGCTGTGGTGAGGAGAACAAAATGATATTAATGTAGTAATTGTTAATGTGGACTACTTTGCAGTATTGATCCCTACTCTTCTGAGACATGGACCCAATATGTCATCTCAGTCACCCAGTGAAATTCACCAAGTCCATGAGCAGGATAAACAAATCTGTCACTTTCTCAAGCCAGCATCCCAGGCATTGAGACTCTTAATTGCTGTTACTTGGCTAAAGTGGGTATGCTCTTTGACTTGCATGTCTGATACCTAGATGGTTAAATAGACACTGTAGTCCAAGCTTCTTCATGGCAAGAGATTACCAGATGAGCAGGGAAATCTTTGAGCAGGTTCTGTTGGATTAGGAACAAGTATAAAAACCCTATCATTTTGTGCATATTCCTGGGCTATGACTGTCAAAATTCAGTGTTCATGAAGGCATTGAAAAGCTTGTCTATTTGATGGGAGGGCACAGAAGTCTGGTCAAGCACTTTCTTCCCCCATCTGTGACAGGCTGCCAAAGTTGGTGGCCTCAGTCATCTACAGAATCCACTTGGAAATGGATGGAAACAATCTTCATTCTAAAGGGGGGAGTGTTAGGGAACAGGGCAGTTCTGTTTGAACTATATACAGCATGGTTTGACCATCGCTGACTACATGTGATCTTGGTTGCCATGTTCCAGGAAACAAAATTGATTGAGAAGAATATTGCTGAGATTGGCAAATGTTATGAAGATTTTTTTTTCATGATGCTGAATTATCTTGAACGGAAGAATTAGAGGAAAGACCTTATTGTATATAAAATTAAGAGGAGCTGAGATAAAGTAAATGGAAAGGATTTGTACTTAATGTGATCACTGTTTGTTTCCATCGTTCAAAAGGGTCAACAACCAGCAGGCATGGGTTAAAGTAATTGGAAGAAAGCTTAGAGGGGGCATGAGGAGAAAAAATAGTTTGGAACTCGTTACCTGAAAGAGCTTTATAATTGGGTATACATTTGAAGGGCTGTAACTGCAAGTCTACAAACTCCCTGAAATGTGAGATTCGGGTGGGTAGCACTTCCCCATCTGACGTGTACACAAAGGGATATTAGCCAACATAGTACATTTTCCTATGACTTTCTTAAACCTCTTATTTCTGTTTTTAGAATTTACTTGAATTTTAAGTATACTGTATGCATCTAATGTTCTTTCTAGGTAATTTCTTAACTGACTGAGTTATATTTGCTGGGGTACAAAATGACAATCAGTGTAATTTGCAATTATATTGGAGAGGCAGGCCAGAAGGCATGTTCTTACTGCAAATTATTGGCTTTTGAGTTGGAGCTTTTACTTGTCTACACTGATTAGCATAAATATTTCTGCAAACGTTAGTTTGCACCTAACAACTAGTTCAAAACTGCTTTACAATGTAATAAAATTATGTTTTGGTTGCAAGTGAATTGAAAAATACTTGATATTGGAATCAGATGTGACATTTTTGGTGCATTTTATTAGGGGCTTATGTAATCCTTTCAAATTGTCCTAATAGTTTACTTTGAGGTGTAGGATTTTACTTACAAACTTGATCTAAAATTTTAGAAGCTGGTTTACTAGGTTTAAATATTATTGAGTTTATTGCTTTCAAATAGGTTGGGGAAGAAATATCCATTTAAAATAATTTGCATTCTTTTGTGTAACACGATTTTTCAATTTGTTAGGCAAAGTTTGATCTTTGATTCAAACGTTAAAGACTTGTCGAACAAACCTCTCACAAAGAAGCCTCTTTGCCATTATTGTTTCTTTATAGATGCTATTCTGAACATGGTAAACATCGCTGCCAATATGCTTGGGGCCAAGAAGGGAGGAGAGGACATTACTGAATCAGAAGGTATTTTCTTTATTGGCAGTTTAATGATCTCTTGTAATGGCATGTATTTCAAAGTAATTCTTTGTAATTCTATTGAGTGTTTTAATATTGGTACAACTTCGCATTTGAATCAGTTTTAATATCAACCTCATATGTCATGAAATTTGTTGACTTCGTGGCAGCGATACAATGCAATACATGATGAATATAGAAAAAAACTGAATTACAGTAAGTTAATATATATTAAATAAAGTACTGCAGAAACAGGAAAAAGTGGTGTGATGGTGGTCATGGTTTCAGTGTCCATTTAGAAATCAGATGTCAGAGGGGAAGAAGCTGTTCCTGAATTGGTGAGTGTGTTGTGTGCCGTCAGGTGAGTGAGTGTGTGTATCTCCTTAATGATGGACAGCGCCTTCCTGAGGCACCACTCCTTGAGGATGTCTTGGATACTACAGAGGCTCGTGCCTGTGAGGGAGCTGACTCATTTCACAACTTTGCTACTTATTTTGATCTTGTGCAGTTGTCCCCCCTTCCATATCAGAGAGTGATGCAGCCAGTCAGAATGCTCTCCACAGTATATCTGTAGTGGTTTTTGAGTGTCTTGGATGACAAAACAAATCTCCTTAAACTCCTAATGAAATATAACTGCTGTCTTGCCAATCTCTATAGCTGTGTTAATATGTTGTGACAGGTTACGTCCTAAGATATTGACACCCAGGAACCTGAAATTTCTCACTCTCCACTTCTGATCCCCATTACATGTGTGTACTTTGCCAAAATATTTCTCTTGTAATTGTAGGTGGATGGAACGAAGAGATTATTTGGCTGATTGGTGTCAATTCTGCTGAAAAAGCTATTCAAACTGATCTGAGCTCCCTCTCTAGCTTTTACTATGCAGCCTATGAAATGCTCATGTTAATTATGTTCAGGATTTGTGCCTGAATTTGTGCAGTGAATTTCAGGTGTCCAAATTCCAAATGCTTCATGCTTTTCAGATCTTTGTTTTGTTTGAGATTTACAACCCATTGAGTTATTTTTACAGTTGATATTTAGTGTCTGGTTGTCTGGGAGCAGGACCTGGTGTTGCATCTGCTGAGTCACCACTTGAATACTGCTTTGGTTTGAGGAACAGAGAGCTTTACTGGGGCTGTGGGCAGGAGGAAAGTATGGTGCATGATCCAAATCATCACCCGCTGAGTAAAGTAAAGAGACCAAGTGCTGATCCTTTCACTTCCAAATATGAATGGGTTTCTGATTACTTAAAGCAGAAAAATTCAGCCATTGCTGTAGCATCATAGTGTACTATGATCCTCAATGGATATAAAAGGTCTTAAAAATAGAACTTGCCACTATGTGATTTCATATCTTCATGTTATGAAAGATTCACATTAATTTAACTGTTTTGTAGTTGCTATTCGCTTATAGGCAATGTATCTTTTTATGTAGCAGAGATCCAAATAAGGTAACTTTTTTTTCCAAAGCTGTATCTTTGACCTTTTGTCATTTGCCTAAGTAAGTAATTTAGGAAGCAATACAGGTTTCACCGCTATCTCTGTCTGGATAATACATTCAAGGCTTGAAATAAGATTTCAACCCACGATCTCTTTACTTGCATCTGTTGTCACAGATCCAAGCTGATGTTTCTTGTTAAATAGCACAGCTTTCATCAAACTTTAAAATATATGCATTGCCTAGTTTAATCCATTCAAACGTAATTTCTGTCCTTTTTTAAACATTGGAATTAATTCATATTTTACAGTTAATGAAAGTATAAGATCTGACAATGAAACCTCAAAAATGAATATTTCTGATCCTGTGATTAGCATCAGCCCTACCTCTTTAATGCCTGAGTAAGTAGTTGTCATCTTTGTATCAGGTCTGTTTGTTACCGTCTGGAATATTCAGTTCATGTTGAATAATATGAATGAGTTTGGAATATGAACATGACCAAGTAAGCTTGGGCTTTGAAACATTAAGTTTTGAGTACTTAAGTGGACATTAAGCCTTAAAACTTAATTACATGATTTTTTTTTAATGCTTATGCTGTGCTAAAATGTAATAATGAATAATTGATATGTGCCCTAAGAGGTACAAGGTGCTGACAATCTTATTCGATGTTTTGTTTGGAGCATTGAGGGAACCTGACCGCTGCCAGTGCTTTGTAGTTCACTGGGTACTCCTGGGGATGATGTGGCCTTGCATTAAGAGAGGCTGGAATGTCAGCCAAATAATTGAATAAAGTGCCTTCATTCTTCAGTCCCTTCCCTGTACACCAGCCATAGCCCTGATCTCTAGCTTGCTCCTTCACAGTAGCATAGCAGTTCGTGTGACGTTATTAAAGCTTGGAGGCGTCAGAGTTTGGATTTCAATTTCAGTGTCCTCTGTAAGCAGTTTTTATGTCCAGCCCAAGGAATGCATGGGTTTTCTCTGGGTGCTCATGTTTCCTCCCACAGTCCAAAGGTGTACTTGTTACTAAAAACTTGTTACTACAGTCTTAATGTGCTTTGCACATTATTATTGATAGTATGTGTGAAGTCAAACATGCTATATGTATAGTGGAATCTAAGTCTGTTAAATGAATATACAGATTTTACACAATAAGCCCGTAAGATATAAGAGTGAATTAGCCCATTTGGCTCATCGAGTTTGCTCAACCACTTCATCATGGCTGATCCATTTTTCCTCTCAGCCCTAAATCTCCCTTCTCTCCTCCCCCGTCCCCCACCCCCGGATCCCTTCTTGCTCTGACCAGCTGAGAATCTATCAAACTCTGCCTTAAATGTACATAAGGACTTGGCCCCACGGCTGCCTGTGGCAATGAATTCCACAGATAAACCACACGCTGGCTAAAGAAATTGCTACTCATCTCCATTCTAAGTGGACACCCCTTTATTTTGAGGCTGTGTCCTCCAGTCTTGGACATTCCCACCATCGGAAACAGGCTTTCCACATCCATTCTATCGAGGCCTTACACCATCCAGTAGGTTTCAATGAGGTCACCCCTTATTCTTCTAAATTCCATTGAATACAGGCCCAGAACCATCAAACGCTCTTCATATGACACCATTTAATCCTTGGAATCAATTTTGTGAACCTCCTTTGAACACTTTCTAGTTTCAGTACATCCTTTCTAAGATAAGGGGCTGAAACCTGCTCAGGATATTCCAAATGAGGCCTCACCAGTGCTTAATAAAGTCTGAACATTACATATTTGCTTCTGTATTCTAGTCCTCTTGAAATGATTGCTAACATTGCATTTGCCTTCCTCACCACAGACTGAACCTGCAAGTAATCCCTTGGGGAATCTGGCACATGAACTTCCAAGTCCCTTTGCACCTATTTTTTTGGTGTATTTTTTCTCCATTTGGAAAATGGTCAACCCTTTCATTTCTTCTACCAAAGTACATGACCATACAACTCCCAAAACTGTATTCCATCAGTCATTTCTTTGCCCATTCTCCTAACTGAGTCCTCCTGTAGCCTCTCTTTCTTAAAACGACCTGCCCTTCCACCTATCTTCATATTGTCTGCAAACTTTGCAGCAGTCATCCAAATTATTGACATAATATAAAAAGAATGAGTCCCAGTACTGACCCCTGCAGTGCATCACTCGTTATCAGCAGCCAACCACAACAGGCTCCCTTCGTTTCCACTCTGTGCCTCCTGCCAATCGATCAATGCTTCATCCATACTAGAATCTTTCCTGTAATACCATGGGCTTGTTGTTAAGCAGCCTCACGTGTGGCACCTTGTCAAATGCCTTCTGAAAATTCAAGTACATAGCATCAACCGATTCTCCATTATCTATCTTGCATTTCGTTTCTTCAAAAAATTCCAACAAATTTGTCAGGCAAGATTTTCCCTTAAGGTAACCATGCTGATTCTGGCTAATTTGATCATGTGCCTCCAAGTATCCTGAAACCATATCCTTAACAATCGACTCCAACAACTTCTCAACCACTGAGGTCAGACTAACTGGCCAAAAATGCTCTTTCTTCTGTCTCTTCCCCCTTCTTGAAGCATGGAGTGACATTTTCAATTTTCCAGTCTTCTGGAACCATTTCAGGATCTAGTGATTCTTGACAGATCATTACTAATGTGTCCACAATCTCTTCAGCCACCTCCTTCAGATTTTTGAGGTGTACATCATCTGATCTAGGTGACTTAATCTACCTTCAGACCTTCCATTTTCCCAAGAACCTTCTCTCTTGTAATAGTAACTTCACACACTTCATGAGTCCTGGCACCTGGAACTTCCACTATATTGCTTAGTGTTTTCAATGTTACTACCTCTCCAACATAGTTTTCCAGCAGTCCAATAACCACTCTTGTCTCTTTTACACTTTTAAGTATCTGAAGAAACTTTTGGTATCCTCTTTAATATTATTGGCTAGCTTACTTTCATATTCCATCTTTACCTTAATAACTTTTTTAGTTGCCTTCTGTTGGTATTTAAAAGCTTCCCATTCCTTTAACTTCCTACTAGTTTTTTGCTCTATTATATGCTTTCTCTTTGGCTTTTGTTAACTGTGACTTCCCTTGTTAGCCATGGTTGTGTCATCTTGCCTTTAGAACTGCTATCTCTCTGCTTCATCCTGTGCCTTCTGAATTGCTTCCAGCCATTGCTGCTCTGCCTTCATCTCTGCCAGTGATTACCAATCGATTCTAACCAACTTCTCTTGTACCTCTAATTTCCTTTACTCCACTGTAACACTGATATATCTGACATTAGCTTCTCTTTAAATCAATCATATTAGGATCACTTGCCCCAAGGGTTCCTTTATCTTAAGCTCTCTAATCAATTCCAGTTCATTGCACAACACCCAATCCAGAACAGCTGATTCCCTAGTGGGCTCAACCATGAGCTGTCTTTTTTTTTTAAAAGAAAAGTCTATCTTGTATGCACTCTAGTGATCCCACCTCTTGGAATCCTGCTTGAGCTTGATTTTCTCAATTTACTTGCATATGGAAATCCCCCATGACTATTGTAACATTGCCCTTTTGGCATGCATTTTCTATCTCCCATTGTAATTTGTGGACCATATCCTTACTGATATATAGGGGTCTGTATACAACTCCCATCAGGGTCTTTTTACCCTTACAGTTCATTGGCTGTATCCACAACGATTCAACACCTTCAGACCCTCTTTCAAATAATTTAATTTCATTTTTACCAACAGAGCCACGCCATCCCCTCTACCTTCCTGCCTATTCTTTTGATACAACGTGTATCCTTGAACATTAAGCTCCCAGCTATAATCTTTCAACCATGATTCATTGATGCCTACATCATACTTGCCAATCTGTAACTGTGCTACGAGTTCAACTTTATTCTGTATACTGTGCACATTAAAATATAACGCCTTTAGTCCTGTATTCACCTATTTTGATTTTGTCCACCTTTTACATTGCAACTCATCCTGTTGACTTCAATTTTGCCCCATCATCAGCCTCTCTTTGCTAGGAGTCTATCTATACATTGCCTCTCTGAAAACCAGCTACCTCATCTTCAGCACTATTACTCCAGTTCTCATCCCCCTGCCAAATTAGTTTAAACCCACCGGAGCAACTTGAGCCAACCTGCCCGCAAGTATATTCTGCCTCCTTGGGTTCAGGTGTAACCTGTCCCTTTTGTACAAGTCATACCTTCCCCAGAGGCGATCCCGATGATACATAAATCTGAACTCCTAGACCCTACACCAGTTACTCAGCCATGTATTCACCTGCTAAATCATCCTATTCTTGCCCTCGGTGGTGAGTGGCACAGATAGCAGTCCACAGCTGACTACCCTGGAGGTCCTGTTTCTCAGCTTTCTACTTATCTCCCTAAAATCTCTCCACAGAATCTCCTCACCTTGTCTGCCTATGTCATTGGTGCCAATATGTACTAAGACTTCTGTTCTGCCTTGCCCTTGAAAACGCTATGGGCACGATCCAAGACATTCTTGATCCTAGCACCAGGGAGGCAACATGTCATCCGGGTGTCTTTATCACATCTACAGAACGTTGTCTTTGTTCCTCTGTCTAAGGAATCTCCTATCAACACTGTAGTCCTCTTCACCTCTGCTTTTTTGAGTCACAGCACCAGACTCAGTGCCAGAATCCCAGTTACAGTGGCTCCCTCCTGGTAGGTCATCCCCCTCAATAGTGTCTAAAGTTGTATACTTATTATTGAGGGGACAAACCACAGGTGTACTCAGCACTGACTGTGTACTTCACTTTCTCTTGACAGTCACCTAGTTACCTGCTTCCTGCAACCTAGGGGGTAACCACCTCCCTGTTGCTTCGGTTTATCACCACCTCATTCTTTGAGTTGAAGGTCGTCAAGCTGCTGCTCGGTGCACCTCGTACAGACACCTCCCACACTTGTACCACACAGTACAAAACACTGCCTTGGAGCCATTCTCACCACACTGTGCACTAATAGTTGAATGAACAAACAAGTGTACAGAGAGAGAGGGAGAATAACTTGCAACACAATTTATTTCACCCAAGCCTGATGAGCAAACACCACTCTGAAGACTGGCGCACTCAAAAAAAAAATGTTTTGCATTTAAGAAAAAATAGTTTTGTTTTACTCCTGTAATACTTAGCTGGTATTAAATATTCTTTGTATTCAAATAAATTAAATTTTCTTCGATTTGGCACTTTTAGTGACAAACCTTGGAGGTGATATTTCCTGTTTTCCCTCAACACTAGTACAAAAGCTACGCTTTTCTTACCTTAAGGATAGCATATTAAACACAACTATGAAAAGCATCTCTCACATGGTTCATACATATCAAATCATTAGACAGTATGTTGAAAGTAGTACAAGGGAAAACAATAACAGCAGAGCAATGTGTAACAGCTAGAGAAAAAAATGCAGTGCAGATAAACAAGGTGCAAGATCATAGAAACCTAGAAAACATACAGCGCAATACAGGCCCTTCGGCCCACAAAGCTGTGCCGAGCATGTCCCTACCTTAGAACTACCTAGGCTTTACCCATAGCCCTCTATTTTTCTAAGGTCCATGTAGCCATCCTGGAGTCTCTTAAGAGACCCTATCGTTTCCGCCTCCACCACCGCCGCCGGCAGCCCATTCCATGCACTCGCCACTCTCTGCGTTTGGAAAAACAACAACAACAACAATTTACCCTTGACATCTCCTCTGTACCTACTTCCAAGCACCTTAAAACTATGCCCTCATGCTAGCCATTTCAGCCCTGGGGAAAAGCCTCTGACTAACCACACGATCAGTGCCTCTCTTTATCTTGTAGACCTCTATCAAGTCACCTCTCATCCTCCGTCGCTCCAAGGAGAAAAGGCTGAGTTCACTCAACCTATTCTCGTAAGGCATGCTCCCCAATCCAGGCAACATCCTTGTAAATCTCCTCGGCACCCTTTCTGTAGTTTCCATGTCCTTCCTATAGTGAGGTGACCAGAATTGAGCACAGTACTCCAGGTGGGGTCTGACCAGGGTCCTAGATAGCTGCAACATTAGCTCTCGGCTTTTAAACTCAATCTCACGATTGATGAAGGCCAATGCACTCTATGCCTTCTTAACCACAGGGTCAACCTGCTAGCAGCTCTGAGTATCCTATGGACTTGGACCCCAAGATCCCTCTGATCCTCCACACTGCCAAGAGTCTTACCATTAATACTATATTCTGTCATCATATTTGACCTACTAAAATGAACAACCTCATACTTATCTGGGTTAAACTCCATCTGCCACTTCTCAGCCCAGTTTTGCATCCTGTCAATGTCCCGTTGTAACCTCTGACAGCCCTCCACACTGTCCACAACACCCTAACCTTTGTGTCATCAGTAAATTTACTAACCCATCCAGGTCATTTATAAAAATCACAAAGAATGGGGGTCCCAGAACAGATCCCTGAGGCACACCACTGGTCACTGGCCTCTATGAAGAATATGACCCATCTACAACACTCTTTGCCTTCTGTGAGCAAGCCAGTTCTGGATCCACAAAGCAATGTCCCCTTGGATCCCATGACTCCTTACTTTCTCAATAAGCCTGGCATGGGGTACCTTATCAAATGCCTTGCTAAAATCCATATATCATAACTGAGTAACTTGAGCTGGAGTCTTTATCATATTAGGCAAGAGTCCATCCTATCATAAGGTGTCCCTGAGCCTAGCGGTTGCTTTCAGGCTTTTGTAAGTTCTGCCTGATGGGTGAGGTCTTTGATTATGTTGGCTGCTTTACCGAGGTGGTGAGAAGTATAGATAATCCACGGAGGAGAGACTGGTTTCTGTCATGTGTTGAGTTCTATCAATAATTCTCTGCAGTTTCTCCCTGGCAGAGTAGTTACCAAACCAAGGGGATGCTTTCTATGGTGCATTGATTAAAAATTAAGGGACATACTAAATTTCTTTAGCCTACCGAGGGAGGAGGAATTGGTGTGCTTTCTTCCCCATGGGTTATACTGGGATGCCAAACTACTGTAGTATCCTACTGAAGTTGAGGGGTTAAGCCATTTTAGTTTTTGTAACTGGGAGAGGGAGTTTACCTAGCATAGTGATTCCATGATGCTTGATAAGGCAGTGCTCTCCAGATACTTGATTGTTACTTGGTGCTGAAGATAAATTGCATACTTAATGACAGTTAATAAACTATTTGAAATTTTTTGGCATTTGCTCTACTCCTTGTAGGTTGGACTCAGTTACATCTATAATTGAGGAAGAACCAGAGCAAAAATCTTCTGACTTGAGTTTTCAAAAGAAGGATTTCATTGTACAACTGGTACCTGAAGATGAGGAGGAATTAGCGAATCGGCTGTCCACGGTCACTCTTCTCAAACCTGAAGATGACTATGATGTAGTCAGTTGGTATGAAGCTGAAACTCAGATATACTGCAGTGAACTGCCAAGGATTTCCTGCATTGCAAATTTTGTGGATTATATTTATAGATGGTGTTCTATTATTGCAGCCCTTCAGAGGCCACGCAGTATAACACTTAGAAGTGAACTAAAAGTTGAATCAGTTTCAAACATTTACCAGTTTCTACCTGGACAGGACGGAATGATTCTGGTAAATGCAACTAAAGAAATGAGAGAGGATGAAATGGACAGTGTGCCTGCTGAAATCGTGTTTAAAAGTTCCAGTGAAAGTCAGTCCAGCACTTACTTGTCTGAGAAATTTGTTAATCAGACTGACTCAGAACTGGAACCCAGTCATCCTCCACTTGCTTATTCTCCTGAAGTCAGTACACTTAATACAAAGTATGATGTGAAATGTACTGCCGTACTTCAAAGTTCTGTTGATGCTGCTGACAAAATGGCTGACCAGCTCTACCTCCATCCAGAGTCTGGTGTACCCATTTTGGATCAAAGTACAGAAACTAAACTGGAGATCATGCATATGGAAGCAGCTGAAGAACTGCAGGAAACTTCGCTTGCTTTAGAAACTGATGCTGCTCATGACCCAGATGTGGATATTTCAGTAAATGGGTCCATGGATGAAAATAAAAGTACTATTCAAATATCAATAATGCCCACAGAACCCTTCCAAACAGCTGGTAGTGTGGATGAGTATCCAGTGACTGAAATTCAGAGTGAAAGTACTGGTACAAAAGTGGCTGCGGCAGATATGGGAGAATCTGTGTTACCATCAGGTTCAGATGTGCCTGTCTCATCAGCAGCAGAAACAAAAGATGAGTACCAAGCTGCAGAGGAAATCCTGCTGTCTGTTCCATCCTCAAATGGACTAAATCGAACAGTTACTGATTTCTATGCAGAACTGCACAATGTTACTGATCTGGGATACACTAATGGGAATCAGGTGCATGGATCCAACCAAAAGGAATCTGTGTTCATGAGACTCAACAACCGCATCAAGGCACTAGAAATGAATATGTCCCTGAGTAGTCGGTATCTTGAAGAACTGAGTCAAAGGTGTGTACAATAGTCTTTAGTGTTCATTATAACATTGCTCAATAGAAAATGATAATCCAGATCTGTTTTATGCATTGATTTGCTTCAAATCATATGTATATATTATCCCAAAAAGCACAATTGCAGCTTTTTATTGAAACTGTAAATCCATTCTTTTGTTTTTGTTCTGTGTAGCTTAGGAAAATGTAGCCAAGCTACCTGTTAAAATCACTGGTTCAGTGTTGGTCCAGTGACTACCAAGAAGTTTGTGGTATCCTTGGTGTTGCTGAAGATCAAAGGGAGGATGGATTTGGATTGAAAATCAAAAATTGCAGACACTAGAAATCTGAAATTAAAGCAACAAGTGCTGGGAGCACGGCTAGTCAGACAACATCTGTGGAAAGTTAGCAAAGAGTCTCTGACCCAACATGTTAACAGTGCTTCTCTTTTCATCTGCCTGGCTTATTGACAGCTTCCAGTATTTTCTGTTTCAACTTTTGAGTTTTTGGAGTGACCATTAGCATTTACTTGCAAGATATGTGCTCCCATTTCTGCTCCAGTCCTGCCGAAGGGTTTCAACCCAAAACGTTGACTGTACTTCTTTTCCATAGATGCTGCCTGGCCTGCTGAGTTCCTCCAGCATTGAGTATGTTGCTGTCATTTGTTTGCTGAAGGTCGTGACTTAATTGGAAGTCTTTCTGGTTTTGACTGAAAAATAACTGAGTTTAATATGAGAGTTCTTTTGAGACCGGAGTAAAAATTTTTTATGGTGATTGCAATCCTTTACTCAGTTGCTTTTAAGGATGTAAGTGCAGCCATCTTGATCAACACATTCTTAAAATGTATGTGTGATGGGAGGTCAGGAGGTGCACTTAGTGCAGATACTAGTCTTTCTCCTCTTCTCATTGTGTTTATGGTGACTGCCAACTTGTTTATAGGGGTCTTGGATTGAAAGAAGGCTGGACTTGAGGTTATCTATTGCCTGGCACTTGCAATCTGAATGCTTTCATTTTGGTTTCTAGTGTCAGGTGATGGACAACACAAACAAGCTCTGAACTATTGGAATTCCTTCTGTGTGGTATGGACTTCAGGGGTGTTCCGAGGGAAGTTAATGCTCTTATCATTTGCTACAAGTTGTCCTGTTCCTTCCTTTAATATTCAAGAAATATTTTTTTAATGGGGAATGACTGTGTCAAGAAAGTTTAATTTTTGTGTTGTGCTTCATTGTGATCACTTTTGTTCTCTACCTTACAACTGTCTTCCTCTGCATAAATGTGTTTTTACTGTTGAGGTTGAGAGCTTGATGTTTTCAATGGTGAATGATTCAAATGAGTAGATAAGAGAATCTTATTCCTTCTGAGTAGTTGGTGGAATGGAGGAGAAAGGTGAAAAAGATATAATTCCAAGATTAAAGCTAGTCAATTTGGATGTGAAATTCAGATATTATCTCTTCCCCCCCCCCCCCCAAAGGATGTTGGAAATGTGGAATTTTGCCTCAATTTTGGGTTGTCAATAGATTGTAGTTTTCAGAACTGGAATTCCTTGATAAATGTGTATCAAAATTAGTTTATTTGGAATGAAGGTCACCATCAAACCCACCAGCCTGGGTGTCCAGTACATAATTCTCCACATCCTCTGCCATCACCCACAGGATCCTACCACCAAGTACATCTTCCCCTCTTCCCCCCCTCCCCCCCCCCCAACTTTCCACAGCATTCGTTCCCTATGCGACTCACTTGTCCATTCGTCCTTCCCCCTTGATCTCCTTCCTGGCACTTATTCTTACCAGCAAAACAAGTGCTGCATCTGCTGGTACACCACCTCCCTCACTACCATTCAGGGCCCCAAACAGTCTTTCCAGGTGAGGCAACACTTCACCTGTGAGTCTGTTGGGCTCAAATGTTGTATCCGGTGCTCGCAGCGTGGCCTCCCCTGTGTCAGTGAGTCCCAACATAGATTGGAAGGCCGTTTCACCGAGCAACTACGCTCCAGAAAAAGTGGAATCTCCCAGTGGCCACCCATTTTAATTCCACTTCCCATTCCCATTCCGATATGTCTATCCATGGCCTCCTCTACTGTCGCGGAGGCCACATTCAGTTTGGAGGAATAACACCTTGTATTCTGTCTGGGTAGCTTCCAAACCTGACGGCATGAATATTGATTTCTCGAACTTCCAGTAATGCGCCCCGTTCCCCTCACTTAATCATTCCCCACCCCCTTTCCCCCTCTCACTTTATCTCCTTGGCTGCCCATCACCTCCCTCTGATGCTCTCCCCCAACCCTTTTCTTTCTTCCATGGCCTTCTTTCTCCTCCTATTGGATTCCCCCTTCAGCCCTGTATCCCTTTCTCTTTCACCAATCAACGTCCCAGCTCTTTACTTCACCCCTCCCCCTCCCAGTTTTATCTATCACCTTGTTTCTCCCTTCCCTCCCCTCCCCTACACCTTTCAAATCTACTCATCTGTATTTCAAATTTCCCCAGTCCTGCTGAAGGGTCCATAATACATAGGAGCAGGATTAGACCATTCAGCCCATCGAGTCTCTACTGCCATTCCATCATGGCTGATCCTGGATCCCACTCAACCATACACCTGCATTCTCACCAAATCCTTTGATGCCCTGACCAATCAGGAAGTGATCAATTTCTGCCTTAGATATACCCATGGACTTGGCCTCCGCTGCGGTCTGTGTCAGAGTATTCCACAGTTTCACTATCTTTTTAAAAAAATTCCTCCTTGCCTCTGTTCTTAAGAAGTTACCCCTCAATTTTGAGGCTGTGCCCTCTATTTCTGGATATCCCCACCATAGGAAATATCCTCTCCACATCCACCCTATCGAGTCCTTTCAACATTGTGAGTTCACCATGCATTTTTCTAAATGCCAGCAGGTACAAGCCCAAAGCTGCCAAATGCCCCTCACGTTAACCCCTTAATTCCCGGAATCATCCTTGTGAACCTCCCTTGAACACGCTCCAATGACAACACATCTTTTCTGAGATATGGTGCCCAAAGTGCGGCCTGATTACGGTCTTATAAAGGCTCAGCATTATCTCCTTGCTTTTATGTTCTATTCCTCTTGAAATAAATACCAATATTGCATTTGCTGCCTTTTATCATGGTTTCAACCTGTAAATTAAACTTCTGGGAGTTTTGCACGAGGACTCCTAAGTCTCTCTGCACCTCTGATGTTTGAACCTTCATCCTATTTAGACAACAGTCCTTTTACCAAAATATATTATCATAAATTTCCCAACACTGTATTCCATCTGCCACTTTTTTGCCCATTCTTCCAATTGGTCTAATTCCTGCTGCAATCATATTGCTTCCTCAGCACTATATCCCCTCCACCTATCTTTGTATCATCTGCAAACTTTGCTACAAAGCCATCAATTTGGCCAGAAATGTTAACTCAACCAACACACATCAAAGTTGCTGGTGAACACAGCAGGCCAGGCAGCATCTCTAGGAAGAGGTACAGTCGACGTTTCAGGCCGAGACCCTTCGTCAACCCTTCGTGTTGCTTGAATTTCCAGCACCTGCAGAATTCCTCGTGAGAAACGTTGACTGTACTCTTTTCCATAGATGCTGCCGAACCTGCTGAGTTTCTCCAGCATTTTTTGTTACCAGTGGCTAGTGGTATCTTGTAGGGGTCAGATGGAACTTCTGTTATTAGTTATTTTTATGAAAGGGATTTTGAATGCAAAAGCATAAGGTTCGATCAATATATTTGCGGATGACACAAGACCAAGAAGATAGGCCAAAGCCAGCATGGTTTACTGAAAGGAAAATCCTGCCTGACAAACCTACTGCAAAATTATTTGAGCAAATTACAAGCAGGGTAGACAAAGGAGATGTAGTGGACGTGGTGTACTTGGAATTTTAGAAGGCCTTTGACAAAATGCCACAGATGAGGCTGCTTAGCAAGGTAAGAGCCTATGGAATTACAGGGGAGTTACTAGCATGGGTGGAGCATTGGCTGATCAGCAGAAAACAGAGTGGGAATAAAGGGATCCTATTCTGGCTGGCCGCCAGTTACCACTGGAGTTCCAGAGGGGTCAGTGTTGGGACTGCTGCTTTTTACAGTGTTTGCCAGTGATTTGGACTATGGGATTAATGGATTTGTGGCTAAATTTGCCGATGATACAAAGATAGGTGGAGGAGCGGGTAATATTGAGGAAATAGCCTGCAGAGAGACTTGGATAGTTTAGGAGAATGGGTAAAGTGGCAAATAAATAGTGTTGGAAAGTGTATGGTCATGCACTTTGGTGGAAGAAATAAATGGACAGACTATTATTTAGATGGAGACAGAATTCAAAATGCAGAGATGCAAAGGGACTTGGGAGTCCTTGTGCAGGATACCCTAGAGGTTAACCTCCAGGTTGAGTCGGTGGTGAAGAAGGCAAATGCAATGTTGGCATTCTTTTCTAGAGGTATAGAATATAAGAGCAGGAATGTGATATTGAGGCTCTATAAGTCACCCATGAGACCACACTTGGAGTATTGTGTGCAGTTTTGGGCTCCTTATTTTAGAAAGGATATACTGACATTAGAGAGGGTTCAGAGAAGATTCACGAGAATGATTCCAGGAATGAAAGGGTTACTGTATGAGGAATATTTGGCAGCTCTTGGGCTGTTTTCCCTGGAGTTCTGGAGAATGAGGGGGGATCTCATAGAAACAGTCCAAATGTTAAAAGGCCTGAACAGATTAGATATGGCAAAGTTATTTCCCATGGTAGGGGTGTCTAGGACAAGAGGGCATGACTTCAGGATTGAAGGACATCCATTTAGAACAGAGATGCAGAGAAATTAGTTTAGTCAGAGGGTGGTAAATCTGTGGAATTTGTTGCCACAAGCAGCTGTGGAGGCCAAGTCATTGGGTGTATTTAAGGCAGAGATGGATAGCTTCTTGGTTAGCCAGGGTATCAAAGAGAATGGGGAGAGTTGTACCATGAATTTAGTGCATTGGGCAGTGTAATGGAACAGAGGGTTCTAGGAGTAAAAGTGTGTAGTTCATTGAAAGTAGTATCACAGGTAGATAGGGTGATGAGCGGTCATTTAGTACATGTCTTCATCATTCAGGGCACTGAGTTTTGGAGTTGGTTTGTTATACTGCAGTTGTATGAGTAGTTGAGACTGCATTTTAGAGTACTGTGTTCAGTTTTGGTCACTAGGAAGGATGTGGTTAAACTGGAAAGTGCATGAAAGATTTGAGGATGTTGCCAAGACTAGAGGACCTGAGTTATAGGAAGCGGTTGGCTGGACTGGGGTCTTTATTGTTTGGAATGTAGGAGAATGAGGGATGACCTTGTAGAAATGTTTAAAATTATGAAAGGCAGAAATAGTGGATGATAAGTCTCTAGGGTAGTAGAGTCCAAAACATTTCTGGTATCCATTCCCTGATTTCATGTTTGTTTGAACCATTACGTTGGAAAAAATAGGCATTAAATAGTTCTGCTGAAACTAGAATAAGCATTAAGATAGTGTTTTAAAGAGTAGATGGTTGAAATGCATAATTTGTGAGATTGCATGCTTGATTCTTTTTCCAATAGTTTTCTGATGATTAAGGAAATTAAGTGCATTGTTATTTGGCCACGCCAGACTTAACTCATTAAAGAACAGGTTAACTCGCGGCTCTCCGTCTCGTCAGCTGAATGGCAGTATTGAAGTTGTACACAATTTGCTTGGTCAGATGTTAGATGGATCACGTGTGCAGGTCTTCAAGGTTACATGTAGGATACATTCAAGATGCCATCCTCTATATTTTTATCCACTTAGTGCCGTGCAAAATGAACAAATCAACTGGATAGTAGAATGTTATATTTAGCATTGGCAACTGGATTGGAACCATCCGGATGCCATTATGCCAAGAACAAGTTTGTGTTTTTTTTACTAGTTTTAAAACCAATCTATAAGTGGTATAATTTAGGGGAATACAGCAGCCAATTTGCGTCAAAGTCCTCCCCTCAGCTACAGAAGGGTTAGATGATCTGTATTGGTCATGGGATGAATGTGGTTTAGAGTGGTAGAAGAACTATCATATGTCCTTGGCACAGATGAAATGCTGCCTTGGGTCATATGCTCATTTCATTATACTAGATCTCAATCAGTTCTGGGGGTGAGTGTGTTATCACTGAGCTAAGGTTTACATTTTTTTGTATGCTAATTTTTTTTTACATAGTTTTCCTGTTGCCCACTTTCTAATACAAGAATTACAGACTATTATACAGTTACTGTAATTGGCTGCTGATACTATTTTGTCACACGATGTGGTGCGTTATCAAATTTCAGTTATTGCATAACTTCATTTGAAAGCTTGTGTTTTTTATAGAAGTATCACCACCATGTTTTACTGGAGAGTGAAGCATTGTGCCATCATATTATAGATTGGTATACCTTCTATGCTTGGATATATTTGTTCCATGTGGGCAGTGCATGTCATCAGCCTGCCTGACTGTAAGAAATTGCTCTGTCAGGCCCAGTTCAAGAAAACGGATTGCACGAGCAGACAAGCTGCCTAATTTCACCTTTTTTTTTTATCCTCCTTCCTTGATGTGCCAGAAAGCCAGTTATAAAATTCTATGCTATTACTAATGGCAGGGATGGGTTAATGTGACTAACATTTGTGATTCAGCCTTTTGTTTATATTCTCATCTTTTGTCCTGCTGAGCAATGTTTAGCTAGTGAAAATATTTTGAAAAATCTAAAGGGAAATGATACATTCTGGCACCTTGCTATCATTGCATTCACAGTAGAAACTGGAGCATTAAAGGACTTTCATTTTGTTTCCTTTCCTCGTGCTGCTCACCCTCCTTCAGTTGCAATACTTGATGTTGATATTTATTGGAATAAAATTGCTTCATTCTCTACTAATTATTGGACTGTGTAGGTGCCATTGGAACCACTAATCTTTGGTTAAGTTCAGATAGTGAGGTAGAATTTGTAAACTGTAGGTGTTGTCTAATTAAATAAGTGAAATTATATTTTTAAAAGGTTATCAGGCAAGTTGTGAGTGTATTAGTTTCATAGGTTCAACATTTGTATAGTCTATGTATTTTAACTGTTCTGTTAAGATTATTGTACCTCAAGTGTGTATTATATATCAAACAGATATCCATTTAAACTGTAGAATGGTGCCTCTGCAGTGTAATGATATATTTTGATTTCTAGGTATCGGAAGCAAATGGAAGAAATGCAGAAAGCATTTAACAAGACAATAATTAAACTACAGAACACTTCAAGAATAGCAGAGGAAAAGGTATATCGTTTGCATTTCTAAACATCATTTGGTGTGGAAAGCTGATGGACACTGGAGATCATGAACATTCAGTGTATTTCCTAAATTAGCCAATAGGGGTGGTAGACTGTCAGTACCTACAGGATAACAGTGGGGAAGGAAGTGTCATGTGTGTTGGTCACCAATTTGGCAACAAAATCGATGTGTATTGATATTCAGGATCAGTGGCTTGAGTTTGGTAAAGAGTCCATCTGACGATATTTAAACAAAAGGAACAGACCACACAGTCTTGAAAAATTCGTGAAGAATATGACTGATATTGAATCAAATTATGACTGTTCCTAAATCTTGAGTCCACTTCCCCAGTTTATCTTAAATGCAGCTCATTTTATTCAAGCCTACTGGATCGGGTAAAGGATTTCATTTTGAGTAAAGAAATTTCAGGTTTAAACAATTGCTTTCTTGCTCAGAAGCTGTGCCGTTTAGTTCTGGATTGTCCATCCTGAGGAACAGCTTCGGCACTCTTGGATTCTTGTTGTAATTTTGTATGTTCTTTCTTCCAGATTTCTGGGATTGTAGGCTGATTTTTTTATTCCATCATATAGGACATCTTGTTCATCCTAGACTTTAAATGAGGCTATAGGACATCTTGTTCATCCTAGAGTTTAAATTGCACAATTAAATGAAGGCTTTGTTTTTAGACAGTTCCTTGCTGTTCCAGCTTATTTGTAACTAAGTTGATATGAATGATTGATGGTCAACATGGACTCAGAGAATTGCAGGACTAGTGTTTATCTGTATATGCCCATGCATCTTGAAAAAAGCTGGCAATCTAATCAACTGACTATTTAGCTTCAACATCTTCTCTTGAGGCTTAGACAGTGAGGAATTCTGTGTCTCTTTGCCTGTTTTTCCTATTTGCTATCTTTTGCAAGTAACCAAGAGATTAGATTATCAATAGAAAATCTCTAAATGGTACAGTACAAATGTAATAAAATATACTGATGAAGATAGGAAAATATACTATTTTACTGGGGTTGGTTACTTCAGAATGTTTTGCAACTATGGGCTGCCAATCACTGACTAAAGATTGCAGTCTCAATGCTTTCGCCCAAGTTGTTGAATACTTTGAGATCTTTGAATATGTTGATTTTCATTGTATTTAGTAATTTTTTTTGTATTAGCCATTTCCACTGCATACATCTTGTACCCAGAGCCATCGAGTAATATTTCACACAGCAAGTCAGGTTTTCAGCATTTGTATTGCTGTTGAGGGCTGAATGGAAGCAAGATTTCATTTTCATTATTCTTGGAGAGAAAGAATTATTAAACCAGTATGTAAATTAAATGTTCATGTTTTGTAACTTTAAGGTGAATCAACCTACTTGAGAAAAGTCTTTCAGTTTCCAAAAAAACCCCACAATTTGGGGTGCAAATTTACTTGGCCCACTACTGCGAGTTATGTTTGGGAGAACAATTATTTGTTTGCTAATTGATCTTTTTACCCTTAAATACAGGACCAACGACAAACTGAAACAATTGGTTTGCTCCAGGGTCAGCTTGCAAACCTCACTGAACTGGTGGGAAATCTAACAGAAACAGTGAAACGGCTGGACCGTGAGGTAACTAATATAAGCCCTTTTTAGTGTTTCCTGTTGTGAAATTGTGATGGTTCTCCAATCTATGACTTAATTAATTTGCATTTATTTATTGTAAATTGAAGGGAAAATCCAGTTGAGCAGATTGGACTATTTGTGTATAAAACCCTTATACTGATAAAAGAATCCTGTTTATGTGTTGTGTGACCTATAACTATTTGGACTTGAGTGTGTTGTAGCTAGTGATGATCATATTTAAGTAAAACTGTAAATAGTATGTTTTATGAAGTACTGAATATTAGTCATTTGAATAAACTTTGTGTATATATTATTAAAAAATAACTACTTTTGTGTTATTGACAGAATAAAGGGATTGTGCAGTTTTTCTTTGGGATATTTCTGTTTTTATTTTTTTCTTTAGACCATAAATAGATGGCAATTTTGAGTTTTGTAAAGTTGAAATGTAAAGCTTTACCCTGCCAACATGTCCTGAGGTATTTAGTGCTTTTTCTCCTAGGTTTCTGACCGTCAGAACTACCTGGTAATTTCCTTGGCTCTTTGTGTAACTCTGGCTGCACTGTTATGTGTGCAGCGATGCTGGAAAAATCCAAGATCGAGGAATGTTCACTCGCCTTCGGTTCCCAAAAGTCCAAAAAGGTAGATCTTTTACCACTAAGCGACCATAAACAATTTCAATAGAAACTGTTAAGAGAACTGCTTTCAGATTTTTTTTAACATTTATAACTGAAACCTTTGACCAGCATTATCCTAAATGAGATTGTTTAAAAATACGGACATAAGGGCAAATAAACTCTTCTAAGTTCACAAACAAGTGCATTAATTATTACTGTGATTCCTGCTTTCATTTGGAAGCAAATAATGAGAAGACGAGCGGATTTTTGTGAACTAGTTGGTAACGGTTATGTCACAAGGCATATATAGGAAGGTGTTCACAATATGCTTGTTTTAATTTAATCATAGAGCAATACAGGCTATTCAGCCCAATGAGTCTCTGCTGACCAGTTAGTCCCAATTTGGCCCATATACCTTGAAGTCTCTCTTGTCCATATACCCATCTAGGGGTTTAAATAGTACCATTGTACCTGCCTCAACTACAGGTCGACCCTCACTAATTTGACTATCTGTAATCTAGTTACTTCGTTAATCCGGCACTGATTATGCTTAATGTGATCCTTCTGTAATTCGGCATTTTCACTAATCCAGCACTCATCAGGTCCCAATGGTGCCGGATTAGTGAAAGTCGGCCTGTACTTCCTTTTGTAGCTTGTTCCATAAACTCATCACTCTCTGCTTGGAAAAATTTGTCCCTCGGATCCCTTTTCAATCTCCCCCTCACTGTAAATCTAGGTCAGTGAGGTTTGGATTCCCCTACCGTGGGATGATAACATTACTATAAGGTTGCCCCTCATTCTCTACATTTCAATGAATAAAGACCTAGCCTGGCCTATCTCTCCCTATAAATCAGGTCACCTTGTCTCGTTTAACATCCTTGGGTCTTCACTCTTTTTTTTCCCAAGTTTAACCATATCTTCTATAATGGGTGGCCAAAACTGTACACAATACTCCAAATACAGTCTTACCAATGACTTGCCACACTGCAGCATTATGTCCCAACTCTTAATTTTCAATGTTCTGACTGAAGGCCAGCATGCTAAATGCCTTTTTCACTGCCCTGTCTAACTGCCAAACTAAACTTGTGCTTTTTGAGGATGATCTACTCAACTCGTATAAATCTACTGTACCAAAATATAATTCCATTTTAGTTAGGCTTTTAAGTGGCCCCTTATCAAACACCTTCTGAAAATCCAAGTAAATGACATCCACTGCCTCTCCTTTGTCCACCCTACTTGTTACTTCCTCGAATTCTCGAAGATCTCTTAACAGATTCGTCAGGCAAGATTTCCCTTTACAGAAACCATGCTGACTTGACTTATTTTATCATCGGTCTCCAAGTACCTTGAAATCTCATTCTCAATAGACTCCAACACTTCCCCGAGGCTAACTAGCCTATAATTTCTTTCCTTTTGCCTTCCTCCCTTCTTGGTGTGGAGTGATATTTGCAATCTTACAGTCCTCCGGGACTGTGCTGGAGTCAAGTGATTCTTGAAAGATCATGACCAATGCATCTGCTATCTGTTGTGACCTACCTTGGAATTGAAAATCTAAAGTTCAAACTTAAGTTGTAACTTTTTTTAGTTAAAAGTTGAAAGTTTATATTTTTATTTAATAATATACATCTTTTAACAAAGTCTTTTGTATTATAAAGATGTTTTTCTTCCTATGATGATATGAATCTTCTCAGAAGAACGTCATTTCCCCTTGTTCGTTCAAAATCTTTTCATCTGCCTGCAACTGAAGGTAGGTATCTAAGTGGCAACCATTTTACCTTATTTATGAAAGCCTTTATTGAACTTAAAAATTTGAGCAGTGTATATAAGATAATTGTTTAAAAGATTAGATTTATACCGTTGGCTTATTTTAATGTTTTTCTTCCCTCATTATTTGTTAGCAAATGATAATCCACGAGAGAAGAGTGTATCAGCACCAGAGGAAAGGTTCAGGGGCCAAAGCAATAAGTCAGTCAGTGAAGCTAACCCATCGGAAGGCAGTGCATTTCAAGGCAACTCAGTGCAAGCAGAATCTTCTTAATTGTGTATACTGTTGAATTAGTTGAACTTCGGAGATTTAACAACAAAGGATTTTAGTATCAAGAACTTTCATGGCCATATGTGAGCTGTGTTTTCTTAACGGATTTGAAGACGGTTTCTTGATACCTTAAAGTTGCACCCAGCTGAATAACTAAACTATTTTAGAAAACATGCCCTGTTTTGGAGTCATTGAATTGCCAGGAGGCCTTCGTGAAATGGAAAACCCCGCAGCATAGTATTTTGTTACTGGACTAGGAATAAGGAGGCCTGGAATTAAAGTATAGAAAATGTGAGTTAACATCTCACGATAGTTGGAGAATATTTATGTGTATATTGTTTTTTAAAATTCTGGTATTGTGAAAGCAGCTGCTATATTTACTTCAGGGAAGAAAATGTCACCTGATTTGCTCTCATTGTTAACCATAATGGAGTCGCATTTAATATTGATTGAAGGCTTTTGTTGTATTAACCTTTATAAAGAATATGGGCTATTCACAGTTGAATAAGGCATTTTGTTACCATCTTTTGACGATCCCTGCCACGCAAAGATTCCCATATTAAATAAGAATTTGAAAAATGCTTGTAAAATGAGTTTATTCTTACTCTAATTGGCTAAAATTTGGTGATAAAAACAAAACCTACCATATTCCCAAGTTGCTTGTTACTTAAGACAGAGGCCATTAAAATATCTGTCCTGATCATTCTTCTATCCATTTGAACAGTGTTATTGTTATAACATACATCCCTTCTTCTCTTTTGAGAAGAACTTTATCTAAATTCTGAATGCCTAAAGCAAAGAAGTAAGAAGGTTAATCCAGTTGTATTTTCCCCCTCCATGTTAATAATTTTGAAATAAATCCATTTAGAATTATTTTAATGTCTTTATGAAATATTCTTGCTTTTTAAACCCCTTCTACTTTTCACTTTCTTTTCTTCAGGGAAGTGAGATATATTTGCATATAGCAATACAGCAAGAAAACAGGCCCTTCGGCCCAGTGAGAAATAGTTGCCTTTTAATATCCAAGTCCTAAAATTTTATTATATATACTTATTTGATTCAAAATTTTCCCTCTGACTGTGCTATGAAGTATAAAACATGGCTTTTATCAATTTCACTGCTGATATTTGTACCACTTTTTGTTTCAGTGGGGCCAGATGACTTGTACATTGTAGAACCACTAAAATTTTTACAGGACAATAAAAAGGTACTGTGCTATTTATTTTACTTTTTGAACTTTTAATTCTAGTCGGTCAGTAGTTTAATCTGGTAAATGTAACAAGATATTGGTATTTCACTTTTAAAGCAAACAACCTCTGAAAGCATTTATTTTTAATTTAATAGAAAAAGCGCTGCAGAACAAAAATTGAGAAAGTTGAAATCGTAAAACCAACAGAGTCTGTCATCCCAATAGTTAATGGAGGAATAAAACCTTGCAAAGCTCCTTCAAATCCAAGTGACTTTTCGAACACCAGTGTTGTCTATAGTTCTTCGCTCAAAGATCCCCCATCTGAAGGGAGTTCAGAGACCTCATCCCAGTCAGAGGAGTCCTACTTTTGTGGCATCACAGCATGCACGAGCCTTTGCAATGGACAAACACAAAAGGCTAAAAATGACAAACGATCTTTGAAAAAGAAAAAGTCAAAGGTTACAGATCAAACGAAGTTCATTAGCAACTTGATGCAAACTAAATCAGGATCAATGCCAAGTTTGCATGACATAATAAAAGGAAATAAGGACATTACAGTTGGGACATTTGGTGTCACAACAGTTTCGGGCCATGTGTGATTGAAACGTATTGACTTTGAATTGGAGCACTCTTTCTCATTTATGGTTTACGAGGCACTTTTGGCCTTGCAACACCTGAACTTTGAAATAATCTGCTGGTGTGAGTCTGTCTTCAGGGTTGATTTGAAGCAGAAGTGATTTGTACTTCAATGGGGAGCAACTTTCTACAAGTCAACTCCATGTGAATTTTGAAGAAGGCATATAAGACATAGAAGAAGAATCTCTCAAATCTCTCAAGAGGATACACAGTGCAATTAATTGGATTAAGAATCATAATTAACTGGGTACAGATGGAACAGGGATTAATGCATAATTTCTGCATTGAGCTGTATTCCTCCTACTTGCACCTTTCCATATTTGTGCCTTTTGTATATTTATAATGTAGCTGAAAACGGGAGATGTTTCATCTCCAATTTATGTACTTTGTGTTCATCTTTTTTCCTTTCGATTGTATGGGATTTGATACTGTAACACTAGAGTTCTATAGATGATCTGCACATCAGATGAGTTTTGACTCCAAAGAAACTAAATATGAAATGTTTGGGAGGGAAGGGGAGGTGGTCCTTTTGAAATCCTGTTTTAATTTTACAATTCAACTTTAAATTCAGTCCAATGTACACAAGTCAAAATTTCTAAATTGACTAGAGTGCAGATTTGTATGCTTCTTACCTGGTACTTTCACATCATGGTACAGTGTTTTAATTTCTAAGGCATGTATTAGAAAGTTAATGTATGAAAATGAGCTCTTCTTTTTGGAATGTATATATTTGAGTGTGTTCAAGAAGAGCGTTCCTTAATGGCAGAACATCTGATGTCAAATCACTAACTTGCAGTTCAATGTGCACTTTTACCTTTTATTCCAATGCTTTTTTTTTTGCTGAGTTGAAGTTTGTCTTAGTTTGTAATGTAACTAATTTAATGTTTTAATTTTCTTCCACCCTTTTGCCTCCTTAGAAAAGAGTCTGACTCTGGTACATTTGTACCCTGCTGATTTGCGGATTAGCCAGTCACAGAACTTAAGGACAGTTTGTTGTGGGCCTCTATGAAAGGGTCCAAATTTAAGCAACTTATTTATATGTTTTTAAACTTGTATGAGTGCTATGCACAACACTGTGGAACACAAGGATAATGTGACTGCAGAGCTGTAGTGCCATTAGAAAACTGTGAATTTCTAAATAAAATGGATCACTTTACTGTCTTTAATCAGTTCACGTGATTAGTTGATTACTTTTTAAAACCCTTTTAGATCTAGAACCTAATAAAGGATGTTTAATTACACCAGTAAAACTAAGGGGCATAGTATTTCATAAGTAAAGTACAGGAAACCATAAATCAGGACAAAAAGAGGTGCTTGGCATTAAGAAATTGGTTTTATTTTTTAGGGCAATCTAAATAATCCCATTCACTGGCTCAATATCCTTTCAGTAATTGAATCTGCTTTTGACACCTTTTGCAACAGTACATTCCAGGTAATTTCCTTTAGAAACATAGAAAACCTGCAGCATAATACAGGCCGTCGGCCCACAATGCTGTGCCAAACATGTACTTGCTAGAAATTACCTAGGGTTACCTACAGCTCTCTATTTTTCTAAGCTCCATGTACTTATCCAGGAGTCTCTTAAAAGACCCTATCGTATCTGCCTCCATCACTGTGGCTGGCAGCCCATTCCACACACTCACCACTCTGCATAAAAACAACAATTTACCCCTGACATCTCCTCTGTACCTACTTCCAAGTACCTTAAAACTGTGCCCCCTCGTGTTAATCATTTCAGCCCTAGGAAAAAGCCTCTGACTATCCACATAATCAAAGCCTCTCATCATCTTATACACTTCTATCAGGTCACCTCTCATCCTCTGATATTCCAAGGAGAAAAGGCAGATTTCACTCAACCTATTCTCATAAGGCATGCTCCCCAATCCAGGCAACATCCTTGTAGATCTCCTCTGCACCCTTTCTATAGTTTCCACATCCTTCCTGTAGTGAGGTGACCAGAACTGAGCACAGTACTCCAAGTGGGGCCTGACCAGAGTCCTATATAACCGTAACATTATCTCTCTGCTCTTGAACTCAGTCCCATGATTGCTGAAGGCTAATGCACTGTATGCCGCCTTAAACACAGTCAACGTGCGCAGCAGCTCTGAGTGTCCTATGGACTGGGACCCCAAGATCCCTTTGATCCTCCACACTCCCAAAATTCTTACCATTAATACTATATTCTGCCATCATAGTTGACCTACCAAAATGAACCACCTCACACTTACACTTAGGTTTTTGACCTCTGCCACAAAGGGGTGCGTCCTTATTTCTTATGGTTAGACCCTTCATGATGTTGAACATCTCTCCCCCTCACCTCAATTTTCTGTCCAAGAACAACAACTTCAGCTACCTCCAATCTAATTGCTGTACCTGAAATCCTCTGTCTGAAAGCCATTTTAGTAAAACCATTCCAGGCCTTTGTTTATTTCAGTAGCGGTGGCCAGAGCTGGATCAGGATGTTGCTGAAACAGTGTTTGAGATTGAATATATCTTGTTTTTGTGATCCATCCCATAGTTCAGGTTCCACAGTCCAAATGAAGGGTCTAGACAATTGCTGCCTGACCCACAGAGTTCCTCCAGCAGTTTTTTTGCTTCAGATTCCAGCATTTGAAGTTTGTCTCCATTTGTAATATGCCTGCTTTTTAAGTAAGTTTTAAACTTTAATTTGCATTCATAATTGTTTAACCACTTCACTATCAATATTTATTCTCTGTATCTTTCCCACTCTGATTACTGATAGAAGATATAATTATAATGATACCATTATTTCTCAAACATCCTCACTCCAGCACTGTTTTTCCCCTTAATTTCCCTTTTTTACTTATAAACCACACATGCCCACACAAAACTTCCTGACGACCTGCTATGGTTTTGGTACCCAGCTCTACCTAGAGGACCAGTTGTTATGACCATGAGATTATAGCTCCCATGTGACTATTAGAATATGCAGCTCATGGGTGTTACAGTATTGTGTTCTGCTCTAGCAGCAGTCTATTTGCTGTTTCTTACTCCAGTTTTGTCTTCCAATCCTTGGGGCACCTTTTGCCGAGATATTGGTTTCATCCATTTCTGATGTACTAAGACATAGCTCTTGCAAAAAAATATTAATGATACTGGCCAAGTTACACTTTTAAAAAAGAATTGTCATAACTTATACCCTGATGGATGCACTAAAGCAGGACTTGCATGATTCCGGGTGGGATATAACTCTGAGGTTTGTACATCTCACTTTACTGCACAATAACCTGAGAAGGGTAATAGGCCCTTAAATCACACTATAATAGTATCATACAATAGCAATAGACTTGCACTATGTTGTATTGAAAAATACCTGCAGTTTACTTGCTGTTTGTGAAATAATCTTTTTTTAAACTACCTGAGTTAGTGTCATTTGCCTGCATCCCTCTTCTTAACCTTTTCTATCTGTATACCCTGCCCAAGTGACATTTAAACATTTTAATTGGACCTGCCTCTGTGGCTGCCAATGGCAGCTTGTTACATGTACTCAACACCTTTTAAAAGGTTTCTCCTTCGGTCCCTTTTAAATCTTGTCACTTTTGCCTTAAATCTGTGTGCTCTGATTTTAGACTTGTCGACCTTGGGACGCAAACTGTAACCATCCATCTTGTATCCTTATCTATGCCCCTCTATACAACTACTGTATGTAGTGTCATCCCTTAGCCTCCTATGCTCCAAGGAAATAAAGTCACAATGTATCTAGCCTCTCTTTACAACTCAAACCCTGTAGTCTTAATCCTAATGAATCTTTCCTGCACCTTTTACAGCTTAATAAGTTCCTTCCAGCTGAAAGACCACAACTGAGCACATACTGTGTCATCTTCGTAAAGACTTTTATAGTTGCAATGTAATGTCCTAAATGTCGTGGCTGAGTGCCAAGTGCTTTATTAACCAGCCCGATATACCTGTAGTAAACAAAGAATATGGTGAGAGTTGGCTCTGATGGAATGCTAAAACAGTATAATAGAGAAAACTTGGCAGAATAAGGCTTCTCATGTGGATCATCTATTGTCAATGACAGATTGACTCATTAGTGGCTTCAGCTCTTTTTCTCAAAATCTTAACTTAAGCCAACTGGGAACCCAATGATAACTTTACAGGTAGTAAAGGATTAGGAAAATTACTAAGTTCTGAAGAAGTGTCTCAGCCCAAAACGTCAATTGTTTATTCTCCTCCCATTGATGCTTGACTTGCTGAGTTCTCCAGCATTTTGTGCATTGGCAGCAACAAGCATTCCCTAATTAGATACAAATGAAATGTCCCTCTGGGATCTAAATTGATCCAAATCCTATGGCCTTTTGTTCTTGTCCCTTCTGTAATAATTTTTGGAATTACATGGGATGAACAAGCAGAAATCAGCCAGTATGTTGACATTTATAGTCTCTGGGCATCTCTCATTTTTCCTTTGCCCTCATGTTTTGTTTCATTGTCCTATTATATGCATCAATGCTATTTGCTTCAGCCATTCCCTGTGATAGAAAGTCAAATATTCTCACCAATCTTTGGGCAAGAAAGATTGAGCTTAAAATCTGTTTGATTTTTCAGTGGTAGTCAGTAACAAAGTAGTTGAAATATCCTAAATACAATTCATGTTTTATGCTTGCATCCATCTGTTTGGGCTAGGTTTAACTCCAGATCAGAGGGTCTGTGTGTTGCCAAAATACCATCTCCATCCATTGAGCTTCTGAGATATTGCTCTGTTATGTCACTAGGTGGTGCCAGTAGAATGTGAAAAACCAAAGTGAAGATGATCTTAATAAATTGTTATCTAATGTGTGCCAGGAATACTCAATTTGAGAAGTCACGTAGAAGACTGATCAAAAGTATTCAAACAATAATATGGGAAATGTTGAACCTTTAGAAAAATAAGATTGGATAAGAATAGAGACAATAGAATGAGTTTTTTTTCCCCAATTCACTGAAGCTTAAGGCTCTGTAGTTTATGGTGTCTAGCTGTGTTATAGTTAACATTTGATCTATTCTACCTCTGAAAAGAAGACACTACTTTTCTACCTCTATGAAAACATTGTTAGAAATTTTTTGTAAAAATTTTCACAATTTATAACAAAGCAGTTGTAGGCATGATAGCTATGACTAAATAAAAAATTATGTGCATAACAAGGTTCTGAAATGAAAACAGAAAATGCAGCAAATATTCATTAGTTCTGTAAAGAGACAATGTTTCAAGTTTGCAATATCAGAAAATGCTAGAAAAATCCAAGCAGCAACTGGGAAAAGGAAACTCATTTAATATTTTGGTCAAAGACTGGTCAGAATATCCTTGAGTCCTCACTGAACTCTCATCGTTTAAGTTCTAGGACAGTTCTACTGAATACATTTTAAGACAATATCTGTTAACTAAATTTAAACAAAAATACTGGAGTAGGAATTCCCCAGAGTTGAACAAGAATTGATGTATTGAAAGGGAAGGTGTCTATTTTCTGCCTTGTGATGAATGTTTTAAGCATATAGGAGCTTTCCCTCATATTAGTAGCAAATGAATTTGTACATTAGCTGTAATTGGCTTCTGGTTAATTGAGTGTTGGCCTTAATTATTTGAAGTGTCTGGACTTTGAGGATGAATGGCCAATCTGAAACAATGTAAATACAGTTTTACTTCTGTCTAAATTGTATATTTTTACTGAAAGAGTTCCTGTTAAGTCAATAGAAATAGAGAATACTGGAAATACTGACCAAGACAGGTTAGCAGTTCTGTGGATGGACAAAGTTGATATTTTGACTGAAAGTCCCAACACCAAATTGAGAAGAGTTTGAGAAACACTTATTCAAAGCGCAGGGAATGGAGGGAGGGAAGGAGAGAATAGAGAGAGCTTGTGATAGGGTGAATAGTGATAGATGATGCCAAGTGGTAGCATAGTCATACAGTGGCAAACAGGCCCCTCAGCCCATCAAGTCAATGCCTAACACCCATTTGCAATGATCCTGCTCCCATTTTATTCTCTCCTTGATCCTAAATTTTACCACTCCCCTGTACACCAGGGCTAACTTATTTATCAGCCTGTTATACAAAACACAGGGTAAGGGAGAGTTGGCTCTTTTGGAATGCAAAAACAGTATAATAGAAATAAATTGGCAGAATAAGGCTTCTCACATGGCATTGCAATTGCTACCCTTACCCCCGACTCAACCTGCAAGTTAGCCTTTAAGGAATTCTGTATGAGGGCTCCCAAGTTCTTTTCTATCTGATTTCTGAATTTCTTCCACATTTAGAAAATAGTCTATGCTTCTATTCCTTCTAGCAAAGTGCATGACCATACACTTTCCTACACTATGTTGAATTTGTCACTTATTTGTCCATTCTCCAAATTGTCTAAGTCATTCTGCATACTCAACACTACCTTGCCCCTCTATCTATCTTTGTATTGTCTGCAAACTTGGCCACAAAGTCATCAATTTCATTTTCCAAATCTAAAAAGAAGCATTCCCAATACTGACCCGTGCAGACACCTATAGTCACTGCCATCCAATCAGAGAAAAGCTCCTTTTGTTCCCACTCTTTGCCTCCTACCAGTCAGCCAATCTTCTATTCACATCTGTGTCTTTTTAATATCATGGGCCTGTAATACTATGGTCTCTTTTTGATTAGCCTCATGTGGTGCCTTGTCAAAGGCTTTCTGAAAACCCAAGTAACATCCACTGACTCTACTTTGTCTATCTTGCGTGTTATTTCTTCAAAGAATTCCAACAAATATGTCAGGCAAGATTTCCCCTTAAGGAAATTTTCCTGACTTTGGCCTATTTTATCATGTGCCTCTAAGTACCCTGAAACCTCATCCTTAATGGATTCCAACATCATCCCAACAACTGAAGCCAAACTAACTGGCCTATAATTTCCTTTCTTTTGCCTCACTCTCTTTTTAAAGAGTGGGGTGATATTTACAATTTGCCAGTCATTTGGGACCATTCCAGAATGTAGTGATTCTTAAAAGATTACTAATGCCTCCACAATCTCTTCATCTACCTCATTCAGCACCCCTGGGTGTAGTCCATCTGGTCCAGGATTTCTTACCTATCTTCAGATCTATCAGCTTCCCAAACACCTTCTCCTTAGTAATACCAAAAGCACTTACTTCAGTCCCATGACGCTCTTGAATTTCAAGCATACTGCTCATATCTTCCACAGTGAAGACTGATACAAAGTACTTAAGTTTGTATACAATTTCCTTGTCCCCTAGTTCTACCTCGCAGCGTCATTTTCCAGTTGTTTGACATGTATTCTCACCTTTCTCTTACTCTTTATATATCTGAAAAAGCTTTTAGTATCCTTTTAAGTTATTGGCTTGCTTACCTTTGTATTTCACCTTTTGCTCCTTGCTTTTTCAGTTGCTTTCTGTTGATTTTTAAAAGCTTTCCAGTCTTCTAGCTTCCCACAAACATTGTTTAGAGCATCTACTTGTATAACAACTGCCCCATCCTCAGCCCTATCACTGTGGTTCCCAATCCTCTGCTAAATTAAACCCTCCCCAACAACTCTAGCAAACCCACTCTTAAGGATATTGGTGTCCATTGAGTTCAGGTGCAACTTTTTGTGTTGACAGCCTTCAGCCTGACTGGTGTAAGAGCTACCATTAAATCAGGAACAAGACAAATTCTGCAGAGCAGAAACTTTTACTCCACCCTTTCTCACCATCTCTGTAATCCTTCTATCTTTCAATACACTTAATTAAGGGACTTGACCTGAAATTTCGACTGTCCATTTCCCTCTGCAGATGCAGCCAACTTTCTCCTGCATTTTGGCTGTTGCTTGTGATAAGCTTTGGAGCAATGAAAAAAGGCAAACAGTAACATTGGAGAAGATGTGGAATGCATTATTTGAGTGACAAGCATCTTGGAGGCTGGATCAACCTTGCAGCTGTAAGGAGAAGGAAAGGAAATGGGCAGCAAGTGCAGAGTGCTCCTATGGCCATTCTCCTCAATAACAACTTTGGATACTGTTGAGTGGGCAATCCACCGGGTGGAGCCACAGACACCTGGTCTCTGGTGCTGTGGCTCAGAGGTGAAGAGAGGTGATGTGGACTGCAATGGAGACTCCATTGAGGAACAGAGATGAGATTCTGTGTTTGTGATAGAGGCACCCGTATGAAGTGTTGCCTTCCAGTTGTCAGGGTCAGGGCCCTATCTTAGACTGGATCCATGGCATTCTGAAGTGGGTGTGTGAGTAGCCAGAAGTCTTGACACCATATTGGCAACAATGACAGGTCGGAAAGCTGAGGAGGTCCTGAAGAGTAAAATCCAGAATTGATTAGAAAGCTTAAGGTAAAGGAATCTTTAAGGAACAGTGATCATAATATGATAGAGTTCACCCTGCAATTTAAGAGGAGGAAGCTAAAGTCAGTATCACAGTGGGGTAAAGAGGAATTACAGAGACATGAGAGATGAGCTGGCCAAAATTGATCGGAAAACAACTATAGCAAGGATGATAGAGCAGCAATGGCAATCTGGGAACAATTCAGAAGGCACAGGATATGCACATCCCAAGAATAAAGAAGTGTTCTAAAGGTGGGATGACAAAACTGGCTGACAAAAGAAGTCAAAGCCAACGTAAAAGCCAAAGAGATGGCATATAATAGAACAAAAATTAGTGGTAAATTGGAGGATTGGGAAGCTTTTAAAAACCAGCAAAAGGCAACTAAAAAGTGTCATTAAGAAGGAAAGGCTAGAATATGAAAGTAATCTAGCCAATAATATTAAAGAAGAAACCAAAAGTTTATTCAGATATACAGTATTAAAATGAGAGGAGAGTAGATATTGGACCACTGGAAAATGATACTGGAGAGATAGTAATGGACAAGGCAATAGTGGATGAACAAATTAAGTATTTTGCATCAGTCTTCACTGTGGAGGACATTAGCGGTATGCCAGAAGTTCAAGAATGTCAGGGGTAGAAGTTTCTGGTGTTGCCACTACTAGGGAGAAGATTCTTGGGAAAATGGAAGGTCTGAAGTTAAGTCATCTGGACCAGATGAAGTACACCCCAGGGTTCCATTAGACAGATTCAGCATGGATTCAGAAAGGAGGGAGTTCCTGTTTGACAAAGTTACTGGAGTTCTTTGAGGACATAATGAGTGTAATGGATAGAGGGGACCAGGAAGATGTTGTATACTTGGATTTCCAGAAGGTGTTTGATAAGGTGCAGCGCAAGAGACTTATAAATAAAATACAGATGTATGGAGTCGTAGGGAGTGTATTGGCATGGATAGTGGATTGATTAACCAACAGAAGGCAGAGAGTCGGTATAAATGGGTGTTTCTTTGGTTGGCAGTCTGTGGTGAGTGAGGTGCCGCAGGGGTCGGTGCTAGGCCCATGGCTGTTTACCATTTACATTGATGATTTGGAAGAGGGGACTAAGTATAGTGTAGCAAAATTTGCTGATGACACTAAACTGAGTGGAAAAGCAAATTGTGCAGAGGATGTGGAGAGTACAGAGGGATGTAGATAGGTTAAAAGTGGCCAAGGTCTGGCAGATGGAATACAACGTTGGTAAATGCAAGATTATTCACTTTGGAAGGAATAATAGAAGAGCAGATTACTACTTAAATGGTGAAAGATTGCAACATGCTGTTGTGCAGAGGGACTTGGGAGTGCTTGTGCATGAATTGCAAAAGTTGGCTTGCAGTACAACAGGTTCTTAAGAAGGCAAAGGGAATGTTGGCTTTCATTGCTGGAGGGATTGAATTCAAGAGCAGGGAGGTCATGCTGCAACTATACAGGGTACTAGTGAGGCCGCACCTGGAGTACTGTGTGCAGTTCTGGTCTCCATACTTGAGGAAGGATATACTGGCTTTGGAGGCAGTGCAGAAGAGGTTCACCAGGTTGATTCCAGGGATGAAGGGGATTAACCTACGAGGAGAAATTGAGTCCGCTTGGGAGTTCAGAAGAATGAGAGGGGATCTTATAGAAACTTACAAAATTTTGAAGGGGATAGATAAGATAGAAGTAGGAAAGTTGTTTCCATTGGTTGGTGAGACTAGAACTAGGGGACATTGCCTCAAGATTCAGGGGAGAAAATTTAGGACTGTTTTTCCCAGAGAGTGGTGAATCAGTCAAATTCTCTGCCTAGGGAAACAATTGAGTCTTCTTCACTAAAATATATTTAAGAAACAGGTTTTTACATAGTAAGAGAATTAAGGGTTATGGAGAAAAGGCAGGTTGATGGAGCTGAGTTTACAGACAGATCAGCCATGATCCTATTGAATGGTGGGGCGGGCTCGATGGGCCGGATGGCCTACTCCTGCTCCTATTTCTTATGTTCTTGTGTTCTGAAAATCGTGTCTGAAGAGATTGTTGAGGCATTAGTAATGATCTTTCAAGAATCGATTGATTCTGGAATGGTTCTCGAGGAATGGAAAATTGCAAACATTACCTCACTCTTCAAAAGGGGAGAGAGGCAGAAGAAAGGAAATTATAGGCTAGTTAGCCTGACCTCAGTAGTTGGGAAGATGTTGGTGTCAATTGTTAAGGATGTGGTGTCAGGATACTTGGAGGCACATGATAAAATAGACTAATCAGCATGGCTACCTTAAGGGAAAATCTTGCCTGACAAGTCTGTTGGATTCTTTGAAGAAATAACAAGTGGGATAGACAAAGAATTGGTGGATGTTATGTACTTGGAATTTCAGAAGGCCTTTGACAAGGTGCCACATACAAGCTATGAGCCCATGGTACAGGAAATATTCTAGTATGAATTGGCAGGAGGCAAAGAATGGGAGCCTTTTTTGGTTGGCTGCTGGTGATTAGTGTTCCATAGGGCTTTGTGTTGGGATAGATTCTTTTTGTGTCAACGATTTCGATGTTAGGATTTGTGACCAAAGATTTGATACAAAGATTAAGTGGAGGGGCAGGTAGTTTTGAGGAAGCAGAGTCTACGGAAGGTCTTAGACAGGTTAGGGAAATGGGCAAAGAAGTGACAGATGGAATAAAATTTATGGTGGTGCACTTTGGTAGAAGAAATAAAAGTGTAGACATTTTCCAAATGGAAAATTCAAAAGTCGGAGGTGTAAAAAGACTTGGGAATCTTTTTGCAGGATTACCTAAAGGTTAACTTAGGTTGAGATGGTGGTGAGGAAGGCAAATGCAACGTTAGCATTCAGTTAGAGAGGACTAGAATATAAAAGCAAGGATGTAATGTTGAGCTTGAGAAAGCACTCGTGCGATCTCACAGAGTATTGTGAGCAGTTTTGGACCCCTTGTGCAAGAAAGGATGTGCTGACATTGGAGAGGGTTCAAAGGAGGTTTACAAAAATGATTTCAGGATTGTCATATGAGGTTTATTTGATGGCTCTAGGCCTCTACTTACTGGAGTTTAGTAGAATGAGGGCTGACCTCACTGAAACCATGAAAAAATGTTGAAAGGCCTTGATAGAGTGAATGCCTCCTATGGTGAGAGCATCTAAGACTACAGGGGACAGCCTCAGAATAGACGGACACCCAATTAGAGCAGAGATGAGGATGAATTTCTTTAGCTAGAGAGTGGTGTCTGTGGAATTTGTTGCCACAGGCGTCTGTGAAGGCCAAGTCATGAGTATATTTAAGGCAGAGGTTGATAGATTATTGAGTAGTCAGTGCGTGAAGGGATATGGGGAGAAGGGAGGATATTGGGTCTGAGAAGGAAAATGGATCAACCATGATGAAATGGTGGAGCAACCTCGATGGGCTGAATGGTCTATTTCTGCTCCTATGTCTGATGGTCTAAATAATAAACAGGAGAATGCCGTTCCATACAATCTTGCCTGACTTTTTTTTGGCTTCTGCACTGCTTTCTGCACTGACCCTGTAGCTTAATACCCAAAAAATATATAAGGTATTACCTGGAATATATGCAGTGACTGATCCTCCTAAGCACCTGGAATAGAAAGTTCCAAAGATTTGTTGCCTTCTGGGTGAAACAATCCTTATTTCAGTCTGAAATGGCAGATTCCTTTTGCTGAGACTGTTACTCCAGGTTCTAGGTTAGATTAGATTCAACTTTATTGTCATTGCACCGAGTACAGATACAAAGCCAATGAAATGCAGTCAGCATCTGACCAGAAATGCAAAGAATAGTGTTATTTACAAAATAACTGTGAATAAAAGGTAAGTGCTACAGCACACAAGTATAAAAGTACTGAGACAGTACAACATGGCTGCAATACTGCTTAGCGCTGTGATGAGAGGTTCAGCAGGGTCACAGCCTCAGGGAAGAAGCTCTTCCTAGGCCTGCTGGTGCGGGAGTGGAGGCTCCTGTAGTGCCTACCGGATGGGAGGAGAGTAAAAAGTCCATGGTTAGGGTGAGATGCATCCTTGATAATGCTTTTCACCCTGCCCAGGCAGAGTTTATGGTAGATGTTCTCAATGGTGGCCAATTGGGTGCCAATAATCCGCTGGGCAGTTTTCACCACCCACTGGAGTGCTTTGCAGTCCGATACAGGACTATTGCCATATCACACTGAGATGCAGTTGGTGAGTATGCTCTCAATGGTACAGCGGTAAAAGTCCGTCAGTATCCTGGGACAGAGGTGAGCTTTCTTGATGCTCCGCAGGAAATAAAGGCGCCGTTGCGGCTTTTTGACCAGGATTGAAGAGTTCAGGGACCAGGTGAGATCCTCGGAAATGTGGACACCAAGGAATTTGAAGCTTGATGCATGCTCCACTACAGCTCTGTTGATGTAGATGGGGACGTGAGTGTGGCTCCTTGCATACCTGAAGTCCACAATGACCTCGGTCTTCTGGGTGTTAAGGGCCAGGTTGTTGTTGGTACACCATGTGGCCAGGTGCTGGACCTCGTCCCTGTAGGCCGTCTTGTCATCCTCTCTGATCAGGCCAACCACCGTGGTGTCGTCTGCGAACTTGATTATGGCGTTAGAACCATGTACAGGAATGCAGTCGTAGGTGAAAAGGGAGTACAGAAGAGGGCTCAGCACACAGCCTTGAGGCTCACCGGCGTTCAGGGTGAGAGTGGAGGAGGAGAGGTTGTCTAATTAACTGATTGGGGTCTGTTAGAAAGTTCAAGGTCCAATTGCAGAAGGATGAGCTGATACCAAGCTGGCGAAGTTTGGCGATCAGCTTGGAGGGGATCACAGTATTGAATGCCGAACTGAAGTCAATGAACAGCATTCTGACATAAGAGTTGGGCTGTCCAAGTGGGTCAGGGCAGAGTGAAGTGCCCTGCTAGACTCCACAGCCAAAGGAAAACATTTGCCTTGCATCTACCCGGTTAAAGAATTGTGTATGTTTCAATAAGATTGCCCCCCTCTTTTTCTTAAACTCAAGAGAAAATATAATTAATTTCTCCAATGCCTTTTCTGCCCACTTCTTGGTTTCTCATTCATGCTAGGTTTTTTTTCCTATTGTGAGGCTTAACTTTAACAACCTACTCAAGTAAGCAAGCAGTTCACCCAAATCAGGCAGTATTGGCATAAGTGGCTGAACATCCTCCTACTCCTAGTTTTGTGTTTAATCAATGGAGCTTTTCTTCTCCCAACATACTATTTGCTGTGTGTTCAAGCATAGAGGGCATCCTGTTCAAGATATCATTAAGATCGAGATCATTTCTCAACTTCATAATGACATTTTAACCTCAGTTTTCATTGGTAAATTGGTTTATTGTCACATGTATCAAGGTACTGTGAAAAAATTTGATCTGATTGCCATTCATACAGATAACTTCAGCAAATCAGAGCCTTACATAACATAGAGAGCTACAGCACACTACAGGCCCTTTGGCCCACAACATTGCACCGACCATGTAACCTACTTCAGAAACCACCTAGAATTTCCCTACTGCATAGTGCTCTACTTTTCTACGCTCCATGTACCTATCTAAGACTCTCTTAAAAAACCCTATTGTATCCACCTCTACCTCCTTTCCTGGCAGTGCATTCGATGCATCCACCACTCCTGTGTGAAAAACTTACCTCCGGCTTGTACCTACTTCTAAGCACCTTAAAACGAACCCCCTTCGTGTTAGCCATTTCAGCCCTGCGAAAAAGCCTTTTGCTAAGCACACATTCAATGCCACTCATCATCTCATACACTTGAGGTAGTACAAAGGAGAAACAATAATCCTGAATAAAGTGTTACAGTTGCAGATAAAGTGCAGTGCAGGCAGGCAACAACGTGCAGCGCCATGACAAGATAAATTGTGAGGTCAGGAATCCATCTTACTGTACTTGGAGATCATTCAATAATCTTGTAGCAGCCTGGATACCTAGAACAATACATGAGGCCTTGGCCTACAATGTTTGCACTGAACACAGGTAGAAGAGAATTAAACTAATTTTCTTTTCCTGTACATGATCCAGATCACTGTTCCCTCCAAATTCATGTGTGTCTCTAACAGCCCTTTAAGCACGACTGTCGTACCAACTTCCACCACTCCTGGCGGCTCATTCCAGGAACCTGCCACTCTGCTCTGCCAATCCTCCTTTAAGTCTTTCCCCTCACTTTAAATACAGCCTTGACATTTCCACACTGAGAGAAATATTTTGATGATCTACAATATGCTTCTCTTGCTCTTATGAAATTGTATCAGGTCTCCTCTCAACCTTGGATTCTTAAGAGAAAACAACCCAAGTTGTCCAACCTTCCTGTACAGCTCATGCCCTCGAATCCAGGCAGCATCCTGGTAAACCTCTTCTGCACCCTTTCCAAAGCTTTCACTTCCATCTTGTAATGCTCCTTGGTGCAAACATTACTCCATATAGAATGATTCCCAGTAATCTCCAAAGGAACGTGCATTTACATTGCTTGGAAATCATAACAGTCCAGCAATATCAAGGAATGGTGCCAGTCTGACAGTTGTGTTTGTATGGAATTACATAAATTCCAATGTACAGTTAACATTTCAGAGATGTTAGGGACAGCGTTAACTGAGGAAGGATCTGAAAAGAGCTGAACAAAATTAAATGTATTGGGAGGCTTTGGGAATATACATTTTACAAATTGTTTTCTTTGAGTTTCTAAGAAATTTCTCTTCCGTTATTATTGCATAGGTAGAGCAGTGGGAATGGAACCCAGGATGGTGGTGTGCTCCTCTTGCAGGATGTGGGAAGTCAGGGAGACCTGCAGTGTCTCTGATGATTACATCTATGAGAAGTGCATCCGGCTACAGCTCCTCACAGACCACGTTAGGGAACTGGAAATGGATGACCTACGCATATTTAGGGGTGGTGGTGGGGTAATGGACGGGAACTAGGCGAGACAGTCACGTGCAAGTTGCAGGAGGCAGGATGCTGGGTGACAGTGCAGAGAGGGAAAGGGAATAGACAGAGAGTGCAGAGTAGCCTGCAGCTTTTCTCTCCAATGCCAGTACAACTTTTCTTAGAAATAGGGCCCTAAATTGCTCACAATACTCCAATTACGTTCTGACCAACGACTTATAAGGCCTCAGAATTACGTCCTACTATTACGTATTCTACTCCTCTGGAAATGAAAGTTAACATTGCATTTGGTTTCCTTCCCACCGACTCATCGTGGAAGTTGACCTTCAGGGAATCCTGCACAAGGACTCCCAAGTCACTCTGCACCTCCGAGTTTTGAATTTTCTCTCTATTTAGAAAATAGTCTATACCTATATTCAGTTTTTTTAAAAAAAGTGGTCCTAGCGCCAACCCCTGCAGTTCACCAGTAGTCACTGGCAGCCAGCCAGAAAAGGCCTCTTTTATTCCCACTCTGCCTCTTGCCATTCAGCAATCTTCTTTCCAGGCCAGTATCTTTCCTGTAATACCATGGGCTTGTGTGCAGTACCTTGTCTGGCAAGATTTCCACTTAAAGAAACCATGCTGACTTTGGCCTATTTTGTCATGTGCCTCCAAGTACCCCAAACCTTTATCCTCAACAATAGACTCCAACATCTTTCCAACCACTGAAGTCAGGCTAACCTGCCTATAATTTCCTTTTTCTTTCTTTTCTCCTTTCTCAAAGAGTGGAGTGACATATGCAATTTTCCAGTCTTCTGGAACCATTTTAGAATCTAATGATTCTTGAAAAGTCATTACTAATGCCTCCACAATTTCTTAACATAGAATAGTATAGCACAGTACAGGCCCACAATGTCGTTCCAACCCTCAAACCCTGCCTCCCATATAACCCCCCACCTTAAATTCCTCCATATACCTGTCTAGTAGTCTCTTAAACTTCACTGGTGTATCTGCCTCCACCACTGACTCAGGTAGTGCATTCCACTACCTCTTTCCAAACCCTGGGGTGTAATCCATCTGGTCCAAGTGGCTTATCTACCTTAAGAATTTTCAGCTCCCAAGCACCTTCTCCTTAGTAATAGAAACGACATTCACTTCTGCCCCCTGACACTCTCACAGTTATGACATACTGCTAGTGCCTTCCACAGTGAAGACTAGCACAAATTACTTAAGTTCGCCCATAATCTCTATGTTCCCCATTACTACCTGTACAGTTTCATTTTCCAGTGGTCCGATGTCCATTCTCATCTCCATATAGCATATAACTATATAACAAATCAGCATGGAAACAGGCCAACTTGGCCCTTCTAGTCCATGCTGAATGCTTACTCTCACCTAGTCCCATCTACCTGCGCTCAGCCCATAACCCTCCATTCCTTTCCTGTTCATATACCTATCCAATTTTTTTTTAAATGACGAAATTACTCCTCTACCACTTCTACTGGAAGTTCGTTCCACACAGCTACCACTCCCTGAGTAAAGAAGTTCCCCCTCGCGTTACCCCTAAACTTTTGCCCCTTAACTCTCAACTCATGTCCTCTTGTTTGAATCTCCCCAACTCTCAATGGAAAAAAACCTATCCACGTCACTATCTATCCCCCTCATAATTTTAAATATCTCTATCAAGACCCTCCTCAACCTTCTATGCTCCAAAGAATAAAGACCTAACTTGCTCAACCTTTCTCTGTAACTTAGGTGCTGAAACCCAGGTAACATTCTAGTAAATCTCCTCTGTACTCTTTCTATTTTGTTGATATCTTTCCTATAATTCGGTGACCAGAATTGTACACAATACTCCAAATTTGGCCTCACCAATGCCTTGTACAATTTTAACATTACATCCCAATTACTCTCCCTTTCATTCTTTATATATCTGAAAGAAACTTTTTATTTCCTCTTATATTATTGCCTAATTTACCTTCATATTTTATCTTTTGTCTCATTGGTTTTTTAGTTACCTTCTGTTGGCACAGGTTTTCAGAGCCTTACCAGGTACTCCATTGGGACCTTCCGCTTTGCGTGGGTTCACACTCTTTGAAGACAGCCTAACATCGGCCTCTGAGACGAAGATCACGGGGTCATCAGGTGCAGCAGGAATCTTCACAGCTGTAGTTGTGCTCTCCGTTTCAAAGCGTGCATAGAAGGCATTGAGTTCATCTGGTAATGAAGCATTGCTGCCATTCATGCTATTGGGTTTCACTTTGTAGGAAGTAATGTCTTGCAGACCCTGCCAGAGTTGCCGTGTATCCTATGTCTCCTCCAACCTCGTTCAAAATTGTCTCTTCGCCCTTGAAATAGCCCTCCGCAAATCATACCTGGTTTTCTGTACAGGCCTGGGTTGCCAGACTTGAATGCCACAGATCTAGCCTTCAGCAGATGATGTAAAGAGTTTGCTAGAGAGTTTAAACTAATTTGATAATGGGATGGGAACCAGAGTAATGGGTCAGTGAACAGAGCAGTTAGTATAAAATCAGATCCAAAGTGTAGAGAGATTGAGATAGGTTAGGCAGAGGAGAGGGCATAAATGCAGTCAGTTGGATGGGTTGAAGAGTGTTTACTCTAATGTGATGAACTGTGAGCATGGATCAATACATGGAACAACAACATTGTGGCCATTAGAGACTTAGCTTTAACATGGGCAGGAATGGCTGCTGGATGACCTAGGGTTTGTATGTTTCAAATCAAACAGGTAAAATAAGTGGAGAAGTGGCATTGTTAGGGATAGTGTCACAGTTGCCGAAAGGGAAGATGTCATGGAAAGATTGTCTACTCAATCAGTGTAGATGGAAGTTGGAAATAGGAAGAGAACAATCATTTTATTGGGGTATTCCATGGACCCCTCCTCCAAAAGCAACAAAGACTCAGGAGGAGATCAGTAGTCAGATTTTAAGATGCAAAAATAACAAGGCTGTTGTTATGGGTGACTTCAACTTCCCTAATACTGTTTGGTACTTCCTTAGTGTAAGAGGGATCAATGGGTCAGAATGTATTAAGTGTGTCCAGGAAGGATTCCGAACACAATATGTAGATGGGTTGAGAAGAGGAGAGGCCATACAGGATCTAGTACTAGGCAATGAGCCCAATCAGGTGACAGGTCTCTTGGTGGATGAGTATTTCATAGACAGTGACCATAACTCCTTGACCATTAGCATAGCTTTGGCTAGGGATAGGAGCAGAGAGTATGGGAAAGTAATTAGGGGAGGGATAATTTTGATGCTATTGGGCAAGAGCTTGGAAGTGTAAATTGGGGACAGATGTACAATGGAAATATCGAAGTTGTTTAGGCAGCACTCGTGTGCATTTCTGGATAAGGTTGTCCCATTGAGGCAGGGAAAGCATAGTCGGGAAATGGAACCACTTTTGACAAGAAGAAGAAGGGAGCATTCTTAAGATTTAGGAAGCAAAAATCAGGTGAGGATCTTGAGAATTATAAGTTTGCCAGGAAAACTTAAGAAGGGGTCTTAGGAGAGCTAGAAGGGGGCATGAGAAGGCCTTGGCAAGTAGGATTAAAGAAAACCTAATGTGCTCTAGTCATCCTCCTCTTTTTCACATATGTGTAGAGTGAGGGTAAGACCATTCCAGGTTAAAAGAGGAAATATGTACCTGGAGTCGGGGGAGGTAGGAGAGGTCTTTAATTAATACTTTGCTTTAGTATTCACCAGTGACACTACAGGGGTTCCCAACCATTTTTATGCCATGGACCAATATCATTAAGTAAGGGGTCCATGGACCTCAGGTTGAGAGCCCCTGAGTGAGAGGCACCTTTATGAATGTGAAGATATCATAGACCAGGCTAATATGATGGAATATGTCGAGGTTAAGAAAGAGAGTGTGCTGGAATCTTAGAAAACCATTAGGATAGTTAAGTCCCCAAGGCTGAACTGGCTATACCCCAGGTTATTATTGGAAGGAATGGAAGAGATTGCTGTGCTTCTGTCAATAATCTTTTTGCCTTCAGTGGCCATTGGAGTAATACCAAAAGATTGGATGATGTCAAATGTTATTCCTTTGTTCAAGAAAGGGAGTAGGGATAACCCTGAGAATTTTAGACCAGTGTGACATACATCAGCAGTAGGCAAACCATTGGAGAGAATTCTTAGAGACAGGATTTACGAGCATTTGGATGCAGAGGAGTCTGATTAGGGATAGTCAGCATGACTTTGTGATGGGCAGGTTATGGCTCAAGAGTATGACTGACTTTATTTGAGAAAGTGGAAAACAAATTGATAAAGGTGGAACAGTGGATATGGTGTATATGGATTTTAATAAGGTGTTTAACAAGGTTCCCTATGGTAGGCTCATTCAGAAAATCAGGAAACAAGGGATCCAAGGAAACCGCGCCTGGATTTGGAATTGTCTTGCCTACAGAACGCAAAGGATGGTAGTAGATGGAGCATCTTCTCTAATATTAGTTTCCACGGGGATTTGTTCTGGGACACATGCTCTTCTAAGATTTTTATAAATGACTTAGATGAGGAAATGGAAGAGTGGATTAGTACGTTTGCAGATGATGTGAAGGTAGTGTTTGTGAAGAGTGTAGAAGGTTGTTGTGGGTTACAGTGAGACATAGACTAGGTGCAGAGCTGTGCTGAGAAGTGGCAGATGATGTTCAATCTGGAAAAGGGTGAACTGATGTACTTTGATATGTCAAATTTGAAGGCAGAGTGCAAGATTAATGGCAGAATTCTTGGCTGTGTGGTGGAACAGAGGGATCTCAGTCCAAGTCCATCAATCCCCCAATGTTGCCGTACATTTTGATCGGATGGTTAAGAGGACATATGATGTTGCTGGTTTTCATTAGTTGGGGGATTGAGTTCAAGAGCTGTGAGGTAATATTACAGCTCTATAAAACCATGGTTAATCAACACTTGGAGTATTATGTTCAGTTCTGGTTGACTCATCATAGGAAGGTTATGAAAGCTTTAGAGAGAGAGTAAAGGAGGTTTATCAGAATGTGCTTGGATAGAGAACATGCCTTAAAAGAAATGGTTGAACAACTAGGCCTTTTCTCTTTGGAGCAAAGGTGGATGAGAGATGATTTGATAAGAGTGGGCAGCCAGTATCTTTCTCGAAGGGTGGCAATGGGAGGACGTACCTTAAGGTGACTGGAGGAAAGTACAGGGTGGAAATGTCGGAGGTGTTTTTTTACACAGTAAATGGTGGTGCATGGAATGCACTAGTGGAGGTTGTGGATGAGGCAGATATATTAGAGACATTTAAGAGACTGACAGGCACATGGATGAATAAAATGGAGGGCTAGGTGGGAGGGAAAGATTTGATTGATCTTGGAGTAGGTTAAAACATTGCACAACATCATGAGACAAACACTGCTGTAATATTCTGTGAACATAGCCTGAAGGTACTGAGACCAAGCATTCTTTCATATGACAACTCCAAAGTTGAGTAAGCAGTGGTCTGCTCAATAAATTGTAAAGGTCTTCCAGATGCCTTGTAGTAGCCCAGAGAGAAGAGCTGCTGCCTCAGAGCTCCAGAGAACAGCTTTGATCCTAACCTTCAGTATTGTGCATGTGAAGGTTGCACATTCCTCCTGTGGCAGCAAGGCTTTCCTCAGGATGGTTTGGTTTCTTCTCTTTTTTTTTCTTTTTTGTTCTTTTTTACCCAACTAATTTAATTTATTACACACACACACACACACACCCCTTTTGGTAGTGCTCTAATCAGAGCAGTACTATAGAACTGTGTATTAGTTCCTAATAGTTATTGACAATGAACAAGATCAGTGTGAACACCTTGTGCAGATAATGGACTGGGTTCATACAATGCTGTCGTCAATTGCATCCTCCAAATCTTTATTTTCATTGTAACATTCAAGATGATTGTCGATGCCTTCAAATTCTTTGTAGGTCCTAACTTGTTGACGTAGTGAAATCATTTCAATTTTCATTCCTGCCCATTTCTGGCATCTCAAGACTAAATGCTTGAAACCACAGTGAGCAAAACAGTTTTGAATTGTCTTGCTGCCTATTTCTTGCCAACTATCAGTGACAAAAATCACTGCTTTTTGAACACATACACATACACATCTAACACTATTTAAAAGCTGATTGTTATAGAATCTAACCACTACATTGTGCATGACTGATGCAAGTTAGAACCTATTTGGCAACAGTCTCCTGTCACAATTAGGTGGCAAAGAGTCCCAAATAAACAAAGGGAATCCTGGCCATTTTGTCAAATAGTTTTTGTTCTTTAAGAATTGTCCCAAATCACTAATTACCCAATTAACCTGTCACCGCAGAGATATAGCTGGTAGATATTAAGTAGTCTTTTATTCGGAGCACACACACACACACACACAAGATGACAATCTTTTGAGGTCTCGAGGTAGAAAGACGTAGAGAGGGAGAGGGAGAGATACACCCCGACCCAACATTACAGCACATTTTTATATGTTAAAGAACAAAGAGAAGAGGACAATTTCTACAGTTACAGTGCCCTTCTAGTATAGTTACAATGATGCTTCTTTTGAGTTAGATGTAGTTTTTAAATGCCTGGATCTTCCCACCAACATACCCAAAATAAGTTGCTTAGTCTCTGAGTTCTATTCATGCAGTGGGGGATTGATTGCATTCATGCAAATGCAGACATATACCAGTTAAATGGATATTCCATGATCCGAAATTTACTGTTCCAAGCTGCATTTTGAATTCAATCCACTATCCATATTCAGGCCGGGAAATTGCATGCTGAAGTTAATGCTTGCTATATACCCTAATTCCAGAATATGCCCTAGCAAACCAATAGATCAATTAACTGGAATCCACTGTATTTATATTTCTTATTGTAATTTATAGTTTTTAAAATACTGTATTGTAATGTCCTGCCGCCACTAAACAACATATTTCATGAGATATGCCAGTGATATTAGACCTGATTCTCTTTCTGATTCACCTACACCAATACCATCTGAATCGTTCGGATATTTGATCTGGTGCAGATTTGCTGGGTTGAAGGGCTTGTTTCTGAGCTGGTCTATAACTCCTGAAAAAGATAAAGATTATTTCAAAGTGTAAGTCCATTGAGGTAATGCAAAGGAAAACACAATAAAAGAATATAAATATATTTTTACAGAAAATGCACTGCAGGCAGATAATAAAATACAAGGACCGTGATGAAAAAGGTCGTAGTGTCAAGAACAGGAAAAAATCTGCAGATGCTAGAAATCCAAAAAACGCACTGAAGGAACTCTGGAAAGGAGTCGACAGTCGATGTTTCAGGCCGAAACCGTTCTTCAGGACTGGAAAGGAAGGTCAGAAGTCAGAATAAGAAGGTGGGGGCAGGGGAGGAAGAAGTATAAGGTGACAGGTGATAGGTGAAACTGGGAGAAGGTGAGGGGGCGAAGTAAAGAGCTGGGAAGTTGATTAGTGAAAGAGACAAGGGCTGGAGGAGGGAAATCTGATATAGAAGACCATGGAAGAAAGGGAAGGGAGAGGAGCACCGGAGGGAGGTGATGGGCAGGCAAGGAGATAAGATGAGAGAGGGAAACAGGAATACAGGAATACAGTGGTGAAGTTGGGCAGGGGGCAATTACTGGAAGTTCGAGAAATTGATGTTCAATCCATCGTTTAAGTGTACCCAGACAGAATATGCTGCTCTGGCAAGTTGGAATGGGAATAGGAAGTAGAATTGAAATGGATGGCTACTGGGAGTATCACTTCTTCTGATGGACAGAGTGAAAGTGCTTGGCAAATTGGTCTCCCAATCTACATTGGGTCTCACCAATATACAGAAGGCCACACTGTGAGTACCAGATACAGAATATAACCCCGGCAGACTTGCAGGTGAAGTGTTGCCTCACCTAGGAGGACTGTTTGGGATCCTGAGTGGTAGTGAGAGAGGAGGTGTAGGGGCAAGAGAGGCACTTGTTTCACTTGCAAGGTTAAGGACCATAATCGTGATCGGTGAGGAAGGATGAGTGGACAAGGGAGTTACGTAGAAAGTGGGAAAAGCTGCGGAAAGCGGGGAGAGGGAAAGATGTGCTTAATGGTGGAATTCTATTAGAGATGGTATAAGCTATGGAGAATTATACGTTGGATATGGAAGCTAGTGAGGTGGTAGGTGAGGACAAGAGGAACTCTATCGCTGAAATAGTGGTGGGAGGATGGGGTGAGGGCAGACTTGCGCAAAATGGAAGAGATGTGGGTGAGGGAAGCGTTGATGGTGGAGAAAGGAAAGCTTCTTTCTTTGAAGAAGGAGGACATCTCATTAGTTCTGAAATGAAAAGCCTCATCCTGAGAGCAGATGAGGTAGAGGTAGAGACAGAGGAACTGAGAGAAGGGGATGGCATTTTTACAAGTTTAGTGTGTGATGTCAAGAGCTCATCTTTGGAGAACTTTTGGAGAGTCTTATGACAGTGGGATAGAAGTTGTCCTTGAGCCTGGTGGTGTGTGTTTTCAACTTGTGTATCTTCTGCCTCATGGAAGGAGGAAAATATATTGTCCAGGGTGTGAGGAGTCTTTGATTATACTGGGGGCTTCCCCGAGGTAGTAGGATGTACGTACCGAGTCCATGGAGGGGAAGCTGGTTTTCGTGATAGGCTGTGCTGTCTCCACACTCTCTGCTGTTTCTTGCAGTCACAGGCAGAACATTGCCCTCACTAAACCATGATACATTTGGGTAGGATGCTTCCTATGGTGTGGTAAAAATTAGTTGGGCCAGTGGGATCTCATGTCATTTTTAAATGCATTTGCTTTTGCCACTTGGATTAAACATTGATAGACATGTGAGATTAAACTTTTAATCAAAGGCTATTCTTACCATGATAAAAGAGATAATTTGTGGTTTCGCCAAAGTTGGGTTATCGAAGGAATTTCCACCAGAAAAGAAAAAGAGTAGTGTAACCAAAGTTGTGGGTAGGGTACGTCAATTGTACTGGATAATATCAAGACCTCCAGTCAAATAATACCCTGTCACCAAATAATTGAAAAGCCATTAAGATTGAAACTTTAGCTTTCGGCTCTTCCACCCACCTGTTACGTGATGATAACTGAGAACATTCAATAGCAACTAGACAGTTATTCAGAACGTGGGTAGAAGATCATCGAGAAGGGTGAACTCTCTTTGTGTATGCAAGAATTAAACAACATAACCTATAATTGGAAAGGTTGGTTTAAAACAACCTATAGAATCTATAGGGTAAGAAAGGTCTGAACCTAGTACACCAGACTGGGAATGCACTGTAGTGATATTGTTGGTTTTATGGTGATGTGAGCAGCACAGAGGTGCAGTTAGCAGAGCTGATGCTTCAAAGCACTAGTTTTATCCTGGCCTTTGCAGCTGTCTATGTAGATTGACCAGTCGATCTTTGAGACTTTCCCAGTAGATCCCGAAAAAAATGAAAAATAAATACACAAATATTGTTGTAATGTGAGCATTATAAAAATAAGTAATACTAATAAGGATAATGGTAATATAGCAACGCTTCCATTACTGAAAGCTGTTTGTAAAGAGAGATTGTTTCCTGGTTGCAGGGTTTTAGTTCCGTTCTTTCTGCCCAGTCCGCATGTGTGTAGCTCCTCCGCCATGCACTGCGGTAGAAAAGACCGGAGGTAAAACCCCACAACCCGGAAATACTATCATAATTAGTATTACTTATTTTTATAATGCTCACATTACAACACCTTTAATTCTATGTTTCATTATTTAATTTTATTTCAACACGAAAAATAAATGAATAAAAATTCACTGTTGCACTCAGTGTGATGACTGGGGCTGAATACTTTCTGCTAGGTCCCTGAAATTTGGCTCATAACTAGGCAGCCAGTTTGAGACAGTCTGTGAGGTGTCTGTCAGTAAGACAGCTCCACAGATGTAGTAGTGAGGTGGCCACTTTAACTCATATGTTTTGGTCTTGTATAAAGCTAGACAATTTTTGGAGAGATGTTTTTAAAACATTATCAAAAGTCTTGGATCTGGACCTACAACCTAATTTACTTACGACAATATTTGGGATTACCCCATCGAAACCAGGAAATATTCCTGTTTCTGCTCAACGTATAATAGCCTTTTCAACTTTATTGGCTAGGAGAGCCATTTACTGAAGTGGAAGGATTCTAATCCACCTACTGTCTTTTATTGGCTTTCCTCCATTATGTCTTGTTTAAGTTTAGAGAAAATAAGAAGTCAGACATTTGATACATCCTTTAAATTTGAGCAAATCTGGCGACCTTTTATTCAATATTTTCATTTAATTTGATTTATTACTCTTCCAATTTTTTTTTTTGAAGTTTTTGATTTGATCAGAAAGTTTTTCTTTTTTTTTTGGTCGTATCCTCAGAATGGACTGCCCAGTCCCTTGTTTTTTTCTTTTTCTTTGTATAGTGTAGTGGGTTTTTTTCTTCATTTAACATTCAACGTTTTTGCTTTCCTCTTCATGAACTGATAAGAGGAGAATTGCTGTTTTCTTTTTTATTATATATTATATACTAACTTAACACTATGTATGATTTTGATAATGTCTATTTTAATCTCTGTTTGTATTGTTATTGATATATATATTTGAGATAATGCTCCCCTTGTCTGTATTTATGTTCCTTTTAAAATAATAAAACGATTAATAAAGAAAGAAGAAGACAGCTCCTGTACTTAGCTTTCATAATTTTCATCTGTTGCAGCACAGTGCCCTCACAAACCTCCTGACAGACTGAATATTTGAGTGGACAGTTTCCTTTGTTGGAATGAATGTTGAATCTGCCACGTTCTTCAGGTGTTTTGTATTGGTAAATTGTTACTTAGACAATAGTATAAGTTTCAGAGGTACGCAAGATATTGACATCACTGTTTTTTATTTCCCAGTTCTTTTACATTTGGGGAATGTTGGAATTTAAAGGGGGAGAAGGGTGAGCATCATAAAGATAAGTTAATACCTATTAGGATAATGGTAATATAGCAATACTCCCGCTACGAAAAGCTGTTTGTAAACAGAGGTTGTTTCCGGGGCTGCAGGGTTTTACTTTCGGTCTTTTCTGCGCATGTGTGTATAAGCCCCTCTGTCACATTGGTTTTGCCGTCCCAGATAAAGTTGGTCCTTTGGACATGAAGTTGTCGAGTGGTCCTTTTTCAAAGTAGAAGTTACTACAAAAGGTATGAAGTATTGTAATATTCTTAAAGAAAGACAGCTATGGCCTGTTTAATATGCTAGCTACAGTGTTTTCTTGGTTGAATTAATTTGAAAGTTTGACAAAAGCATTTTATGTAATTCAAATACAATTAGCCCAAATAAAAGACCTCAAGTTGGAAGTACAATCTGCGTTGTTTTTTCTCTAAACGATTTGGTGGGTAGATCTTGCCTTTCACTAAGGCCGAGATAGGGGATCTTGGGCTTAAAAAGGTTGGCGACCACTAATGTAGAGTTTGCACATGCTCCCTGTGACTGTGTGGGCTTCCCCGGGTGCTCTAGTTTTCTTTCACATTCCAAGGATGGCTGGCTGTGGCTATTGTAAATTGCCACCTAGCCTTGAGGGGTGGTGATGATTCTTGAAGGGTGGTTCTTCGCTTGCAAAGATCAGGAGGGACAAAACTTCCATCTCCGTAGGACCCTTCTTCTTGCCTGTGCTGCGTAGGTTTATAGTGAGGATTGGTCCACTCTTTAGGCTGGGGATGTTCCATAAAAACGTAAGAAATAGGAGCAGGAGTTGGCCATCTGGTCAATTGAGCCCGCTCGCTATTCAATAAGATCATGGCTGATCTGACCATGGACTCGTCTCCACCTACCCGCCTTTTCCCCACAACCCTTAATTTCTCTACTATGCAGAAATCTATCCAATAGCACAGCGAGCTGCAACGACAACAAGGCTGCAGGTTGAGTACTGGAGTTTTCCTTCTCCTAGACAGACTGCTTGGTAAGGCTCATGAGTCTCATCTACCCGGGTTTGGAATCGGAGCTGTCCCTCTCCTAGACCGGCTGCCAACCAAGGCTGATGAGCCCAGCCTGCCTGCCTGGTTGTACCGCCAATCACTCGGTTGCGCCTTGACATAGAAAACGCAGGAAGACAGAGACAGCATGTGAAGGCGTTGCTATGGACACAGTAGTGTAGGACAGGCCATATGTGAGTGACCTCTTGGCAAGCCAAACAGTGGTCCTGTGGCGATCACCACACCTAGAAAGGAGAGGCTATGAAACCTTCACCTTCTTTAAGTGAGCAGGACATCCAGCCCAGGACTCACCCGTCCCCAGATATTAAACTGATAAGAACAGATGCTACACCTGATTTCAGCCAAAAGGCCGAAGCATAGATGGATGTGTTTAAGTTTATGAGCAGAGGAAAGAGGGTGGGTTCCAAGAAACATAACAAAGGATGAGGATTGGTGGATTCGCTCTGAGTGCCTGCAGAGCTCTGATAGACTAAATTTACCCAGTCGAATAAAATATGAAGAAAATATATCCTTTACAGGACTGTGAGGTAATGTATTGTTGTAAGATCCAGAGCTGAAGGAAGACATTGAGGATTGTAGGGTAAAGTTGAGTGTTGTAGTGATATTCAGCACTGGATTGATAGCAGCTGGAATTGCTAGCACCCACTTATACATCGGGTGGCATAACGCTTTACAGTACCAGCAATCCAGTTTCATTTCCTGTTGCTACTGTAAGGAGTACGTACCTTCTCCCTGGTACTGGTTGGTAGGTTAATCAATCATTGTAAATTGCCCTGTGATTAGGCTAGGATTAAATTGGGGGATTGCTGGGCGGCCTAGCTCAAAGAGCCAGATGGGCCTATTCCGCACTCTATCTCGGAGTTACAAAATACACGTGGACTAAGATGTTAACTGTCCTGTGCTATCACCAGTGGGATCATCCGTTGATCTGCCACCTGTCTTCAGGAGTTTCGGCCCGCTTATGATCAAGACTCCTTCGAGGTGGTGGGCCAGCAGTGCTAAAGCACCACCTCCCACTGGTGAGCTTAAAAACTTGGCATCTGCCTCTATCAGAGTTGTTGGTCACTTCCATCCAACAGATAGTCTACTCTTCAGATGTCTATGCAACTTCTGAAGGGTTTGCAAAAGATGTATACACTGTCTGACTATCTGCCCCTCTAGACATACTTGGTCCACACCCATGCTGATCCTTTCTCTGCTGCCTCTGCTACAGCCCTGCTGGTTGACTTGATCTCTCTTCTAGTGAAGCCAAGGTCACGCAGCCACTTCTGGAAAGTGAACGCAATAAACCCACGGTAGCCTACTTCGAATGGATAGCATGAGACCTTCCACCCTCTGTCTCTGCACTCTGATCTTAATTCTGCATACTTGGTTAACTTGCGCTCATGGGCTTCATCGATGTTGTCTTCCCAGGGGACTGTGAGTTCACCAATAACCACTTCTCTACTGATGTCAGACCATACGATTACATCTGGACGCAATGTTGTGAAAGCTATTTGCTCCGGGAAACTGCCTTTCCCATCCAGGTCGGCCTTGACACACCAATCATTGGCTGAAGAAAGTATGCTTGATCGTGAGCCTGTGCTGTACACCCTTGACTTGGAGCCTTCTTTCACAAATGATATGTGATGTTCTGTGCAACGTGGGGCATAGTCATAGTCAAAGTCATAGTCATAGTCATACTTTATTGATCCCGGGGGAAATTGATTTTCGTTAGAGTTGCACCATAAATAATAAATAGTAATAAAACCATAATGGAATTATGATGTAGTGGCCATTACAGAGACTTGGCTGGCACCAGGGCAGGAATGGATTCTCAATATTCCTGGATTTCAGTGCTTTAAAAGGAATAGAGAGGGTGGAAAAAGGGGAGGAGGGGTGGCATTACTGATCAGGGATACTATTACAGCTACAGAAAGGGTGGGTAATGTAGCAGGATCCTCTTTTGAGTCAATATGGGTGGAAGTCAGGAACAGGAAGGGAGCAGTTACTCTACTGTGGGTATTCTATAGGCCCCCCTGGTAGCAGCAGAGATACAGAGGAGCAGATTGGGAGGCAGATTTTGGAAAGGTGCAAAAATAACAGGGTTGTTATCATGGGTGACTTTAACTTCCTTAATATTGATTGGCACCTGATTAGTTCCAAGGGTTTAGATGAGGCAGAGTTTGTTAAGTGTGTCCAGGACAGATTCCAGTATGTGGACAGACTGACCAGGGGGAATGCCATACTAGATCTAGTACTGGGAAATGAACCGGGTCAGGTTCAGATCTCTCAGTGGGTGAGCATCTGGGGGACAGTGACCACCACTCTCTGGCCTTTAGCATTATCATGGAAAAGGATAGAATCAGAGAGGACAGGAAAGTTTTTAATTGGGGAAAGGCAAATTATGAGGCTATAAGCCTAGAACTTGCGGGTGTGAATTGGGATGATGTTTTTGCAGGGAAATGTACTATGGACATGTGGTCGATGTTTAGAGATCTCTTGCGGGATGTTAGGGATAAATTTGTCCCGGTGAGGAAGATAAAGAATGGTAGGGTGAAGGAACCATGGGTGACAAGTGAGGTGGAAAATCTAGTCAGGTGGAAGAAGGCAGCATACATGAGGTTTAGGAAACAAGGATCAGATGGGTCTATTGAGGAATATAGGGAAGCAAGAAAGGAGCTTAAGAAGGGGCTGAGAAGAGCAAGAAGGGGGCATGAGAAGGCCTTGGCGAGCAGGGTAAAGGAAAACCCCAAGGCATTCTTCAATTATGTGAAGAAAAAAAGGATGACAGGAGTGAAGGTAGGACCGATTAGAGATAAAGGTGGGAAGATGTGCCTGGAGGCTGTGGAAGTGAGCGAGGTCCTTAATGAATACTTCTTTTCAGTATTCACCAATGAGAGGGAGCTTGATGATGGTGAGGACAACATGAGTGAGGTTCATGTTTTGGAGCATGTTGATATTAAGGGAGAGGAGGTGTTGGAGTTGTTAAAATAAGTTAGGACAGATAAGTCCCCGGGGCCTGACGGAATATTCCCCAGGCTGCTCCATGAGGTGAGGGAAGAGATTGCTGAGCCTCTGGCTAGGATCTTTATGTCCTCATTGTCCACGGGAATGGTACCGGAGGACTGGAGGGAGGCGAATGTTGTCCCCTTGTTCAAAAAAGGTAGTAGGGATAGTCCGAGTAATTATAGACCAGTGAGCCTTACGTCTGTGGTGGGAAAGCTGTTGGAAAAGATTCTTAGAGATAGGATCTATAGGCATTTAGAGAATCATGGTCTGATCAGGGACAGTCAACATGGCTTTGTGAAGGGCAGATCATGTCTAACAAGCCTGATAGAGTTCTTTGAGGAGGTGACCAGGCATATAGATGAGGGTAGTGCAGTGGATGTGATCTATATGGATTTTAGTAAGGCATTCGACAACATTCCACACGGTGGGCTTATTCAGAAAGTTAGAAGGCATGGAATCCAGGGAAGTTTGGCCAGGTGGCTTCAGAATTGGCTTTCCTGCAGAAGGCTGAAGGTGGTGGTGGAGGGAGTACATTCAGATTGGAGGATTGTGACTAGTGGTGTCCCACAAGGATCTGTTCTGGTACCTCTACTTTTCGTGATTTTTATTAACGACCTCGATGTTGGGGTAGAAGGGTGGGTTGGCAAGTTTGCAGACGACACAAAGGTTGGTGGTGTTGTAGATAGTGTAGAGGATGGTCAAAGATTGCAGAGAGACATTGATAGGATGCAGAAGTGGGCTGAAAAGTGGCAGAGAAATGTGAGGTTGTACACTTTGGAAGGACAAACTCCAAGGCAGAGTACAAAGTAAATGGCAGGATACTTGGTAGTGTGGAGGAGCAGAGGGATCTCGGGGTACATGTCCACAGATCCCTGAAAGTTGCCTCACAGGTGGATAGGGTAGTTAAGAAAGCTTATGGGGTGTTAGCTTTCATAAGTTGAGGGATAGAGTTTAAGAGTTGCGATGTAATAATGCAGCTCTATAAAACTCTGGTTAGGCCACACTTGGAGTACTGTGTCCATTTCTGGTCGTCTCACTATAGGAAGGATGTGGAAGCATTGGAAAGGGTACAGAGGAGATTTACCAGGATGCTGCCTGGTTTAGAAAGTATGCATTATGATCAGAGATTAAGGGAGCTGGGCTTTACTCTTTGGAGAGAAGGAGGATGAGAGGAGACATGATAGAGGTGTACAAGATAATAAGAGGAATAGATAGAGTGGATAGCCAGCGCCTCTTCCCCAGGGCACCACTGCTCAATACAAGAAGACATGGCTTTAAGGTAAGGGATGGGAAGTTCAAGGGGGATATTAGAGGAAGGTTTTTTACTCAGAGAGTGGTTGGTGCGTGGAATGCACTGCCTGAGTCAGTGGTGGAGGCAGATACACTAGTGAAGTTTAAGAGACTACTAGACAGGTATATGGAGGAATCTAAGTTGGGGGCTTATATGGGAGGCAGGGTTTGAGGGTCGGCACAACATTGTGGGCCGAAGGGCCTGTACTGTGCTGTACTATCCTATGTTCTATGTTCTATGTTCTATAAATAGTTAAATAGTAATATGTAAATTATGACAGGAAATAAGTCCAGGAGCAGCCTATCGGCTCAGGGTGTCTGACCTTCCAAGGGAGGAGTTGTAAAGTTTGATGGCCACAGGCAGGAATGACTCCCTATGACGCTCTGTGTTGCATCTCGGTGGAATAAGTCTCTGGCTGAATGTACTCCTTTGCCCACCCAGTACATTATGTAGTGGATGGGAGACATTGACCAAGATGGCATGCAACTTAGACAGCATCCTCTTTTCAGACACCACTGTCAGAGACTCCAGTTCCATCCCCACAATATCACTGGCCTTACGAATGAGTTTGTTGAGATAAGTTGTGCTGCAGTACTCTCTGCTCAACAGCTTCTGTTACAACTTTGAGAACGTTGTTATGTCTCCAAGTGTAAAGATTGACCCTGCATTCACTCAATAAAACTCTCCTTCATTCTTCATCCTTTGTGTGTAATTCCTGCTTTCATATGTTTGTACTTTATCCAGAAAGCTTCTCCCAAAATATCTTGCTTCATCAATCTCTCATTTAAATCCCTCAAGAGTCCAAGATTTTTGATCCGAGATTATTCCTCTCCAACTCCACCTCTCCACCTACCGTTCCATCTTCTGTCAGCTCCTTTAATTAAATACTCATGTCTGATAAATGCCTTGTGAATTTCTTTGACGTTGTGTTGAAGGTGCTCTGAAGATGTGTTTCTCGTTCAACTGGGAATTGAATACACTTTCACACATCATGCGTAAACTAAAGATCAAAGGGTGATACATTGTACTTTCCAACAGTATATTGCAGAAAAAGAATTTCCTTTAAATTAGGATGGGTTAAATGTGGGGAACCACAGTTTCCTCTTTCTGTTTCTTTGTAGTGGACATTTTTAAGTGCAGCAACTTTTGTATGTTTTATTATGACAGTATCTTGCAGTGAAAAGGAGACGGCATATATATTGCCTTTTAATGTGTTTAGGCATGTAGGTACAGCTTCTGAAATATGATTCTGAAAACACTTATCATGGCTTCAAAAGACCTTTATTTCAAGAAGAAATAACTTATGCTTTTCACAACATTGGAATGATTTAAAATATTTCCGGCTAATGATCGACATTTGAAAGATTTTAATGTAGGAAGTTACAAGACATTGGTTTTAATTTCTCGGAAACTTGTAAACAGCTTTCTTAACTTTGTGATGACATCATTATAATCAAATTCCAAATAAATTCACAACATTGTTTAGAGTCTCAAACTTTTTGGCATCTTTGTTAAGGTGGTAGATAGAATAATAGTTTATATTCTTTGTTAACATATTGGACATAGATACTGCTATTCTTCTTGTTAGTATTGCTAAGTACTGGTAACAAGAATAAAGAAAATGTTTATATTCTCTGAAAGCTGACTTTCAGTAAATTAATTTATCTCTTTTAATTTACTTTCAATTACACTCTTCGCTGCTTGTGGAGTTTGTCTTGGATGATTTGCCTTCCACCTATACCCACCAGTAATATGCCAGTAAAATTTCAGAAATAATTTATTTGTTCAAAACTCTTTTATATATGTTTTGTACACAAGTTAGTTATTCAAGCGACTACTGGACACCATGATTGGAACACATGTGAGTCACAATACCTTCAGGGACAAATGTTGGTCCATTTCGGAGTTGATGTGCTGGCCATTTGGCTTTAGTGAAGGACTCTTTTTATTTATCTTTTACCTCATCAAGCACGGTAAAACTCTACAAGTCATAAGCTTGACATTACAATTCATGAGCATGTTTTCTTCTCTTTCAAAGCAACTTATATTTCTGCCATTTGGATAAATGTTATATATTTAAAGTTCAAGGTATCAAAGTACATATATGTCACCATATACAACCCTGAGATTCACTTTCTCGTGGGATTACTTAGAAAATCCAAGGAATTTAATAGAATCAATGAAAGACTGCACCCAACAGAACGGATAAACAGCCAATGTGCAAAAGGCAGCAAACTGCGTAATACAAAAGGAAAGAAAAAGAAATAATAATAATAAATGAATAAGCAATAAATATCGAGATCATGAGATGAGGAGATCTGAAAAGTGAGTCCGTAGGCTTTGGGAACTGTTCAATGATGGAGCAAGTAGAGTTTGGTTCAAGAGGGGTATAACTGTTCATGAACCTGCTGGTGTGAGTCCTGAGGCTCATGTATCTTCTTCCTGATTGCAGCAGCAAGGAGAGAGGATGGTGAGGGTCATTGATGATGGATGCCAGTGCTCTGTGTAGATGTGCTCAATGGTGGGGAAGCCTTTACCCATGATGGACTGGGCTGTATCCACTATTTTTTTTATAAGGTTTTCTGTTCAAGGGCAATGGTGTTTCCATACTAGGCTGTGATGCAGCCAGTCAATATATTCTCCACCACACATCTATAGAAGTTTGTTGAAGTTTTAGATGTCATGCCAAATTTTCACAAGCCTCTGAGGAAGTAGAGGTGCAGCAATGCTTTCTTTGTTATGACACTTAGGTGCTGGGCCCAGGTCAGGTCCTTGGAAATTTTAACACTGAGGAATTTAAAGTAGCTAACCCTTTCCACCTCTGATCCCCTGATGAGGACAGGTTCATAGACCTGCATGAAAGCCTTCCAACAAAAAGCAAAACTCCTCAAGTAAAAAGGAGAGTAAACTGAAAGGGAGAATTGAATTTAGTAAAAGAAAAGGAGTTTTCAAAGAATGCAAAAAATTTTGTGAAGTCTTGTTACAATTAATAGCAATATGAACAAGAAAAATAGCAGTAACCCTGCCCAATGTATTAATAAGCAACAATGATCCTCTCCACTACTTTTAACAAAAGTGGTAAAATGTTTGGAATATGTAATGTTACTTAAGTGTTAAGTAAACAATTACAATGAAGGTTCTAACCAATGACAGTGGCAGTGAATAGCATGCTGGGAAATCTGAACTTTTTGGCAAGGATAAAGGCAGATATCAAGTAAAGTAGGTGAGTGGGGTAGAGTGGTCAGTGTGGTGATGAAAATGTAGGTTTTCAGATATAGACCCTTCTAACATGATAAATGTGGCTGCTGATCATTTCTCAAGGTGGAATATGAATGATTACAAATATTGCTTATAGATCTTCCATGAAGGTCAAATTTATAATAATTAATATTTTATCAAATGTCACATTGACTTCAATCCTTTGAGCATTGTAGGCATGCTGTGTTGGTGCCGCAATGTGTGGTGACATTTGCGGCTGCTCTCAGCCCACCCCTGCATGCGTTGGTTGTTAATGCAAATGACACATTTCTCTGTGTTTCAATGTACATGTGATGAATAAATCTGAACCCTTGGTTAGTTGATCTGTATGTTATGGTTTCCTGCTTAGCCTCTTCAAAGGATGAAGGCTGTCCTAGATCATGACACAAGAGTTCAGTTATTAATTTTGGCCACATCCTAAGCAAGATAATAAAGAGAAAACCTTTGCATTAGTGCTAAATTGTCCACATTCAGCTATTCACTGAATGTCTTTTTTTCTCATCCTCATGTGTCTTCAGCATTTACTATTTTAAGAATGAGATTTTTTTTGCAACTGAGGAGATAGAAATCAGTTTTCCTTGTTTCACTGGATACTTACACAAATCCATACATGAGACGACCATATCACAGATTATGAGCTGCTCCATTGCTTGAAGCATTGATGAGAAACAAATGGATAGACTTCTGTTCCAAAAAATATTTGAACATTCTTAAATTGTACAAACATCTTGTGTTGGAGAAAACATGCACAGAGCTGTACTTCTGTGAAAGTCAATGCAGCGTAACTCGAGTAAAGAAACCTGTGTTACCCTATGTTGGCAAACCGAATATGCTCTTATTTAATTGATTCTAGTTATTAGTATAATTCCCTGGGAAAGGTTTTACTGCTAAGGTTGCAGGGCATTTCATGTAATAGTCTTTCTGCTGGCACTGTTTGGGCTACCATTAGAGATAAGGGATGCATAGGAATGTGTGTCATCCAATCAGGAGAGTGGAACTGGGAGAAGGTTCTAGAGAATGCTGGGGGAGAAGTCTTTGTGATGAACACTGGCAGGGAGGTTGGGGTGGGGTGGGGTTGAGGTCTTTGTTAGGCGGGAGATGAGGAGAGAAGACACTGGGGAGAGCCAGCCATAGGATTCATTCTGGTGGGTAACGCAATTCGATGGAGCCCAAGGCACAGAAATCTACCAAGGATCAGTGAATAAGGCTTTTGGAAGATTTGAGTTCCAGTCTGTGCATATTTGACTGTATACTTATAATGGGCCCTTTTTGTGTTTTTTCCCCCTTTCTTTTCTTTACTAATTCCTTGGTTAAGTTAACGTTCATAAATGTAATTTCCTTGTGATTGCATGCGGTGTATGATCCGTTATTTCATGTTGACAGACGATTGCAGGGGGCAGTAAATCATACACCATTCACACAAAACAAGGTTTAAGTGGGCATGACATCCCGGTCCCACAGAATTGGTGGGACCAAAGCCGTATACACCCTAGACATATGAAGCCCGAGGAAGGTGGGTTTCACAGAGTCCAGTGGCTGTTAGTGAGGGGAGAACGAGCCGCATTTCCAGAGACACCCAGCAAAAAAGGATTTCATTGCTTTTGATGTTAGTTTGGTATTGATCCATTATTATTGTCACGCACAGAGATAGAGTGAAAAACTTAGTTTTAACATTTATGGATTTGGAGTCTTCCTTGAAGTGACATATTCTCTGTAACTGCAAGATTAACATCAATAACTCGGTCCTAATTTTAGCTTCCTCCTCACTCTGCCACTCCCTGCCCACTCTTATGACAGTTATTGCACTGGCAAAAGCAGGTTATAGTGTTACTGCGTGTGATCTTAATAACTTTTTGTGACGTGTTTAGGATAAATCTGACATCTAATTAATTACCTGATCTGATTAGGTATATTGCACAGTCAATATTTTGTTTAAGGCATCACAATAATTGCCCTTATGCTTCCAGCTCCAGAAACAGTTCAGGAATTGTCCTCTGGGTCCCCTTTTACCCATTCTCTTTTCCCCTCTTGCCCATTATCTCCTCATTTCCTTTCCCTCATGGTCCACAATCCTCTCCTATCAGATTCTTCCTCCTTCAGCCCTTTACCTCCTGCACCTCCCACCTTCTCACTTTATCTCCTCTCCCCCACCCACCTATCTTCCCCCTCACCTGGTTTCACCTATCTCTTGTCAGCTGTACTCCTTCCCCTGCCATCTTAGTCTGGCTTCTTCCCCACTTCCTTTCCAGTCCTGATGAGGGGTCTCAGAAACGTCAATTGTTTATTCCCCTCCACAAATACTGCCTGACCTTACCTCCTCCAGAACCTTGTTTTGTTCATCTGGTTTTCCAACATCTGCAACCACTTTATCTGCAGGTTTAGCAGCCTTTGTTGCACAGCTTGGAACCCAGGAAGTTTTTGTCCTGCAACAAGCAATGTAGGACACATTTTCACTCCTGTTTGCAATAGCCTGGGTCCGATTTTCATGCATTTCTTCCATAAAGTTTTACATGAGCCTTGGTAGATCATTGATTATGAAAGTTGCCATAAACCCAGAAGAGCTGGAGGGAGTTTTACAGTTCCTTGATATTTTTTGAGAGAGTACTGAGTTGGTTCAATGTTATCGATAGTATCAAAAATACGTTTGTTATACAAAAGAATCAGACATATATGGCATGAAAAAGTTATTCAACCCGTAGTGCCAATGTTCAAAGTTCAAAGTAAATTGTATTATCAAAGTATTTATATGTCACCACATGTAACACTGAGATTAATTTTCCTGCGGGCATACTCAGCAAATCTATAGAATAGTAAATATAACGGGAACAAGAGCCTGATGGTTGAGGGGTAGTAACTGTTCTCGAACCTGGTAGTGCGAGTCCTGAGTTTCTAGTACCTTCTACTTGATGGCAGCAGTGAGAAGAGAGCATGACCTGGGTGTTGAGGATCTTTGATGACGGATGCTGCTTTCCCACAACAGCGTTTCATGTAGGTGTGCTCAATGGTGGGGAGGGCGTTACCTGTGATGTACTGGGCTGAATCCACTGCTTTTTATAGGGTTTTCCATTCAAAGGCATTGGTGTTTCTATACCAGACCATGATGCAGCCAGTCAATGCACTTTCCACTACACGTCTATCGAAGTTTGTTAAAGTTTTTGATGTCATGTTGAATCTCCATAGACTCCTAAGGAATTAGAGGTGCTGCTGTGTTTGCTTTGCAATTTTTTCTTCTTTACTAATCAGCTTCGGTCTTGGTAGTGGGTTAGATTTTTTTTCATATAATAAATTTACTATGTTTCAATATTATGAATTAATCAATTTGTATGTATATAGAGTAAGGAGTTTGTATGTGCGATTCAGTATAATGTATTTGATATATTTCTTTTTTCTTGAACTCTGTATTCTCCTGTGTAGAAAATTAATAAAAATATTGAAAAAGGAATCTGAAGTTTTTAAAACATACCTTGTACATAAACAAAAATTGTTTATTGAATCTCCTTAGGGCTTGTGGCCAGCTCCACATAAAGAGAAGGCCATTTTGTGGGAAGGACAGTTTCGAGGGAGAGGTCGGTTAGTACTGTGAAAATTTGATTTGAACCAGCTAGAATTTGTGCTTGAGATTCCAAGACTTAATATAATGAAAATATCTTTGTGTCCAGTTTTCCATTTCATGAGGCTCAATTATAATTGAAAGTGTAAATAAAAACCTATCCAATAGCCACACGGTGTTCCTATTCTATCGAATCAAATCAGGTCAAGCACCGTAGAGGACAGTTTTATTCTCTATCCAGCCCAGTGTGAGAGCAATTTAACCTGTTTCACCGCCCTGCTCTCTCTGCACTAGAACCATAAAACTTACCATAACATGTGTTAGTTAAACTCTTCCGACAGTACATTGCTGATGCCTACAGGAAAATGTCATTTTATACACTTAAGGTCAATGGGCTTCACAGGCAAGAAACATATATTTAATGTGTTTCCGATTGTGATTGAGGAAAAGACTATGAAATGCCTTGGCAGCTAAATGACTATCTAACCTTTCATGAGGGAGAGGGAGAGGGATAGAGGGGGAGGTAGAGAGAGAAGGAAAGAGAGAAGGAGGGAGAGAGAGCTTTTCCAGAGTTAATAAGAATATATTTCCATTTTGGAGATTCTGAATCAGAATCAGGTTTAATATCACTGACTTATGTTCATGAAATGTATTGTTTTGTGGCAGCAGTACAATGTAATATATAATAAAAAATTATGAACTACAATAAGAGTTATATTGGCAGAAGGGAAGAAGCTGCTCCTGAAACTTTGAGTGTGTACCTTCTCCTTGATGGTAGCAATGAGAAGAGGGCATGTCCTGGGTGATGGGGGTCCTTAATGATGGATGCCATCTTTCTGAGGTATCACCTTTTGAAGGTGTCCTCAGTGCTGCAGAGGCCGGTGCCATGATGGATCTGTTTAAGTTTACCAACGTCTGCATTGTTTCCCTTTGATCCTTTGCAGTGGTCCCTCCATACCAGATGGTGATGCAGCCAGTGAGAATGCTCTCAGTGGTACATCTGTAGAAATTTGCGAGAGTCTTTGATGACATACCAAGTCTCATCAAACTCTTAATGAAATCTAGCCGCTGCCATGCCTTCTATGTAATTGCATCAATATGTTGGGCCCAGGATAGAACTTTAGAGATGTTGACACCCAGGAGCTTGAAACTGCTGATCCCTCGATGAGGACTACTGTGTGTTCTGTCAACTTCTCCTCCCTGAAGTCCACAATTAATTCCTTGGTTTTACTGCCGTTGAGTGCAAGGTTGTTGCTGCGACACCACTCAGCTAGCTGGTGCACCTCGCTCCTGTACGCCCCCTTGTCACCATCTGAGATTCTGCTAACAATGGGTGTTTCATCAGCAAGCACATAGATGGCATTTGAACTGTGCCCAGCCCCACAGTCATAAATTTTGAGAGAGTAGAGCAGCAGGCTAAGCACACATCCCTGAGGCGCACCAGCGTTGATAGTCAGTGAGGTAGAGATGTTATTTCCAATTAGAACAGAACATGATCTTCTGGTTAGGAAGTCAATGATCCAGCTGCAGACAGAGGCCCAAGTTCTGGAGCTTTTCGATCAGAACAGTAGGAATGATGGTGAGCTGCAGTCTATAAACAGCATTTGACGTAGGTATTTGTTTAGTCCAGGCCGTGTGAAGAGCTAATGTCTGCTGCGGATTTATTGTGGCGATAGGCAAATTGCAATGGGTCCAGATCCTCGCTGAGGCAGGAGTTAATTCTAGCCATGACCAACCTCTCAAAGCACTTCTTCGCCGCAGATGTGAGTACCACTAGGTGATAGTCATTAAGGCAGCTTACCCTGCTCTTCTTGGGCACTGGTATAATTGTTGCCATTTTGAAGCAGGTGGGAACTTCCAACTGTAGCAATGAGAGATTGAAAATATCTTTGAACACCCCCGCCAGTTAGTTGGTACAGGTTTACAGAGCCTTACCAGGTACTCCATCGTGGCCTGCCGCCTTGCGAAGGTTCATCATCTTGAAAGTCAGGCTGACGTCGACCTTCAAGGCAAAGATCACAGGGTCACCGGGTGCTGCAGCAATCCTCTTAGTTGTAGTTTTATTCTCCCCTTCAAAGCATGCATAAAGGGCGTTGAGCTCATCTAGGAGTGAAGCATCACAGACATTCATGATGTTGGCTTTTATTTTGCAGGAAATAATAGCCTGCAAACCCTACCAGAGTTGGCGTGCATCTGAAGTTGCCTCCAACCCTGCTCGGAATTGCTCCTTAGCTCTTGAAATAACCCTCTGTAAGTCATTCCAGAACCAAAGGCCACAGTTTAAGAATAAGGGGTAGACAATTTAGAACGGAGTTAAGGAAAAACTTTTTCACACAGAGGGTTGTGGATCTGAGGAATGCTCTGCCTCAGAAGGCAGTGGAGGTCAATTCTCTGGATTCTTTCAAAAAAGAGTTAGACAGAGCTCTTAAAGATAGCGGAGTGAAGGGATATGGGGAGAAGGCAGGAAAAAGGGTACTGATTGTGGATGATCAGCCATGATTACAATGAATGGTGGTGCTGGCTCGAAGGGCTGAATGGCCTACTCCTGCACCTATTGTCTATTGTCTATAGCTGGTTTTCTTGTATAGACCAGGGTCACCAGACCTGAACGTCACAGATTCTGCCCTCAGCAGTCTATGAACCTTCTCAATCATCTACACATTTGATTTGGGTATGTACAGTAAGCTCTTGTAGGCACACACTCATCCACACTGGTTTTAATGAAGTCAGAGACAGCTGTGGTGTACCCATCCAGAGCCAAAGATAAATCTCTAAATACAGTCCAGTCCACTATTTCAAAGCAGTCCTTCTCCTCTAGCTTCCTTGACCAAACCTTCCTGGTCATCACTGCTGGGGCTGTGGTCTTCAGATAAGAAATTCAGAGGATCGTAAAACTGGAAATGTTATATCCTTCTTTAAAAAACAGTGCAGGGATAAATCCAGTAAACACAGATCAGTCAGTTTATCCTTGGTGATAGGTGAAGCTTTCAGAACCAAGAATTAGCAGTCATCTGGCCAAGTGTAGATCGACTGGAGAAAACCAATGTAGATCTAACATAATGCAGAACACCGATCAGGTCCAGCTCAATTTTTCACAGGTAATGCACAAGAGGATTAACCAAAGTAATTTATTTTGTTGTTGTTATTCCTTTCTGCACCTTGTGACACATCGGACTGCAACCTTGCTGTTTCTTTAGCATTGTTGTCTGTTTTTATGAAGCCGAGTTGCCAGCTCTATGCTCAACCCAGCTCAGATGGGCAGCGTGCCAGGAGTCGGCCGGATTCGAACCCAAGACCACTCACCTTGAAGTCCTGGTGCGGATGCCACTGAAACACTGGCTGGCAAAAATTTCTTTTACTTCCCAATAAAGGAGAATATACATGTTCATCTTCAAATGACATAGATAGTTCTGCTGTTATAAAACAGTATGATAAGATAGACTCTTGACCTCACAATCTACCTGATTATGATGGTGCACTTTGTTTACCTGCACTGTACTTTCTGTGTGGCTGTTGCACTTCATTCTGTATTGTTATTGTTCTACTTTGTTTGACCTCAATGCACCATGTAATTATTTCATCTGTATGAACAGCTTTCAAGCCAAGCTTTTCACTGTAACTTTGTAAAAGTGACAATAATAAATCAATTCTAGTTCTAGCCATTTATCCCTAGATTTGTCAATTGGTTGAGTCAGATAATTGTTTGATTTCAAAGGTTCAAAGTTCAAATGTCCAATTCAATGTCAGAGAAATGTATACAATATACACCCTGAAATGCTTTTTCTTCACAAACATCCACGAAAACAGAGAAGTGCCCCAAAGAATGAACGACAGTTAAATGTGAGAACCCCAAAGTACCCCCCAGCTCCCCCTCCCACGTGTAAGTGGCAGCAAGGCACTGATAACCCCCACCCCCCCACCAGCAAAAAATGTGCACCCACTACCGAGCACAAGTGTGAGCTAAGCGATAGCATAGACACAGACCTTGCAGTTACCCCAAAGGTTATCGCATTTCATCTGGCTTTCAGCAAACCACAGGTTCTCTTTCTCCCTAGTAAGGGAGAAGAAGGTGTCCCCCATTTTCACAGCGACCTGGAGACATAACAACAACCCACTGGTTTACAATGTTAACAAGTCAATTTCTTCACTTTTTACAAGCTCTGTGCCAGAAGATCACAAAGATTTCGGGTCTTCGGGCCCACAGTGAAAGATTTTCCAGCCTCCCCGATGACACATGAGTCTCCTGCTGTGATAGCAACCCTCAATCCGGCCGTCTCCAGAGCCCTGAGATCTTAGGCTTCCAAACACAAGGCCGACTCTCAGGCCGAACCCTTGGCATGCCAAACATCAGCGGCCAATCCTGAAACCCCGAGAACGGATCCCATTCCCGCAAAGAACCGAAATTTCTTAGCTAATTCTTAATTTCTTAACTAAATGGACAGCCATAATTGTGGCTTGGATTCTGGGGCATAATGTGCTAATATGATGTACTGATGCATTTAAACAATGAAACAGAGTTTATCTTTGCACTGTACGATGTAAAGAAAACCTTTAGTATTGTGTGATGATACAGAGAGTTCTCATCACTTCCAAATCCAGTTAATCAGTTTCCTTATCTGATATTTTCATTTATGAGGACGACGGCTTCAAATGGAACAATTATACCACCTAATGAGATATAAATGAACACTGAAAGCTTACTAAAGCATCCTGTTGCCTCAATATAACACTGAGAAGCTTTTAGAATATAAAGAAACATAGAACTTAGAAACATAGAAACTTAGAAACACAGAAACATAGAACTTAGAAACATAGAACTTAGAAACACAGGTCCTTCAGCCCACAATGCTGTGCCGAACATGTACTTACTTAGAAATTACCTAAGGTTACCCATAGCCCTCATTTTTCTAAGCACCAAGTATCTATCCAGGAGTCTCTTAAAAGACCCTATCGTATCCGCCTCCACCACCATTGCCGGCAGCCTATTCCATGCACTCACCATTTTCTCACAAAAAACTTACCCTGACTTACCCTGCCTGAGTCAGTGGTGGAGACAGATACACTACTGAAATTTAAGAGACTACTAGACAGGTATATGGAGGAATTTAAGGTGGGGGGTTATATGGGAGGCAGGGTTTGAGGGTTGGCACAACATTGTGGGCCGAAGGGCCTGTACTGTGCTGTACTATTCTATGTTCTATGTTCTATCTCCTCTGTACCTACTTCCAAGCACCTTAAAACTGTGCCCTCTCGTGTTAGCCATTTCAGCCCTGGGAAAAAGCCTCTGACTATCCACACGATCAAAATTTTTTTTCCTCTGACCATCCCTGACTTTCTCCGATAACTCTGTAGAGGCCGATAGATTCTTGATTAGTCAGGGCATGAAGGGATATGGGGAGAAGGCAAGAGATTGAAGCCAATGGATCAGCCATGATGAAATGGCCAAATGGCCTAATTCTGCTCCTATATCATAAGGTCTTATGGACTTTAGAAAATGTAAATATTGTTAGCTCATATCCTAACTTTTAATGTTTGGCACAAAGTTTTCTGAGTTGCTCACAATGACCATCAGGAGGGGAAATGTTGTTCTTTGGGTGTGCTCTGAGAATAGAACTGAAAACTGTGTTCAGAACACTGTTCAGAGTTTCACTGTGCAAATGGCTATCATTCATATGATCATTTAATGCTGATGTTACCAATGTGGGCAAGATAAAGAATGCCAGCCAACTTAGTTACCATGTTTTTGAAATCAGATTGAAAATATGCTCCAATTATGTTTTATTCAAATTCACAATGATCAATTGCTTGAACTTACTGCTTTTATAACAAAAAAACTGAGGCTTTATAAGGCATTGGGTAGACCACATTTGGAATATGGTGAGCAGTTTTAGGCCCTTATCTAAAAAAGGATGTGCTGGCATTGGAGAGGGTCCAGAGAAGGTTCACAAAAATTATCCTGGGAATGAAAGGGTTAATATATGAGGAGTGTTTGATGGTTCTGGGCCTGTACTTGCTGGCATTTAAAAGAATGAGGGAATTTCCACTGAAATATTTCAAATATTAAAAGGCCTAGACAAAGTGAATGTAGACAGGAGGATGTCTACTATAGTGGGACAGTCTAGTACCAGAGAGTATAGCCTCAGAATCGAAGAACATCCCTTTTTAACAGAGATGAGGAGGAATTTCTTAAACCAGAGAGTAGTGGATCTGTGGAATTCGTTGCCAAGGACAGCTGTGGACTCAAAGTCATTGTGTATACTTAAAGCAAAGATTGGTGTGTAATGTATGAATCTATTTCTTTTAGAACAATGACCCCACCCGCCAAAACTAAGTATTAATTTGTTGTCTGCTCATGCGCTGTTGTTTATGCATCTGCATTGTTTTCTCTCTCTCTCTCTCTCTCTCTCTCACTGCAGTGTGAATATACCAGTTAAAGCCATCTCCCATGTGCATGCTTTTTTAAAATTGATATGTAGTTGTGCACAGACACAACATATTGGTGGTGAGTATGAATCTGAATATCAGAAAGCATCAAGAACTTCACCGACAGTTACGGCACGATTATGGGATGAAACAGAGAGAGTTAAATAGCACAGGAACACAGAAGGACCTGTGATAATCAGTGAAAGATGCGCTGAATTTAAAGTGAACATAATGTGGTGATGAAAGTCAGGAAAGTTGATGAATTTGATAGCTCTAATGAAGGCTGGGAGTCATGTATTGAGAGGGTGGAATTGTATTGTAAAGTGAACAACGTGGAAGAACAAAAGAGAGCTCCTACACTTCTTAGCATAATGGGGCCTAGAACGTAGAGTCTGTTATGTAACTTAGCAATCCCTACAAAGCCAGCAAGCAAGACATTCTTTGAAATTGTTACAATTTTACAAAATCACTGGAACCCTAAACAGCTGGTAATAGCTGAGGGATTTAGATTTTACAAAAGGAACCAGTCAAAAGATGAAAGCATTTCTGAATACAAATTTTCCCAGTACTGTGGCTTTAGAGATGGACTCTCTGATGCATTAAGGGACAGGCTTGTATGTGGCATGCATAGTGAAAACATTCAAAATGGGCTACTGTTCGAAAGAGACCTAATCTTAGAATGGTCATTGACCATTGTAAAATTATTGGAGTCTACAGCAAAGGATGCAGCAGAACTGCAGACAAGGAGGTTAGAATGTGATATGCACAAAATATCCCTGAATGATGCAAAAAAGCCAAAAATGTTATCAATGTGGCAAATCCTCCCATGATGCAAATGACTGTTGTTTCAAAGAAAAGGTCTGTAGAAAGTGTCACAGACAAGGTCACCTAGAGAGAATGTGCAAGGCAGACAAAAAGCACAACTGAGTGAAAAGTCTCAAACACAAAACAAAGCAAATGCATAAAGTTACTGAATGTAAAACAGAATCAGACAACATAGAGTCTGACCAAGGAGCACTGTCATGCCTAGAACTGCATAGCATAACCGAAGCAGATCACAACATCATCTGGATCACAATAGGTATGTCTGGTGTAAAACTGAAAATGAAGCTGGATACAGGGTTAGTTTTGTCTATAACTCCAGAGGCTGACTACAAAGGACCATTTTCAAAGCTACCATTAGAGAAGACCTCAGTGATGCTAAAGACTTACACAGGTGAAGAAGTGTCTCCCAAAGGCAAACTGAAGGGAAATGTGATATATGGAGGCCAACACACAACAGTTAGAGCTTTATGCACTGGAAAGTGAAGGGCCAGCACTTTTTGGATGTGAATGATTGAGAAAAATCCAACCAGACTGGCACTCAATCAAAGCTTTTGGTATGGCATCAACAGGAAATTGCAGCCCAAGTGGTAGAACTAACCAGAGATTGTCGCAGCCGGTTAATGCTAATGGAAAGGTGTTTGAGAAGGAAATAGATAAGCAGATTGAAGACTTGGCCCAAAGCTGTTCGGGAAGCCAAAAAGTTCAGAATGCACCCTCATAGGAAGGTTTACAGCCATAGGAGTGACCGTCATCACATGGCAAAGAATGCATATTAACTTTGCTGGGCCATTCATGTTTCTGATTGCTGTGGATACTCATTTGAAGTAGGCAGAGGTCATACCAATGAAGTCAACCACCTCAGCAAAGACAATCTCTGCTCTGAGGACTATCTTCACCAGAACAAATTTTGAGTGACAATGGACCACAATACATGTCAGAATAATTCCAACTGTTCATGAAGAAAAATGGCATCAGACATTTCAAGTCAGCTCCTCACCACCCAGCAACGAATGGGTTAGCTGAACGGTTTGTCCAAACATTCAAGAAGTCCATTAAGGTGATGGATGAGAAGGACAGTTCTCTACAGCACAAGGTGGACAACTTCCTTTTTGTGTATCGGAACTCTGTCCATGCAATGAGAAATCAAACACCTGCGATGCTGTTCATGAGCAGGAATCTGAGATCTCGCATAGACCTCCTGAAACCAGATCTACAAAGGGAAGTGCAGAATAAACGGGTCAGCCAGTTGCCAGGTGAAGCAGCAAGCAGCTTCAAGATTGGACAGGAAGTCCTAATGCACGATTCCCGAGTAGACAAGTAGACACCTGGTAGGACAGCAGCGAGAAATGGACCACTGATGTACACAGTGGATGTTGGAGATCAGACGTGGAGACGTCATGTGGAACAGATACTGGATGCTCAACCAAAGAGCACACCTGGGTCAACTGCATTCAACAAAATGGATACATTACAGTCACTGGACTTAACTCTCGGTGATGATGTCATTGGCACCAACATGACACTGGAAACCGAGAACGTTGTCTTAGACAAGGCATCTACCAAACCTGATGCCACACCACAGGTCCAGAGGCATAGTGAGAATGTATCGTTGACAAGGCATCTGCCAAACCTAATGCCACACCACAGGTCCAGTGGCGTTATCCTGTTGAAATAGAGTGCCAGCCAAAAGACTGAACCTTTAGAACTGTGAAGTTGTTATGGATAACTGTGAAAACATGTTTATTTGAAATATGCATTTATGAAAGGGAGATTGTATATTTTCTACAGAAACAGTTTAAAGGTGAATTAATCTAAAGGGGAGGAAACGTAATGTATGGATCTAGTTCTTTTACAGCAATGACCGCCCCCCCCCCCCCACCACAGCACTACGTATGATTTGTTGCCTGCGCATGAGTTGGGGTTTATGTATGCACATTGTTGTCTCTCTCTCTCCCTCTCTTGGTGCAATGTGAATACACCAGTTAAAGCTATCTCCTGCATGCATTTTTTTAAAAACCCTTACGTAGTTATGCACAGATACAACAGATTGGTTCTTGAATAGTCAGGGTGTCAAATATTACGGGGAGAAGGCAGAAGAATGAGGTTGAGAAGGTTAATAAATTCGCCATGATAGAATGGCGGAGCAGACTCGATGGACTGAATTGCCTAATTCTTTTCCTGTGTTTGTGGTCTTAATAGTTTTATGATGAAGTAGCAAAGATTAATGAATGAAATGAGATTAATACAGTATAAATATGCTTTTGATAAGACACTTGATAAGTTGTCGCTTATTTGGTTTGTTATCAAGTATATGTGTGCTGAAATGAAACCGGATACTGTATAGCACCATTGAGTAAGTAATAGGAAATAGAGTGTAGTAGTGAAAGGTTGTTTTTCAGACAGTGGGGTACTACCCACTGGTGTCCCAGGTGTTGGCACATAAGATGGTGATGTGCTCTGTCACAGCAGCCTCTCTGGGTCCAAACAAAGGTGTAATCGTCCATCCTTTGCATCTTTTGTACAATCGCAAAACCTGCTAGATATTGAGAACATCAAGTGCTGTAGGACTGTCCCACTGTTGAGTTGCTTGATAGCGGTGGAGCTAAACTTGTTGTGCACCATATTGCTGCCTGCTACAGACAGCCAAGGAGGAAGGCGTCAAAAGCAGTCCGTGGTCCAACAAATGGTGCAGATGATTGTCTTGGATGTTTTTCTTGTGTTTGACATTGGTAACACAGAGTAGTGGAAGTCCGTTTACTGGTTCATTGGCGAGAGCAGCTGCATAGAGCTGAGTAACTTTGGTTGCCATGGTGACCAGGCCCTCATGCCGCGGGGTTACCTGTTGGAGCTGCTCGGGGAGGGAGATGCCAGAGGCAGTGTGGGAAGAACTGGGGAGTGGCTCTCCTATTGATGCTGCCCTCCAGTGTTTCTTTGGTGGAAGACAAACTGGATTGCGTGTGTCTGCAGCACGTGATGAAGACTGCTGCTGGCTTGTTCCTGCAGAAACTTGGCTCCATGTATTATGTGCTGTGTTTTGCACCTTGGCCCTGGAGGAATGGTGTTTGTTTTGGCTGTATTCAGGTGTATGATTAAATGACAATTCAACTTGAACTAGGACCACTCCTTTACTTAATAAACATTAATAACTTGGACTTGACTGTACAGGGCACAGTTTCCAATTTTAGAGACATAGTGAGCTGTAAGGAGGATGATAGCAGGTAACAGAATTTAATGCAAAGAAATAGAAAATTGTTGTATTTTCGTAGGAAAGATGAGAAGAGGCAAAATAAATTAAAGAGCAGGATTTAAAAGAGAGTGTAAAGATATTGTTGACAGATCCCAAACTGATTACACAGACCTGGGCATTATAAATTGAGGCATGGAATACCTGAAGATAAAAGCAAGGCTGAGGCACTGGTGTAGGCGGAAGGGGTTCTGATTTATGGATCATTGGGATCTCTTCTGGGGAAGGTATAATCGGTACAAAAGGGACAGGTTACACCTGAACATAAAGGGGTCCAATATCCTTGTAGGCAGGTTGGCTAGAACTGTTTGCGTGGGTTGAAACTCTTGGTAGAGTGATAGAGCTGAAGATGAGGTAGTTGGTTTTCAGACAGAGGCAATGTGTAGTTAGACTTCTAGCAAGGAGAGGCTGATAATAGGGAAAACTTGCAGTCAACAGGATGAGCCGCGACATAAAAGGTGGACAAAACCGAAAACAGTGAGTACAGGATTGAAGGTGTTATATTTGATTGTGCGTAGTATGCAGAATAAGGTCGATGAACTTGTAGCACAGTTACAGATTAGCATGCATGATACTGCAGGCATCGCTGAATCATGGCTGAATGAAGATAAAGGCTGGGAGCTTAATGTCCAAGGATACACATTATATCGAAAGGACAGGCAGGAAGGTAGTGGGGGTGGCATTGCTCTGTTAGTAAAAAAATGAAACCAGATCACTAGAAAGAGAAGTCATAGAGTGGAAGGTGTGGAATCATTGTGGATGGTGCTAAGGAACTGCAAGGGTAAAAAATCTCTGATGCGAGTGATATACAGACCCCCAAACAGTAGTAAGGAGGTGGTCTACAAGTTGCAACAGGAGTTAGAAAGTGCAAACCAAAAGAGCAATGTCATGATAGTCATGGGGGATTTCCATATGCAGGCTGGCGCTGGATTCTAAGAGGGTAAACTTGTAAAATTCCTACGAGAAGGTTTTTTAGAGCAGCTCATGGTCGAGGGGATCAGCTACTCTGGATTGGATGTCGTATAATGAACTGGAATTGTTCAGAGAGCTTAAGGTAAAGGAACCTTTAGGGATAAGTGATCATAATATGATGGAATTAATGAAATTTAAGGAGGAGAAGCTAAAATCAGATGTATCAGTGTTATAGTGGAGTAAAGGAAATTACATGGGTATGAGGGAGGAGTTGGCCTGAATTGATTGGAAAAGAATACTGGCAGGGATGATGGCAGAGCAGCAATGTTTGGAATTTCTGGAAGCAATTCGGAATGCAAGGATATGTACATCCTAAAGAGGAAGAAGTATCCTAAAGGCAAGATGACACAACCATGACGAACAAGAGAAGTCAAACCCAACATAAAAACCAAAGAAAGGACATATTATAAAGCAAAAGATAGTAGGAAGTTAGAAGATTGGGAAGCCTTTAAAAACCAACAGAAGGCAACTTAAAAAGTCTTTAAGAGGGTAAAGATCGAATAGGAAAGTAAGGTAGCCAATAATATTAAAGAGGATACCAAAACTTTCTTCAGATAATAAATGTAAAAGAGAGGCAAGAGGGGATTCAGGACCACTGGAAAATGATGCTGGAAAGGTAGTAATGGGGAACAAGCAAATAGCCGGTGAACTGAATAAGTATTTTGCATCAGTCTTCAGTGTGGAAGACACTAACAGTAATCTGAAATTTCCAGGTGTCTGGGGTCATGAAGTGTGTGAAATTGCCAAAACTAGAGAGAAGGTTCTTAGGAAACTGAAAGATCTGAAGTTAGATAAGTGACCTGGGCCAGATGGCATACAACTCAGTTTTTTGAAAGATGTGGCTGAAGAAGTTGTGGATGCATTAGTGATCTTTCAAGAATCACTAGATTCTGGAATGGTTCTGGAAGACTGGAAAATTGTAACTGTCACTTCACTCTTCAAGAAGGGAGAGAGGCAGAAGAAAGGAAAAGAAAGGGAGAGAGGCAGAGGTAGGGTCAATTTTGGAGTCAATTATTAAGGATGAAGTCTCAGGGTACTTGGAGGCAATTGATAAAATAGGCCATAGTCAGAAATAAGAAGCAGGATAGACAAATGAGAATTGGTTGATGTTATGTACTTGGATTTTCAGAAGGCCTTTGACAAGGCTCTAGCATGGATAAATCAGTCTGATTGGCAGGAAACAGACTGGGCATAAACGGGGCCTTTTGTAGTTGGCTGCCCATGACTAGTGGTGTTCTATGGGAGTCGATGGTTCAAAGGAGGTTAACCAAAATGAATCCAGGATTGAATGGTTTGTTGTATGAAGAGCATTTGATGGCTCTGGGCCTGTATTCACTGGAGTTCAGAAGAATGAGGGATGACCCCATTGAAACCTATTGAATAGTGAAATGCCTTGATAGAGTTGATGTAGAGAGGATGTTTGAGAGTGTCTAAGACCACAGCCTCAGAATAGAGGGGCATCCTTTTAGAACAGAGATGAGGAGGAATTTCTTTATCCAGAGAGTGGTGAATCTGTGGAATTCTTTGCCATGGGCAGCTGTGGAGGTCAAGTATTTATGTATACTTTTTTTTGGCATCTGTTAGTCTCATGAGACCATGGATTTGCGCCTTGGAAGGTTTCCAGGGGGCAGGCCTGGGCAAGGTTGTGTGGAAGACCAGCAGTTGCCCATGCTGCAAGTCTCCCCTCTCCATGACACCGATGTTGTCCAGGGGAAGGGCATTAGGACCCATACAGCTTGGCACTGGTGTCATTGCAGAGCAATGTGTGGTTAAGTGCCTTGCTCAAGGACACAACACACTGCCTCAGCCAAGGCTCAAACTAGCGACCTTCAGATCACTAGACGAATGCCTTAACCACTTGGCCACACGCCAACACTATGTATACTTAAGGCAGACGTTAATAGATTCTTGATGGTCAGAGCATGAAGGGATATGGCGGGAGAAGGCAGGAGAATGGGGCTGAGAGGGAAAATGGATCAGCCATAATGAAATGATATAGTAGACCTGATGGGCCAAATGGGCTAATTCTGCTCCTATAGCTGATGGTCTTATAATAACCATAGCAGAATCAATGAAAGCTCGCACCAATCTGGGAGTTCAACCAATGTGCAAAAGACTCTGCAAATACAGAAAATATATATAAATAATTATAATAAATAAGTAAGCAATAAATATCAAGAACATGAGATGAAGAGTCCTTGAAAGTGAGTCCATAGGTTGTGGAAACATTTTAATGATGGTGCAGGTGAAGTTGAGTGAATTTATCCCCTTTGGTTCAAGAGTCTGATGGTTGAGGGGTAATAACTTCTTGAACCTGATGGTTTGAGTCCTGAGACTCCTTCACCTTCTTCCTGATGGCAGTAGCAAGAAGAAAGCATGTCCTGGGTGGTGGGGGTCTGTGATTATTTTGTATTGATGTGCGCGATGGTGGGGAGGGCTTTTCCTGTCGTGGACCGGGCGGCATCCACCAATTTTGTAGGAATTTCCATTCAACACATTGGTGTTTCCACACCAGGCTGTGTTTCCACATCGGTGTCATGGAGAGGGGAGACTTGCAGCATGGGCAACTGCCGGTCTTCCACACAACCTTGCCCAGGCCTGCCCCCTGGAAACCTTCCAAGGCGCACATCTATGCTGAACCTCTGCGAACTCCTAAGGAAGTTCAACCCGTGAGTTAAAAACAGAAAGTTAGAAATACTTGTCAGTTCCATGGACAAAGAAAGGGAATTTACATTTCAAGCTGGTAAATTTCATCATAATCTTTTGTGAAAGTTTATTGACCTATTTCTAAGCAGCTTTTTATGAAATTTTATGAAATTTATAAAATTTCATTTCTGATCCTCTGTCTACAGATGTCAGTGTTGGGACCGCTTCTTTTTATGCTGTATATAAATGATTTAAATGATGGAATAGATGACTTTGTTACCAAGTTTGCAGGTGTTATGGATTGGTGGAGGGGCAGGTAGTGTTGAGGAAACAGGTAAGTTGCAGAAGGACTTAGATTAGGAGAATGGCCAAGAAAGTGGCAAATGAAATACAATGTTGAAAAATGCATAGTCATGCACTTTGGTAGTAGAAATAAATGTGCGGAATATTTTCCAAATGGGGAGAAAATCCAGGAATCTGAGGTACAGAGGGACCTGGGAGTCCTTGTGCAGAACACCCTAAAGGTTAACTTGCAGGTTGAGTCGGTGGTGAGGAAGGCAAATGCCATGATTATGATTATGATTATGAGGACACGCAGTCCCCTTTTATTGTCATTTAGTAATGCATGCATTAAGAAATGATAAAAATGTTTTTCCAGAATGATATCACAAAAACACATGACAAACGGACTTAAAAACTAAAAAACACATAATTATAACATATAGTTACAACAGTGCAAAGCAATACCGTAATTTGATAAGAACAGACCATGGCACAGTAAAAGTCTCAGAGTCTCTCGAAAGTCCCATCATCTCACGCGGACGGTAAACCTCCAGTGCCACCAACTTGCCGATGCAGCATCCCGGAAGCATCTGACCACAGTCTGACTCCGAGCCTCCGACCACCTACTCAGCATCGAGCACCATCTCTGCAGAGCGTTTTGACTCCGGCCCTGGCAACAGGCGATATGCAAAGCCGAGGATTTGGGGCCTTCATCTCCGGAGATTCTCGATCGCACAGTAGCAGCGGCAACAAAGCAGGCATTTCAGAAGTTACTCCAGATGTTCCTCTGCACTTCACATGGCTGTCCCCATCAAATCCAGAATGTGCACGGCATCCCTAGTTACACATACGATATTCATTCGGACCAGCAACGTGCGCTGCGTCGCGCCGCCATCTTCTCCTCCTCCATGTTAGCATTCATTTCAAGAGTTCTAGAATACAAGATCAGGGATGTGATGCTGAGGCACTGGTGAGGCCTCGCCTTGAGTATTGTGAACAGCTTTGGGCCCCACATCTTAGAGAAGATGTGCTGGCATTGGACAGGGTCCAGAGGAGGTTCACAAAGATGATTCCAGGAATGAAAAGGTTATCATACGAGGAACGTTTGAGGTTCTGGGTTTGTACTCGCTGGAATTCAGAAGGATGAGGGGAGATCTCATTGAAACCTTTTGAATGTTGAAAGGCCTAGACAGAGTAGATGTGGAAAGGATGTTTTCCATGGTGAGAGAGTCTAGGACAAGAGGGAACAACCTCAGGTAAAAGGGGTGCCCTTTCAAACCAGATGTGGAGAAATTTCTTTCGGCAAAGGGTGGTGAATTTGTGGAACTTGTTGCCACATGCAGCTGTGGAGGCTAGGTTGTTGGGTGTATTTAAGGCAGAGATTGATAGGTTCTTGATTGGACATGGCATCAAAGGTTATGGGGAGAAGGGCAGGAACTGGGGTTGAGGAGGAGATAAGAAAAAACAGAATCAGCCATGAATAAATAGCGGAGCAGACTCGATGGGCCAGATGGCCTAATTCTGGTCCTATGTCTTATGATCTTATGTGACCCCATTTGCTGAGTGTTTCCAACTTTCCCTGCTTTCAGTTCAAATTTCTGGCACTTGCTGCTTTGTGCTTTCTGAGTTCCTCAACCCTGGCAACCATCTCTCTGGCGATGCCTGCCCTCGCCAGACAGCCTTTCCCGCTTGTTGAATTGAACTTTGAGCATCCATAGCAGCTCCGAGGCACAAATTTGCAGGAGGGATGCAACTGCCCTGTAGAGATGGAATGCTGCTGTCACTGTTATACCAGAACATCGGATCTATCTGTTAGGCTATTTTGTACAATCTTCTGCAGATCTTATGGCAAGCTTTCAGTAAGTTACCCATTCAATAGTATTTGCCCCAAATCTTTACCAGAGCCAACCTAATACTTCCTCAGGGTGCACCAAAAGGTCTAATGTCATTCATCCTTCCCAGCTGGTTCTTCCCCCTACTTTTGGTTTACTTCCTCCCCTTAATGGTGCAGCTACAAATGAAACTTTACAGAGCATCTCAAAGCAACACTGGTTTGAAGTGCACCTGTCAAGGAATGCTTCTGGGTTTCAATCTGCGAGAAGCAACAATCTGTAAAACGGTTCTGTGAGCATATAGGGCTTTAATTCTGAAATTGGTAAACCACAAAGGAATGCAAACACCGAGTTGGTTAATTGAACAGACGCATAGTGATTCATTTGTTTCCATCCAGATAACAGATCTCTCACAGAACTTTTCTTTGAGATTGGAGGATCTTTGGTTTAATGCCTACTTTAATGTTGATGGTGTATGTCCCAAGCTATCAGCCCACCTAAGTAACGATAGGGTATTTCTTCCTTTGCCCCTTATCTCCTCATCAATGTGTGGGCCTGTTTCTGTGCTGTTTTGATCTATGACTGTGGTTGTGAAAGACTTTTCTTGATAAAGATACACAAGTGAAGTTTAAGAGACTACTAGACAGGTATATGGAGGAATTTAAGGTGGGGGCTTATATGGGAGGCAGGGTTTGAGGGTCGGCACAACATTGTGGGCCGAAGGGCCTGTACTGTGCTGTACTGTTCTATGTTCTATAACAATCATAGCTTCAACATTATTAAATGAAGTATTGAATGTAACTTAAGGGAGAGAAACAGGTAGACCTTACACTGGCCTGAGGTTAGTGGTCACCGGGGCCCCTGACTGGCCTGTTTCTTCTACCATTGGGTGGTTCAATTCCAGCACAAGGACAAAGCCCAGAGCAGCACAGATCATGTGGCCAGCTGCTCTGACAGAAGGGGTTTGACGGTGGGTGTAGCCCTAACCTTACAGCTGCCACTTAAACTGAAGGTGAATGTCTCTGAAAATCACTTCAGTGCAGATGCAAGTTAAAATAATAAAAAGTATAAAATTATTGAAGAAGATTAAACATTCTTCTTCTCGGACTGTCAACTCAGAATTGAGGATGTCATTCTACACTCTGGTTCTGTAGATTCCGAGGTGGCTGATGACGCTAGCCACAGAACCACTAACTCTTCCACAGATGGGGCAGGAGATGACTGAGGGTGTGGGTGGATGGGAATTTGTGAGGCAGTGTCCTCCTAAAGCTGTCTACGTAGGGGTTCTGTGTGCTGCTGAAGCCTTGTCACTTGAGATGTGCTACCTTGGGCCTTGCCTTGAATTCTTAATAGCCTTTTGACTGCCCCTTCACTCCACTTCGAGTGTTTGTGCACTAGAGATTCTCAGGACCCAGTGTGATTGTGGTCTATCCTCAAGGAGGTTTTGAGCGCATCCTTCAATCTTTTCCTCTAACCATCTAGTAATTCCTTCCTGTGATGCAGTCCAAACAGACTGTCCACCTCAGGAGTAAGGTATTGATGACACAGCTATCCAGTGCTGTCAACTAGGGCCTCAGAGCAGGGAATGCTGGCCTGGGAGAGGACAGTGATGTTAATTTGATCAATACACACACAAAGGTGTATACAATCTCTCTCTCACACACACCCACACACATATGTGTGACACTGTTGAAATCTGTTCAATTTAGTTATAAATAATCTTTCAAATAATTTTTAAAAGAGTTAAAATAATTCTTTTAATGTGAATATCATTTCTGTTGAGAAAAAAGAGAAATTACTTTAAAAACATGCAAATCTGTTGTGTCAAAAATTCTGAGAATCTGTGTGAAAGGTTTTCTCTTTAGTATTGAGCACTGAATCTGCCATTGACTTGTAAGGGCTTGTATTCAATCTTCAGCACATGATTGATTGCTTATGCTTGCCAGAGTGCCTGTTTTGGGGAAGGGGGAGGTACACATTGTACTCTTTCACCAAAGTTATTGATGCATCAACGGTACAGCGTTTCGTTCGCCATATCCCCTTTCCAGGGGTACTACAAAATTTAGGAGGCGCCACTGAGATTGGTTGAGCAGGTGGAGCATCTGCTTGCCAGACTGAGTTCATTCCAAGCCACACCCAGCCTTTTCTTAATTGCCTGGAGGAGCAGCAGCGGAGTGAGGCAGTTGATTGAGGTGAGGGTGAGGGTAGGATCTGGTGGAGCAGTGAGGCACAGGTGAATGTTGGAGGCTGCAGAATCCAGACAGCAGCGGGTAACCTTACAGTCACTATAATAACTTGCACCACTGTCAAGGGGTAAGGAACATGGATGTACTTAGGAATCTCCAAGGAGAAACTAGTGAGAAAGTGTGCGATTTACCTCAGTGTCTTCCTTCTGCTCCCAGGAGAGGAGATGGCTAAAAAAAAACGCATTGGTCCCTCGTATCCCTAATAAGTGACCATCGGGAAAGAGAGGAGCTCTTGTAGAATGCTACTTACAGGGACGTCGAAGTGGTGATATGGGACACAGGTTCACAGGTGTGCATCATAGATAAGCAGTGGAAAACTAGGCATTTAACTGGAGTGATGTTTCAGAGGCAGTAGAGTCACACGAGGCATTACAGCTGGTGGCAGCCATTGGTGCAAGCATCCCATATGTAGAATGGGTTGAGATCATTTTCATGCCAGTTAGGCTTCTGAAGGGCAGACTTCTACCCCATCCCACCATTGGCTTCGATGTGATTGAGCAGATTATAAAGGAGAATGACAAAAGACTGAAAGACCGGAAGGGAGGACATTTGCATGAAACAATAAGAGCTGCATTCCTTCATCTTAAGAAAAGCAAAATCACATCATTTATGAATCTGATAAGCATTGAGAATCCCTGTGAGCATCGAGTAAAGATAACAAAGGAGAGAGCTAACAAAGCAAAACATGCAACAACACAACTTCAATGCTATGTGCAGTCTCCATTTGTGAGAGAAGACAAAATAATGCTCTTTGATCCTGAAGTGAACCCACAGTGGGCAGAAGATCTCAAACTGTGTGAAGCACTCGTAACCCCTCAGAGGGGTGCATGTCCAGACGTTGTTATTGACGTGCACGACAGAACAGACCATGATATTGTATTTGCCGAGAAGATAGTGCTTGGGACATTGCAACCAGTTAAATCCGTGTTCCTGTATTCGGCCCAGCCAATCGACACCAAACAGAGGATGACAAGGGTGAACTTGACTCTGATTTATGGGATCCCCCAGTCGACATGAGCCACCAAAATATACAACAGCAGCAGATCGTGAAGCAGATGCTGCGAGAAGAATGACACTCCTTTTCACAATCGGACAACAACATTGGATGTATCAAAGAATTGCAGCTCAGCATCTCTCTCAAAGATGATGAACCAGTTGCCTGCTCTTATATTTCAGTTCCAAAACCCCTCTGCAACGAAATGAAGGATTACTTGCATGACCTAATCATCCACAAGTGGATCAAGAAATCTAACTCTCCTTATACCTTGCCAATCGTGTGTGTCAGAAAGAAAGATGGAAGCCTTCATCTCTGTATTGATTATCGGGACCTGAATAGGAAAACTATTCCCGACCACCAACCCATTCCACAAGTGCAAGACATTATGGACAGCTTAAGGGGTAATGCTTGGTTCTCGTTACTTGACAGTGAAAGCATACCACCAAGGATTCATGGTGAAGGAAAGCAGACCACTGACAGCCTTCATAACCCCCTGGGGCTTGTATAAATGGGTTTGAATTCCCTTTGGACTCAGGAATGCACCTGCAGCCTCTCAACATTTCATGGAGGAGTGCCTTGAAGGATTAAGAGACAAAATCTGTGCATCATACCTGGATGGCATGCCGGTGTTCACTGAGACCTTCAACGAGCTTGTTAATGTGGTGAAAAAAGTGCTACAGGGAATGCGGGTGCATGGAGTGAAACTTAAACCCAGCAGATGTGAGTTCTTCAAAGCTGAGGTTTGCTTCCTGGGGAGAATTGTGTCGGCAGAGGGAAATCAGATCAATCCTGCAGACACAGTGGCAGTAACAGTGCTGAGAAGAAAGAGACTGGGCACAGTGGGAGAACAGAGGAAGATTAAGATACTATCAGTTGTACATTAAAGATTTCTCTTAAATCGCAACCCCACCCTCTATGACCTGTTAAAAAGCAGAGATGACTGTGACCAAAATCAACTCAGTAGGGGTAACATTAGAGAGACAATTACAAAGAGTAACTGTGTGCCCTCTTGCAAACCGATCACGTGGGCAGAGATACATCTGGAAACTTTGGAGAAGCTGATTGACTGCCTAGTACTGCCACCTGTGCTGGGATTCCCAGAATTTGCACGATCATTCATTCTCCACATTGATCCTCCAATCAGAGGTTGGGAGCTGTCCCATGTCAAAAGCAAGATGACAAATTGACTGCCATAGCCTATGGTTCACGAACGTTGATGAATGGAGAAAAGAAACTACCACCTACACAGCGGGAAACTGGAATTCCTTACCTTGAAGTGGTCAATTACTGGGAAATTTAGGGAGTACCTGTACTATGCCCCAACTTTCACAGTTTACAGTGACAACAGCCCCCTCATTTATGTTCTGTCTTCAGCAAAGTTGATGCAACCAGATATAGATCTGTTGCTGAACTGGCCGATTTCTACCCTCAGTAGCCGTTATCGCCCAGGAAAAGAAAATGTTGATGCTGACTCTTTGTCCTGAATGCTGGTAGTCATGGAAACGACTATGAGTGAGTGTTGATGGTGACTCTTTGTCCCAAATGGCGGTAGCCATGGAAACGACTATGAGTGGGTGTTGATGGTGACTCTTTGTCCCGAATGGCAGTAGCCATGGAAACGACTATGAGTGAGCGCAAGGAAGAAATCTCATCTGATTCAGTGGGAGCTCCAGTCCAGCCCAGCCCATTGAGGTGCAGCAAAGTGCAGACACTGCCTGGTCCATGGCAGTATCTGTACAGTTAGACACAATGAACATCGACTTGGTGAACATGTCACTTCCACCACTGTCCAGGAGGGAGATCCAGCAAGAGCAGGGAGAGGATGGTGACATCAAAATGGTAATTGACTTTGTATCCTCAGGTACAAAGCCTACTTTTCAACAAGTGCAGACAGTAAGCAAATGAGCCAGGTACCTTCTGTGAGAGTGGGTTAAATTAGCATTGGATGAGGATGGCATCCTTCATCAGAAAATGACCCAACAAACACAACTGGTGCTACCTGAGAAGTTCAAGTACTTAGTCCTGAACAAGCTAAATAATAAAATGGGGCACCAAGGCGTTGATCGCACAACAGCTCTGGTAAGGGAGAGATTATTCTGGCCTCACATGCAGAGGAACATTGAGCACCATGTGCTAAGAGTCTGTACTTGTTTCAAGCAAATGAAGCCATGTCAGGAAAGAAGGGCGTCACTCAAGAGTATCGTGACAACGTATCCATTTGAACTTGTGTCACGGAAACACGAGGAAATCTGCAGATGCTGGAAGTTCAAGCAACACACATAAAAGTTGCTGGTGAACGCAGCAGGCCAGGCAGCATCTATAGGAAGGGGTACAGTCAACGTTTTGGGCCGAGACCCTTCGTCAGGACTAACTGAAGGAAGAGTTAGTAAGGGATTTGAAAGTGGGAGGGGGAGGGGGAGATCCAAAACGATAGGAGAAGACAGGAGGGGGAGGGATGGAGCCAAGAGCTGGACAGGTGATTGGCAAAAGGGATATGAGAGGATCATGGGACAGGTGGGCCAGGGAGAAAGAAAAGGGGGAGGGGGGAAACCCAGAGGATGGGCAAGGAGTTATAGTGAGAGGGACAGAGGCAGAAAAAGGAGAGAGAGAAAAAGAATATATATGTGTGTGTGTATATATATATATATAAAATAAATAATGGATGGGGTACGAGGGTAAGGAGGGGCATTAATGGAAGTTAGAGAAGTCAATGTTCATGCCATCAGGTTGGAGGCTACCAAGTTCCTCCAACCTGAGTGTGGCTTCATCTTGACAGTAGAGGAGGTTGTGGATAGACGTATCAGAATGGGAATGGGACGTGGAATTAAAATGTGTGGCCACCGGGAGATCCTGCTTTCTCTGGCAGACAGAGTGTGGGTGTTCAGCAAGACGATCTCCCAGTCTGCGTCGGGTCTCGCCAATATATAAAAGGCCACATTGGGAGCACCGGACGCAGTATATCACCCCAGCCGACTCACAGGTGAAGTGTCGCCTCACCTGGAAGGACTGTCTGGGGCCCTGAATGGTAGTGCGGGAGGAAGTGTAAGGGCATGTGTAGAACTTGTTCCGCTTACAAGGATAAGTGCCAGGAGGGAGATCGGTGGGGAGGGATGGGGAGGGAACGAATGGACAAGAGAGTCTCGTAGGGAGCGATCCCTGCAGAACTTGTGTCAGTTGACTTTCCTCACCTGGACAAGTGCAAGGGTGGACACGAGTATTCTGGGGATTACTGACCATTCTACATGATTTGCACAGGTATACGCCACAACCTCAAAGTCAGGAAAAACTGATGCTGACCACCTTTTCAATGACTGAAGTTTGAGTCCCCATCATGAATACACCATGACAAAGGGGCCGAATGTGAGAACCAACCCTTCATGCAACTGAGAAAACATGGCAGCAGGGCTGGATCAAGAACTACTCCGTACCTGCCCCAGGGAAATGGACAAGAGCTACACCGTCCCACCCCTGAGGGAATGGACAAGAACTACAGAATTGAGGCGTTAGCATTGCCGTGAGCGGGGAACCGGTATCCAGGAGCGGCTTCACACGGAGACAAGGTTTACGTAGAGTATCCAGGAAATGATGCAGAGCTTAGAACTGACAGTCCCAAGGAATCAGGAAACAAGGTTTACTCACACGAACTGGCAAAGCATGGCTGTGTCGCCCGAGTTTTATCCTATGTTCGCTAATGGGAACCAGGTGTGCTGTAATTAGTGGAAGTGGGAATGATTGGAAATCAGATGAGGGGATTAAGGCCCAATTAAGGAGGTAATTGCAAGATGGAGAATTACCCGCTGGGACCATGACAATACCCCCCCCCCCCCACCAAACGGGAGACTTGATGCGATCCTCCAGGCTTGTCCGGATGGTCCCGACGGAAGTCTCGGATGAGGGAGAGATCCAGGATGAAGGAGCAGGGAACCCAGGAAAGCTCCTCTGGGCCGTACACTTCCCAGTCGACCAGGTATCGGAGGCCCCTGCCCCGATGGCGCACACCTAGTAGCTGCCGGACGGTGTATGCCGGATGGTTGTCGATCCAGGCGAGTGGAGGGTTTTCGGTCGGAGGACACAAGGGGCTGATGGAAAGTGGTTTTAATTGGGAAACATGAAAAGTAGGGTGGATATGCATAGGTCTTGGTAGTTTAAGTCGGACTGCTGTGGGGTTGATGGTACTTTTGACCTTGAAAGGTCCCAGGAAGCGAGGGGCGAGTTTCGGGAAGTCTTTGGATGAAAGCCGCACCATCTGCCCAGGTCGATACTCAGGCGCAGGAGCCTGGTGTCGATCGGTAATCCTCCTATTGCGATCGGCTGATCTGAGCAGAGCCTTGCGTGTGTCCTCCCAAACCTTGTGGCACCGATCGATATGGGCCTGAACAGACGGCACCGCAATCTTCTCTTCTTGCGCAGGGAACAACGGGGTTTGGTACCCAAGGGAGCACTGGAAGGGAAACCTTCCCATGGCCGTACTAACCAGAGCGTTGTGGGCATACTCAACCCATGCAAAGTGGTCGCTCCAGGTAGATGGGTTGTTGGTTGTAATACAATGTAGTGTCGCCTCCAAGTCCTGGTTGACCCGTTCCGTTTGCCCATTTGTCTGTGGGTGGAAGCCGGATGACAGGCTGACTGAGGCACGCAAGGCTTGACAGAAGGCCTTCCACACCTGCGCGATGAATTGGGGACGTCAATCGGAGGCAATGTCTGTGGGGATTCCGTGGAGGCAGAAGACGTGGCAGACGAGCAGGTCTGCGGTTTCCTGAGCAGAAGCGAGTTTTGGGAGGGCTACAAAATGCACCATCTTGGAGAACCGATCTACCACGGTTAGTACGGTGGTGTTTCTGAGTGAAGGGGGTAGATCGGTGTTGAAATCTAGGGTGATATGGACGACCAGGGACAGGTAGGGGACGAAGTAATCCCACAGGTGGCCGATGGGAGGCTTTTCCATGGTCACAGACGGAAAATGCAGAGACATATGAACGGGTACTACCTCCATGGAAAGACACCAAAAGTGTCTTTTCAGGAGAGCCAGGGTCCGATCACTCCCAGGGTGGCAGGCAAATCGAGATGTGTGGCCCCACCGGAGAACCTGAGACCTGACGGAATCAGGCACAAAAAGGCAATCGGCAGGTCCATTGCCGGGGTCAAGGTCATCCCGTTGGGCTTCCTTTACTATGGACTCAATCTCCCAAGTGAGGGTTGCCACCACACAGGATGGTGGGAGGATCGTCTCTGGGCCGGAAGTGTCCTCCTTGGAGTTGTATTGGCGGGAGAGCGCGTCCGGCTTCCCATTCTTGGACCCTGGACGGTATGTGAGGGTAAACTTGAACCGTCCAAAAAATAATGTCCAACGGGCCTGGCAGGAGTTCAAACATTTGGCGTTCTGAATATATCCTATGTTCTTATGATCAGTCCACACAATAAACAGGTGTTCAGCCCCTCCAGCCAGTGTCTCCACTCCTCCAATGCTAGCTTGGCCACCAGTAGTTCCCAATTCCCTATGTCATAATTCCGCTCGGCGGGGGACAGTCAGCAAGAAAAGAAGGCACAGGGATGAAGCTTTTCATCCAGACTTGATCGTTGGGACAGGACTGCTCCTACCCCAGAGTCGGAGGCGTCAACCTCAGCAATGAATTGACGAGAGGGGTCTGGTTGGACCAGGATGGGAGTGGTTGTGAACCGTCTCTTCAGGTCAGTGAATTCTGAATCAGCCTTGGAGTCCCAACAAAAAGGTGTGGTAGGCGAGGTAAGTCGGGTAAGGGGCACCGCCACCCGACTGTAATCCCTGATAAGTCATTGATAAAAAACCCAAAAACCGCTGAAGTTGCTTGCGGGTCGTGGGTCTGGGCCATTCTTCCACCGCCCGGATCTTCTCGGGACCTGCCCTCACCTGCCTGCTCTCGATGACTTAGCCCGGGAAGCTGACCGAAGGGACGTGGAACTCACATTTCTCCGCCTTCACAAATAACTGGTTTTCCCCACAATCTCTGGAGGACCAGACGGACATGGTGAATGTGTTTCTGGGGGCTGCTAGAAAATACTAAGATATCATCTACGTAGACGAACAGGAAGCAGTTAATAAAGTCCCTCAGTACATCATTGATTAGGGCTTGAAAAATGGCGGGGGCATTGGTGAGGCCAAACGGCATGATCAAGTATTCGAAGTGGGCCAATGGTGTATTAAAGGCTGCCTTCCACTCGTCTCCCTCCCTCATCCTGACTAGATAGTAGGCGCTACGAAGGTCCAACTTCGAGAAGATGGTGGCTCCGTGAAGTGGTTCAAATGCCAAGTTAATGAGGGGCAGTAGGTACTTATTTTTAACTGTTATATTGTTTAGGCCACGGTAATCAATACAGGGATGAAGTGACCTATCCTTCTTCTCTACAAAGAAGAAACCGGTGCAAACTGGGGAGGATGAGGGTCGAATAATTCCCGCCGCGAGGGACTCACTAATGTAGTTCTCCATGGCCTCTCTCTCCAGTTGGGACAAGTTATAAAGATGACTGGTGGATAACGAGGCCCCGCGGAGAAGGTTGATAGTGCAATCATACGGACGGTGCAGAGGCAGGGAAAGAGCCCGTTGTTTGCTGAATACATGTCCCTGATCATGGTATTCTGCGGGGACTCCGGACAAGCTGAGGGGTTCCAAGACAGGCGGGGTTGCGGTAGCCTCCCTAGGGGATGGGGCCAACTGCAGACAGGTGGCGTGGCAAAATGGGCTCCAGCTTGCTATCCTCCCGGTAGACCAGTCAATGTAGGGGGTTGTGGTGGTTCAGCCAGGGATATTCTAGAACTACAGGGGCTTGAGGAGCATGGATGAGATTAAATCGTACTTCCTCTTGGTGATTTCCGGACAGAATCAAGGTCAGGGGTGGTGTACATTGGTAACCCAAGCCAGCAGTTTTCTGTCCAGTGCTCGGGCCTCCAGAGGGGTATTTAATGGCTCCTGAGGTATTCTGGCTTGGGAGGCTATGTCCTCGTCCAGCAGATTTCCCTGGGCACTGGAATCCACCAAGGCACACAGGGACAGGGACTGTTGTCGATTATTCACGGTAGCTGGGATCTGCACCCGGGTCTGGGGACTGAAGGGAGTGTCGTCCGGCTCACCAGGGTCCTCCTTTCTACTGGTGAGCTCTTCTTTTTGGCCGCAGAGGATAGGTATTCCGGAAATGTCCCGGCTGGCCGCAATAGTAACAATCCCCAGCTCTCCACCTCTGAAGTCGTTCGGCAGGGGAGAGACGGTTCTATCCCAGCTGCATTGGTTCCTCCCCCAGGGTAGTGGGGACGGTTGGAGCAGGAGCTACACTTGGAGCAGCTGGGGAAGGGAGGCTGGCTGAAGATGGTAAGGTGGGGCGTGGGCTGACCCACGGAGCGGGGTGTCTGGTCTTTTCTCTCAGACGCTCTTGAAGCAATTATCTTGCCTGGCGGCTAGAGAGATCAGAGAGTCCAGGCTGTCCGCATCATCCCTCGTTGTCAGTTCGTCTTTTATCTTATCTGAGAGACCCTGTCAGAACACTTCCCGTAGTGCCTTATCATTCCACCCAGAGTCGGCCGCTAATGTTCGGAACTCGACGGAGTATTTTGTTACGCTTTGCGAACCCTGACAGAGAGTTAGCAAGCACTTAGCGGTGTCCTTACTGTGAATGGGCTGTTCAAAGACCTTCCTCATTTCAGAGACGAAGGAGGGGAAGGAGGAACAGACCTCTGGTCGGTTGTTCCAGATCGCGGTGGCCCATGCCAAGGCATCCCTCGTAACAGCCCCATGATGGATGCAATCTTTGATCTGTACATACGTGGCTGTTGCTCAAAAACCAAAGAGCATTGTAATAAGGCCCGGCACTTCCCTAGGTCCCCAGTGTAGGGTTCCAGTTCAGGTACGTCTGGCTCTCAAGGGGATTGTGTTGCCGACCCAAGGGGCGTAGCTATCCCAGGCTGTGCGGTTTGGTCAGTGGGGGTTCTTGGAAGGGATGGAGTAAGGGAAGCAGATACCTGGTCAACCTGCTCACGGACCTTCCTCACATTCATGGACAGCGCACGAAGGTTTTCCGTGACCTCTCTGAGCAGTTGGTCGTGGGCACTCAGTAGGTAGCCCTGGCTGACAAGGGCCTGTTTCACGGGGTCTGTGTCCACTGGGTTCATTATTGGCCAGTTTGTGCTGTTGCAAGGACGAGGCTGAGGACAAACCCAAGTGCAGGACACAGGCGCAGAGGCAGAGTCGTGAGGCATTAGCACCGCCGCGAACGGGGAACTGGTATCCAGGAGTGTCTTTACACAGAGACAAGGTTTACATAGAGTATCCAGGAAATGATGCAGAGCTTAGAACTGATAGTCCCAAGGAATCAGGAAACAAGGTTTACTCACACTAAAGTCAACCAACAAACTGGCAAAGTCGCCCGAGTTTTATCCTATGTTCGCTAATGGGAACCAGGTGTGCTGTAATCAGTGGAACTGGGAATGATTGGAAATCAGATGAGGGGATTAAGGCCCAATTAAGGAGGTAATAGCAGATGGGGAATTGCCAGGTGGGACCATGACAAATGGACAAGAACTACACTCTACCACTTCCAGGGAAATGGACAAGAACTACACTGCACCACTCCCAGGGAAATAGATAAGAGTAACACTGTATCATCCCCAGAGAAATTAACAATAGCTACACGTACTGCCAAAGGGAAATGGACAGAAACTACACCGTGCCACCCACAGGGAAATGGACAAGTTGAGAGTTTCATCTGGACCCTTCTGCAAATGTTGAAAACACTAACAGAAAAACAAAAGAACATCGGAAAGAGTCATTGAATAACAACAGTACAAGGTCGGAAGTAACAGGATGTTCTCCGTTCTACCTTCTCTTTGGTAGATTGCTGAGGTTGCCCATAGATATATTCTTTGGCCTGAACACTGACACAAATCCTGCAACCCACAGCAAATACTTGGAAAGATGGAAAAGAGGCATGCAAGAAGACCCTAAGATTGCCAAGGAGTACATGCAGAAGGTCTCGGGAAGAACTAGAGAAATTATGAGAGCAGAGTAAGATTTATAGCATTACAACCAGGGGGATCGTACCCTAGTAAAGAATCTGACTCCCACAGAAGCTTCAAAACTATTGGGAAGACTGCATCCATATTGTTGCACAAAAAGTTGGGAAGGATGTGCCAATCTATGAAGTAAAACCTGAACAAGGCAAAGGAAGATCCAGGGTACTACATTGCCAGCTTCTTCATGCCTTGTGAACACCTGCCTTTGGATGTTAAACCACAAATGGAAACTGCAACAAAGCAAGGGTGTCTGCCAAATGCAGCACCAGGGCTCGTTCACCTGAAGGGAGGGAAGAGAGTGAGCCAGCCAGCGACAGTGAGAATGAATATTACTACCAAGCTGAATGCCTCCAACCTCACAGCAGCAAGGACTGCAATGGTTTTGGAGTAGAGCCTATACAACCTGCTGAGCAGCAAATGAGGGCTGAAGATTCACAATACTTCCAACGATAAACGCCAGAGAAGGAACAGCTGATGAACTTTCCTGCATGTGGACCAGTCCCAGTCCGTGTATCTTCATCTGTATCAAGTAGCCTACTTGACTTGCCCGATTGTGAATCACTACCAGTCCCTATACCCTCATCTGAATCAAGTGACCCAAGTGATTTTCCTGATGTGAATCAATACCAGTTCCTGTATTTACTCTTGTGAACGATGAGCCAGACATCCAGGTGGAGCAAAGACAAGGGAGCTCAAAAGTTTCCTCAGAGAGAACGACAACCATCAAAACGCTTTACTTACGCTAGGGTTGGGGCTCCCAAATGCCACAACATACAGACTGTAGACTGTGCAGGCCACATCAGTTCAGGCCTTGCTTGATAATTGTGTATCGTGAATGACTTAATGGCTACTGTGCCTCAGTTCCTATGTCAACTACCATGTGACTACTAGAAACTAAAGGAATGTTTCACACAAGGAAAGTAGTCATTGCAAGCCTAACACTGGGAGGAGATGGCGGGAGGAGGAGTGTGTGACAAGGTTGAAATCTGTTCAATTAATTATAAATAATTGATCAAATAATTTTAAAAAGAGTTAAAATTATTTATTTAATGTGAGTATCATTCTAAATTGAGAAAAAAAGGATATTATTATTATTAAAACATGCAGATATGTTTAGTTGAAAATTCTGAAAATCTGTGCGCAAGATGTTCTCCTATATTATTGAGCACTGAATCTGCCATTGACTTGTAAGGGCTTGTATTCAATCTTCAACACATGATTGATTGCTCATGCCTGCCAGGATGTTGTATTTTCGGCGGGGGGAGGTGGGGCGGGGGGAGTACGTATTGTACTCATCACCAAAGTTACTGATGCATGAACAGTACAGTATGTTTCATTCACCATATACCTTTTTCAGGGGTACTACACATGCGATCACACACACATGATCTCACACAATCTCACAAGATACACACAAAGACACACACAGACATGCATCCACAGAGATACACCTACACAAACACACACAAACGTGTGCAGGCAGATATGCAGACATGCATGCGCATGCAGAGATGCACGCATTCACAAAAGCATGCATACATGCACACACCTGTGCCTACATATTTTACATCTAAAGTGAACTTATTTCCCACCCTGAAACTTTTAGGTTTTATATTTAAGCACCAGAAACTGAACCTCTCCCACTGCACCACAGGAAGGTTTCCACAAATTGAATCAATTTTCCAGTGCGTCTTGGCTCCCATTTTAACAGGTGATGAATGGTACTTTTCCATCACGTTCAAAGTATTCGTTCCCCTGCAGAGGGCTTTATGAAGTCCTTAGATCATGAAAGGCACTGTATAATTGCAAGTTATTTTGCTTTCTTGAGATCCAAGGAGAGAAATGATTCATATATTCTGATGTTTTAATCAACAACTAGATTAAATCTTTTTTATTTATAGTAAATCCAGCCCACTCCACCCAGAAACACTAACAATGTAATGGATTCAAACCATAAGTTACTTTCCATCTGGGCAGCTAACCTACAAGCTGAGGGATTGCAGCCTTGAGATCTAACTTCTGACAACTCACATTCTCTGCTTTGATGAACAGTAAGTTACCTTTCTGTGTTATTGGCTCAGTTTTTAATCTTGTTTCTTTCCCCTCTACATTTAGCACACCCTTCCCCACTATTTGCAGCACAACCATTTCTCTGTCACTCTAGAACTGCCCCACTAACAATTTAAGCCAGTAAGTATAATTATTATCCAAGTACTTGTATGTCGCCATATATAACTTGAGATTCACTTTCTTGTAGGCAATCACAGTAAGTGCAAGAAACGCAATAGAATCAGTGAAAGACCACCCCTGACAGGAAGGACAACAGCCAATGTGCAAAAGACAACAAACCGTGTGAATACCAAAAGAATGAGAAAAAAGGAAATGATAATAATAATAAATAAACAATAAATATCGAGAACATGGAGTTCCTGAAAGTGAGTCCAGTTCAGTGATGAGGTGAGTGAAGTTGTCCCGTCTGGTTCAAGAACCTGATGGTTGATGGGTAATAACTGTTCCTGAACCTGGTGATACGAGTCCTGGGTCTTCCGTACCTTCTTCCTGATGGCAGCAGTGAGAAGAGAGCATGGCCTAGGTGGTAGAGGTCCTTGATGATGGATGCTCTTTCCTGTGACTGCACTTCATGTAGATGTGCTCAATGTGCCGATGAAGGACTGGACCATATCCATTACCATTTGTAGGCTTTTCTATACAAGGGCTTTGGTGTTTCCACACCAGGCCATGGAACAACCAGTCAATATACTCTCCAACACATATCTACAGAAGTTTGTCCAAGTTTTAAATGACATGTCAAAATTTCACAACTTGTAATAATGTAGAGGTACTGCTGTACTTTCTTCATAACAGCACTTTCATGCTGGACCCAGGATAGATCATCTGGGATGAAAACACTGAGGAATTTAAAGTTGCTGATCTTTTCCACCTCTGACCACCCTGTGAGGACTGGTAAATGGACCTCTGGTTTCCTCTTCCCGAAGTCAATAATCAGCTCTTTAGCTTTGCTGATATTGAGTGAGAGGTTGTTGCTGTGGCACCACTCAGCCAAATTTTCAATCTCGCTCCTGTATTCTAAATTGTCACCACCGTAGATACAGCTAATGACAGTGATGTCATCACAAACTTATATATGGCATTGGAGCTGTGCTTAGCCTCAGAGTAATAATTATAAAGTGAGTAGAGCGGGGCGGAGGGGGGCAAAGCACACAGCCTTCTGGTGCGTCTGAGCTGAGGGAGATTGTGTACGAGATGTTGTCACCAATCCCAGTTGATTGGGGTCTGCAACTGAGGATCAAGTTGCACAAGGAGGTATTGAAGCCTAAGACATGAATCATATTGATTAGTTTTGAGGGGATGATAGCATTGAATGCCAAGCTGTAGTCAATGAAGTGCAGCCTGATATATACATCTTTGCTGTCCAGATGTTCAAGGATTGAGTGAAGAGCCAATGAAATTGCATCTGCAGCTGACCTGTTGACCTGTGATGGTAGGCAAATTGGAGTGGATCCTGGCTGCTTTTCAGACAGGAGTTGACATGTTTCATCACAAACATCTCAAAGCAATTCATTACAGTGGGTGTAAGTGCTACTGGATGATCATCATTGAGGCAGGTTACCACGATCTTCTTCGTCACTGGTAGAATTGAAGCCTGCTTGAGGCAGGCAGGAACCTCAGACTGCTAAAGTGAGAGGTTAAAGATATTGATGAACCCTCCAGCTAGTTGATCACACAGGTCTCTAGTACTCGGCTGGGTATCCTGTCTAGAATTTACGTCTGCAACAGCCCTGGCAGCTCCCTAACGGAGACATTCCCTTTGTCCTATCCATCCGTCTCAACTTAAAATAAACTCTTTTTTTCTTTCTTTCCCAGCTAATGATGGATCTCCAGACTGAAACATCGGAAAGATAGGTTAGTAGGCAGAGGGGGTGGTGTGGCTCTGTGTATAAGAAATAATATTAAATCATTGGAAAGAGATGACATAGGATTAGAAGGTGTAGAGTCTCGATGGGCTGAGTTAAGAAATGGCAAGTGTAAAAGGACCCTAATGGCAGTTGTATACAGGCCTCCAAACAGCAGTCAGGATATGGATTACAAATTACAGAAGGAGATAGAAAAGGCATGGCAGAAAGGCAATGTCATTGGGGATTTTAACATGAAAATGGATTGAAAAAACCAGGCCAGTAGTGGACCTCAAGAAAGAGAATTTGTAGAATGTCTAAGGGACGGCTTTTTAGAACAGCTTCTTGTTGCGCTCACTAAGGGATCATTTATGCTGGATTGGGTGTTGTGCAATGACCTGGAGGTGATAAGAGATCTTAAGGTTAAGGAACCTTAAGGGAACAGTGATCACACTATGATCGAGTTCACATTGAAATTTGAGAGGGAAAAAATACAATTCAATGCGTTGGTAATTCAGTGGAATAAAGGAAATCACAATGGCATGAGAAGGGAACTGGCTGAAGTTGACTGGAAAGAGACATTTGCAGGAAAGACAGCAGAGCAGCAATAGTTGGAGTTTCTGCGAAAAATGAGGGAAATGCAAGACAGATATACTCTAAATAGCATCAAATGTTATTCTCACCAGCTCTGACATTACAACAGATATACTAAAGTATTAAAATATACTGAAAGATATAAAAAGAGTGAAAGTATTTTAAATGATCTCTGTCACTTGATGGCTCTACTGTCAGAAAATGTAGAGGATGCTTGACCCAAAAGCAGAGCAGTGGGAAGGATTTAGCAGTAAACAATACTTCACTAATGATCTGCAAAATAACCTGCCACGAGGGGCCACAAGACTAGAGAGAACAGATATTAAGTACAACAGGCAGCAAGGGAGCTGAAGGGCAGGAGCAACTGTACAAGGCTGGCTGGTTCAATGAATGAACAGGGATTGTGCATGAGAGCTGGGTTTAAATAGGCTGCAGGTGATGAGTTGGAAATAAGTGGCAAATGTCTCCTGTGAGTTGGGTAGAGACTGGGAGGAGCTTGCATGTGCAGTCCCGTCAGGAACTCCCTCCCCCCTGTGGCCCAGGATGGTCCAGATAGGTTGGTGGAGCTCCTTGATGAATGATGGATCAAAGATGTAACTGAACGGCACCCAAGAGCTCTCCTCCAGGCCGTACCTGTCCCATTCAACTAGACACTGCACATCCCATCCATGATGTGACTCCATCAACCTGTGAACTCAAGATCACCTCCTAGATAGTGCAGGGTTAGGTGGATTGAGTGCTCTGTGGACCATGGGCTGGAGGCAGGACACATGGGAGGTAGGTGTGATCCTGAGGGAGGGTGGCTTCTGGATTGATGTGATGGGTAATTTTGAAAGGAGCAATGAACTAGGATGAGAGCTTGCAATAATCGGTGTGCAGGAGATCTTGAGTAGACAGCCAAACATAGTCCCCAGGCTGGAGTCATCTGGCTGGGTGCTGACGGTGATTATCCTGATGGCAGTAGGCACAGTTGGCAGCTAGGAAGGTCCTCCATGCCCTCTTCCAAACATTTGGCAGTGGCGAGCCAAAGCCCTGGTGGATGGGACCTCCACCATTGACTCCTCCATGGGGAACAGCAGGGGTTGGTAGCCTTGAAGCACTTCAAAGGCTGACATACCCATGGCAGAGGAGATGTATAGATTGTGGGATAGCTCGGCCCAGAGCAGATAATTCTTCCGTGTAGAAGGGTAAGAGGCAGCAAAGCATTGCAGAAACCTCTCCACTTGCTGATTGGCTCTTTCTGACAGTCCATTCGTTGTGGACGATAGCCAGGGGACAAACTCAATGAGGTGCGGAGGGGAGAGGAGAAAGCTAGCCAGAAGTGGGAGACAGATTGTCGGCTCTGTTCTGACACAATGTCTTGGGGGAAGTTTGGAGGCAAGCTGTATGTTGGAGAACCAGGTCCAGTGTCTCAGCGGCTGGCAGAAGTTTGGGGAAAGCAATGAATTGGGCTGCCTTGGAGAACTGATCTACCACAGTCGTAATCACCGTAGCCCCTCTGGGAGCCAGTAAACCAGTGATGAAATCCATGGTCTACGGATGTTGAGGGACTGTCAGAGGCTGGAGGAGTCCAGACGGCTAATTGCTGGAGGAGTTGGACTGGACACATCAAGGGCAGACAGCAACAAACTGACATGCATCTGCAATCATGGTGGGCAACTAGAACTGGCATTGTAGCAAATTCAGTCAATTGTGTGCCTGGATGACCGAAATGGGTCCACTGGAGTGCCTCAACTCAGCAGTGTACTGGATGTCCGGGCAAACTGAAGGATGTGAGTGGAGAGACAGGGGTAACCCAAGATGAGAGAAGTGAGTCAATAGAGAGGACTAGGATGGACTCACGTTGCATTTCAATCTCATGTGCACAGCCCTTACATGTGTTCTGACCATCCCAGGCCCCAGGGGATGTCCATCACTGGCCGCAGTGCAGAAGGGGTGAGAGATAGGTTCGGTAGGGAGTCCAAGCTCCACACTTGGAGTCCGGTCCAGAAAGTTGCTTGCTGTGCCAGAACTCACAAGAGCCTCCTGTGTCTGGAGAGCTGTAAGGATGTGGAGGGGGACAGAGAGTGAGTCGGACTATAGTGCTAGAACAAGGGACCAAGGGGGGGGTGTTTACTAGTGGCTTGACCCAAAAGCAGAGCAGTGGAGACCAGTTAGCACTAAAAGGCACTTTACTAATAAACTGCAAAATAGCAAACCACATTGGGCACGAATCAAGAGAGAACAAATACAAAACACAAACAGGCAACTAAGTCTAGGATCAACTGGTTGCGCCTGACTGGCCCAATAACTGAACAAGAGTTGTGGATGAGAGCTGCGTTTAAATAAGCAGCAAGGGATGTGTTGGATACTAGTGGCAGATGACTCCTATTAGCTGTGTGGAGATGGTGAGAATCCTGCATGTGCAGGCCTGACATGTACTTCACATTTATTTCCATTTCAAGTTTTCCATTTTTATCTCAGTATCCCTAAAAAAACATTTATTACAATATTGTTTCGATTTCAGTCAAAAAAAAACTTTTAGAAATGGTGTTTGAAGAGTGATCTCATAATTCCAACCATTGCACACTCAATTGTTTTGTGTTACTTGGTTTAATCAGACCTCGCTAACAAGATGGTTTACTCAGGTCTCATGCTGGAAACTTCTTTTAAGTAAAAAACAAAAGAATGTGAGAGTGAATCATAGTTAATTTCATGAGGTATTATTAAAGTTGGGGACGTGTGAGCTCTGGGCTGAACGTCCTGCTCACTTAAGGAAGGTGAAGGTTTGTGATCACCACGGGACCACTGTTTGGCTTGCTGTGCAGGAAGTCACTCACAGATGGCCTCTCCTACACTACTGTGTCCATAGCAACGCCTTCACATGGCGTTCCTGTTCTTACTGAGTTTGCTATGTCATGGCGTGACATAGAGTGGAACTGGTCAGCGTGCACCCATCCTCACGATAAACCTACGCAGCACAGGTAGGAAGAAAAGTCCTACTTCCCTCTTGATCTTCGCAAGCAAAGAACTAGCTATCATCATTATTTCACCTTATAGGGTGACATTATTTAGCTCAAGAACAATACCTTTCCAATGTTTGAACAATATAGTCAGGGCTGGTTAATGGTTAATGGATAGTTGTTTTTGCCCAGGTAAGGGAAATATAGTTGAGGTGAAGGTAACAGTACCTTAAACATGAGGATTTATCACAGGATCAAAGTAAGCTGCAGAGTGTTGTAAAATTAGTGAGTTCCATCATGGGTACTAACCTCTGTAGTATGCAAGACATCTTCAAAGAGCGACGCCTCAGAAAAGTGGTTTCCATCAACAAGGAACCCCACCACCCAGGACATTCCCTCTTCTCATTGTTACCGTCAGGAAGGAGGTACAGAAGCTGAAGGTACACACTTAACGACTCAGGAACAGCTTCTTCCCCTCTGCCATCTAGTTTCTGAATCGACATTGAACTATGAACTCTACCTCACTACCTTTTTTAAATATCTGCTTTGCACTACTTACCTTAATTTAACTATTCATTAGACAGATATATACTTACTGTATTTCAGTTTTTTTTCTTTATATTTATCATGTATTGCATTGTACTGCTGCTGCAATGTTAAATTTCATGACATATGCCAGTGATATTAAACCTGATTCTGGTTAGTGTTTGAGTTGGCTGTGGAATGTCAAAGCTATTTATTCACTGGGCCAAAGGTCTTAGAATGGATACTGAAAATCTGAATAAGAAAATAAATTTAATGAGAGCAACACCATGAAGGATGTCATTTCCCAATGGAACTGAAGCCCTGACCTTTGGTATTTCAGATTGACACTTACTCCAGATACTTAATCATCCCTGCTGTGTTGTGAAACAATTTAAATCACTTCAACTTGCAGCTTTTTGCAATGAGAATTACTGTACATCAGTCTGGAAGCATCAGTATCATGGTGGACTGTTTGCCATGAGCTTTGTTTGAGGAATAGGGTAGGGAAAAGGTAACAATCCCTGAGAGTTGGAACTGAAAGTACGTTGATGTGGATGTTATCATCATCATTATGTGCTGAGTCATATGACATCATCATTATGTGCTGTGTTGTTATGACATCATCATAATGTGCAGTGTCACATGAGATGGGTGATCATGGTCTTGACCATGATTGTTCTTGGCAAATTTTTTACAGAAGTTGTTTGCCATTGCCCTCTTCTGGGCAGTGTTTTTACAAGACGGGTGACCCCAGCCATTATCAATACTCTTCAGAGATTGTCTGCATGGTGTCAGGGATCACATAGCTCAGGACTTGTGCTATGCACCAGCTGCTCATACAACCATTCGCCATCCGCTCCCTTGGCTTCATGCTGAGGTAAGCAGTTGCTACACCTTGCCTAAGGTGATGTGCAGGCTAGCGGAGGGAAGGAGTGCCTTTACACCGCCGTTGGTAGAGACGTATCTCCATCCCACCACTCAAATGTAGCTGTCCCAGACAAAGCAGGTGCCAGTGAGGTAAGGTTAATTTGAGGCTTTGACCTCAAAACTCAAAGTAAATTTATGATCAAAGTATGTATACCTAATACAGCCTTGAGATTAATTTTCGTTGAGACCTGGGCTCCTCATTTTCAATCTGTGGATGTTGTGGGACCTCTTGCTGCCTTCATGAGTTATGCTTTTATTGACAGTGTTGAGGCATGTTCGGCTTGCTTTGAGATGCAGTGTCAGTCCTATGGGCTCAGCAGGCAGCACCATCAAGAGACAACCTGTTCCGAAGGTTATGCGAACTTCAATGTTCAGGATGATGTATCTCTGCACAGCTAAGCCATTGCCTTTTATATAAACAACTCAAGTAAACCTATAAGAAACGATGCTGTGTTAATGAACACCAGGGGAGTTACCTCTTGTGCCCCAGCTAACCTTTATTTGTTAGCCGGCAGTTGACGCAGATTATCTGGTCATAATCATTCCTGTTCACGGTAGTTTGTAATGTGTTAACTGGTTGCAACAACGTCTACACTTCAGATGGTAACAGTGTGTGACAATTTGAGGCTATAGTGGAACAATATGTCAGGAGGTAGCATTTTATGTAAATGAGGGAAGGCTGCTACTGCTTGGCAAATGCCCCTGATTTCCTTATCTATGATGCACAACTGTGTTCACTGTTTCTCGGGCTTAGCTAGTCCAAATTTGTGATCAGAGTTCATTGATTTAAGAAGTGGGCCTGGACAGAGGTGGACCATCCCCAGTGCATGGATTCACCTGACCCTAGTATATAGACTCACTACCTGTGGTTCCCACACACCTGGAATCAACTGACCCTAGTGCCCATACTCACTACCTGTGGTGCCCACACACCTAGACTCACCCATGCCCAGTGCATGGACTCAGTGCCTGTGGTCCTCACACACCTCAGCTCACCTGACCCTAGTGCCCGTACTCACTGTCTGTGGTGCCCACACACCCGGACTCACCTGTGCCCAGTGTGTGGACACTGCCTGTGGTCCCCGCACACCTGGGCTCACCTGATCCTAGTGCCTGGACTCAGTGCCCGTGGTCCCCACATACCTGGACTCACCTGTGTGGGAGTGGATGGCTGATTTTGCTGAGTGAAAATCAAAGATGAGCTTATTATCATATGCACAAGTACACGTGTGCACAGGAGCAATGGAATACTTACTTGCAGCAGCATCACAGACACATGGCATCACATATGCAGCATTTAGAAGAAAATCATAAATTAAATATATGTTACATCATTATCATCATCATTACGTGCCGTGTCATATGACGTGGCAATAATGGTCTTTGATCATGATTGTTCTTGGCAAATTTTTCTACAGAAATGGTTTGCCGTTGCCTTCTCCTGGGCAGTGTCTTTACAAGATGGGTGACCCCAGCCATTATCAATACTCTTCAGAGAGTGTCTGCCTGGCGTCAGTGGTCACATAACCAGGACTTGTGCTATGCACCGGCTGCTCACATGACCAACCACCACCTGCTCCCACGGCTCACGTGACCTTGATTGGGGTGGGGGGTGTGCACTAAGCAGGTGCTACACCTTGCCCGAGGGTGACACGCATGCTAGCAGAGGAAAGTGGCAGCTTACACCCACTTTGTTGAGACAGAGCTCTACCCTGCCACCCTATACGTTACGTACACTTTGTCTTACGAGAAAGAAGCAGAGTGCAAATCCATTGCAGCGCAAGTTGATCAAAGGGCACAGAAGGGTCAGCTAGGCAGATTTCATCAATACTTTGGCCTCGCGGTCACGTTAACCTGGTTGATAGGAAGGTGCATTTAAAATTAATTGTCCTTATGCTAAGCGTGAAGCAGAAATTCTTTGCTAATCTAGAGGTGCAAGTTTCAAGTTTGCAACACTGCAAATTGTAGAGCAAATGGAAGTTTGTGAACTGTAGCAACAGAAAGTAAGTCAATTCATGCTAATTCTGGGTTTTATCAGTAAGCCATCTTGTCTTTTGAGCTGTAGCCCACAATGAGTTCCCTTTCACATTAAAGTGTTTTGAAACACTCCCACAGAGACAAGACTTGATCTTGCCCTATAAACCCACACATAGTGAGTCATCGAGAGCAGGCTGCCTCACAATCGGTACCACACAGGAAAGCTGTATCACACAGGGCCCTTGGTTAATCCTGAGTGCCTCTCGATGGCTGAGGTTAGAATGAAATCTGGCAAAAGTCTGCAACCAGGTCTCCAAACAATCCACCCTCTCTTTGGTTTGGGTTCCATCTGTCATTTACTTTGTCCTCTAATGGTTCCCATTCTCATCTCCCTTACTGATCAGAGTTCTAGTACTGATATCCTTTTGTTTTCCTGCTTGTCTTCCTCCAGCAGCTGTTTTCAACCTTCACACTCACCTTCTTCCATCTAGTCTGCCTGTCTCTCAGTTTTTTTTGCTCTCTCTTCATCTGTCTTCCACCAGCCACTCCAGCCCCACTTCCCACCCCTGCCTGGATCAACCTTCCCATCATCTTGCAGCCCTGCTGAGTCCATCGGTCACCTCAGGCTCCTGTCTCACTGATCCTCTTCTTTATACCAGGCATCTCCCCTCCCTGCTCCCAATCCCGGTGCATCAACAGGTTCCCTTCCTTCTACAGATGCTGCTTGACCTACTGATTGCCTTCATTCAATTATTTGCTACACTAGACCTCTCACCTACCTTGTTTGTGGGCGAGTAGGGATCGGGAAGGTTAGACTTTGCCTCACAGAAAGAATATAAGGCATTATCGTAGGGTTCAGAGAAGTTAGTTTCAGTCAAGCTACTTTGCAGAGCAATGTGAGTTGTGTCTTGAGTGATGGGCATTCTTACCATCACGTTTTTGGATAACTGCCTCACTGCTTTATCACATGCCAGCTTCAGAGGGCATTGATGTGTAATGTAGAGGGATGCTTGTTGCTAACTGGTGCTTGCTCCTGGTTTTCTACCGATGATGTTCTGTAATTTCTGGATTAATGTGCTACATAACATCTGCAGTGGAAACCCAATGAGGTGAGGCAATCAGAAATAGAATCCGAATCAGGTTTAGTATCACTGTTGTATGTCATTGTGAGAGAAGAGGTTGCCAATGCTAATTCGCCTGCTAACCTTGCCCCTTTGCCCTGTTAGTCACTCCTCCCAATTCTGCGTCAGTGTGTCTAGTTTCCCCAGAAGTTCACACACTTTGCCCTCCCGTTCTGCACTTCTTGGAAGTTCACCATTTACACATCCCAACAGTGAGACAATCGCTAGCTTGGCTAATCAAAACAATCCCTTCAGTTAATGTGCTCTACTGGTTTATAACTCATAAAAATAAAGATTCTAGACACAGGCATTCCAAATAGTTTCATTAATTTTCACTCACAATGTACATTGAGCAGAATGGCCCCAAAGACCCAAGGGACAGTTTGGGGTGTCCTAAAATAATGCCTGGGTTAATGGGAGCAGGCACACTACACCCTACACAGGTGGATTTAAACTCTCAGTTTGGTTTTGCTGAGAAATGTGGAGGTTGGATTTGACGGTTGGTGAATAGTTATACTGGAAAGTTAATGACAAAGTGTGTTGTGGAGAAAGCCTCTGTATATTTGCAAATTTTTGTACATTTTTGTTTTCATTTGTCTATTTGTAGTAATTATTACTTCGCAACTTTCAGGTAGCTTTTGCTGTTCTTTTTTCACCTGGTACTAACTAAAAGCCTTGCACTAATGCGCCATTGTGATTTATAATCTGCTTTCTTTTCCAACTGGTGACCCCCGTCGGGCTGCTTACCCACACCCGATAGCGAGGTGGCAGCGGTGGGATGGTAAGCTGAAAGGGGTGAAGATGTCGAAGAGAGCTGGGCTGTGCTCACGGAAGACCAGGGTTCAGCCAGGTTCTCTAGAAATGGAGTCACATGAGGACAGACAGTCGAAGAAAGATTACGTGGCCCAAGGCCCTTCAGGGTCCTCCTGAGGAGCCAGGGGAAGTCGGTGGGGATGTTGGAGCTAGCGAGGTGTGACAGTCATGAAATATGTTGTTTTGCGGTGACAAAACATTGCAATAAAAATCCATAAATTACATTAAGAAAAAGCTATCTCTACATATATCTAAAATCCAAAACAAATGATGTCACAAATGAAAAAATCTACAAGGCGTTGGGATGGTTTCCAGGTGATGCGCAGGTGTCTGCACACCACAGACTGTTCTGAGAAGTGACTCAGATATGTAATGAACAGAAGTTACGCCTACCTACAGGAAAGATGTCAACAAGGTTGAAAGAGCACGGGGAAAATTTACAAGGTTGTTATTGGCTCTGGAGGACCTGATTTATAAGGAAAGATTGAATAGGTTAGGACTATATTCTTTAGAATGTAGAAGATTGAGAGGAGATTTGATAGTAGTATACAAAGTTGTGAGGGATATAGATAGGATAAACGCAAGTAGGCTTTTTTCCACTAAGTTTGGGTGGGACTACAACCAGAAGTCATGGATTAAGGATGAAAGGTGAGCAGTTTAAGGGGAACATGAGGGGAAACTTCCTCACTTAGAGGGTCGTGAGAGTGTGGAATGAGCTGCCAGTGCAAGTGGTGGATGCAACCTTCATTTCAATGTTTAAGAGAAGTTTACATGGGTACGTGGATAGTAGGGGTATGGAAGATTATGGTCCTGATGCAGGTGGATGGGAGTAGGCAGCTTAAATAGTTTGGCATGGACTAGATGGGCCAAAGGGCCTGTTTCTGTGCTGTACTTCTCTATGACTCCATGATTACAAAAGCAAAAAATGAAGATCTCGTTCGTGTATTGAAAGAGTGGATTTGTCAGCATCAGAATGAATATATGCTGATCAGTAGTATGCTGGTCATGAACATATGTTGTATGCTGATCATGAAGCAAGCAACGATCTGTCATGATGAACTGAAAATTGAAAGTAATGGTGAATATGCAGCAGGCTGGTTGCAGAAATTTAAGAAAAGACACAGCACTAAATTTTGAAAGATTTGTGGTGATAAAGAGATTGCTGATCATGAAGCAGCAGAGAAATTCATTGATGAGTTTGCTGATGAAAATCTAACACACTGAATGGCTGTGTTTGATGACCAAGAGTAAGACACTTACCAGTAGCACATAAATTCAGACTTGGAAATGATGGCCATCCAAAGCTACCTTATTACGTATTCCAAAATCTGGAAAAAATCTAAAATTCAAAACAATTCCAGCCCAAGCATTTCTTATAAAGGGTACTCAACCTACACAGTATGTACATACGTTTTATTTATACACATATAAAATTAGCAAAAATATTACAGTGAGGTAGTGTACATGGTTTCATTGTCCATTCATAAATTTAATGGCGGTGTGAAAGAAGATGATCCTAAAATGTTGAGTGTATGTCTTCAGGCTCCTCTACCTTTTCCTTAATGGTAGCAATGAGAAGGGGGTCTGTAATGGCTGATGGGTGTCCTTAATGACAGATGTGGCATTGTTGAGGCATTCCTTTTGAAGATATCCTCGATGCCCATGATGGAGCTGGCTGAGTTTGCAACTTTCTGCCTTTTTCCAATTCTGTGTAGTAATCCCTCCGTACCAGATGGTGATGCAGTCAGTTAGAAAGTATTCCACAGTACATCTGTGTCACAGTTTCTGGTGACATACCAAGTCTCCTCAAACTCCTGATGAACTGTAACTGTTGCCTTGCCAAGAAATTGAAACACTGCTGACCCCTTGACAAGGACTGGTCTGTGTTCCCTTAACTTCCCTTTCCTTGAGTCCACTATCAATCCCCTGGTCTTACTGACATTGAGTGCAAGGCTGTTGTGACACTACTCAACAGCTGATCTATCTCACTCCTGTACGCCTCCTTATCACCATCTGAAATACCGCCAACAATAGTTGTGTCATCGGCAAATTTATAGATGCTGTTTGAGCTGTGCCTAGGCCTAGTCATGGGTGTAGAGAGAGCAGAACAATGGGCCAAGCACACACCTTTGTTGTGTGCCAGTGTTGATTGCCAGCCAGGAGGAGATATTATTTCTGATCTGTACTGACTGTGGTCTCCTGATGAAGAAGTCGAGGATCCAGTGGCAGAGGGAGGTCCATAGGCCCATGTTTTGGAGATGGTTGATTAGTACTGAGAGTATGATTGTGTTGAACGCTAAGCTGTAATCAATAAACAACAGCCTGACATGGGTATTAGTATTGAGCCTGTGATCCAAGATTGAGTGGAGGGCCAGTGAAATTGCATCTGCTGTAGACCTATTGAGGCAAAATGAAATTTCTGCAGGTCCAGCTCCTTGCTTAGGCAGGGGTTGAATCTGGCCATGACCAACCACTCGAAGTGTCACAGGACATGTGAGTGCAACTGTGTGACAGTTGTTGAGGTAGTTCACTCGGCTTTTCTTGGACACTGATATGATTGTCGCCCTTTTGAAGCATGTGGGAACCTTCCACTGCAGCGGTGAGAGATTGAAGATCTCCTTGAACACCCGCCATTTGGTTGGCACAGGTTTTCAAAGTCCTGCCAGGTTTGCCATTAGGGCCTGATGCCTTGTGAGGGTTCACCCTCATGAAGGATGTTCTGATGTTGGCCTTCAGGACAGAGATTACAGGGTCACCAAATGCTGCAATGGGCTAGATCAATTCAGACGTGGCCTGTCCTGGGATTCTGCCCCCTCTGTGGTCCACACAAGCTCCTATGACCCTGGGTTAGATCAGAAGGACCAGTTCAGAGTAACTCTGAGCTAATCGACCCCATACCCTGATGCCAGGCCTTCATCACTGCCGTCAAGTAAGTCTGGAGCAGGAGCTGGATTTCTCTTGAAGCTGTCACTGATTTTAATACCTTTTAAATATATCTGACATTCAGACACATCTGAAACTTCTCAATTGAAGTAAATGAATTAAAATTAAACTTAAAAAATAAAGCTAATGGAAAAAATGAAAATGTTAAGTAATTTAAAGTATAACTAACTTGTTTACCTTACTGAGCACTCTCAGTTAATCTGTGGAACATTAGTACTCTCAATCCCTCCATGCTCTCTCAATCATTTGCAAGTTCATGGCCATTACAGACAGTACAGCCTTCAGAACGCACTGAGGTGCTACAGATGGAGCCCGACTTAAGTTTGAAAAACGCACTCGCTATTTGCATGTGTTAACGTTACGATATGCTGGCAGCTACAGTGCCTGAGAAGCAGGCACTCCACATGCTACCAGACTAGATTGTAAGCATGCACACACATACAAGGGCAACAGCCTAAAGGGATGTCACATTTTGTCCCTTTTTTTAAAGCAGCATTGTAACATGTAATATAGGAATTTTTTTCCCCATTTAATGTGCAATGTCTGGTACTTTACAGTATTCTGGATCTCTTTTCAAGCTTTGAGCTGTCTTGGTTCTAGTTCTGAACTCACTCATGTTCTCTTTCTTTGACAGCTTTTGCTTGGACTTCATCCTTTAGTACCTGAGGTCTGCCCTGGAACAAGCTCAGATATAGCTGTGATCAAGTGATTTGCCCTACAGACTTGCTCCATCTTTAGCAGAGATCACCTGCATCAATGTAACACTTCAGTTTCAGATTCATTTATATATCACATGGACCTTGAAGCATACAGTGAAATGCATTGTTTGCGTAGACAGCCAACACTTGCTGGGGGCAGCCTGCAAATGTTGCCACACGTACCGCTGTTAACGTGTTGTGCCTACAATGCTGGCAGAACAAGACAGAACACAACAAGCAACCAAACAACCCCCATCCTCCTTACCGCACTTGCTCTCCCCACAGTCCTCTAATCCCAGGAGAGCCACTTCCAGATGTACATCTCTCTGTTTCAGCGGTGCTTTACTGTAAATCATCTGCCCCACTTGTAGGAGTTCAACTTGCTGGAACAGCGAAGAATACAAAAGCAGTGATTTATTTGAAAATCTCCTTCGTGGTGTAATGCCCTGGTTCACATCTTTATTGTTGCACTGTAGGTATTTCATTTAGCGGTTCAGTAAGAGCAGTCTGTTCTGCTTTCAGCCCATTTGAGTTATTGTTGAAGATAAGGGATGATGACGAATGTGTGCATTGAATTAGGATGGTGGTACTGGGGGGAGGTTTCTTTTGGTGAGGGACACTAAGGTTAGGCTTGGGTCTTTTGTTCGGCGGGAGATGAAGAGAGAAGACGCTGGGATGAACCTGTGGTAGGATGTGAGCCGGTGGGAGACCCGTTTGTTCCAGATGGTTTGCGAGTGACGTTGGGAAGGTGGTGTGTGCTTTCATGCTGACCGAGGGCCCAGCGCCTGAGTGACAGAGAAATTCAAGATGAGATCCAACTTGTGCACATTTGACTGTTTAATTATAATGGACCCTTTTTGTTATTTCTTTCTTTTCTTTACTAACCCTTTAGTTAAGTAAGATTCATAAATATAGTTCCTTTAGTCATATGCAGTGTGCTGTCTGTTATTTCTTGGCACTGAGTTGCAACAGGGTAGCAAATTCCACAGCATCCACACAAACCGGGGTTTGGGTTGGGAGAGCCGTCTCAATCTCATGTGTTTGGACGGACCAGAGTGACTTACGCAGTCAAGGAAACCAGCGGGGTTTCAGTGGTATGATACTGTGATGTTCTTGGCCTAAGTGTTCAGGTCTGAGAGCCACAGGTAGTTGAATGAAGCTCAGGTGTTTTTCTATTCTTTCCTTCTTCGAGAATTCTGCAAGTGTCCATCCCAATGTGGTGTGCAACTTATTGTCTGCCTGCACTACACTTTTACTGCAATTGTGATACAGATTGGAGGTGAGAGCCGATTTCGCTTGCTCTCTGTGATGTTCACTTCTCTCTCCAGGGGTGCCTGAGCCTTTTGTTGTTTTGCTGTTTGTTCAATTTAATTGCCAGCCCCGATAGACTGAAAAGACATGACGTCAGGATCAGAGGCGAGAACCGGTCATTCCTCTCTCCATGGAGCTGGTGCTGTGCTCCATGCCCACTAATATCATGAACTGATAAGCGAGGATTTGGGCCTATTCTGGGCTGCTCCAGGGTTCGGATCTAAGGATTTGGTTTGGAATGTTGTTATTTGATTCAATTGTTTGCATGATTTGTGTTTCTTTTTCCTTTCTCTTGAACACCGGGTGTTGGTTTTTTATTTCTATATTTTTTCTTTAATTGGGTTCTTTCGGGTTTCTTGCTTTGTGGCTACCTGTAGGCAAAGAAACCTCACGGTTGTATAATTTATGCATTGTTTTGAAAATAAATGTACTTTGATACTTTAATATTCTGTGTTTGGTCATTGTTTTCCCCTTGTACTACCTCAATGTACTGATGTGATGAAATGTTCTGTATGGATGGCATGTAAAACTGTAACTTCCACTGATTCTGGGTTGCATTCATGCATATGCAGACTTCTGTGGCCATTGTTCAGAGCTGCATTTTAAATTTAATGTACTTTCCACGTTCAGGTCTGAAGAGTTGCTGCTGTTAAAATTAGTATTTGCTATATACCATAAGTCTAGAATATGCCTTATCAGTTCCTCCTGTTGGCCCTCCTGGACAAAAATGAATTTGTTCCAGAAAAGGCCAAATTTTAAGGAGAATCCAATCAAATAGGGCAGCAAAAATACCCTGTATTTCAGACTCTCTTCCCTAATTACCTATCATATCCCTACATGCATCTAGTCTACGCTATTATCCCTAATGTCTAGCCATATGACTCTAAGCAGAGTGTGTTCGAGAAATTTGACCAACAGTCTTTAAAATGCAGCTTTGTCATTTGTATATCTGTTGCCTTATTCCCTGCTGGCCGATTGCAGTTTAATCACATTCTTTAGCTTCACCCCTTCATTCTCCAATAGCTAAAACTCTGCAGTGGCTGTCAGTGGTTACTCTCTGGTCAGGGGCACCAGCAAGGAAAATGTATCGGGCTCACAAGCAACCGTTCACACACAAATGTCATGACAAGAGATTGCCAGAATCTTGATGACTACTCTCTCTGACCCTCTCATCGATGGACAGGAGGGGTTGGGTTGTCTCTTTCTGAATGACTGCAAGGACCTCACCTTTCCAGACTGTCCAGTCCATTGCTGATCCAACCACTGAAAGGGCCCAGCTCATTTGTATTCACTCTTCATTCAGGCTGGGGGTGACTGCCTTCAGACACTGTATAATATCTTCTCTTTGTCAATCTGCATGCCATCAAAATTGTGGCACCTGATGTCTCTGCTGTAACTCGGATCTCTTCCCATCTATTTTCCCCAATATTTTTTGTATTATGAGTAATACAACTTATCATCTGCCTTCAGCAACCAGCCTTCATTACAGAGTACAGTTACCATTATACTTTAACACGCTATTCTCGGCTTGCTGTTGTGCTCTCTCTGTGTGCTCTGCCTTCACAATTGCTGTGTGTCTGCTTCCATCAGCTGTGGTCAGGTCTGATGCAGCCAGCTGGTGTTCAACACTTACATTCTCTGCAATGATACTATTTGGGGCAAGCTTGATCTCTTGCTCTGTCAGTGAGGGTGACAAAAAGATGAGTCATGCAGCTTAATCTGACAGCTGCACTACATCTAACAACTCCTGGCTGTGCATGTCCCTTGGCCTTGAGATCTCCTGACATGATACCCACACATTGTCCTATCCCTCCTACTGAAGGGTCTCGAGCCCTCCAGTCCGGCTGAAGGGCCTCGGCCTGAAATGTCGACTGTGGTCTTTTCCATAGACGTGGCCTGGCCCGCTGAGTTCCTCCAACACTTTGTGTGTGTTTTTGGATTTCCAGCATCTGCAGATTTTCTCTTGTTTGCCCTGTCTCCCCTCCCTGCTTGGGGCAGCTGTCTCTCTGTGGGCCAGGTTAGCTGCTCTGGGGGTCACGCATGTTTGTTGTCCCTGTCTTGTCCATGTTATTTCTCCTTTTCCTGAGTCTATGTTAGCACCTGACTTACTGAGTGTGTCTATCCCCAGGATAGTACCTTCATTGTTTGGGCACACCGAAAAATCTACAGCAAGCTGCACTCCCTCAATCACAAGTACCTGAGGCTGACTTCTCTCCACCCTCATTGGTTCACCTACTGCCCTGGTAATGTAAATTGTCTCTGCATTTGTGGGCAAGGGTAGATCAGTTATTGATACTGTACCATCCTGCATGCTCTGGGCCATACCGTCCCACATATTCCTCATGCAATCTGCTTTTATCAACACGTACACTGTGTACCTTTGGGATTTATTTGGTAAATTTCAATCATTTCCTCAAGCTTGTGCCAGAATTCTGCATCCCCACAGGCGACCTTAAGTGAGGGTAGTTCTGACTAAATGCTCTGCTTCTCCCTAGGGGTCAAGGGCTTAAGGATGGTTGTAATCAAGGTCAAGGGCTGGATTGTGACATCAGGGTTCTCGACCTGACCTTGCCTGATCTCAGTTGGTGCCATCTGGGTATAACCTCTCCCTCAAATATCTCCACACTAATTCTCACATTATGCAAAATATAAATGATGGATAAAACTTTAACAGTATGTACTCTGTAATCTACCACATATGTGCATCTGAACTCATAATATCTGTTGTATTCCTTTGCATTTAAAACTATTACACCAAGGTTACAGACTTATTCTTAAAACACACAAATGCATTTGCAAACACATCTGCTACTATACAGTTCCCTGAACGAGTATACATGCACTCCATTGGCGTCCTGAACGGTCAGGAGCCACACTTCACAACCAGTAGCTCTCTCTCACCAAGTCAGCACAAAAATGTCTAATCTCTTACACAAGCGCACGTGCACTCACACACAAAACACATTATTTTGATGCCCAGCAGTTCAGCTCTCCGCCGTGTTTGTCATACTTTCGTGATCCCATTGAGACTGACCCGAACAGATCCAAGTGTGAGTGCTAATTTTAAAAACACTCACCCACTTAGGCTGCAGAGATCACAGGCCACATGATCGGTTATGAATGTATCCTGGACGAGCCCCCAAATGTTGTAATTGTGAATAAAGTCACCAGAGAGACACTGAAGATATTGGGATTATAGAAATGTTTTATTCAGCAAAAACGAGCAAATGGCATCACTCTTGGAAGAAAACTCCTGCTCAACCCAATATTACATGACATTGTTATATGCTAAAGATTAAAGGTAACAGTAGGACAATTCTATATTTACAATATAGCTACAATGCTTTCTTTGAATTACATAGAGTTTTCAAACACTCCAGACACCCAAAATGAATGTTAATTCTCACTGACTCCGGGCTGCATTCATACATATGCAGGGTCCTGTGGTCAAATGAAAGGCCATTGTTCAGAGCTGCATTTTAATTTTTTATTTTTATGTGTTTTTTTTTTGCTCAGCATAACAAAACTTTCAATTTCCAGATACACTTACATTTACATTTCTTCCCCTCACAGATATCAGATATCAGAACACTTCCATCAAAATATAGACTTCACCACAACATCCTATAGAAAACACACGCAAAATGCTGGTGGAACACAGCAGGCCAGGCAGCATCTATAGGAAAAAGTACAGTCGACATTTCGCCTGAACCATAGACTGTACTTCTTCCTATAGATGCTGCCTGGCCTGCTGCGTTCCACCAGCATTTTGTGTGTGTTGCTTGAATTTCCAGCATCTGCGGATTTCCTCGTGTTTGCGATCCTATACAAAAGCCCTTATTAGTATAGCAGACAGGTTTACATCTACATTCTGCAGAAAAGGTTGCCATGTTTTATGAAAACTATTTGTTTTTGAGTGTACCATACATGTAAAAAAGTCCAAAGGAATGTATTCCATGATTAATTTACGCCAACCCAAAAGTCCAGGGGCCTTATCGGATATCCAACAAAGTAAAACGTTCTTCCTCACACAAAAAGTCAGGATGTTAAAAAGTTTCTTCTGATGTGCATTAATAATACGACTGTTGGATAAGCCTAGGAGAAAAAGCACTGAGTCCAGTTCAAGCTCCATCTTCAGAATCTTTTGCATTTCACCCAAAATATCATTCCAGTATGCCTGAAGTTTGGGACAAGTCCAAAAACAGTGGGTGAAAGTTCTAGTATTTACTTTACATTTAGAACACATTGGAGAAATCTCCGTCTTCCCATATTTCAGCTGTAATTTCTACTTCCCAGCTCTTCCTCCCAGACCCTTCCCAGCTGCTCAGCCTCTCCACAAGAACATTCCCTCAGGATGCTGTAAATAGTACTAATAGAGACATCACACTTAGAATGGAACACTCTCTTTTCTATGTCAGGACTATAGAAATCAGTTAACAATGATGTTTTTTTCTCTATATAATCTATTATCTGAAAGAAACGAAAAAGATCCTTGTTGGGTATGTTAAATTTCTGTACTATTTGACTAAAAGACATCATCATTCTTTCATCAAACACATCTCCTAGATGGAAAATACCCGTAGCAATCCAAAGTTTAAATCCAGAATCCATTATGCCAGGCTGAAAATCTGGACTGCCAGTTATTGGAGTGAAGGGTGATATTTTCGCTGTGTTGCCCTCAATTTGTCGCACCGCCCTCCAAGCCCTGACTGTATTAATTGTTATTGGATTGCAACAATACTCTTTAACTGGTTTCATCTTATTGAGGAACAGCAAATTAATAAGAGGCCATTTTGATTGTGAAGCTTCAATGTCTAGTCAAATTGAGGGGGGGCCCCTGCAAACCCAGTCAACCACATAAGATAAAGAGGAACTTAAGTGATATTTTTTAATGTCTGGAAAATCCAGACCCCGCTAGACTACTGGGAAGCTGTAACTTAGACATTTTAATACAGGGTCTTTTTTTTGTTCCAGATGAAAGAAACAAACCAGCCATTTAGTTTTTTTAAGTATTTGTTGGGTAAAAATGACTGGAATCATTTGTATTGGGTAGAGCAGATGAGGAAGAATGTTCATTTTGAGCAAGGATATTCGGCCAAGCCAAGAAATGGGAAGAGTGTTCCATCGCTCAAGATTCTGTTTGATTTTGTCAAATAACTGTGTAAAGTTAGCTTTGAACAATTGATCAAACGTAGGGGTGATAAATATGCCTAACTAAACAAAACCTGTCTGCAACCATTTAAAGGGGAAAACACCCTGAGTGTCAGGTACCTGTTGCAGATTCCCCAGAGGGATAGCCTCTGACTTAGTAAAGTTTATTTTATAACCTGAAAAGTCGCTAAATGAATTGTTGCATTGTATAAGGTGGTGCACTGATATAGCAGGGTTTGATAAGAAAATTAGAACATCATCCGCATACAATGTAATTTTATGTGACTTTAGTCCTATGTCTGGAGCAGATATTTTGGTGTCTCGCTGAATAGCCTCAGCCAATGGCTCGATCACTAGTGTGAAAAGTAGTGGTGATAAAGGACAGCCCTGCAGGCTGCCCCTCAGAATACTAAAATTATCCGACCTAATACTATTAGTGAGAATCGCAGCCAAAGGATCATTATAAAGAACCTTCACCCACTTAATAAAGTTATTGCCCAAACCAAATCGTCCTAAAGTGATAAAAATATATGGTCATTCGGCATGATCAAAGGCCTTTTCTGCATCTAAGGAAACCACTAAGCCGTCCACTGCCTGAAATACCTGAATCACATTAAGTAATCTTCTGATATTGTTAGGTGATCTGCGGCCTTTTACAAAACCCCTATGATCTTCTTCTAGATTAAAAGGTAACACAGTTTCTAATCGCCACGCTAAGGTTTCAGATAAGATTTTAAAGTCACCATTTAACAATGAAATAGGCCTGTAGGAAACACAATCTTCCTTTCTTAAGAATTAAGGGGATATTGGCTTCTCTCAATGATGGTGGGAGGAGACCACAATTAAATGCATGATTGAATATGTTTAGCATAGGCTCTGATAGTAACCCTGAAAACTCTTTATAGAATTCACTAGTGAGTCCATTAGGACCAGGGGCCTTCCCACTTTGGAGCTGTCTCACAGCTTCCTGTATCTCATGTATAGATAATGGAGCATTGAGGAGGGACTTTTGTTCAGAAGAAATGCCTAGGAGATCTAAATTCCTGAAAAAGGACTCCATCCTAGATTATCCATCATTGCATTGCTCAGATTGATGCAGTTTAGAATAAAAGTTCTTAAACACAGCACTAATCATTTTAGAATTACTAGTGAGGGCTCCTCTCCCATCCATAATTGAAGCAATAGTCTGAGAGGCATTTTTCTTTCTAGCTAAATAAGCCAAATACCTACTTAGTTTCTCACCATGTTCAAACAATCGTTGTTTAGCAAATGTCAGTTTTCTTTTGGTTGCTTGAGTAAGTAAAGAGTTTAGTATACAGCGTAGGGCTATGATATTCTGTAACTTGGCTGTAGGAGGCTTATTAATATAATCCTTTCCAGCTGCCGCAAGCCTTGCTTGCACTAGGCGCTGACGTTCTGCAGCTTGTCGCTTCTTACCAACAGAGTAGGAGATAATTAATCCCCTTGCATAGGCCTTAGTGGTTTACCAGAGCATCGATGGACTACTAGCTGATTTGGAATTAATAGATAGGAAAGTTTTGAATTCGGAAGTATGGTATTCTATAAATTTATTATCTTTTAGAATAAAAGGATTCAGCCTCCAATGTCTAGATCGTGCAGAATGATCTTTGGGCTTAATAGTTAAATATACTGCTGCATGGTCAGAAATAGCGATATTTCCAACTGTGCTGGATACAACTAAATCTAGGAGCATTTTGGGGGTTAGAAAAAAGTCTATTCTGGTGTAACACTTGTGTGGATTAGAAAAAAATGTGAAGTCTTTGTCTGAGGGATATAACAACCTGCAGACATCCACAAGTCCTAGTTCTCCACATAAGCCCATGAATTGTTTGGACTGTGAGGAGAGCAATGGGGGACCACTGGGCACTCTGTCCATCAGTGGGTCCATGAGACAATTAAAATCCCCACTTACAATAATGTTTTGTATTGAAAAGCTTGTAAGTTTGGAAAAAGCATCTGTTAAGAATTTGAGAGGATGAGCTGGAGGGCAGTAAACATTGAGAATACCATATTCCTCTCCATATATTGAAGCCTTAACAATCACAAATCTCCCATACTTATCCTTAATGCAGTCTAATAATTTAAAAGGTAAGTTCTTCCTAATTAAAATGGCCACCTCCCTACTCCTGGTATTAAAAGATGAAAAACAGACTTGATCAAATCCACTCTGTTGCAGTTTTAGATGTTCTTTATCATTTAAATGTGTCTCCTGCAATAAGGCTATGTCCACCCTTTCCTTTTTCAGGTTTAGTGGGATCTTCTTTCTCTTGATTGGTGAATGACTTCCCTTAATGTTCCAAGTGCACAATTTTAATATATTACTGGTCATAACCCTTATAACAATCATGTGACTCCGGAGGAGAAGAAACCGGACTGAAGATCAGCTGAGCAGTAATAAGTAAATTTAAAAAACCCACAAAAAAAAACAAAGCCCCATCAACACTGAACAAGAGGACTTACCTCACACTTAAAGAGGATATCTGAACATTCTAGCACCCCATATTCTGCCCCACTGCCAATATGGCATTTAACATAGTCACAAATGAAAACAGGGCATAATTTATGAACCCACCGATTTGTTACTGTCATATTTAAGCTCCTTCAGGCTGGAGTGAAACTCCCAGAACTGCATTTTAAATTCAATCTACAATCCATATTCAGATCTGAAGAATGACTACTGTTAAAATTAGTATTTACTATATACCATAAGTCCAGAATATGCTCTAACAGTATTGTCCCTAATGTCATCCTATGACCCATTAATCTTGGAGATTCACTGCTTCAATTAAGTTGTCATAAAGTGATTGAATGACATTGTCAGAGTAGTTGGGATCTAATGTCACTAGAAGTGGCTTATGATCAGTTAATAGGGGAAAGGATCTTCTAGTATTAGCTGATTTCAAACATTGAATATGTGCTTAACTCTATGTGTTCCATGTGTGACTACAAGAAGTGAAACCAGTGGGTTTCTTCTGATCACCACCTATCACGTGGCTCATAACTGAACCTGCAGCATGATCTAAGACATCACATGCTAACTTCAACGCAGCTTGCGCGGCCACTCCGTTGAATGATATCTGTAATCTGTCAAGTAGGGTACCGTGCACAATTCTGATTTGATGGAGACAGACGTGAGAGAACGGAGGAACATCTGGAGAAACTTCTGAAATGCCTTTTTTACTGCCGCTGTTATTGTGTGATCCTGAAATCTCCGGAGGGGAAGGCCCTGAATCCTTGGCTTTGCTTGTTGCTTGGCGGCCGTGACAGGGTCGAAGCGCTCGGCAGAGATGGTGGTCGGTGCTCAGTGTCGAAGGGCTGGTCGGGGGCTTGAAGTTTTGGATGGACTCAGAGTTGGCTGGGGTCGGGTGCTTCCAATGCATCGACAGTTGTCGGTGCCTGGAGGTTTATGACAGAGAGAGTTTCTCCCTTCTGCCGCCTGCTATCAGGGACCATTGGGAGTCGATCAGAACTTTGAGACTTTTTTTACCGTTCCCATGGTCTGTTCTTTATCAAATTATGGTATTGCTTTGCACTGCTGTAACTATATTTTATGATTATGTGATCTTGTCAGTGTTAGTCTTTGGTTTGTCCTTATTTTTTGTGATATCACTCTGGAGGAACATTGTATCAGTTCTTAATGCATGCATGCATTTCTAAATGACAATAAATGAGGACTGAGTGTCCTCATAATCTAGTCTAATCTAAACTTGCACAAGCTTTTATACGGAACAAGAGACCTTCACTTTTCTAAACTATTATTGGATTAATCATGTGATTGCTTTTCTGAGAAATTCCATGGCAGTATGAGCACCGTTGCATGCTCTGAAAGGCCTATGGGCGATGCTACAACATTCCTAGGAATACCACTCTGATGCATTTTCGGGCTTTGGCTCATTGCTGCTGGCCTCTACCTTTCACTTCACTGACTGCTGTCCAGCGTGACAAGCTTCCAACTTGGTAAGCCCTCCAAGATGTCCTCTCTTAGGGCAGTGATGAGTCCCTAAACAGAAATGCAACTCCCCAATTTCATTTGCATCACCCTCAGTCATGTCCAGATCATCTACACCTTGGAGCGTTGAGCTGTAACTTTTGGCCTTCTCTCAAGCAAGTTTCTGTAAGTATTGTAGTTCCATGTACTAATCCAGGCTCTGAACTCATCTGCTTTATCCATTATACAGCTTGCATTAAAATATATACACTTCAGACCGTCATCCAGTCACTTTCATGACCTTGCCTTATCTATTTTTGCTATTGGACTAACTTGACTAATAGAATTAATTTGTTTTGAATTGCCTCAGGAATCACTTTTGTGGCTCACCTTAGCCTTGTTCTACAGGCTGTCAAAAAATGGATACTACTGTATAAAATTATACATTTTACATCATTCTGTCTGTGAAATTGTTCCACTGTTTGAGAAACAGGCACGCTATATTTCCCTACTACTTCTGATGATTCGATGATCCCTATGGTGATTGCTGTGTCCTGAGATTGATGCTGAGGATCGAGGTCCCAGGATGAATTGAGGCCCATTGACCTGAGCCGAATCTGCAGATCTCTGTGAGTCCGCTGGGGTGGTTGAAGCCTGCTGTCCGCAGGCCCGAGTCTGTACCTACTGGAGACTGGAGCTGAAGGACTGTGTATGAGTGTGGGTGGGAGGGAGGAACAAGGCTTGATTTTGTTGTTGTTTGTTGCTTCTTGTGAGCTTTGTTTTTTGTTGTTGAGCATGGTGGGTATGCTATGTTGGTACTGGAATGTGTGGTGACATTTGTGGGCGGCCTCCAATGCGCCCTGGAGTGCGTTGGTTGTTAATGCAAACGGCACATTTCACTGAATGTTTTGAAGCACACATGACAAATAAACTTGAATCTTGAATCTTGCTTAATAGGATCACAATACAAATGTACAAACAGATATAGAGAATGCACTATATTCAATGCTTAGGAAACATTACGCATATAAAGCAATGGTTATTTTAAATAACAAAAAACTTCTCCACATTCTGCTTTGGTGTGCAGAGCTGAATACCTCCACATGATTTCCGAGCCCAGAATTGTCAGGTTCCTGTTTCACTTCCACGGCTCACTCAGCATTTTGCCCTGCTGCTCTTGGAAAAGTCTCGTTGGCTTGGTTACAGTAATATTGAAACTCCTGTGCTGTGGAAGAAACTGCAGTCGTGATCAACTGCCCCAGATTGGATGCAATGATAGATTAGCATGGAAATATTCTTCTTTTAGCAATTCTGTAGGCGAGTTTACAAAGCTATGGACTAAGTGCTGGTAAATGGAATTGGTACAAATACATGCTTGATGGTCAGCACGGGAGCGTTAATCCACAGGGCCTATTTCAGTGCTGTATGATTCTATGTCTCTAAATCAGTGGTTTCCAAACTTTTATGCCAAGGAGCCCTACGATTAACGGAGGGGTTTGTGGACCCCAGGCTGGGAACCCCTGCCCTAAATGGAGGCATTACACTAGTGACGTTGCCTAGAATAGAGGCACTCTCAAAGAGCAGGTTGCAATTGTTTTAGTATTGTCACATGTCACGTACAGAGAAAAGCTTGTCTTGCATACTGTTCACACAGATCAGATAATTGTGCATTGAGGTAGAAGAAGATAAAATAACAACAATGGCGGAGCAAAGTGTAACAGCTACAGAGAAAGTGCAGTGCAGCTAAACAATAAGGTACAAATCATAATGAGGTGGATTATGAGCTCTACAGTCCAACATATTGAACTAGGGAACTATTTAATAATCTTATAACAGCGGGGTAGAAGCTGTCCTTGAGCCTGCTGGTATGTGCTTTCAGGCTTTTGTATTTTCTGCATGATGGAAGAGGAGAGAAGAGAGAACGTCGAAGGAGGTTGGGGTCTTTGATTATGCTGGCTGCTTTACTGATGCAGTGAGAAGTACAGAGAGAACATGGAAGGGCAGATTTTTTTGTATGTGCTGAGTTGTGTCCATAACTCTCTGCCGCTTCTTGCTGAAGAAGCTCAGTGGGTCAGGCAACGTTATGGAGAGAAATGGACAGTCCTTCTTCATCACTGGAAAGTCTCTTCAATGTGACTTTCTCCTTTTTTCAACAGGACTTCTCTCATTGCTTCCCACTGTGGTTTCCACTGCACTTTTGCACTTTGATTACATTCTTATCTGGACACACCACCACAGAAACATGTTCTCAGTCGAGATGAATGATCTTGACCCAAACATAGACTGCCCATTTCCCTCCACAGATGCTGCCTGACCTGCTGAAATATATCAGTATCTTGTTTGTTGCTCCGGTTTCCAGCACCTGTTGCCACTCCATTTGGTATGAATACCTATAAGAACATCCTGATCACAATTATAGAGTCAAGCAGAATGGAAAGAATATATTGAAAGCCCCACCTGTCCCTCGTACCCCATGCGTTATTTATTTATATACACATATTCTTTTTCTCTCTCTCTTTTTTCTCCCTCTGTCCCTCTCACTATACCCCTTGCCCATCCTCTGGGTTTTCCCCCCTCCCCCTTTTCTTTCTCCCTGGGCCTCCTGTCCCATGATCCTCTCATATCTCTTTTGCCAATCACCGATCCTGCTCTTGGCTCCATCCCTCCGCCTCCTGTCTTCTCCTATCATTTTGGATCTCCCCCTCCCCCTCCCACTCTCAAATCTGTTATTAGCTCTTCTTTCAATTCGTCCTGACGAAGGGTCTCGGCCCGAAATGTCGACTGTACCTCTTCCTAGAGATGCTGCCTTGCCTGCTGCGTTCACCAGCAACTTTGATGTGTGTTGCTTGAACTTCCAGCATCTGCAGATTTCCTCATGTTTGCTATTCAATGTATTGTTCTTTCTTCTTCTCCATCACTGAGGAAATCCACTTGGTCCAACCCAATCTTTCTAAAAGTCCTTGCAAATGTTTCTCGTTGGCATACGAATCCTTTTGAAGCCGTGACTGAACTTGCTCCCAGTATCCAAACAAGTAGTGTCTTCCTTGCACTCACTGCAAAAAATGTTTCTGTTTCCTTGATCAATCACCTTGAACCCATGCCCTTCAGCACCTGACATTTTAGCCACTGAGAAATGCAGACCTCTATTTACTCCATCAAAGGACTCAAGAATTTAAACACGTCTATCCATGTTTTCTGAATCTTTTTCAGTCAGAATAAATGGAGTTTGTATTTACATAACCATAGCATCTAATCCTTAGAACAGGGGTTCCCAACCCTTTTTTATGTCATGGAGCCCTACCAATAACCAAGAGGTCTGTGGACCCCAGGTCAGTAATGTTCGCCTTAGGATGATTCTATAAAACATGGAACAGTACAGCACAAGAAGCCCTTTGATCTACTCCGAGATCAACCTAACCCTTCCTTCCCACATAGCCCTTTAGCTTTTTTCATCCCTGTGCTTATCTAAGAATCTTTTAAATGTTCCGTATGTTTCTACATCTACCACCACCCCTGGAAGTGTGTTCCATGCACCTACCAGCCTCTGTGTAGAAACCTATCTCTGATATCCCCTTATACTTTCCTCCAAACACCTTAAAGTTATTCCCTCTTGTATTAGCCATTTCTGCCCTGAGATGAAGTCTCTGGTTGTTCACTTTATCTATGCCTCTTCTTATCTTGCACACCTATATTAAGTCATCTCTCATCTCCTTCATTCCAAAGCGAAAAGCCGCAGGTCACGCGACCGATCCTCATAGCACCTGCTCTTTAATTGAGGCAGCATCCTGGTAAATCTCTTCTGCTTCCTCTTTAAAGCTTCCACATCCTTCCTACAATGAGGCTACCAGGAGTGAACACAATGCTCCAAGTGTGGTTTGCTAGAGCTTTATAGAACTGCAACATGACTTTGTGGCTCTTGAGCTAACTCCGCCAAAGGTCAGCACACCATACCCTTTCTTAATCACCCAGCAACTTGTGCTGCATCTATGGCTGTAGTCCTTAAGAATCCTCAGTCTGTCCACACTATTAAAACTCCTGCTAATAACCCTGTACTCTATCTTCAAATCTGATCATTTCACATTTATTCCGATTAAACTGCATCTGCCTTTTCTAGTAACCTTCGTCTGGATTACGCTTGTTCCTTTCCTATCTTTTTCAAAGTACATGATACTCAGAAGTGGACACAATGTTCCAGCTGGTCTTGAAAGGGTGTTCTATATAAGTTCAAACACATCTTTCCAGCTGTAATACTTTCTGTCTCTATTTATGCAGCCCAGAAAATCCTTTATGAATCATTCGGTTAACCTGTGCTGGCTGGCACATCTAAGTACTTGCATACAAACACCCCTCGCTCACTAGGGGCACAGGCAGGGTAGATAGCAGGAAAAAATTACCCCATTACAGGGGTATAAAAATACAGCTATAGTTTTAAGTAAAGGGTAAGAGGTTTAGGTAGATAGATAGATACTTTATTGATCTGAAATAAAATTACACTGTTTCAGTAGCCTTACAGTATCAGATGTACAAATATTAGAAGAGAAGTAAGAAAGAATAAAAATAAGTTATCTCAAACAGTCTAATAGGAGGGGGTCATCACTTCCCCAACTATAGGTTGACTCATTATAGAGCCAAATGGCCGAGGGTAAGAATTACCTCATATAGCGCTCTTTGGAGCAGCACAGTTGTCTTAGACTGTTACTAAAAGTGCTCTTTTGTTCAGCTAAGGTGGCATGCAGAGGGTGAAAAGCATTGTCCTGAATTGCCAGGATGTTCTGTAGTGTCCTTTATTCTACCATAGCCTCCAGTGTGTCCAGTTTGACTCCTATAAAAGAGCCATCATTTCTAATCAGTTTGATGAGCCCGTTGGCATCACCCCTGTTGATGCCATTGCCCCAGCGCACCACTACATAGAAGATTGTACTGGTGACAACAGACAGGTAGAACATGTGAAAGAGAGGCCTGCATACGCCAAAGGACTTCATTCTCCTCAGGAAGTAGAAGCAACTCTGGCCTTTCTGTGTTGGTGTTCCACTCAAGTCTGTTATCCAGGTGCACAACAGGTACTTGTAGGTCCTCACCACATCTACGTCCACGTCTAGAGGAGATCTGTGGACGAACTTCGTGACCCAGAGGGTGGTAGCATTTGGAATGCACTGTTGAGTGGTCTATGGAGACAGATACGCTCTCAACATCGTAAAGTTGTCTCAATGAATTGTCCAGGCAAAGCTAGTGGTAATAAATGGGATTAGAATGGATGGGGTCTTGATCGGTATGGACGCGGTACAGCAAAGTTATGTTCTGTGCCTATATGATTCCATGATTCTTTCAGTTCTTGTGAATGATTGATCCTGGTAACAGCCTTAGCTTCAACATTGTTAAATGAGCCATTATATGTTGTTCACTGGTGCAGCAATGCTACAGGAAGCGTGGCTGTTAACAGGGCTAGAAGGCTGAGTGAGGATTATGAATTTTGCAAAATATTCCTGGAATGATCGATCCTTGACTATGCCGTTCCCCACAAACCAAGCATCAGTGTGATCCTCATCATGTACTCTTGCACCTAGTTATTTGCCAGTTGGTAACATTCACTTTGCAGATGCAGTAGCTCTTTACAACGGAAGACAACAAGTGTCATGTAGGATAGAGTTAGTCTTTCATCAAGTTTTTGTGGTGATGCTTGTTTCAGAAAATATCTGTGGGAGCAACTTGTAGGTCACAGTGTCCTGTGTGGCAACTTTGGTGGACCCTCTACAAGGGCCACTGCATTCCCTTCCACATCATCTTAGCAAATGCACAATCCCAAAAGAGATGAGAGAACATCTCACTTGGATAACAACTACCTCAAATGTGATGGCTTTGAGATTGAGGCTCCTTCTCACTGTTAGTTAAGTGAGGTTTTGGTGTTAGTGGTGAACTGTGGCAATGAGGCACATTGCTGAATGTTTTTAACCATCTGCTTGGGAAAATCATCCCACAGGATCCAACTTGCCCTTCTCCCAAAGGGTCTGAGGGTTTTCCCTTCCTGACCATTGACAGATGGACTCATGGTCAAAGGTGTCCTTCCGAAAGAACTTCTCCAGGAAGGGCAGTTAGTCAGGTAGTATGGCAAGATCCAGCTGAATGGAATGTTGTTTGTAGCCAGGCCAGGGTCATTCTTTACAACACTGGGAGCCCAGGGTCAATCTCCAGCTGTGACACTTGGTCCCTGCAATCTTCAGTACCATGCATAGCTTGATGCAGCTACACAGAAAGGTGGCTATTAAAATGAGGGCAATGTTGGGTACATTTTACTCTCCATTGCTTGGGTCTTGTGCATCATGGCACATTTTGGATGCCCAGATCAAACAGGTGACCTGTGTGACTGCCATGGCAGAGGGGAATAAAATACACAATTCGAAATGGACAATGACTGCACCAAGTATAGCAGCATGAAAGATGGCTTGGGAGACTGCAGGGTAGGATACATTATGCACATTAACAAGGTAGAATTCAGCACATGCGGTTCACTGCAGATGTTCCTCTGTCATGTGGCACTTTTGATAAGTGTACTGTTGCAGTACACAGGTTGTAGACCACACTGAAATAAAACTTGCCACTCACTTTACATCCAGGTATACGCTTTGGAAACTTTCAGTTACAGTCTAAAATGAAAAAGATTTGCATTTCTGTACTTGTTTTTGCAATTGTGGGGCATCCTTGTGCGTTTCACTACCAATGAGATTCTTCTGAAACGTTCCCACTGTTAAAAGTTTGTCGATGTGATGTGGGTTATCTCACCCGCTTCTTTGAAGAAAAACATATACTCTTTTGTGGTATATTCTAATCTGGTAGTTTGCTAGGATATCACAACACAAAGTTTGTTGTTTAACTTTCAGTCTCATACTTGTCAATGATGTAAGTTCTTGTGCACAGAAACTCACAACTGTTTTTTTAAATGAGTCAAATCCCTCACAGCATGTTGGTATATTCTTTGTTGTTAAACTTCAAAGCAATAGAAAGTCAACATCAGACAAGATGATTGCCTACATAAGCTGCTGTCTGATTTACATGAGGATTCTGAATACTGCACTTTAAGTGACAGTACTGAGAATGGTGAAATTTACTGATTAAAATCATTTAAACAAAATCCTATTAGATAAGCAGAAGCAACACTGAGGTTAATGCCATATTGTACCCATTACTCAACTGACACACGGCCCTGAATACAATCTAAAGAGCTCTTAAACATTTACTGCTCCCATTCTTTTGAGGTTGGTTCAATCTGCCTTCACCTTCCCCCTTCTTCCTTTCAAGCCTGGGCAACTAAAATGTTCCACTGTTTACAGACATAATTTGAGAGTGGGTGAACCCTCCTGTCAATCATTGTTATTCTGAGGAACATGCCAGACAAGAGTCCTACTAGATCAGGCTCTAGCCCCGTGGTGTTACCCTTGCCTCTATTCCTTGGAAAGGCTTTTTTTGGGGTCAAGGAGAGATTTGATCATAGTTTCGAGATAGTCAGAGGAAATGATAGGGAAGGCAGGGAGAAAAAACCCTCATTATGAGGGATCACATCTTGCCACTGTCTGTGAGGCAGCCACTGACAAATGTATGGAAGAAGGAGGAGAAGGTTCAGCTCTCTTTTGCCCGGGTTGCCCATAATGAACCCATGCAAGGGTTGTATCAACAATCATGGCTCCAGTTCTCCATCTCCTCCCAGCAAACACTTTTAACCTGTGTTTTACTGTCATCTGTACTTGACCACCAAAAGAGAGCCACCAAAAAATGAATTCAAGCTAGTTTATGTTTAAAATCCTGTCACATTTCATGCAAAGATAAGCTATTCACTGGGATGCATTCCTTTGCTCTCTGTCTTCTGCACCTTCCCCTGCCACGGTGTCCCCATGCAATCGTACACCCCCGCCCCCCAACCCCGTAGGTACCACATGGCTGATGGAAGGCTACTGATTTGGAGTGGAGGATTGCTTTGGGAGAATGATCCTCTCTCTCTCTGTGGATGTCATTACCTTGGCAGGGGCAGCACTCACTTGAGCAACAACACAGGTAAGATAGGCAGTTGGCTCGAGAGCAGGGATGATGGCTTGTGGACGAAAGCAGCAGCTCAGTGATCCATAATGCCATCCTCCTCCTGTTGGATAGTGCCTCAGTGTAAACCAATTGGAGGACGGACTGCTGGTAACTTTTGTTAACACAACTGTGGGCAGCTTTGATGAGGCAACAGTGGGTGCGTTGAGTTTCATTTTGATGCCGTGTCAGGGTGTGTGGTCGCACTAGTCAAATTGGTCACGATTTCCTTGATGCAAAAGATGTATACTGAAGCCCTGAGTGCTATACTCTTCTGTGCTGCCTGACTCCGAGTGCCGGCTTCCTGTAGCACCAAACACTTCATTGTACTTGTCAGCCATAGTAAGGAGAAAAGGACTCGAGGGAGACTACAGAGAGACATAGTTAGGTTAGGTGACCGACACAAATGTGGTAAATCCCGTATGATATTGAAATTAAAAATTATTCATTTCGGCATGAAAAATACAGGGGAAGCATATTATCTGAGGTGTGAGAGATTTGCAGAATTGGGTGTAGAGGGATCAGGCGGGCTCAGCTACATGATTCATAAGAAGAAAGTTTGCAGGTCCAGAGGGCAATTTAGAAAACTTACAAAATGTGGTTATTTATTGTTGGGGGAATTTGGTATGACAGTGGGGGAGTTATGTTCCTGTGATATAGGATAATAGTGAGGTCACATTTGGAGCACTCTGCACAGTATTATTTAAGGAAGGATACCAGTGAAGGTATCAGGGAGGAATAGGGAAGGAAGGGAGGAACTCAGAGAAGGTTTATAACACTAATGCTTGGAAAGGGAAGTTCTCATATGAGGAAGAATTGGACAAGTAAGGCCGGTATGTGCTGGAGTTCAATTGAATGACAGGGGACCTGGGGGATTTTGCCAGAATGGATGTGGGGAGGATGATTCCTTTTGTGGATGAATCTAGAATCAGGGGCCATTATTTGAAAACAAGGAGTTATTCATTTAAGACTAAGTTGAGGCAATCTTTATTCTCTCATAGGATCTTAAGTCTTTGGATCTTAGTCCTTCAAAGGACAGTGGATGCGGAATCCTTGAATATTATTAAGGCAGACTGGAAATCTTTGAAAAGTAAGAGGTATAAATTTATTATATGTAGCCGGGAATGTGGAATTGAGGTCAGATCAACCATGAACTTATTTAATAGTAGAGCAGATTTGAGTTGCCAAAAGACTGTTTTTGCTTCTAATGTGTATGTTCATATACTGTCTGTCCTTTCTGAGTCTGAACTAAATCAGTGGACCAATACAAAATATCAATACAAAGGCTTGTGGAATCAAGGCCTTCAAAGAGGCTGGAAAGCAAGCAGTTGAAGTTGTGTTATAATAAATAATCAGCATTAAATAGTGTTAAATGGTGGGCGTGAGAGAGGAACGGAATTTGTTTCTCTGTTGTTGTTTTGCTCTGTTTCATTTTATTTGGCCTCATTTTGTTCTGTGTTGTTCTGCTGAGTATTGTGAGCATGCTATTTTGGCACTGGAATTGGTGGTGACACTTGTGAACTGCCCCAGCACAGCCTTGGGTATGTTGGTTGTTAACACAAATGGTGCATTTCACGGCGTATTTCAATGTACATGTGATAAATAAATTTGAATCTTGATCTTGGATTTTGATCAATACAGCAGTAACAGAAGTGATGACAGGTCCTTATCAGAGAGCTGTTAAGGACCTGTCATCATCCAAACTGCCATGAATTGAATTCTGGTTGAGTTTATTTAAGAAAATGAATGATCTGAAATTGAATTCATTCTTAGATCCAGCCCTTTTGTCACTTGTCATCAACTGCAAGTTATACTTACTCTAGTGCTATAATGAAATGGTGGACTTTAGGAAGGTGCAGATGAAACCACCCCTCTACGCATACGTGGCTTCTCCATAGACAGAGTTAAGTGCACCCAAGTTCCTTGGAGTTCACATCACGGATGCCCTCAACTGGTCTCTCAACATCACCTCCCTGAATAAGAAGCCACAGCAGTGCTTCCACTACCTGAGGAGATTGGGGCAAGCAAGGAATCCCCCCCCCCCACCCCATTTTAACCCCATTTTGCAGGAGCAACACTGAAAGTGTCCTGACAAGCTGCATCTCCATTTGGTATGGGAGCAGTTGCGCATCGGACCAGAAGTCCCTACAAAAGACTGTAAGGATAGTTGAGAGGATCATAGGGGACTTCCTACCATCCATTGGGGATTTTTGTCAGGAACACTGCCTATTGCAGGGCCCTTAGTATTATCAAGGATCCCGCCAATCTGTCCAGCATTCTCTTTGACTTTCTATCATCAGGCAGGAGATTTGATGCATAAAGACAAGAATGATCAGGATGGGAAACAGCTTTTTCCCTCAGACCATTAGGCTTCTGACCCCTTGCCACATCGCATTCAAAGTGTCACCGGATAATTTGTACTGTAATCTACAATATTTAACTTATACACTTTACTTTGTTTATCTATGCGGAATTCATTTGCAGATTTAATTCTTACTTTCCTAAGTTATTGCTTGTTACCTGTGTGTTACGTGTACTACAGTGCTTTACACCCTGGTCCGGAGAAACGTTGTCTCGTTTAACAGTATATATCTATATAGTTAAATGACAATAAACTTGACTTGACTAATATTGTATTGAGGAGGAGCCTGTAGTGGCTGGGGTTTGTAGTTGGGACTTGACAAGGCAGAGTTTGTGTGCACTGCAGCCCCATTGAACTAAATTGAATCTCATAACTAGTGACATTGTATAAACTGACCGTAAGAGAAGGTAGCAAAACAGACCATAGTGTGGCATTTTTCAGTTACCTATTTTTGAAATCTGATCATTAAATTCTAACAGCAGCACTACTGCAAAAAGATACATGAAAGCTGTATTTTGTTCTCTGAAAGCTAACTGTTCAGTCTCCAACCTCAGAGAACAACCTTTTCCCTCTCTCTAAGTTGGGCAGCTGAATGCATTTCCTCCCTTTACATCCTCAGAAATTACTGTTCATTGCAATTTTTCCTTTATCTGGGTACAACTTGTGTTCAAATACATAAGAGAAAATCCTAAGAAGTGGTTAAAAGCAGGGACAAAGAATTTTACAGTCCATCATGCTCATAACAGCCCTTTGAGAGAACACTCTGAAATTGCAGAAAGTGCTAGTGAGAGACCTACCCAACTTGTTTCATTTCCATCTGGATTGCAGGCCTGTAACAGCACAATACAGGCCCTTCGGTCCACAAAGCTGTGCCGAACATGTCCTTACCTGAGAAATTACCTAGGGTTACCTATAGCCCTCTATTTTTCTAAGCTCCATGTACTTATCCAGGAGTCTCTTGAAAGGCCCTATCGTATCCGCCTCCACCACTGTTGCTGGCAGCCCATTCCATGCACTCACCACTCTCTGAGTAAAAAACTTACCCCTGACATCTCCTCTGTACCTACTTCCAAGCACCTTAAAACTGTGCCCTCTCCTGCTAGCCATTTCAGCCCTGGGAGAAAGCCTCTGACTATCCACACTAGCAATGCCTCTCATTATCTTGTACACCTCTTTCAGGTCACCGCTCATCCTCTGTCGATCCAAGGAGAAAAGGCCAAGTTTACTCAATCTATTCTCACAAGCTATGCTCCCTAGTCCAGGCAACATCCTTGTAAATCGCCTCTGCACCCTTTCTATGGTTTCCACATCCTTCCTGTAGTGAGGCGACCAAAACTGAGCACAATATTCCAAGTGGGGTCTGACCAGGGTCCTATATAGCTGCAACATTACCCCTTGGCTCTTAAACTCAATCCCACAATTGATGAAGGCCAATACACTGTATGCCTTATAAACAACAGAGTCAACCTGAGCGACAGCTTTGAGTGTCCTATAGACTCGGACCCCAAGATCCCTCTGATCCTCCACACTGCCAAGAGTCTTAGCGTTAATACTATATTCTGCCATCATATTTGACCTACCAAAATGAACCACCTCACACTTATTTGGCTTGAACTCCATCTGCCACTTCTCAGCCCAGTTTTGCATCCTATGGATGTCCTGCTGTAACCTCTGACAGCCCTCCACACTATCCACAACACCCCCAAATTCAGCAAATTTACTAACTGTGGTAAACCATGTATCTATGTTGTAACTCGGTTACCTGTCTGGACACACCCCTCTGCTGACTGCCCCTGTGGCTCCTCCCACAGAGTCCTGTATAAAGGTGTTCGCCTTGCCCCTCCCCCTCAGTCCGGGGGCAGACACTCACTGTGGAGGTCGTATTGTACAGCGAATAAAAGCCTTTCAGTATTTTACCAAACCTCAGTCTTTTTGAGTAATTGAAGGTGCTTCAATTTTATTCGCTGTACGTTTTAAAACATGGAACAGGCCCTGAGACCAGAAAAATTAGACCTCAATCCGCTAACACCTGAAGCTGGAAATGCTTTCGAACTCTGGCTGGCCTGCTTCAAAGCGTATCTAGAGGAGATTAAAGCGACCGACCCCGTAGCGAAGCGCAGAGTTCTACTCTCCAGGGTCAGTCCACGGGTCTATTCGCTGATCAGAGACCCGCCGAACTACGACGGCACAATGAACGCACTCAAAAGACAAAACCTGCGGCCGATAAACAGCGTCTATACTCGGCATCGTTTAGCGACACGGCAGCAACGCCCCGGGGAATCGAGTGCTGAGTTCGTCCAGGCACTACAGACACTCGTGCGGGTCTGCAATTGCCAGGAGCTGGCGGCGGCGCAGCATGCAGAACTCCTAGTGAGAGACGCCTTCGTTACGGGGACCAGGTCAGTGTACGTGCACCAGTGGCTGCTGGAAAAAGCCGATCTTACCCTAAGTTCAGCGATCGAGCTGGCTGATACATTGGAGGCCACTCTGCATAACTTCGAGGCTCTCCAGGCACACGATCCCTCGATGGCCTCGTGGGTGCCGCAGACCCCGCAACCTGCCGGCGAATCGACCTCGGCTGCCGCCAGTCGTGACTCCGTGAAGTGCTACTTCTGCGGACTGGAGAAGCACCCCCGGAAACGCTGCCCGGCCCGACAAGCTACCTGTTCCAGCTGCGGAAAGAAGGGCCACTTCGCCAAGGTCTGTAAGTCAAAACCGCGAGCGGGATCGAGCAGCGCCGCATGCGAGACGTGGGGGTCGCCATCTTCCCTGCACGCCGCCATCACGTGCGTGACATGGGGGCAGCCATCTTGGTTGGCGCCACCTCCCACCGCCTACGACCAACAGGTGCTCACGGGGCACCCCACCACGCCGGACCAAGACAGCGACCCCACCCTGGCTTCCGTGACCCTCGACCAAAGCGCTCCCCACCAGCTCGCAAGGTCAATGATGGACATCCTGGTGGAAGGGCGCAGGACAAGCTGCCTGTTTGACACAGGCAGCACGGAGAGTTTTATCCACCCGGCCACGGTGCAGCATTGTGAACTCATGATACGGCTGGTAAGTCGGAGGGTCACCATGGCCTCCAGGTCACATACAACAGACATCCGGGGGGGTTGTGTAGCGACACTAGTGGTGCAGGGCACAGAATATCGGGACTTTACGTTACTGGTCTTGCCTCAACTGTGTGCCCCTGTGCTGTTGGGGTTGGACTTCCAGAGCCACCTGAAAAGCGTGACAATGAAGTATGATGGGCCCCTCCCGCCAATTACTGTCATAAATCCCCTGTTTTGTAGAGATATGTCACGTACCCCGCTACTGACCACACACACACACCGACCCGCGCATCCCACCCAACACCATGCCAACTGCCACACTACCGACACCACTTGCAGCCTCTCCACCCTCAGGATCCCTCCCCCACCGCTGTTCGCCAACATGACCCCCGACTGTAAACCCGTGGCAACTAAAAGCAGGAGGTACAGCGCGGGGGACAGAGCTTTCATTAAGTCGGAGGTGCAGCGGCTGCTCAGGGAGGGGGTCATTGAGGCAAGCACAAGTCCTTGGAGGGCGCAGGTGGTCGTTGTTCGCAACGGGGAGAAAAATAGGATGGTTGTGGACTATAGCCAGACCATCAATAGGTTCATGCAGCTCAATGCGTACCCTCTACCCCGCATCGTGGATATGGTCAATCAGATAGCACAGTACAAGGTGTACTCGACCATAGACCTAAAATCCGCTTACCATCAGCTCCCCATCCGCCGGGAGGACCGCCCTTACACTTCCTTCGAGGCGGACGGCAGACTTTATCAATTCCTGCGCGTCCCCTTTGGTGTCACAAATGGTATATCTGTCTTCCAGAGGGCAATGGACCGGATGGTGGACCAGTGCCAACTGAAGGCCACGTTCCCATATCTGGATAACATCACCATCTGCAGTCACGACCAGCAGGATCACGACAACAACCTCCAAAAATTTCTCCAAGCGGCCAAATCTTTCAACCTCACCTATAACAAGGACAAGTGTGTATTTGGGACCACCCGACTTGCTATCCTTGGGTGTGTCGTGGAGAATGGAGTCATTGGCCCTGACCCCGACCGTATGCTCCCCTTGTTGGAACTCCCTCTTCCCAATACCCTCAGAGCCCTCAAAAGGTGCCTGGGCTTCTTTTCATATTACGCCCAATGGGTCTCTAACTATGCAGACAAGGCCCACCCCCTGGTCAAGTCCACCACATTCCCCCTCCCTGCCGAGGCCCATGCGGCCTTCAACCGCATAAAAGGGGACATTGCCAAAGCAGCAATGCATGCGGTGGATGAGGCCATTCCCTTCCAAGCAGAGAGTGACGCCTCTGACTTTGCGCTGGCTGCTACCCTCAACCAGGCAGGAAGACCAGTGATGTTCTTCTCCTGTACCCTTCAAGGCCCTGAAATTCGGCACTCTGCGGTAGAGAAAGAGGCCCAGGCCATAGTGGAAGCTATAAGGCACTGGAGGCACTATCTTGCCGGCAAGAGGTTCACCCTGCTAACTGACCAGCGCTCAGTCGCATTCATGTTTAATAATCAGCAGCGGAGCAAAATCAAAAATGATAAAATTCTGAGGTGGAGAATCGAACTCTCCACCTACAACTATGACATCATGTACAGGCCTGGGAAGCTCAACGAGCCCTCCGATGCCCTATCCCGGGGAACGTGCCAGCGCGCAGATCGACCGGCTATACGCCCTACATGTAGACCTTTGCCACCCAGGAGTCACCCGGTTTTTCCACTTCGTGAAAGCCCGGAACCTGCCTTACTCCCTTGAGGAGATCAGGATGATGACCAGGGACTGCCAAGTCTGCGCAGAGTGCAAACTGCACTTCTACCGACCCAAAAAGGCACCATTCATCAAGGCCACCCGCCCCTTTGAGCGACTGAGTGTTGACTTTAAGGGCCCCCTTCCCTCCACCGACCGCAATGTGTACTTTCTTAACGTAATTGACGAGCACTCGTGGTTCCCCTTCGCCATCCCCTGCCCCGACACCACTACCACGTCAGTTATAAAAGCCCTGCGCAAGCTCTTCACTCTGCTATATCCACAGTGACAGATGGTCCTCGTTTATGAGTGACGAGCTGCACCAATATCTACTGGCTAGGGGAATTGCAACCAGTAGGACCACGAGCTATAATCCCCGGGGGAATGGACAGGTAGAGAAGGAGAATGGCACAGTGTGGAAAGCCACACTCTTAGCCCTCAGGTCAAAGGGACTGCTGGTCTCCCGCTGGCAGGAGGTCCTTCCCGAGGCACTCCACTCCATCCGCTCCCTGTTATGCACAGCCACCAATGCCACCCCTCATGAGCGGCTCTTTTCTTTTCCCAGAAAATCGACCACTGGAACCACCCTACCATCTTGGCTCACGTCCCGGGGGCCAGTGCTGCTCCGGAAACATGAGAGGAGCAATAAATACTCCCCGGTAGTCGAGAGGGTTTACTTACTTCATGCGAACCCCCAGTATGCCTACGTGGTTTTACCTGATGGGCGGGAGGACACGGTCTCCATCCGCGACCTGGCGCCCGCAGGAGCTCCGGGCCCCCACCCTGAACACTCCGTGGTGACTATTGACCCCGTACCCACCAATGTATGTACCTATGAGACACCGTGCACCCCAAACCCTATACAGACACCACACGACACTCCCATACCGGGTGTGACGCACACGCACGAGGGATTACCGACGCCTAACTTGCTGACACCTGAAGTCAGGCCGGAACCAGCACAACCGCCATCGCCGGTGCAATCACCGCCAGTGCTACGTAGGTCACAGCGACGGACTCGACCGCCTGATAGACTTAACCTGTAAATATACTTCTTGTAAATATTGTCAGTCACTTCACCCCGCGGGACTCTCTTTTAAAAAAAGGAGGGGTGAATGTGGTAAACCACGTATATATGTTGTAACTCGGTTACCTGTCTGGACACACCCCTCTGCTGATTGCCCCTGTGGCTCCTCCCACAGAGTCCTGTATAAAGGTGTTCGCCTTGCCCCTCCCCCTCAGTCCGGGGGCAGACACTCACTGTGGAGGTCGTATTGTACAGCGAATAAAAGCCTTTCAGTATTTTACCAAACCTCAGTCTTTTGGAGTAACTGAAGGTGCTTCACTAACCCATTCCTCCACTTCCACGTCCAGGTCATTTATAAAAATCACAAAGAGTAGAGGTTCCAGAACTGACCCCTGAGGCACACCACTGGTCACCAACCTCCATGCAGAATATGACCCATCTACAACCACTCTTTGCTTTCTGTGGGCAAGCCAGTTCTGGATCCACAAAGCAATGTCCCCTTGGATCCTATGTCTCCTTACTTTCTCAATAAGCCTTGCATGGGATACCTTATCAAATGCCTTGCTGAAATCCATATGCACTACATCTACTGCTCTACCTTCATCAATGTGTTTAGTCACATCCTCAAAAAATTTAATCAGGCTCATAAGGCATGACCTGCCTTTGATAAAACCATGCTGACTGTTCCTAATCATATTATGCCTCTCCAAATGTTCATAAATCCTGCCTCTCAGGATCTTCTCCATCAACTTACCAACCACCGAAGTAAGACTCACTGGTCTATAATTTCCTGAGCTATCTCTACTCCCTTTCTTGAATAAGGCAACAACATCCACAACCCTCCAATCCTCTGGAACCTCTCCCGTCCCCATTGATGTCACAAAGTTCATCACCAGAGGCTCAGCAATCTCCTCCCTTGCCTCCCACAGTAGCTTAGGATACATCTTGTCCTGTCCCGGTAACTTATCCAACTTGATGCTTTCCAAAAGCTCCAGCACATCCTCTTTCTTAATATCTACATACTCAAGCTTTTCAGTCTGCTGTAAGTCATCCCTACAATCGCCAAGATCCTTTTCTGTAGTGAATACTGAAGCAGAGTACTCATAAGTACCTCTGCTATCTCCTCCGGCTCCATACACACTTTTCCATTGTCACACTTGATTGGTCCTCTTCTCTCACGTCTTATCCTCTTGATCTTCACATATTTGTAGAATACCTTGGGGGTTTCCTTAATCCTGCTCACCAAGGCCTTCTCATGGCCCCTTCTGGCTCTCCTAATTTCACTCTTAAGCTCCTTTCTGCTAGCCTTATAACCTTCTAGATCCTGTTCCTAACTTCCACCCACAGAGGCTGCGTAGACAATCCCTCCATAACTTCCTCCTTTTCTGCAGCTATAACACTAATGCCTGGCACTCGAAGTAACCATTCCTGTCCCTGAGTCATCCAAGTCTCTGGAGTTGCCAATGACCTTTACAGTGTGCAACGGTTAGCCAGTCTATCTACAATTCACCAATTCAGAGATTCTGAACTTGCTTAAAATGTGACGTTTCTCCAGCTTTTACCAATTTTATTGAAAGATCATCAAGCTTAAATATTAATTTTATTGCTCTCTCCACAGCCTGGCTCCCTGCTATTAAGTTTTGTTTGCTGTCAGGTTTTCAGCATTAACAATGGTGTGCTTTTGACCAGTTTTCACATCTCTTAAAGGGAATTTATGGCTTAATTCTTCTCTGCTTTTGTAATACACCACCACGCTCCAAACATCTTTTCACAGAAAAATCGCCATGGGTCCAAGTTTGTTCCAGTGCATGGCTCCAGGATAGGATCAATAGTCTGTAGTGGTCCAACTAAGTAGACACCATGGCCAAGAAATCTCACCAGCACCTCTACATCCTCATTTGGCATGTCTGCTTTGACCCTAATCATTCTTAGCTCATGAACCATAGAAAGCATCCTATCCTATAGAAAGCAGGCTATGATGCATCCAGTTAGGAAACCCATTGGAGATGATCCTATCTGGTTTCATCACAGCCCGGTATGGAAACACCAATCCCCAGGAAAAGGCTACAGAAAGTGTTGAGCATGACCCAGTTCACCACAGGTTCTCCCCACATTTCCATGGAGACCTGACACAAGAAAGCAGCATCCATCATCAATGACTTTCACCACCAGGCCTTACTCTCTTCTCATTACTACCATTGGGCAGGAGGTACAGAAGCCTTAGGTCACACCACCAGGTTCAGAAACAGTTATTAATCTTCAATATTCAAGCACCCGAACAAGTGTGGGATTATGTTATTCACCACTATTCTGAGCTGATCCTACAACCAATTAGCTCACTTTCAAAGTCTCTTTGCAACTCAGTTTCAAGGAAAGTTTGTTTCCTTTTCCACAGTTGTTGTTTGTCAGTCTTTGCTTATGTATAGTTTTTTGTAAAAATCTCGTGTTTCTTTTCCTATAAGTGCTTGCAAGAAAGTGAATCTCAATGTAGTGTATGGTAACGTATGGTGTAAGTACTTTGATAATAAATTTACTTTGATTTTGAAGTTATCTGGATGCATAATGGCTTGGGACGGCAACTGCTCTGCCCGTGACTGCAGAGGGTTGTGGACATGGCTCAGCGCCTCACGGAAGCTAACCTCCCCTCCATGGACTCTGCCTACGCTTCTTGTAGATTCATTAAAGCAGCCAAAATAATAGAAGACTCTGTTCACATTGGGCTCTCCCCCCTCTGATGGGGCAGAAGATACAAAAGCCCATGCCACCGGGCTCAAGGACAGCTACTGCCCTACTGTTACAACACTATTGAATGGTCCCCTAGTGCGATAAGATGGAATCTTGACCTCACAATCTAATTTGTTATTGCTCGCACCTTATTGTCTGCCTGCACTACACGCCCTCTGTAGTTACACTTCGTTTGTACTCTGTTATTGTTTAACTTTGTACAACTTCAATTCACTGTTGTAATGAAATGATCTAGAGAATGGCATGCAAAAAAGCCAGAGATGTTCACTGTACCTTGGTACATGTACTGATTGTGATGTGATCTGCTGACACCAGTATTATTTAGATTATTGTTTCAAACTGCACAGAAAATGTCATTATTGCCCTAATTTTCCATTGTATAGTGTTTTGGATTCAGGATCTTGGAGACTTACACAGATTTACCAGTGGGTCTGTTTTGCAATGTTTCCACCACAAACACTCCCACAAATTTGTCACCACCTCCACACACAGTGTCCTTGTCAGCAAAATACCTCTCAAACCCAGAACAATGCCATGAATGATTTTGCATAGAATATGCTGCCTCATCAGAATAAATAATTTATTGGAAGATGGCTCAACAAACTTTTTTTTCTTCATTGTTTTAATGTTAGGAAGGTGAACCTCAATATTTTTTGACAGAAAAACTATTAGCTTTGCTCTTCACATTTTTTGGTTAATAACAAGAGATGGGATTAGAGAATAATGTGTATTTAAATTTTAAAAATGCACACCCAGGAAGAGGCAACACATGGCAAGATGCATCATTCAAATGTCTTCGATTCATTTCCCAATGGTTTTATAGAAGCATAAGTTCATGGTTTTCCTGTCATAGAATGGTTAGTTCACACTGCATTTCCTCTCTTCTCTGGCCTCCCCTGCCTGCTCTTGATGCAGCCTCTGCTGCATCGGTGAGACTAAGTGCAGACTAGCTACCTGCTTTAGCAAGCTCCTCCACTGCGTCTGCCATGATCACCTCCAGTTCCTGGTTGCCAGCTATTTTAACTCCTTTCCCTATTCCCCCTCTGTCCTGCCTGGCCTCAGCCTTCTCCACTGCCGGGGTGAAGCCACATGCGAGGAGGGGGACGAACCTGAGTCATCTGCAATGAAATGAAATTCTCCAATGTCAGGCAGTGCCTCCTCTGTCCCTTTCCCTCTCTTCCTGGTCTATCCAGATCCTTTTACACACACTCAATCCTCCACCTTCAACTGTTCCCTATCACCCAGTTTTTCTGTCTCCTCCTACACTTAATTCATCTTTCCCATCACCCACACACTTCTTCCACTGACTCTCCTCCTCCCACTGCTTTCTTCTGCCTACCAGTCTCCCTTATTTGGTTCCATGCTCCACCTTTCTGTCCTATCAGTTTTTAGCATCTGCAGTTCTTTGTTGCTGCCATCTATCATCTCCAAACCTCTATTTCTATTTCCATCCTTCTGTTCCCCCAAATGCCTATCATCCTTCCTCACTTGGATCCAGATATTGGTTGCCAGCTCTTGCTTCTCCCCTTCCCCTCATCTTTTTATACTGGTTATCACCCCTCTACATTTTTAGCCCAGATGAGGGGTCTGGACCTGAAATGTTGACTGTCTTTTTCTCCCACCAAAAGCTTTCTGACCTGCTGAGTTTCTCCAGCTTCTTGTTTTTTTTTGCTGCATAATCCAGATTGGGGAATATTCACTTGCTGCAATTTTTGGGAAATTAACTAGTTTTGATGAAACAGAAACGAAACCCGCTCTTTAAAGGTCAAGTTCCTCTTCTTGTTGTGTGGCACGGGGCTTTGTGGATTTCAACCCTTGATTGTGGTGATGGTGCTAACTTTTGTTACACTGTGTATCTGATCAGCTCTTGTCTTTCATCTCTTATTTGTAAATACCTGCACCACATTCTGTGGGGCGAGAGTAGGTTGCTCATTCTGGCCTTGGCAGCAAGGCACACGATGAGCTGGTGAACTTGCCACTTCGCCTAGAGCTGCTGGCTGAGAAAGAGACCCTGTCTTCTGTTCTGAAAAGGTGATATAGCAGCAGGTAACCAGACGTTAACATTACTCACCCCTTCCGCTCATCCTGAAATATCAGTTATAAACACTTCCTAAAAAAACTGGGTAATTGAGATCAAGAAACAAGAGTGGTCACTTCTTTTTACATTGAGTTCATATTTGTGTAACATAACTATCTAGCACAGGTTTAGAAAAGATTTCATTGCACGTATGGGTTTGGACCAGTGGTGTCGGGGGATAACACATCAGTTGGCATATTGAATTATCACGTGCAGACGTAAGTCTGAAATATAACCAAATTTGGCAACCAAAGATTTCGTTTACTCCTTGAAAACTGAAACTGAAGTAACAATTTCCTGTTTGAAACTAGCTCTCCGCAGTCTCTTCAGCCCTCATGCATGGACAACATAATTCCTGTGGTCAGTTATGCCTTGTATTTACGTAGTTCCTTTGACTCAGTAAGATGCCCTGGGGCAGTATAAACAATCAATATTGTGTCAAGAAGTCCGTGGTCCTGTTACAGAGAGAGGTATTGAGACTCAACAAAGACATTTTACCCACCAGTTTACCTGAGGGCTGAGCTGAAGTCAATAAAGAGCAACCTGGTGTATGAGGCACCATTTCCAGGTGAGACAGGACAGAGTGGACAACAGATGCTAGAGCATTGTCAGTTGACTGATTTGAATGAGAAGTGACCTGGAACAGGTACAATGCAGCAGGAAGATGGGATTTAACATGATCCATAACCAGCCGCTCAAGTGAAAACATCTCAACATCTACCCTGCCAAGCCCAGTTAACCCTTACATGTTTGAATAAAGTGACCACTAATTCACCAAAACGCCAAAGAATATAACACAAACCCTTTGGCCTCGCCTGATGGGACAAGCCTCACATCCTAGGAATTAACTAGGTGAATCTCCTTTAGACTGACTCCAAATTTTCTATTCATCGCACCTTTCCCATTCTGTCCATTCTTCCACTGGCCATCACCTCTTGGTTCCCTTGACTTGTTGAGTGTACACTCCAAAAATTCAGTCTTGGCACTGAGGCCGCTTCCTAGGTAGCTACAGGTGCCTCTGACACCAGATGGTGTTAGGGGTTAGGTTACTGCTAGAGAGTTGGAGAGGAATTTTCCCCTTTCGCTTTTTAACTTCTTGATCCACTAATTATGCTAAACTACTTCACTCTCACTTTCGGTTCTTATAAAGTTGTCTGTCACAACCTGGCCCACCACATCTTGAACAGAACCACCCGAAAGTGCAACTTCCACTATTTAGATAAAAGCGTAAGAGCATTTGGTGATAGAGGACAATACCACTCAACGTCACAAATTATCTGAAAAATATATCATTGTCACTTCACAGTTGTTGTGTCAACTTCTGAGCTCCCTCCCTAATAAGAACCGTAGCTCTTCCTGGAATTGTCTTGCATCTACAGGCATATTTTCTTCTACCTATCCAATTTTAATTTTGAAACTGACCTATCTCTGGTAAGCTGATGGTGAACCATCTTTCTGAACTGCTGCAGTCCTGCTGAACATTGTGTGGGATGTTCCAGAACAGCTCTCGGAAACTTAGTGAGGAGGGGATTTTACTCAAATCCACGACCCAAGTAGCTCTTTGAGGCCTCGGCAAAGAGCGGCTTCAGTCAGAGAAGGCTGAGGAAAAGAAAAGCTCTAGCTTAAGTTCTGTTTTCCTTCCCTTCTTTTTATCTCCTCAGCTGGGACAGTAGAGATGCCAGGCAGGATGGTGGAATGCTCCTCTTGCGAGATGTGGGAAGGCAGGGAGACCTGCCTTGCCCCTGATGGACTACAACTGCGAGAAGTACATCCAGCTGCAGATTCTAACAATCCACTATAAGGAGCTGAAGCTGGACATGGATGAACTCCAGATCATTCAGGAGGCTGAGGGGGTGATAGATAGGACATATAGAGATGTAGTTACACCCAAGGTACAGGACACAGGAGACTGGGTGACAGTCATGAAGGGGAAGGGGGTTAAGGGGCCAGTACAGAATAACCCTGTGGCCATCCCCCTCAGCAACAGATATATAACTTCAGATACTGTTGTTGGGGGGGGGGGGCGGCGGTGGTTGACCTGACAGAGGGAAGTCACAGTGGTTGGGTCTCTGGCACTGAGTCTGGCTCTGCAGCTCAGAAAGGAAGTGGGGGAAAGAGGCACACTGTAGTGATAGGGGATTCGTTAGTTAGGGGAATGGACAGGAGGTTCTGTGGGTGAGAACGAGATTCTCGGATGACGTGTTACCTCCTGGGTGCCAGAGTTCAGGATATCTCAGATCGAGTCCTCAGCATTTTTAAGTGGGAGGGTGAACAGCCAGAAGGACATGTTCCTTGTAGTTACCAATGACATGGATAGGACAAACGATAAGGTTCTGCATAAGGAGTTCAGGGAGTTAGGTGCTAAGTTACAAGGCAGGACCTCCAGGATTGTGATCTTAATGTTCAAGGATGAACATTGTACCAAAAGGACAGGCAGGAAGGCTGAGGGGCAGCATTGCTCTGTTGGTAAAAAATTAAATCAATCATTAGAAAGAGGTGACATAGGGTCAGAAGGTTTTGAATTTTTGTGGATAGAGTTAAGAAACTGCAAGGGTAGTACAACCCTGATGGGCATTGTATACAGACCCTCAAACAGTAGTAAAGATATGATCTAGAAATTACAATGGAAATAGAAAAGGCTGCCAAGAAGTCAATGTTACAATAGTTATGGGGGATTTTAATATGCAGGTAGATTGGGAAAATCAGGATGGTGCTGGATTCCAGGAGGGGTAATTTCTAGAGTGCCTAGGAGATGGCTTTCCAGATCAGCTTTTGGTTGAGCCCACTAAGGGTTCAGCTATTCTGGATTGGGTATTTTGCAATGAATCAGAATTGAGTACAGACCTTGAGGTAAAAGAAACCTTAGGGGAAAATGATCATAATGTGATCAAATTCACCCTGAAATTTGAGGAGAAGCTGAAGTCAGATGCATCAGTATTACAGTGGAGTAAAGGGAATTACAGAGGCATGAGAGAGGAGGTGGCCAGAATTGATTGGAAATGAACACTGGCAGGGATGACAGCAGAGCAGCAATGGCTAAAATTTCTGGAAGCAATTAGCAAGGCACAGAATACATACATCCCAAAGAGGAAGAAACATTCTGAAGGCAAGAATACACAACCATAGCTAACAAGAGAAGTCAAACCCAACATAAAAGTCAAAGAGAGGGCATATAGTAGAGCAAAAATTAGTGGGAAGTTAGAAGATTGGGAAGCTTTTAAAAAATAACTGAAGGCAACTAAAAAGTCATTAAGAAGGTAAAGGTGGAACATGAAAGTAAGCTAGCCAGTATTACTAAAGAGGATAGCAAAGGTTTATTCAGATACATACGTGTAAAAGAGAGGTGAGGGTGGATATTGGACTGCTGGTGGATGAACTGGAAAAGTATTTTGCATCAGTCTTCACTGTGGAAGACACTAGCAGTATGGTGGAATTTCCAGGTGTCAGGAGCCATGAAGTGTATGAAGTTACCATTATTAGAGAGAAGGTTCTTGGGAAACTGAAAGGTCTGAAGGTAGATAAATCATGTGGACCAGATGGTATACACCCCAGGATTCTGAAAGAGGAGTCTAAAGAGATTGTGAAGACATTAATAATAATCTTTCAAGATCACTAGATTATGAAATGGCTCTGGAGGACTGGAAAATCACAATATCACTGCGCTCTTCAAGAGGGAGAGAGGCAGAAGAAAGGAAATCATAGGCCAGTTAGTCTGACCTCAGTGGCTGGGAATATGTTGGAGTCAATTATTAAGGATGAGGTCTCAGGGTACTTGGAGGCACATGATGAAATAAGCCATAGTCAGCATTGTTTTCTCAAGGGAAAACCTTGCCTGACAAATCTGTTGGAATTCTTTGAAGAAATAGCAAGCATGATAGACAAAGGACAATTGGTTGATGTTATGTACTTGGATTTTTAGAAGGCCTTTGATAAGGTGCTACACATGAGGCTGCTTAGCAAGGTATGAGCCCATGGTAGTACAGAAAAGATTCTAGCATGGACAAAGCAGTGGCTGATAGACAGGAGGCAAAGAGTGGGAATAAAGGGAGCCTTTTCTGGTTGGCTACTGGTGAATAGTAGTGTTTCATAGGGGTCTGTGGAGGGACTGATTCTTTTTAAGTTATATGTCAGTGATTTGGATGATGGAATTGATAGCTTTGTTGCAAAGTTTTCAGACAATATGAATATAGGTGGAGGGGCAGGTAGTTTTGAGGAAGTAGAGAGGCTACAGAGGACTTAGACAGATTAGGAGAACGGGCAAAGAAATGGCACATGGAATACAGTGTCATGAAGTGTATGGTCATGCACTTTGGTATAAGAAACGAAAGGATTGACTGTTTTCTAAATGGAGAGAAAATAAAAAAAGCTGAGGTGCAAAGGGACTTGTGCAGGATTCCCTAAAGCGTAATTTACAGATTCAGTCTGTGGTGAGGAAGGTAAATGCAATGTTAGCATTCATTTCAAGAGGACTAGAATATAAACGCAAGGGTGTAATGTTGAGACTTTATAAGCACTGGCCAGGCTTTATGGAATATTGTGAGTAGTTTTGGGACCTTTATCTTAGAAAGGATGTGCTAAAACGAGAGAAGGTTCAAAGGAGGTTCATGAAAATGATTCCAGGATTGAATGGCTTGTCATATGAAGAGCGTTTGATGGCTCTGGGCCTGTATTCCCTAGAATTCAGAAGAATGAAGGGTGACCTCATTGAAATCTATCAAATGGTGAATGGCCTTGATAGAATGGATGTGGAGAGGATGCTTCTTCCTATGATGGGCGAGTCCAAGACCAGAGGACGCAGCCTCAGAATAGATGGACATCCTTTTAAAACGGAGATGAGGAGTAATTTCTTTAGCCAGAGTGTGGTGAATCTGTGGAATTCTTTGCCACAGGTAGCTGTGAAGGCCAAATCTGCATGTATATTTAAAGCAGGGGTTGATTGATACTTGATTGGTCAGGGCTTGAAGCGATATGAGGAGAAGGCAGGAGATTGAGGCTGAGAGGAAAATTGGATTAGCCATGATGAAATGGCTAAGCAGACTTGATGGGTCAAATAGTCTAACTCTGCTCTTATATCTTATGATCTTATGGAGATGAAGCAACGATAAAATACCTCTGAGCCATGATGGTGCATTACTCAGAGGGGAACTGAGTTTCAATAAGCTTGCTGCCCTCGTCCTTCTCGGTTGTAGAGGTTGTGGGATTGGGGCGTGCTGTCACAATGAGCAACGACAGTCCATTTTGTAGAAAGTACAACCTATAACCAATGTATGCTGATGGTAACAGATCAACAGATCACCAGCCATGGCATCATCCCATGAGTTTATTAAAACAGACATAAACCATGGAACACTACCGCATAGTTTGTCCCACCATGTGCTGATCTTTTAACCTATTATAAATCAATCTACCCCTTTCCTCACATGCTAAACCTAAACCCTCATTAATTTTGTCCTGCTCTGCTGCTCTTTCTAAGAAGCTTCCGTGAAACCTATTTCCTATTCGGTAATTGGTTATTGGTTTGTTATTGTCAGATCGACCAAGATGCAGTGAAACACTTCTCTAGCATGCAGTCCAGAGAGATCATTCCAAATATAAGTACATTAAGATAGTACAAAAAGACAAAAAAAAACCCAGAATGCTGAATATAGTTTTACATTTACAGATAACAAATAGACAGACAAGATGCTAGGTTCACACTGAGGTAGATTGAGAGACCAAGCATTCTCCATTCCTGTTGCACCTCTTGTGTTATTTTTAGCCTTTCTGCTTCCTGTCTAGTCTTTCTTCCTTCAATGCATCTTTAATAAGGAGATTTACTTCAGTTAAATTTGACAGTTATTGATTTCCAGATATGCTCAGGCATGTTTATGTTAAAATAAGATGCATATTTTATTTCAAATAGCTTTGAAAAATTAATTTAAGAAATGTAGGCTTTGCAGCTGAAATAATGTTTAATTTACAGCGCATCCCCAGTTGCTTGAGAACCCTTGAGAAGGTGGTTTGAGCAGCCAGCTTGAGTCTCTACAGAGTTGCTTGAGGTGTGGCTGTACCCACAAGGCTGTTAGGGAAAGAGCTCCAGGACTTAGCAAACCTGCACAAACTTCTAAGGAAATAGAGGTGCTCTCGTGCCTTCTACTAGTTGGGTTGCTCTCATCGACAGCTGATGATAAATGCAGCTGCTGTCTCACAGCTCCTGTAGCCAGGGTACAGTGCTAGCCTCTGATACTCTCTGTGTGGAGTTTGCACGCTCTCCCTGTAACTGTGTGCGTTTCCTCTGAATGATCCAGTTTCCTCTCACATTAAGTTTGGGAAGATTAATCGGCCACTCTACTGGTTAATTGAGAATATGTAAACTCTGCCCAAACAGCACCGGAAATCATGATCGAGCCTGGGCCTTTAGTTCTATGAGACTGCAAGTCTATCAACTGCCCGAGAGTCAGTGGGTGGCACAAGCGGAGGATAGCTGTTGGGAAGGTAGAGAGAATAACTTACAGAGACACGTAATGAGGGAATGGGAGTGCACTCAGATATAATTGATTGGTCAAATAGCCTCTGTCTATAAAGTAATGGAGACATGAATAAGACAATAACTGAGAAACATTACTGTCTGTGCTGTGAAGATTGATCCTGGAGTGGTGAGGAATGAGTGAGGAGAAGGAGGGATGCAAAGGACAACAATTAGTGATAGGTTCCTCAGACTGCAATCTCAGCCTCTCACCTGTCGGTCCATGGCTTTCTCCTATTCCAATGTGAGGCCTTCCTCAGGTGGAGAAGCAACACCTTATATTCTGTCTCCAACCTGATGGCATGAATATCGATTTCTCCTTTCGGTGAAAAAAATCCCTCCCCCTCCTCTCTTCTTCAATTCCCCATTCAGGCCTCTTACCAGTACTCACTTGCTGATCACCTTCCACTGTGTCCCCTGCTCCTTCCCTTTCTCTTGTAGTCAGAGTGGACTAGTCAGGAGAAGGGAGTGCTTCTCCTATCAGATTCCTTCTTCTCCAGCCCTTTATCTTTCCCATCCACCTGGCTTCACCGATCACCTTCCAGCTAGCCTCCTTCCCCTCCCCCCACCTTTTTATTCTGGCAGCTTCCGCTTTCCTTTCCAGTCCTGAAGAGGGGTCTCAGCCCGAAATACCAACTGTTTATTAATTTCCACAGATGCTGCCTGACCTGAGGAGTGTGTTGCTTGGGAATTCCAGCAACTGCAGACTTTCTCGTGTTTATAATCTCACCCTCTGTTCCTCAGCCGATGACTTATTTCTAAGTTAACGACTGTTAGCATATGTTGATTTCAGGAAGAACCCAGGCAACACCTTTAGTGCCTTTTTGACTACTTGTGGTGAATGAGGTCCCTGTTAACGTCAGTAATGGCATCACCGATGTGACTGTTGCCCAATATGCACGCAGCTTTCTGTACAAAGAAATAAACGCCAGCTCAAGACGGCTGAAATCCACCGACTGAAATTTGAAAAGAGCCAATCTGTCTCGCAGCTTCAAGCAGCTTTGGGTAATTCTTCCTCGAGTGTTGGCGGGGAGCTGTGAACTGAAGCTCTTTCAGTCAAGGAGTACCACAGAAGGAGCGTGGGTGGAGAGTTCTCAGGGAAAAACAGTTTCGGTTTAAGGCAATATGCTTCTGCTTAGTGTAATATTGTGACTTCAAGACCAGTCTTGTGGCTGAAGTGTGACATTCATCTGATTTGGATATGGCCAACAGAGACTGATATATGTATTTTCCACTGACACTTCTTAAGATAATTAAACAAGGCTCATTTTAAAGCTCAATTTTCAAAACGGTTTAGGAGAACAGTTCCTTGAAAAGACTTAGCATGATCTGACAGCAGCTGAATTTGAGAAACACACACAAAATGCTGGAGCTACTCAGCATGACAGGCAGCACCTGCATTCCGGCCGGAACTCTTCATCAGGACTTGGATTACGTTTGAAAAGCTGTTGCTCATATTTGCTCCTGTGTTGTGCCTCAGGGTAAGGCAAATACTTGTGATTAATGTGGAGGAACCTAAGGCACCACTTGAGTTCACTGCATACCTTCCAGGGAGATCTGTGCAGATGCACAGGCCTGCTCTGCCTATAATCATTGCTTGAGACAGAGGCAACAAACTGCCTCTTTCCCTTTGCAGAGAAGATCACTGACTTTTTTGATGATATGGTACACAGAAAAGTGGAATAAATGGCATTGATTAGCTGTTGCCATCAGAATTAAGGCTAAGCAAGGGGCCCAAAGGTTATCTGTGGTCAGCAAGAATGAGGAATTGGGATTACTGAAAGCAGGGGCACTCTCCTGTTGGTACATTGTTGGTTTCCCTTTGATGTTCTGGTTTCGTCCCTCATCCCAAAGACATACTGAGTAGTGGCCACTGTTAGCTACCCCTACTGTGCAGATAAGTGCTAGAATCGGGGAGGAGTTAAAGAAAATGCGGGGAAAATTAAAAATGGTGATTAACATAATTCCAGTGGAAATGGGTGGTTGACGATTGGTGTGGATGTGGTGAGCAGAATTGGCATGGTTTCTGTGCTGAGTGGCTCTCACAAGCCAGACATGGCCCACAGACTGTGTAGAGTACATGGATAGAAACATTCTTCACAGGGCAATAACTGAGGCAGTGATGAGCATTTTCTGTAGGCACTGCCTCAACTGACCATGCTGCAGATGTCAAGATCACGAGCAGGAGTCATCAGCTACCAACACAGTCAGGACTTTGTCTGTGACTGCCACTGAAATGCAATCTTCATTGAAAAATAAAAAAGAACCTACTGAAATAGCTAGTCATATTAAAACATCAAACATTTACGAAACAGTTCAAAATTTACTTGTGCTTGAAATGTTAAAACGTTCTAAAAATGAAGGCAGCGGAAAGGATTTAAAAACAATTATAAGCACAAGGGATTCTGAAAATGCTGTAAATCCAGAGCAACACAGGCAAAATCCTGGAGACCAGGCAGCATCTATGGAAATGAATAAACAGTCAATGTTTCAGGCTGAGACCCTTCATCAGGACTGGAAAGGAAGGGGGAAGATGCCAGAATAAATTGAGTTAATTAAAAAAAATCAATAAAGTTAATTTAAACATATCTATTTGGTTCTCAAAATGCGACTGTGCAAATTAATTTACTGGTCTTCAAAGTTTGGGAGCTTTATTCTTCCATGACTATCAAGCCACTAATCTCAACAAATGCAGCTGTGTCAGAGGATCTTTGAAATAGTTGTGTACAAATTATACACTTGGTGGGTGTGGTGGGGCAGTTGGAGATGTAAAATTTCTAAAAGTAAATGATAACCACACAATATAATTTTTTATATTTTGAATGTTTAATTTTTAATGGCAAAAGTTTGTACACAGTGAAGTGCCTATTTAGGAAACTTAAGGAATCAGCACCAGGCTTAGCCCTTTGCAACTGTTTCGCCATCCAGTGAAATAATAGCTGATCTGCATCCAAACCACATTTTATCCTCATCCTCTAATATATTTGGTTAATAAAAATCTGCCAATCTCAGTTTTAAAACTAGCAACAGCTGCCTGCCGAGAGATTTCTGTACTGCCTGTGTTAAATTGTTGTTGTAGTGAGTTTAACAGTGTTCCTTATTAGAAGGAACTAATTATATTTGTCTTGTACAGGGAAGCTAATTAGAAGATCTATGAAGATTGATAATGGCTGGGGATCACCCGTCTTGTAAAGACACTGCTCAGAAGGTGGCAATGGCAAACCACTTCTGTAGAAAAATTTACCAAGAACAATCATGATCAAAAAATGACCATGATTGCCCACCCGTCATACGACACGGCATGTAATGGTGATGATGATGAAGGTGCGTGGCCCCACACTCAAATTGAAACTGTTCCGTTTGGTTGCCGCTGGGGATCCATTATACAAAGGTAATTTTCACAGTATAGGTTGCAAGGGAACAGTAAATAAATTGTACTTTCTTCCACTAAATACTTTTAAGATGTCAATGAGTTCATCCAATGAATGTCTAAGGCGCTCAGTTCAGAAGGAAGTAAAGGTTAGACCTTGGCTCCATATGGATTTTGCAGGAATGGGCCACAACAAGCAGGATTGAAGTTCAGTAACTTGAGCCTCACTAAAGCAGGGAAAATTGCCCTGGGACCACACTGCTGTTGTAGAGGTGTGGATGCCATGTGAGGAATGGATGGCATATTGTGTAGTGTCATCTGTGGTTGAGTAGCTGGTCAAAGTTTACACCTGAATAAAGACTGGTTAAATGAGGAGCTGGAGTTTTTCAGGACTGAGGGGAGAGGGATTTCAATTCTCAGCAGCAGCAGTAGTGGGGAGGGCAGACTGACCACTTTTTCGGTGGATTTGGTGAACAGGCAATCTGCAGGTAACCCCGTCTGAGTGCTATAGAAGGATTAAGTCAGTCAAGAATTGGAGATGAAAGACTGCAAATGGGTTCAATGTCTGCCTCATGCATATTGGATTTTGCATGGAATTTTATAGCCGTAAAGTTCAGCTTTTAATAATGGAAGGAGATAATTAGGTTCTTGTACATATTCAAGATGATTAGCCCTACTTCAGAGAATCACTTCAGACCCCTACATCATTAGAAGTTTGTGTCGATTCAGTATGGCATCTAAAACTTCCACAAACTTCTATGGAAGCACAGTGGAGAGTTTCCTGACTGGTTGCATCATGGCTTGGTTTGGGAACACCAATGCCGAAGTATGGAAAATCCTACCAAAAGTGATGGATGCAGCCCAGTCCATTATAGGAAAAGCTCTCCCCACTATGGAGCACATCTACAAAGAGCGCTGTCACAAGATAACAACATCCATCATCAAAGACCCCCACCATCCAGGCCGTGATCTCTTCTTAATGTTGCCATCAGGAAGTAGTTAAAGGAGCCCTGGGTCACAAAACACCAGGTCTAGGAATAGTTATTACCCTTCTACCATCGGGCTCCTGAACCAATGTGGATAACGTCACTCACCTCAATGGTGAACAGATTCTACAACTTACAGACTCACCTTCCAGGACTCAACAATTCATGTTCTCAATAGTTCTATATATATTTATTTATTTTTGTATTTGCACAGTTTGCTTTCTTTTGCACATTAGTTGTTTGTCAGTCTTTGTGTGTGTGTAGTGTTTTATTGATTCTATAACATTTCTTTGTTCCACTGTAAATGCCTGCAAGAAAATAAATCTCAGGAGAGTATATGGTGACATATATGCACCTTAATAATAAATTTATTTTGAACTCTAAACTTTAAATAGTGTGGAGCTCTCCCCTTTCCCATTGTTTAACTCAGTTTTTTGAATTCATTGCTTAATGGTGAACCTGTGAGAGCTAACCCTCTGGGACAAATTCCAGGGGTCTTCCTGGTGTTTCACTAGCAAAATATGCTTGATATTGTAACATTCTTTATTTGATGGAAGATGACCAAGTTGAAGTGGTAACTCTGTTTCACTCTTCATTGATGCTACCTGACCTGTTGAGTACTTCCAGCTTTTTCTTTCTTTATTCCCATTATCTTTGCACTTTCTAAATCATTGCTTCTCAGTCTTTCTAGCACCTTTGATCGTCAGTCCATTGAAACTCTACAGTGCCATTTCAGCTGAAGAAAAGACTGGGATAACTTTGAACACGATTCATTCACGGCTTCATCCCAAAGTAGTTGCCAAACTCATTATTGCGGTATTACCCCATTTCTCTCCTTGTCTCCTTCACTGTACCCCTCTGCCATCGAAATCTTATTCTATACCATCATAATCATGAAGCTCGTTTTCTCCAACTATCTGTTAGTTGGCCTCCCTCTTTCAGCCCTTCAGGTGCTTCACCTCATTGGATGTGGTGAGACTCCTGCATGATTAAGAACAGAGGTTTGTATGTCCATCTTCTCATTTTCTCCCAGCTCAGATATGTGACCTCACACAAAAATAAGGCTGTGACATATCAATGGCCTCCCACGGTAATGTTCTACCTCCTGCTGCAAAGCCACACCGAACTCCTCTGACATGGGTCTTATTGTTTGCTCTTTCATCATCACTGGCTGCTCACACGCTCTTCCTTTGGCCAGTTTCCTTGTCCTTCCCACCTCATTCTGGACTTTAGGAGAAACCTTCCTCCCAACTTTGAGAAAAACTTCTCTCTCTCTTTCCCTCATGGCTGACAGCCATAGTTTAGCCTCCTAAGCTCCAAGTCCTTTGGGGCATGTTACCCAGGAAGTAGTTTCTTTCGTGATTCAGCACATTAAATTCATCTGCTCTTCACTAACATACCTCCCTATCTTTCAGAAGGTTACTAATATGCCCTAATGTACTCTTAGCTAAAACTGTTGAGTGCATTATTACAGTTGTGATCAAACAGTGAGCTATTTCAGCTTGCTTCTTTTTCAAGATTCCTGTTCTCATCAAAAAAAAAGATTTTCATGTGGACCTGAATTTGATGTGAAATAAAACTAGATGCCTTTCGTGTGATATGAATGACATGAATTGCCTATAACCAACAATGATCTTCCTCTTGATAAGGACCAACAGTTGTTGATATTTGTTACTCATTATCTGGTTGTGTACAGACTAACTATAATGATCAATTACACTCAAGTTAAAGAGAAATATGAAGAATTGTGCTCAGAATCATGAATATACCGGCTTTCACAATATTTAAATCATTCTCAAATGAGAAGTTTTGCATGCTTTTATGGGGATTTCACGAAGTGCCATATAGTAGGTGACTTTCCCAAAACTGCTTCCTCAATGAGTAAACTTTTCTCGGGCTTCTAGCCAGATACAGGTATTGATTTTAACTGATGTTTGATGCAAGCTCTGCCTTCTTCATGAGGGATTATGCCTAGGCATGGTCTAGAACTGGTGGTATACATACCACTGTCATCCGTCCTTCCTGATTGGTTAGTTTTCATTCAATCAGCTGTCTGCGCTTCCACTTTGTTTACAAATTCCAGTTTTTACTTAGAGTGTGTAACAAGAGAGGAGCACGGGTGGACCCAAAAGCAGGACACAAACACTTTTTGTAGCGTTAACAAGAATAGAGTTTATTAGTCGTTACCAGGGAAGCAGGGAAGCAAGGATTGTTCAGAGGGAGATCAAGGAGTGAGCAAAACAGAAGCTGGAATAAGCGTGGCTAGACTCAGACTTGGGCTTGGAACTTGGAACATGGAACTCGGGCCCCAGACTTGGAACTCGGAACACCAGAGCTGGACTTGGAACTCGGAACATCTGAAACCTGGACTTGGAACTTGGAACATCGAAGCCTGGATCTTTCTTAGACACAGGACACAGAACACTGAGCCAGGGCTTCTCCGTGGGTACAGGACATAGAGCCAGGACTCTTCTTTTAGACACAGGACGCAGAAAACTGAGAGACAGAGTAGCGGCAAACGGCTGGACCTACTCAGTGGAGACGAGAACACGAAGAGACAGTCCCTTGCTCAAGGTAGCGGCATACGGCCGGACCTACCCAGCAGAGATGAGGACACGAAGAGATGGTACCAAACAACAATAGACAGTTCATACCTTGACACGAAATGGCTCCAAGTAGTGACAAGTCCTTGACATGGCTCAGGAACTACAGACAGCGGCTCTAGTCTCACTCCGGTAGGTTAATCTGACGGACCTGCCCCGGCGAGGTAGCTTAGCGGCTCGATCAGGTGCGGTAACTTAACAGGCTGGCTCCAGTGAGGAGAGGTGACTTACTGGCACTCTCTTCGGGGAGAAGACTTGAGTAGCTCTGGCAAAGTAATTTGGCTCGTTCCGGCAGGGTGACTTTCTCGCACTTGCTTCGGTGACGTCCGATGATGATCTAGCACCGAGTAGCTGTGAACCCGACACTAAATACTGCTCGTTCAGCTGAGACTCAAGTGCCTTTAATTACAGAGCCCAAGAAACACGAGGAAACAATGAATTAAGGAAAACAAGGAGTCAACGGTCCTGAGTGGACACAAAGTAAATTTAAAGGGACCCAGGGAATAACCGATCAGGACCATGACAGAGTGAGATCTTTGTCTTGGGTGAAATTCTTTTTCTCTAGTTTCTTTTTCAAAGGCTTCCTTCACCAAGTGGTCCTTGTGCACGACATTCTTATAGAATAGCTACAAGGTGAAGGAAATCAATCAGGCCCTTAAAAGGGCCGACAGAAAAATACCAGGAAACTTAACAATGAGGAGGAACCGGTTGCTTGCCCTGTCTTCCCTATATTTCCCTGGTTTCTGGAAGGATCGCCTGGATCCTGAAGAAATACCGGATTAATGTTATCCACAAACTCACAAGGAAGCTGAAATTGCGACTTGTTGGGTCAAAGATGACCTGGGGCTCAGGATGCATGGCACTTACAGGAATTCTTGTGAATGTAGAGTAGCGTATATCAGCCAGGTAGGGCGCATGGTAGAAACCTGCATCAAGGAGCATAAGAGGTGTATCTGTTTGGGTTACCTGGGAAAATCGTTTGTAGCAGAACATTGCAAACGTGATGGCCATAGGATTGACTTCGATGGCAGAAAACTACTGTGCCATTCTAATGGCTTTTGGGACTGCCTGGTGGAGGAAACAATTGAAATAAAACTAGAGAAAAATAATTTTCCCAGGTTTATTCCCAGGTGCTTAAACCTCTCGATTGAAACTGTTCTTGCTAACTGACACCAGTCATAATCTTTACATCTTTCCATTTGAGACCTAACAGCATTCTTGCTAATTTCCCCCCACGTGACCTCCGTCTGTGCAGCTAGCTGCTAGGTTCGATTTGAGAGTAACGTGCTGAATATCCAGACCAAAGGTTGATATCAATCTAATCGCTCTCTTGTGACTCAACTCTCTGGAACAGTGCTGGGCAGCTGTGGGCAGTAGCTAACCTGTTGGTTTGACATTTAATGCATACCTCAAAGCCTGCAAATGCACAGAGAAAGGCAGTACAAAAGCTGAAATGATCCAATTTACTGAATTATGTTTTTTCAAAGACTTTCGCAATAAAGTATAATTTGAAGTTCTTTGAAGTATAATTTGAAGATTCAAATCATGAGTTGCTTTGAGGGGCTGGTCATAGCACACATCAACTTTGGCATCCTGGCAACCTTGACCCCCTGCAATTTGCCTATTGCTGAAAAAGGTCTGCAGCAGATGCCATCTTCTTTGCCCTGTTCTCATCTCAGGTGCATCTGTACAGTGAAGGCTCCAATGTTAGACTACTCTCTTATTGACTACAGCTCTGCCTTCAATGCTATCATTGCAAGCAAACTCATAGATCTCGGACTTAACATCTCCCTTTGCAAATGGATCTTTAACTTCCTCTTTACACCATCTTCCACTCATCCCCCAGTAGATGCAGATCAAGTTGTACACATTCTGTAAATCCAGTCTAGTGAAGGTCTGGGCCTCATGGATGAGCTATTCATCAAGGGGTGTGGGTAGCTGTTCTTAATGGTGATTTTGTTGAGTTCATGAATGTCAATACAGTGCTGAAGACCCCTATCTTTAGTTTTGACAAAGAAGCATCCTGTACTGGCGGACTGTATGGATGAATGCAGCTGCTCTGCAGAGCTTTGATGATGTAGCCATTCATGGCTTGGGTCCTGGGAGGGGAGAGGGAGAACAGATGGCCTCAGGGAGGAGACTGATCACGTGATCTGTGAGGCGGCTGGGTGCTAGCTTTCCTTTAATTGAAAGCGTTGGCTAAGTCATGGTATTCCTGAGGGAGTTTCCTCTGTCTACGTGGATTTGTGAGGTGACGTCCATCGAGGTTGCATGCAGATGGTGTGGCAGGTGGGTGCCCAAATCAGCAGTGAACCTGATGAGCAGACGAAATGTGGTTTGTAGCTGAAGAGTCAGGAATAACCCAAGATAAGAGGAGTGCTGGGTGAGTGAATAAAGAGGAATTGAATAGACTCATAGTGCTGTCTGATGCTTGTGCACCGACTTTGTGCACACTCTGACCTTTCCAGACCCAAGGGGCATCTGTCAATAGCTATGATGCAGAAGGAGTGAGAGGTAGGCTTGGTAGGAAGTCCTTTATCCTGTCAAGCTCTATTATATCTAATTTTTTCTTTCAACCATCTAGAATTGATCAAGCTTTTCTTTTATGGAAAACAAAGGGAATAACATATTTTCGTGATTTATTTATTTATAGATGATTGTTTTATGTCTCTTGAACAGTTATCTAAAAAATATAATTTGCCTAGGTCACACTTTTTCAGATATTTACAGATTAGAAACTTTCTGAATGTTATTTTACCTACCTTTCCAATATCACATCAAATTGAAGTTATGGAAAATATCTTAAGTTTAAATCCCTATCAGAAGAGTTTAGTATCTTTTATTTATGATTTAATTATGAAATTACACCTAGGTACTGCCGATAAAATTAAGAACGAGTGGGAAAGAGAACTTCAGATACCTTGACCTACAGAGAAATGGGAGAAAATTCTTCAACTAGTTAATACCTCTTCAATTTGTGCCAGACATGCTTTGATACAATTTGAGGTGTTTCATAGGGCTCATATGTCCAAGGATAAGTTAGCTCGTTTTTACTGCCATGTAAATCCTGTTTGTGATAAATGTAATTCCGAGGTACATATGTTCTGGTCTTGTCCTCCTCTAAAAAATACTGGAAAGATATTTTTGATATTATCTCAATAGTTCTGCATATTGATTTACAACCACATCCTATTACTGCAATTTTTGCACTACCAGTGATAGACTCTAGTCATTTATCCTCATCAGCGTGTTGTCTAATTGCATTTGTAACATCAAGAGCCAGGAGATCCATTTTACTTAAATGGAAAGATTCCAATCCCCCTACTACATTTCAAAGGTTTTCCCAAATGATAGCATGCCTAAACCTGGGAAAAAATAGGAGCAGTACTATGGATCCTTTGGTTAAATTTGAAGAGACTTGGAGGCCATTTATTCAATATTTTCATATGATGTAAGTTGACCCTTTCAGAATCTTTTGTAATGATTTTTTGTTAATGTATAGAGGAGCGGAGTTAACGTCAAATAATAATTTCAGCCATTGTAATATGACAGCCCATCGTTTGTTTGTTTGTTTTGTTTAGTTTTCTTTAGTTTGGGGTTTTTTCCCCCCTCTTTATAAAATATCTTTTTCATAGTTAGTTGTTATGAGATTGGGAGGCTAAACGATATTTGTCACTTGGAATCTGTGTTTGTACATGTTAACCGTTATTAATTTAATCCTGATCTCTTTGTATCATTACTATTATCGTTATGTTTATCAATTTTGAAACTTAATAAAAAGATTGAAAAAGAAAAGAAGGGAAGTCCTATGCACACAGGGTCGAGTGCAGAAAGTTTCGTGCAGCAGTGGGACTCAGAGCCTCCTGTGTGCAGAGAGCCATTGGGATGTTGAGGAGGGGAGAGCGAGTGGGTGTTGGAACAAGAGGGTGGAAGGAGCTAATCAGGTAGAAGGTCCCTCGTCTCTACCTGGTGGGGCCATTTCCTGGATGTAGTGGGCATCTGTTGCATAGGTGATTGGCCGCTCCACAGTAAATGCACAAGTTTTTTCTCCACCAACACTCACGCTCCTGGAGGGTTAAAGGAGTTCCGCCTAACTGCATAGGATCCAGGGGCATTGATGACGATGGCCCTGCAGCCTGAAATCGTTTTGTGAACAGATCTCGGATTCTGACTGATAACCTGAAGGGTTGTTCCACAAGATATTTCACAATTGGAGGGCCAGAGTGATGCTTTCGATGTCAGTGCACATCTTGATAGACAGCTCATTTTACAAGCCCTCCCGCAGGCTGTGTTAATAATGGGCCGGCAGCACTTCTGCATTCCGCCGTGGGGGTCTGGAATCCCACGGCGTATTCCAGCTCTGAGCGTGAGCCTTGATCAGATGAAGTATCCAATCCGCTGTTTCCTTTCCACTTCCGAGATGGTCGAAAACCTGGTGCATCACAGCAGTGAATTCCTCATATTCATTGCAAATGGTGGTTTTATTGTCCCAGTTAGCCATGGCCCAGGTCAGAGCTCTCCCAGCCAAGGGAGGGGTGAGGAAGGCAACTTTGGCTCAGTCTGTAGAATATAGAGATGGCTGGCGCTCAAAGTGTAAAATGTACCGAGACGGGAAGCTGGGGCATCAGGTTGGGGATTCATTGAAGCGTTTGGGCACCAGAATCTGGTGCTCAGAGGGAGTCTATGTTGACTGCCATAGGGTTGCTGTATCAAGATGGAGAGTTGGAAGTGAGTGGGAAGCAGATGGTCAATGGTTTCCTGCTGTTCCTGGATCGTATGCTCATGTCAATGGTTGATTTCCTTTACATAGAAACATACATAGAAAATAGGTGCAGGAGTAGGCCATTCGGCCCTTCGAGCCTGCACCACCATTTATTATGATCATGGCTGATCATCCAACTCAGAACCCCGCCCCAGCCTTCCCTCCATACCCCCTGATCCCCGAAGCCACAAGGGCCATATCTAACTCCCTCTTAAATATAGCCAATGAACTGGCCTCAACTGTTTCCTGTGGCAGAGAATTCCACAGATTCACCACTCTCTGTGTGAAGAAGTTTTTCCTAATCTCGGTCCTAAAAGGCTTCCCCTCTATCCTCAAACTGTGGCCCCTCGTTCTGGACTTCCCCAACATCGGGAACAATCTTCCTGCATCTAGCCTGTCCAATCCCTTTAGGATCTTATACGTTTCAATCAGATCCCCCCTCAATCTTCTAAATTCCAACGAGTACAAGCCCAGTTCATCCAGTCTTTCTTCATATGAAAGTCCTGCCATCCCAGGAATCAATCTGGTGAACCTTCTTTGTACTCCCTCTATGGCAAGGATGTCTTTCCTCAGATTAGGCATACTCTACCGGGTTAGTTGTTGGTTCACCTATCTTGTCAGGAAATGTGGAGACTTGACCCAAGAGCAGAGCACTGGAGACAATTCAGCAATGAGTGGTACTTTACTAATAAACTGCAAAATAACAAGGCACGAGGGGCCACAAAATAAGGGAGAATGGATACTTAAGGCAACAAGGAAACAAGGTAATTGAAGGCCAGGAGCAAATAGTTGAGGCTGGCTGCTTTGGAGGGTAAACAAGGACTGTGGATGGGAGCTGGGTTTAAATAGGCTGCAGGTGACGAGTTGGAAATGAATAGAAGGTAACTCCTGTTAGCTGGGTGGAGACTGGGAGGTACCAGACTGTGCAGGCCTGACAGTAGGTCTGACATCAGCCATTGTTAAATCCCTATGTAATAATAGAATCGACAGGCTGTTTCTTCAGTATTTGTGTGTATAATCATATTGGACAGCAGCGTCATGCGTACTTCACAACAAGGTAAGAGCTTCATAGACACAAGAGACCACAGATGCTGGAATATACAACAAAAAATAAACTCTGGAAGAACTCGGTGATTCAAGCAGCATCTGCGGAGACAAAGGGATAGTTGATGATTTGGGTCAAGACTCCACCTCCGGATGAGAGTATAGTAAAAAGATTGCCAGAACGTAGTAGTGAGAGGAATGGGTAAGACAGGGGCTGGTGGGTAAGATGTTGAACCAGATAATGGAGGGGGTGAGGATAACAAAGATGAACGAAGAGAGAAGAAACGCGCGCGTGTGTGTGTGTGTGTGTGTGTGTGTGTGTGTGTGCACGTGCAAGTGTCCAAAGAAATCTGATGAGAAAGCGTGATGAGTTCAAGTAACAGAGGTGGGGGTGTTCTGAGGGATGGAAAGAGTAACCAAAGGAAGAGATACTCTGCGTGGTAGGTGCAGAAAGGGTAACTCACTCCCCCTGTGTTCATTTCTCTCTACCACTAGTCAGGCCATAAGCTTTATCCTTTGATTCCTCTTTTCAATACACTCCCAAATCCTAGGCATTACCATCCCCCAGCTGTCATCCCTCCCTTGTCATACCTGGTCTCAGCTATCACCTACAAGGTTCTGTTTCTACCTTCCCCCTCTCTCCTCACCTCTATTTACCCCAAACATTTCTTTTATTATGTTTCCACCCATCACCTCCCAGCCCACTGCCTCACCCCTCCCTTTCTCCTTTTTCTACTGGCAATCTTTACTCTACAATTCTCATTCCTAGTGCAGTGTCTGGATCCGGAACATTGGCCATCCCCTTGCCTCCACAGACGTTGTTTGACCTGGTCAGTACAATCTTCAATAAAGCTTAAGAGAGAGCATGTATGTAGTAAGTTGTAAACACAAAAGATTCTGCACATTGTTACAAATTGTGCAAACAAAACAGAAGTAAATAATACTGCGAACATGAGTCCTTGAAAGTGAGTCCATAGGTTGTGGAATTAGTTCAGATTTGAGGTGAGTGAAGTTATCCATGCTGTTCAGGAGTCTGATGGTTGAAGGTTAATAACTGTTCCTGAATATGGTGGCATGGGATCTAAGGCTCCTGTACCTCCTTCCCAATTGTTTGACATTACAACTGCCGTACTGAGAGGCATATAAAAATACTGAAGAAATCAAATGGCATTTGATACAATTGGCCTACTTGGAATGATGCTGAAAATAACCTCGGGTTGATGGACAGGATGTCTCCAACGATTGAGGTAAAGTGTTCCACTTTCCTCGGGGTCTGTTGACCATTTTGATCATTTCTCTTGCCAAGGGTATTACGCCTAGGTCTTGAGACAAAGACACATGGTGCCTCAGTTACTCGCTCTCTGACACGGCCCAGCTTGGGCATTCTACTAGAGACCCACTGCCTGATGCAAGTGTTTTTAAAAGCTCACACTATCTGTAAGCTTACACTTGTAACGGGTCCATTTATAACTGTGCTGAAGTCCAACAATTCACAATCCTGACATTTATGTCTCATTGTATGTCACATGCATAAAAAATTCTCCTGCTATTTGCAGAAATTGACAAGGATTCGTTGCATTGATCTATATCAGCAAATACTTTTAGTAGTGTTTGGGTTTCTAGCAAATGATCTGAGCCATGACTGAATTACTATCTATTTAAATCTTGCATAACTCTCCACTTTCACTTCCAGTTCATTCTTAGCTTTATAGGGAAGTTTCATTGAATCCACTTTTAAAGGTTCAGCTTTTCAAAGGAGCATAGCTTGAATTCTGAAGTTATTTTGAATGAGAGACCAGGCAATTCAAGAATTAAAGCAAGTGTTGACATGATGACGTCTTTGAACAGTGGAGCAACACCTAAGCATCTGAATTCGCAAAATGAGACGGAGAAGAAAGCAAAAATAGAAAGGGCTGCCACCAAGTTCATTCCAGTTTTGGTTTTTATAGCATTGACTTGGCTTGCTGGGAGTACAATTTACATCTTCAAATTACAACAGGACATTAACAACCTCAAGCAGGTAAGTCATACTGCAGCTTAAGTTGGTAAGGTATTTTTAAAATACACCCTCCATTCTGAGAGTTATTTGTTAGCCAATATTGATTCTGTCCACGCCAGCTAAAAAATGTAACTCTTTCCCTTTTTGATCAAGTTTCAAGTTTGTGAAAAGCTCAGATAGAAGGGAATTAGATTTCTGATTTGTATGGGATATGGTGCTACAGTGAATAAACCCACTGTCTCACAGCTCTAGTGACCAAGGTTGCTGATCTTGATTTTGTCTTCGTGGAGTTTACAAGCTTGCTTTGTATCTGCTCGGGTGTTCTCCCGGTGTGCAATTCCCTCTCACATTCCAGATAATTGTGTGACCCACTGTAAATGTCATTTAGTGTGTAGGTGACTGGTAGAATCTGGGGGTTGGGTGAGAACAGGTTACAGGGAGTTTAGTTGGGGAATGTGATTGCTCTGCGAGATAAAATGGTTTCAAATGGGCTTCTTCTATGCTGTAGGAAAATATGAAAATAATCATTCAGCGCCCTGAGGGGAGGGGTTCCCAAGCCTTTTTATGCCATGGACCTTGGCCGTTAACTGAGGGGTCTGTGGACTTCAGGCTGGGAACCCCTGCCCTCGGGTAAAAAATAATGGTAAATTTTTATTCATCAGTTCTAACTTGCTGCCAAAGAAGGGAATTATTAATTTAATAATTATTGTAATGAATGCTTTGAAAGTTACATATTGATAATCTGGGACATGCCCTCTTCACATTACTAGCAACAGAGAGGAGGTACAGGAGGCTGAATACCTGCTCTCAAAATTTTAAGAACAGTTTCCTCCCCTTAGCCATCAGATTTCTGAACAGTCAACCAACACCTTCTCGCAATTTCTCCTTCGCACTTTGTGTTTATTCATTTAATTTTTTGCAACCTGTAGTGATATTTTATTTCTGTCACTACTGCTGCCACAAAACAACAAATTTCAAGACGAATGTCGGCGAGAATAAATCAGATTCTGATTCATCGATGTGGTTTAATACTGGCCGTTGTCTAATGTTGTGGTGTGGATGAAATTACCGGAGAGACAGAGTCACTGGTAGATACAAAGCAGCTTCTTTATTTAACACAACAAGGTACAGCAGGCATCATACGGACGGAGACACTTTCAGTAGAAAGGTCTCCTAGCCCAATGTGGGCTCGATATTTATATGCTAAACACAAAGGAAATCGCTACTTAAAAAGTTATAGACAATGCATAAACAATGCTTCCTTTTGTAGCTACATACAAAACATCACACCTTCTGATTTTCCTTCCTTTCCTTCCTTCCGACGCCAACATGTCTGGGTTGGTATCCACAGCCATTTAGGAATGCAAGTTAAATCCACAATACATTTATTTGGCATTTTACGTGCTAACATAGAGGACAATTAATATTATAAAGTATAGATAATACTGTCTTCGAAACTACTTGTAAACTTCACACTTCCATCCGCAGCATCTAGCTAGTATCCCGAAATTCACAGCTTTTAGGAAATACATTGTTGTGAGCTCAATCTACAGTACTTAGTCAAATAGAAGACTGGTGGCCAGAGTCATTTAAGTGTAAATGAATCATCTACCCAAAAACTCACTCTAACAGTCTAAATGTAGTGTGATGACCATGGGCCATGCTGCTGCCATGCTCACAACAGACATTGGTTAATCACACATTCCTTTTCCTATTAATTCAAAGCTATTGAGTTTAGATCCCTTACATATAAAATATAGAAATGTCAGGCAGAATCTGTAAAAACAAAGATCGAATTAGTATTTCAGGTCCGAGACTCATAGAGCCTACCTGTTTCTGATAAAGGGTCTTTACCTTGAAATATTAAATCCTTTTCTCTTTCCAATGATGCTGCCTTATCTGTTGAGTGTTTCCAGCATTTTCTGTTTTTCTTTCAGATTTCCTGTACCAGAAGTTGTTAGATTTACATTTTGGAATTAGATCCCTGCCTTGTCTAATGTTAGACCATAAGACCATAAGACAAAGGAGCAGAAGTCGGCCATTCGGCCCATCGAGTCTGCTCCGCCATTTTATCATGAGCTGATCCATTCTCCCATTTAGTCCCACTCCCCCGCCTTCTCACCATAACCTTTGATGCCCTGGTTACTCAGATACCTATCAATCTCTGCCTTAAATACACTCAATGACTTGGCCTCCACTGCCACCCGTGGCAACAAATTCCACAGATTCACCACCCTCTGGCTAAAAAAATTTCTTCATATCTCTGTTCTGAATGGGCGCCCTTCAATCCTTAAGTCATGCCCTCTCGTACTAGACTCCCCCATCATGGGAAACAACTTTGTCACATCCACTCTGTCTATGCCTTTCAACTTTTGAAACGTTTCTATGAGATCTCCCCTCATTCTTCTAAACTCCAAGGAATACAGTCCAAGAGCGGACAAATGTTCCTCATATGTTAACCCTCTCATTCCCAGAATCATTCTGGTGAAGCTTCTCTGTAACCTCTCCAATGTCAGCACATCCTTTCTTAACTAAGGAGACCAAAACTGCCCACAGTACTCCAAGTGAGGTCTCACCAGTGCCTTATAGAGCCTCAACATCACATCCCTGCTCCTATACTCTACTCCTCTAGAAATGAATGCCAACATTGCATTCGCCTTCTTCACTACCGACTCAACCTGGAGGTTAACCTTAAGGGTATCCTGTACGAGGACTCCCAAGTCCCATTGCATCTTAGAACTTTGAATTCTTTCCCCATTTAAATAATAGTCTGCCTGTTTGTTTCTTCTGCCAAAGTGCATAACCATATACTTTCCAACATTGTATTTCATTTGCCACCTCTTTGCCCATTCTTCCAATCTATCCAAGTCTCGCTACAGACTCTCAGTTTCCTTAGCAATACCGGCCCCTACGCCTACCTTTGTATCGTCAGCAAACTTAGCCACGAAGCCATCTATTCCATAATCCAATTCGTTGATGTACAATGTAAAAAGCAGCGGCCCCAACACAGACCCCTGTGGAACACCACTGGTAACCGGCAGCCAACCAGAATAGGATCCCTTTATTCCCACTCTCTGTTTCCTGCCAATCAGCCAATGCTCTAACCACATATGCAACTTTCCCGTAATTCCATGGGCTCTTATCTTGTTAAGTAGCCTCATGTGTGGCACCTTGTCAAAGGCCTTCTGAAAATCCAAATATACAACATCCTCTGCATCTCCCTTGTCGAGCTTACTGGTAATTTCCTCAAAAAATTGTAATAGATTTGTCAGGCAGGATTTTCCTTTAAGTAATTCATGCTGAGTTCTGCCTATCTTGTCATATGCCTCCAGGTACTCTGTAACGTCATCCTTGATAATCGACTCCAACAACTTCCCAACAACCGATGTCAAGCTAACAGGTCTATAATTTCCTTTTTGCTTCCTTCTCCCCTTCTTAAATAGCGGCGTGACATTTGCAATCTTCCAGTCCTCTGGAACCATGCCAGAATCTATCGACTTTTGAAAGACTATCGCTAATGCCTCTGCAATCTCCACAGCTACTTCTTTCAGAACACACGGGTGCATTCCATCTGGTCCGGGAGATTTATCTACCTTTAGACTATTCAGCTTCCTGAGTACTTTCTCTGTCGTAATTGTGACTGTGCACACTTCTCTTCACTGCCATCCTTGAGTTTCTGGTATACTGCTGATGTCTTCCTCAGTGAAGACTGATACAAAATACTCATTCAGTTCCTCTGCCATCTCCTTATCTCCCATTACAATTTCTCCAGCATCATTTTCTATCGGTCCTATATCTACTCTCACGTGTCTTTTACCCTTTATATACTTGAAAAAGCTTGTAGTATCCTCTTTGATATTATTTGCTAGCTTCCTTTTGTAGTTAATCTTTTCCCTCTTAATGACCTTCTTAGTCTCTTTTTGTAAGGTTTTAAAAGCTTCCCAATCCTCTGTCTTCCCACTAATTTTTGCTTCCTTGTATGCCCTCTCCTCTGCTTTAACTTTGGCTTTGACTTCTCTTGTCAACCACGGTTGCATCCTTTTTCCCTTTGAAAATTTCTTCTTTTTTGGAATATACCTGTCTTGCACCTTCCTCACTTCTCGCATAAACTCCAGCTACTGCTGCTCTGCTGTCTTTCCTGCCAGTGTCCCTTTCCAGTCAACTTTGGCCAGTTCTTCTCTCATGCCACTGTAATTTCCTTTACTCCACTGAAATACTGACACATCAGATTTTGGCTTCTCTTTTTCAAATTTCACAGTGAACTCAGTCATGTTATGATCACTGCCTCCTAAGGGTTCCTTCACCTCAATCTCTCTAATCACCTCCGGTTCATTACACAATACCCAATCCAGTACAGCCAATCCCCTAGTGGGCTCAACAACAAGCTGTTCTAAAAAGCCATCTCGCAGACATTCTACAAATTCTCTCTCTTGAGATCCAGTGCCGACCTGATTTTCCCAATCCGCTTGCATGTTAAAATCCCCCACAATTATCATAACACTGCCCTTCTGACAAGCCTTTACTATTTCCTGTTGTAATTTGTAGTCCGCATCACTGTAGATGTTTGGAGGCCTATAAATAACTGCCATCAGGGTCCTTTTACTCCTGCGATTTCTTAGCTCAACCCATAAAGATTCTGCAGCTTCCGATCCTATGTCACCTCTTTCTAATGATTTAATATCATTTCTTACCAATAAAGCCACACCTCCCCCTCTGCCTACCTTCCTATCCTTCCGATACACCGTGTATCCTTGGACGTTGAGCTCCCAGAGACATGCATCCTTTAACCAGGTCTCAGTGATGGCCACAATATCATACCTGCCAATCTGTAGCTGTACGACAAGATCATCCACCTTATTCCTTATGCTGCGTGCATTTAAGTATAACACCTTAAGACCAGTATTTGGTACTTTTCACTTTGATTTCATTACAACTTTATTGCACTGCAACTCATCCCAATGGCTACAAATTTGCCCCATCACCTGCCTGTCTTTCCTGACATCTTTACTGCTCACTATCTTAGATTTATTTCTGTTTTCCCCTTCCTCCACTCTGTCATTCCTGTTCCCATCCCCCTGCCAAATTAGTTTAAACCCTCCCTGACAGCTCTATTAAACTTCCCCCCCAGGATATTGGTCCCCTTCGGGTTCAGGTGTAACCTGTCCTTTTTGAACAGGTCGTACTTCCCCCAGAAGAGATCCTAATGATCCAAGAATCTGAAGCCCTGCCCCCTGCACCAGTCTCTCAGCCACACGTTCATCTGCCTGATCCTAATATTCTTGCCCTCGCTAGCACGTGGCACAGGTAGCAATCCCGAAATTACTACCCTGGAGGTCCTGCTTCTCAGCTTCCTTCCTAACTCCTGGAAATCTCTCTTCAGGACCTCCTCCTTTGTCTTATCTGTGTCATTGGTACCAACAGGTACCAAGACAACTGGCTGCTCACCCTCCCCCTTCAGAATATTCAGGACCCGATCCGAGACATCCCGTACCCTGTTGTGTCCCATATGATCCATATGCCTTGGCAATCACTTATTCCTGATAATTAATTGTATGCATTCACACTATCTATACCCCTTGTGATTTAATATGCCTCTATAAGGAAGCCACTCAATCTCCTACCTTCCAAGGAGTAAAGTCCTAGCCAGACCAATCTCTCTCTCTCTCACTCAAGCATTCGCATCAGGCAGTATCCTTATAAATCTCTGCACTCTTTCCATTATCGATGTCTCTCCTATAACAGAGTAATAAAACTGTGCACAATACTCCAGGAGCGTCTTGTTCAACTACAACATTGCCACTTCCTACATCAACTCCCAGACTGCTGAAGGCCAGTGATCCGACACTCTCTTCAATATGATCCAGAATGCTTCTCTGCTGGGCAGGGATTCCTCAATTTATTTCATGAAGTCTTATAGCACAGCTTCCAGTCTTTACATTTGTCCACCAGATAACCTTTCCCTGTTACAGGACATGGATCAGAGTGTTTGTTTTGGGGGTTTTGTTGGGGGCATGAAGCATTCACTCCATTTTGAGCTCTGCATCTTCACTAAGCTTTGATGTATTTCATTCAGTCTCCTAACTGAAGCTTACTGCACATTTGCTCTTGCATAACCTCACTGCTTGTGGTCTCAAAACAGAGCTCTACGTGTTCACTTCCTCTCTTAGCAAGAAGCTGATTGCTCTTCAGCTTAAAAGGATATTAAAACGAAAGATGGTAGCAGTCTGCAGATGTGTACAACATTACATCTGGAGTAGTTATATGATTCAAGTAAAAGGATTAAAAATGTTGAGGTAGTAATTTGTCACTGCCTACATAAGGCTATAACAAATATTATTATGATTAATGCTTTGGTCCTTGTGCAAAGGCTTGTATTGGTGGGTGGAGTTGCTAACTTGAAACTAAGTCTACATCAAAACATGCAAGGTCCATGCGGTCTCTGGCTTTGAAATACCCATCTACTTACACCAAGAAATAAAGGAAACAACGCAGGTCAACAATTTATAACAGACGAGCAACCTGCCCGCCAGCAGAACGAACGGAAGCCTCTGGGGGCTACACATTGTTCTATTTGCCAGATCGCTTTCAGACATGGAGCACAGGAACCTCCAATCTCTGGAAATGCGGGAAGGTCAGGACCTTGCTGCCAGTAGGGTGACATCAGCAGGGCCCTTGCCCTTTCCAGTACCTAGAATTCAAAAGAAAATGAAGTGTATATCAGCCTGCGCTTCACTAAACGCTGTCATGCTCATATTGGCACTGGTTGGACTTGCTTTTACCATAAACAGCTTGCACAACCTGCACCAAGAAATAGACCAAATGAACCAGGTAATTTAACTGTGCATGTCTTGCTTATTTAAAGTGTGCGTATTGAAGATCTATTTACTCTCAGTTCTTGTAATATTTGTAGATCAGCAGCAGTCCGCAGAACACACCACAGAAGCTTACTGGCAAGTACAAACTTCTTTTTCAATTACGAATTTGTAATTGTCTTTTTCATTCATTGAAGAAGATTCATGGGTTTGCAGGAAGCTGATTGTTATGGTCTACGTTTGCTGTCTTGTAGGAACTACAAAGAAGAGCGAGGCAGAGGGTGACATTAAAAGGGCCGCTCACCTTACAGGTTTGTTGTTATTCTGTGCGTTCTATAAATAATTGAACTGGGAAACTGGAGACAGGAGAAAAGGTTGGGGAAAAAGTGGGGGGAAATATATTAATTAGGGAATAAGATGAAAGAAAATAGTTAAATGTTAATTAAAACAATAGAATGAAAGGGGAGTAATGGTGAAGTAGAATATTAGAAACAATCAGGTGGCAATGACTAATACCAGAGGTGAATGGAAAAAAAACTTAGAGGAGATGTCAGAGATAGATCTTAGATACAGAGTGAGAAGTAAGTGTCTGGAATGCACAGTCAGGGACGGTAGTAGAAGATGATACATTAGCGACATTGAAAGGATTCTTAGGCAAATTAATGAAAGAAAAATGGAGGGTTATAGGCTGTGTAGGAGGGAAGAATTAGATTGATCATGGAGCAGGTTAAAACATTGGCACAACAGTCCTGACGAAGGCTCTCGGCTTGAAATGTCGACTGTACCTCTTCCTAGAGATGCTGCCTGGCCTGCTGCGTTCACCAGCAACTTTTATGTGTGTTGCTTGAATTTCCAGCATCTGCAGAATTCCTGTTGTTGGCATAACATTGTTGTTTTTTTTTCTGTGCTATTGATGTTAGTCAAATGACAAAGGAAAAGTGAAATTAATATATTAAAATATACTTATCCTAGAATTATGGACAATACTTCTGGCTTACTTGAGCAAATTGACTGGCATATATTGATGCAAATTTTTTTGATTCATTGCATGTAAATGCAAGAATAACATCAACATGCAATTACAGGGAAGGCAACGGCTGGTCATTCCAATAGATTGATGTGGGAGATTCAGATGGGCAATGCTTTTATACAAGGGCTTGCATACAGGAATGGAACATTGATCATCAATAAAACTGGAAAATACTACATTTATTCAAAAATCTACTTCCGAGGAATAAAATGCCCTCAGATGCCATTGCACCAAACCATTCTTAAACACGATGCCACTTACCAGCTTGATCAGACTCTGATGAGAGTGCAGGAGATGAACTTCTGCAGTGGCCATGGATTTTGGGGGAAGACCACATTTCAGGCTGGAATATTTCACCTGAGAGAAGGAGTTGAGTTGTTTGTTCAAGTCTCGGATCCAACAATGGTCAGTGCTGATGAGCTTATGACCTTCTTTGGAATCTACAAGATTTAGATCATGGTTTCAAGGTGCATATGACCTTGACATGTAGTGAAGGCCTAGCAGTCATTGCGACAGCAAGGAAGTTGAAAAGTTTCATAATGCTTTGACCACAAGATCATTATTTCCTTTGCAAACTACAAAATCATTGCAAGCTATGTATTATTTAGAAAACAGGAGAAATGCTTTTGTAATCCATTTATCGAAATATAAACCTCAGTGTGTTTCTTTTATTTTCAATATTCACTTCTGCCTTTAAGCTGAATTAAAATTTAAACATGTGTAGCCATTAAGCGCCTCATACTTCATGGCTGTATCTGGACAATGTGTTCAGTTGTTTCTTTTTTTTTACCAGCAGTCAGCTAAAGAAATAGTCATCAAATTTAAAGCCAGTACCACAGGTGTTCGTATCAATAGTACACAAATCTAATAAGTTTTCATTAATTTCAGTTTTGATATTTCAATCCTCAGCAGATTTGGGAAGAATGAATCGAATCCCAGACTTTCACCATCTTTTGTTCGAGGAACCCTGAATATTCCCAGCTCTAATATTTGTCCTTTAAGTGTCTCCCACATGAGAATTGTTCTCTCACTCCATCCAGTATTTAACACTGCAATGGAGGTTGTGTATTTGAACCTTCCCTAACTGAGGGCAGTCAGGTCTCTTAATTATCTCCAAGTGAAGATAGAAGCACCTGTTGCCTTGGCAATGGAGTTTGCTTTAAAATCCCTTCTCCTTACAGCCATTCATAGCTTCCCATACAGAACAGAAGCAGACCCCACTTTTGCATCAGCATCATGCACTGAATCAGTGCTTTGCATTATTAAACAGTCTGAGTATCAAATGTGTTTGCCAAACTGAAGTTGTGAAATGTTCTTGATCGTTGCTCTTTGGTTGAGTTAAGACATTAAAGGTGTAACTTCTATTGTTTTAATTTTGCTTTTATTGCACAGTTCACAAGTTATATTTAGTATCAAAGTCATAATACCTGCAAGTATTCCTGTAAAAGAGCAAAATGCATGCAATAAATACTCTTTCAAAGTAAAACCTTACATGCTTTCGTGTGTATATTTTTATATGAAGGCTTGGAATCTGTACTGATGTTACTGACGATTAGTAGGTTAAAGGTAGCATAGCAGTTGCTCGCATGATATAAGCAAGTTAGTAAAAAATAAGTAAAGCCAACATTTATAGTCTGCCCCTATTGGACCCTGAACTGAGGAGGGAACTTCGAGCTGAACACATTGGTGGCTCAGGAATCAGAAACTCCTATGATGGTTGATTTCTTCTCCTGAGTGACAGAAATGCACCATTTAAGCTTTTCACCAATTGCTTCATGTGTCACCATTGGATCCTTGGCTTTTAATTTCAGTATTATGTAATTACACTTACGTCCTTGTTGTTCCATGAGGAATTCCAGCAGACAACAAAATAATGCTGATACCATTAAGGCTGCTGGCAAGGACTCATATGGGATTGACAAGCTTTTCTCTGCTACACTGCAAAAACCAAGTGCAGATTGGATGATCATTTTCCAGGGCACCTGCACATTGTCACAGGGGTGATCCTCAGCTCCTGTTGCCGGACACTTTAATTTTCTGTGCCACTTCCTCCCTGGACCATGGCCTCCTGCAGGGTTACAACAGGGCCCAATGCAAACTTGAGAAGCAATGCCTAACTTCTATCTGGGTACGTTGTGGTTTTCTGGATGCAATATCGAATTTTCCAATTTAAAGTAACTGTCAGAGCTGGTCCTCTCTGCCGGTCATGCATCTATGTTTTTTTGCTCAGTTGACTTTGCTCTATTAATAGAGTGTGACTTGCTGAGAATGTTCCATAGTCTCTTTTTTAACACATAAACGAACAATGAAATGTAACCATCGTCTCACTGCCCTGTGTGGTCTCACTCTATCACAGATAATCTAACCCTAATCACTATTTCAGTTTAGCAACATTATGACTACTTTGTGCTACAATGAACTCTTCATTTGATCTAAATTGTGTAAGGTCAAAGGACTCAGACCTGGAGTATTAACTCTCTTTCCAAAGATGCTGCCTGAGCTGTTGAGTGTTTCCAGCAGTTTCTGTTTCTGTACTGGTGGACAAGAAAGCTTGGCCTCGTCAGTCAGGCTTCTGAAAGGTGAAAATGCAAAATTCTATTTTTTTGGGAGATTTTTGAAACTGTCTCAAACACATTGACTCGAATTTCCTGCTACTGGTGCAGAATACGGCCAATGACAAATCCTGTAATTTTTAAATTTTTGTAGCCACCTTTCACCAGAAGAATTTTCACAAGCTATCCGTTAACGGAGTTGTGCTGTGACCAATCACCAAGCAGGGATATGTGAAGAGAGCCACCTTTTGGATCGGGTCCACACTCAAGATTAAAAAGGCCGAACTTCACGGCAATATTTTGGAGTTGGAGAGCAACTGATCACCAAGTGGGATTCATTAGAAAGGGCAAATAAAAATAATGCACATGCAAGTGGAGCAGCCGTTGTTGTGAGTGGGTCAGTGTTTGGAGTGGCTTTGGCTCATTAGGCTTGGGCAGGGTAAAGTATCTTGCAAGTTTCTCTTTTTGTTCTTAATTCTTTGTTCCTCATCTGTTAGGCATTCTAGTGAAGTGAGAATGGCTCCATGCGTGGTGGTTTGTACTGTGTGTGACAGATGTGTGAAATCTGGGAGACCTCCAATCGCTCGGATAAGCACACCTTCCTCAGGTGAACCGAACTGCAGTTCCTCAGAGAATCTATAAAGGAGCAGGAGCTGCAGCCTGATGTCCTTCAGCTCACGAGGAGGTGATAGATAATGAGCTACAGGGAGATAGTCACCCCTAAGTTGCAGGAGACAAAGGTAAAAGTTAGACAATAAAATTAAAGAGGATATCAAAAGTTTCTTCAGGCACAAAAAGAGAGTGAGAGTGGATATCAGATCACTGGAAAATTATGCTGGAGTGGTAGCAATGGGGGATAAGGAAATGGCATATGAACTGAATAAGTAATTTGCATCAGTCTTCACAGTGAAAGACACCAGCAGTATGCCGGAAGTGTGCGAATGGCCTACTCCTGCACCTATTTTCTATGTTTCTATGTTTCTATGTGTCAAGGGGAAGAAGTGAGTGAAGTTACCATGACTAAAGAGAAGTTTCTTAGGAAACTGAAAGATCTGAAGGTAGATATATTACTTGGACCAGATGGTGTATACCCCAGGGTTCTGAAAGAGGTAGCTGAAGAGGTTGTGGAGGACCTAGTAATGATCTTTCAAGAATCAATTGATTTTTTTGTATAGTTCTGAAGGAATGGAAAATTGCAAATGTCACTCTACTCTTCAAGAAGAGAGAGGGGCAGAAGAAAGGGAATTATAGGCTAGTAAGTCTGACTTCAGTGGTTGGGAAGATGTTGGTTTCGATTGGTAAGGATGTGGTTTTGGAGGCATATAACAAAATAGGCCGTATTCAGCATGGTTGCTTCAAGGAAAATCTTGCCTGACAAATCCATTGGAATTCTTTGAAGAAACATCAAGTAGGATAGACAAAGAAGAATCGATAGGTGTTGTGTACTTGGATTTTCAGAAGGCCTTTGACAAGATCCATTCATGATGCTACTTAACAAGTTAAGAGCCCATGGTATTTCAGGAAAGATACTGGCATAGATAAAGCAGTGGCTAGTTAATAGGAAGCAAAGAGTGCTAATAAAGGGAGCCTTTTCTGGTTGGCTGCTGGTGACGTGTTCCACAGGGGTCTGTGTTGGTACTGCTTCTTTTTACATTATATTTCAATGACTTGGAACATGGAACTGATGGCTTTGTGGCCAAGTTTGTGGATGATACGAAGACAGGTGGAGAAGCAGGCAATTTTGAAGAAGTAGAGAGGCTATAGGAGGACTTTGACAGATTTGGAGAATGGGCAAAGGAGTGGCAGATGGAATACAGTGTCGCTCTTGCGCTTTGGTAGAAGAAATGAAAGGGTTAACTATTTTCAAAATGGAGAGAAAATTCAAAAATCTGAGGTACAAAGGGATTTGGGAGTCCTTGTGCAGAATTCCCTAAAGGTTAATTTGCAGGCTGAGTCAATGGTGAGGAAGGCAAAGGCAATGTTAGCATTCAATTCAAGAGGATTAGAATATAAAAGTCAGGATATAATGTTGAGGCTTTATAAAGTACTGGTGGACCTCACTTGGAGTATTGGTCCCCTTAACTTAGAAAGGATGTGCTGACATTAGAGAGGGTTCGAGGAGGTTTATGCAAATGATTCTGAGATTGAACGGCTTGTCACATGAAAAGTGTTTGATGACTCATGGCCTCTACTCACTGGAATTCAGAGGAATGAGGGGTGACTTTATTGAAACCTATCGAATTTTGAGAGGCTTGATAGAACGGATGTGGAGAGATGTTTCCTGTGGTGGGAGGGTTTAAGACTAGAGGACACAGCCTCAGAATAGAGGGGCATCCTTTTAGAATGGTGACGAGGAGCAATTTCCTTTGCCAGAGAATGGTGAATCTGTGGAATTTGTTGCCAAAGACCGCTGTGGAGGCCAAGTCATAAGTCAGAATTTGATATATTTTTGATAAGTCAGTGCATGAAGAGATATGGGGAGAGGGCAGATGATCAGTGCTGAGAGGGAAAATGGATCAGCCATGATGAGATGGCGGAGCAAACTCGATGGGCCAAATGGCATAATTCTGCTCCTATATCTTATGGTCTTATGGTCTTATTAATAAATTCCATCCATTTATCAGTAGAAAGGAGAATCCAAAACTGCATTTGCTCTCTCAAATTGATGCAAAATTTTCAACTACAGTATTTTTGTGTATTCAAGGGGAGTTCCCTAAGGGTCTTGCTTAGTACTTATGCTTTAATATGTATTACTTTTACTTAATACTGTGCTAGGTGCCAGTGAGAGTAGGAATAGGATGCTCTGGAGGAGGAACAAGTGGCTGAGGAACTGGTGTAGGGGGCAGGGTTTCAGTTTTCAGGATCATTGGGACCTCTTCTGGGGCAGGTGGGACCTGTACAAGAGAGACGGGTTACACTTGAACCACAGGGGGACCAATATCCTTTCAGGGAGATTTGTTAGTGCTATTGGGGAGGCTTTAAACTAGATTTGCAGGGGGATGGGAACCAGAGTGCCAGAGCTGACAGTGTGGCTGGAGTGAAAATAAATGATATTGAAAGTTTAAGCAAATCCGCTGATGGAAAGATTGTGAGTGGTGGTAAAAATCTTCTGAGGTGTATATATTTCAATGCTAGGAGTATTGCGGGGAAGGTGGATGAGTTGAGGGCGTGGATTGACACATGGAATGATGATGTTGTAGCAATTAGTGAAACTTGGCTACAGGAGGGGCAGGACTGGCAGCTTAATATTCCAGGGTTCTGATGTTTCAGATGTGATCGAGGCAGAGGAATGAAAGGTGGGGGAGTAGCATTGCTTGTTAGGGAAAATATTACAGCAGTGCTCAGGCAGAACAGATTAGAGGGCTTGTCTACTGAGTCCTTATGGGTGGAGCTGAGAAACAGGAAAGGTATGGCCACATTAGTGGGATTGTATTACAGACCACCCAATAGTTAACGAGACTTGGAAGAGCAAATCTGCAGAGAGATAGCAGGCAACTGCAGGAAACATAAAGTTGTGGTGGTAGGAGATTTTAATTTTCCATACATTGATTGGGACTCCCATACTGTTAGGGGTCTAGATGGTTTAGAGTTTATAAAATGTGTTCAGGAAAGTTTTCTAAATCAGTATATAGAGGGACCAACTAGAGGGGATGCAATATTGGATCTCCTGTTAGGAAACGAATTAGGGCAAGTGACAGAAGTCTGTGTAGGGGAGCACTTTGGTTCCAGTGATCATAACACCATTAGTTTCAATTTGATCATGGACAAGGATAGATCTGGTCCTAGGGTTGAGGTTCTGAACTGGAAGAAGGCCAAATTTGAAGAAATGAGAAAGGGTCTAAAAAGCGTGGATTGGGACAGGTTGTTCTCTGGCAAAGATGTGATTGGTAGGTGGGAAGCCTTCAAAGGGGAAATTTTGAGAGTGCAGAGTTTGTATGTTCCTGTCAGGATTAAAGGCAAATTGAATAGGAATAAGGAACCTTGGTTCTCAAGGGATATTGCAACTCTGATAAAGAAGAAGAGGGAGTTGTATGAAATGTATAGGAAACAGGGGGTAAATCAGGTGCTTGAGGAGTATAAGAAGTGCAAGAAAATACTTAAGAAAGAAATCAGGAGGGCAAAAAGAAGACATGAGGTTGCCTTGACAGTCAAAGTGAAGGATAATCCAAAGAGCTTTTACAAGTATATTAAGAGCAAAAGGATTGTAAGGGATAAAATTGGTCCTCTTGAAGATCAGAATGGTCGGCTTTGTGCGGAACCAAAGGAAATGGGGGAGATCTTAAATAGGTTTTTTGCGTCTGTATTTACTAAGGAAGCTGGCATGAAATCTATGGAATTGAGGGAATCAAGTAGTGAGACCATGGAAACTGTACAGATTGAAAAGGAGGAGGTGCTTGCTGTCTTGAGGAAAATTAAAGTGGATAAATCCCCGGGACCTGACAGAGTGTTCCCTCGGACCTTGAAGGAGACTAGTGTTGAAATTGCGGGGGCCCTGGCAGAAATATTTAAAATGTCGCTGTCTACGGGTGAAGTGCCGGAGGATTGGAGAGTGGCTCATGTTGTTCCGTTGTTTAAAAAAGGATCGAAAAGTAATCCGGGAAATTATAGGCCGGTGAGTTTAACGTCAGTAGTAGGTAAGTTATTGGAGGGAGTACTAAGAGACAGATTCTACAAGCATCTGGATAGACAGGGGCTTATTAGGGAGAGTCAACATGGCTTTGTGCGTGGTAGGTCATGTTTGACCAATCTGTTGGAGTTTTTCGAGGAGGTTACCAGGAAAGTGGATGAAGGGAAGGCAGTGGATATTGTCTACATGGACTTCAGTAAGGCCTTTGACAAGGTCCCGCATGGGAGGTTAGTTAGGAAAATTCAGTCGCTAGGTATACATGGAGAGGTGGTAAATTGGATTAGACATTGGCTCGATGGAAGAAGCCAGAGAGTGGTGGTAGAGAATTGCTTCTCTGAGTGGAGGCCTGTGACTAGTGGTGTGCCACAGGGATCAGTGCTGGGTCCATTGTTATTTGTCATCTATATCAATGATCTGGATGATAATGTGGTAAATTGGATCAGCAAGTTTGCTGATGATACAAAGATTGGAGGTGTAGTAGACAGTGAGGAAGGTTTTCAGAGCCTGCAGAGGGACTTGGACCAGCTGGAAAAATGGGCTGAAAAATGGCAGATGGAGTTTAATACTGACAAGTGTGAGGTATTGCACGTTGGAAGGACAAACCAACGTAGAACATACAGGGTTAATGGTAAGGCACTGAGGAGTGCAGTGGAACAGAGGGATCTGGGAATACAGATACAAAATTCCCTAAAAGTGTCGTCACAGGTAGATAGGGTCGTAAAGAGAGCTTTTGGTACATTGGCCTTTATTAATCGAAGTATTGAGTATAAGAGCTGGAATGTTATGATGAGGTTGTATAAGGCATTGGTGAGGCCGAATCTGGAGTATTGTGTTCAGTTTTGGTCACCAAATTACAGGAAGGATATAAATAAGGTTGAAAGAGAGCAGAGAAGGTTTACAAGGATGTTGCCGGGACTTGAGAAACTCAGTTACAGAGAAAGGTTGAATAGGTTAGGACTTTATTCCCTGGAGCGTAGGAGAATGAGGAGAGATTTGATAGAGGTATATAAAATTATGATGGGTATAGATAGAGTGAACGCAAGCAGGCTTTTTCCACTGAGGCAAGGGGAGAAAAACACCAGAGGACATGGGTTAAGGGTGAGGGGGGAAAAGTTTAAAGGGAACATTAGGGGGGGGCTTCTTCACACAGAGAGTGGTGGGAGTATGGAATGAGCTGCCAGACGAGGTGGTAAATGCGGGTTCTTTTTTAACATTTAAGAATAAATTGGACAGATACATGGATGGGAGGTGGATGGAGGGATACGGTCCGTGTGCAGGTCAGTGGGACTAGGCAGAAAATGGTTCGGCACAGCCAAGAAGGGCCAAAGGGCCTGTTTCTGTGCTGTAGTTTCTATGGTTCTATGGTTTTAAGCAATGTCACTAAAATAGATCATGTGACCTTTATCAGATTTGTAAATGCGTGTCTCTTCTGTGTCGTTTGCCTACATTGAATATAGTATTCCAAGATGGTTCATTGAACACGTTGTAATTTGGTGTTCTTTGGACCTCTATATTGATTTTACAGTTGTATTGTGAATAATTTATCTGCAAGCAAACAGTTTCCGACATCTTGTTCACAAAAGATGACATACTAATGTGGAGAAGATTACTGCGTTTCCTTTATCAACATTATAACAGATCACTTGCACTGATTAAGTGAGGTTAATCATAAAATCTTTGGTGCATAAAATAAAGCTGCTCATCCAATCTTTATCTCATTTCCTTTCACCAAATGTTTGTTCATTTTCCCCAGTACTCAGGCAAAAATGTAAACAACAGATTCAGATCAAAAGGTGGCATAGGGTTAGACTGATAAGGCAAGATCTCAAATCCTCTGCAAGCAGAGTGCTTCTTCAAGTGATTGATAGGAGTAGGCTGCAGTGTCTATTTGTCCAATCTACGAATTAACATTGGCATTTATTTTATCACCTTAGAAGTAGTTCAGTGCTGTATGTAAAATGGGTAGTTTAGATGATAGAGTAAGTCTTCTGACACTTGGCAAATCTTGAATAACTTCAAAGGAAAAGCTTTGCATCTCCACATGAAGGCAGAAATCCTTTTCATAGATGAGATCCCATCATCGAGATCACAGAAATGTCATTATGTCCATGGCAGCCAAATGTCACTCCTAATTCCCAGCTCTTGCTCCTGCCTTTTGGATTCTGGTTCTTTGAGTCATCATTGAGATACATGAAAGGTATATTGTGGTATTTCTTAAATTAAAATAGAATTTCACAGGAGTGCCATCTTAAAGATAATAGTCATCACCAAAACAAAACTTAAACTCTATTGCCACTTGGCGGGAGGCAGACAGGAAGCAAATGCAACTGCAGTTCTGATGAAAGATTCCAGACTTGAAATGTTAACTTTTTCTCTTTCCATGGAGTGTTTCGAGCATCTTCCATTTTTATTTCAGATTTCCCGCAACTGCAGTTTTTTTTTGCAATTTTCAGCCGTACTACTCAATATCTACCGACCTCAGCAATATTTTCTTTCAACTTCAATATTTTGAGAATCTCTATCAAATTCCTGCTTAATCTTTCATTTTCCAAAGAGAACACGTGCGTTTTCTCAATGAGACTGAAGCCTTTCATCCCTAGTACCCTTCTGGTCCAACATGAAAGGAAATAGTTGGACCAGCTGTACCTAAGATGACAGTATTGCTATAAGAACAATGTATTGATCTAGTCACTGAACACCTGACATACCTGATGCATTTAACTCATTCCAGCAATGCCTTGGTAACTTACAATAATGGTAATGGGAAGTAACTGTTGAAAGCAGACATGGAATTAGGTGGATGGAAGCTATCCAAGTCAATGGTAAACACAAGGGATTTTGCAGATGTTGGAAATCCAGAGCACCAAACACAAAATACTGGAGGAACTCAGAAGGTCAGGCAACATCTATGGAACACACACAAAATGCTGAAGATAGACAGATGGAGATGCCATATACACTGCCTGACCTGCTGAGTTCCTCCAGCATTTTGCGCATGTTCCATGTCAATGGTGCAGGTCATGAACAAAGATAAGCATTGTCTCCACAAGGTATGAAAAATTGAAGAAAGGGAATATTTCAGCTTTTGGCAAAGGAGATCCAAAAAAACTGATTAGGAAAGGGAAAATAAAAGATGAGGATAATTCAATGTGATTGAAGAAGTTCAGCAAAGTTTCACTAGATTGGATTCTGGGCTGGAGGTCAGAGTTGTGATATCAGGAGAGGTTATGCAGACTCAACATATACTCACTAGAGTTTACATAAATGAAAATTGATATAATTGAAATTGATGAAGTTTTAGAAGTGGATAGAGGGATGTTCTTTCTGGGAAGTCCAGATGCAAGGATCAATGTCTCCCAAAAATTGGCTATTTAGGATTAAGATGCAAAGTGATTTCTTCTCCCAGAAGGTACCAAATATTTGAAATTTTCTACCAAAAAAATATTGGCTCAGTTGCTGAGCAAAGCCAAGATCAACAGATTTTAAGGCAATTTAGGGAAAAGGAAATGGTGCAAGAAGGTGTTCATTCCTATTTCTGTTCTTATATTCAATGACTAGACATGAATTCAACTTCATACAATTGGTATTATATTTTCTGTTCTTTAACTGTTCATGGAAGGTTGGAAAACTTAACAGGTACACACACAGCTATTGATTGTGTACGTTCACATGTTCTTCCATTGAGACAATAAAGGTACCTAGCGATAATTACATATCTCTCTGTGCCTCCCTGATGACTATTACAAGGGGAGATTCTTGTAACAGTTTGGATACATTCTGGAGTTTTGATAAATTCTATTTATTGTAAAAATTGCAGGGTACAGAAGGATGTTCTAACTTTCCCAGCAGCAATCTTTCTCTGCTCTTTCTTACATCACATATCACTATTTTATCTGACCATATGGCCTAATTATGTAACCATGAAATTACCATTAATTGAAGTATACAAATAGTTCACGTGCATTGATTTGTCCCTTTGAAGATTTTATCTGCATAAAGACTTCAGATATATAGAACACAGAACAGTATAGCACACTACAGGCCTTTCGGCCAACAATACTCTGCCAACGTTTTAACCTCGTTCAAGATCAATCCAACCCTTCGATCCTACATAGCACACCATTTTTCTTTCATCCATGTGTCTGTCTAAATGTGTCTCAGATTTCACTAATGTATGTACCTCCACTACAGCTCCCAACAGTACACTTACCTCTCTGTGCAAAAACCTACCTCTGAGATCTCCTCTATACTTTCCTCCGATCACCTTCAAAATCTCTCTTCTTGTACAGTATTGGCCATTCCCTCTCTGGGAAAAAAACACTAATTCTCAGCTCTGTTTATGCCTCTTATTATCTTGTACATCTCTATCAAGTCACCTCTCATCCTCCTTTACTCCAAAGCAAATAGCCCTAGCTTGCTAATCTATCCTCAAAAGACATGCTCTTTAAACATTGCCTTGTGGCTCTTGAGCTCAGTTCTCCAACTAATGAAGCCAGTGCACCATAAGCCTTCTCAACCACCCTATCAACCTGTGCTGCCAGTAACTTTGTACTCTGCCTACAGGCTCAACCTTCCAAAGTGAATCATTTTACACTTTTCCGGACTATACTCCTTCTGCACTTACCAGCTGAGCTCTGTGTCCTATCAATGTCTCTTGTAACCTATGTCAATATTCTATGCTACCCACACCACCAATCTTTGTGTCATCTGCAACTTACTAATCCATTTTTCCATTTCCTCATCTAAGTCATTTATAAAACTCACAAAAGAGCAGGAGTCAATAGACAATAGACAATAGGTACAGAAGTAGACCATTTGGCCCTTTGAGCCTGCACCGCCATTCTGAGATCATGGCTGATCATTTGCTATCAATACCCAGTTCCTGCCTTGTCCCCATAACCCTTGATTCTCCTATCCATAAGATACCTATCTAGCTCCTTCTTGAAAGCATCCAGAGAACTGGCCTCCGCTGCCTTCTGAGACAGCGCTTTCCACACCTCCACAACTCTCTGGGAGAAGAAGTTCCTCCTCAACTCTGTCCTAAATGACCTACCCCTTATTCTTAAACCATGCCCTCTGGTACTGGACTCTCCCAGCATCTGGAACATATTTCCTGCCTCTATCTTGTCCAATCCCTAATAATCTTATATGTCTCAATCAGATCCCCCCTCAATCTCCTTAATTCCAGCGTGTACAAGCCCAGTCTCTTTAACCTCTCTGTGCAAGACAGTCCGGACATCCCAGAAATTAACCTAGAGTCCCAGAACAGTTTGCTGTGGAACACCACTGGTCACCAATCTACAGGCAGAATATGCTCTATCTACAACCATCCTCTGCCTTCTTGTAAATCCTGTCTTTAAGAATGCTCTCCTATAGCTTGCCCACCAATGATGTCCTAAGACTCATTGATCTTTCATTCTCAGGTTTATTTTTATTACCTTTCCTGAACAGAACAAATAGCATTTGCTATCCTCCAATCCTCTGGTTTTACTCCTGTGGCCAATGACAACACAAATATCATTACTAATGATGCAACAATCTTCACCCTCAATTTCCATGGTAACCTGAATAGATAATAACTTTGTAAAGTTACTACACTGCACATAGTAACTTTACAAAGCTGCTATCTATCCATCTGTCTGCCTGCCTATCTATCTATCTGTCTATCCATCTGTCTGTCTGTGAATTGATTTATTTATTTACCTATTTATCATTTTATTTATTCTTCAAAACTTGAACATTTTCTGTCCCCTCTCCAATCAGATTCCAGTATGGATATTCAACCATGGACACTATACATTGTAACTCACAGTTTCTATTATTATGTATTGCAATGTACTACTGTAATGTAACAACAAATTTCACGACATAAACAGGAGACATTAAACCTGATTCTGCAGGCGTAGACTACTTGATATGCTAAGGAGTTGCAAAAAGAATTGAAAATTATGCAGTCCTCAGCAAATGTCCTCAATTCTGACCTTAGTCCTGCTGACATTGAGTATTAGATTGTTGTTCAGGCACGACTCAGCCAGATTTTTAGTCTCCTTCCTATGTGCAACTTTTTCATTACCTTTGATTCAGCCTATGGCAGTGATGTTAGCAAACTTGAATATAGCACTGGAGCTGTGCTTAGCCACACAGTCATAGGTGGAAAGTGAGGAGAGCAGGGGGCTGTGCACTGCTTTGCGGTGGACCTCTGCCGATGGAGGTCGTGGAGGAGATATCGTTGCCAATCCAAACTGACTGGGTCTGCAAGTGAGAAAATCAAGGATCCAATTGCACAAAGGGGTACTGAGGCCAAGGTCTTGAAGCTTATTGATTAGCTTTGAGAGGATGATGGTATTGAATGATGAGCTGATTTAAGAGCATGTGTACAAAACTCAAAACTCTACTCCGACAGTACTTACTAAACACCTGATCATCAAAAGGAACAAGAGCAGCAGACTCTTCACACATTACTACTAGACCACACACAGTAACTTTGCAAAACTGGTATCTATCCATCTACCTGCCTGCTATCAATTTATCTCTCTATCTACAGATTTATTTATTTACCCATTTATCATTTTATATATTTTTCACAATTTGAACGTTTTCTCAGTCCTGTTGCAAGCAGGAATGGGCTACTTGATATGTTACGGAGTTGCAAGCAGAATTGAAAATTATGCAATCCTCAGCAAATATCCCTATTTCTGACCTCATGAAGGAAGGAAGGTCATTCATGAGGCAACTAAAGATGACTGAAACTAGGAAATTCTGCAGTGATGTCTTGGGGCTGAAATAATTTACTTTTGGAAACCATATCACGTAAAATAATCATTATAGGTTCAGTGTGTTGACGGACTTCCTTCGTTGGTTTGACCTCTTCAGCTGTGTACATGTTGTTGACCTTATTCTTGTTCCTGTAACTGAGAAACTTGTATCCTCTTGCCTTGGCTCACAGCTGTGCTGTGTCTCTTAAACAGGATTTTACCATATCCACAATAGGAAGAGATTCTTCAATATACATTATTATTGTGAAGAGGTATGTTTCTGGGTATGATCCTATTTGATCCAGATGGATAGCTCTGTCAGAATTTTCGATACTTTCTCAGTATAGATACTATAAGACCATAAGACGATAAGACATAGCAGCAGAATTAGGCCATTTGCCCCACCAAGTCTGCTCCGTCATTTCATCTTTGCTGATCCAATGTTCCTCTCAGCCCCAATCTCCTGCCTTCTCCCTATATTCCTTCAGGCCCTGCCCAATCAAGAATCTATCAACCTCTGCCCTGAATATACATAAAGACTTAACCTGCACAGCTGCCTGTGGCAAAGAATTCCCCAGATTCACCATACTCTGGCTAAAGAAATTCCTCTTCATCTCCATTTTAAAAAGATGCCCCTCTATCCTGAGGCTGTGTCCTTTGGTCTTGGACTCTCCCAGCATAAGAAACATTCTCTCCACATCCACTCTATCAAAGCCTTTCACCATTCGATATGTTTCAATTAGGTCACCCCACATTTTTCTGAATACTAGTGAATACAGACCCAGACCCATCAAACGCTCCTCATATGACAAGCCATTCTCCAGTTTCAGCACATCCTATCTAAGATAAAGGGATCAAATCTGCTCACAACACTCCAAATGAGGCCTCACCAGTGCTTTATGAAGTTTCATCATTACATCGTTGCTTTTATACTTTCGTCCTCTTGAAATGAATGCTAACATTGCATTTGGCTTCCTCACCACAGACACAATCTACAAATTAACCTTTAGGGAATCATGCGCTAGGACTCCCAAGTCTCTTTGCACCTCACTTTTTTGTATTTTCCCTCCATTTAGAAAATAGTCAACCCTTTCATTTCTTCTACCGGTGCATGAGAGAGAGAGAAATAGTGGCAGGACTCTTTAAGAGAATGATTGTTTGGGAAATGACTGTCCATAATAATGACTCATTCCATTTACAGTTGCATCTACCTGAACTTGTTTCTTGACCAAACATTGGGAGCTGTCCTTTGATGGGAAGTTGCCTTTACATTAGTGGGTGGCATGTCACAGAAGTCCCTGTCATTCTTGGCCGCCATCCCCATGTTTTTATTCACAATTCCATAAGTCAAATCAAACATAAAGTTTGTAATAAATGCAGAATACGTTGGAAATAGTTACACATCAGATAGCATTGCAGAGAAAATAACAGCTGATTTTCACAAAATACTGGAGGAACTCAGCAAACAGGCTGCATCTAAGGAGAGGAAGAAACAGTTGAAGTTTTGGGCTGAGACCCCTCATTAGGACTGGGAAGGAAGGGTGCAGAAGCTAGAATAAGGTGGTGTGGGGGAATGAGGAGGTGTACAAACTTGCAGCTGATAGGTAAGACCAGTTGTTTGTGTGTGCGGGGGGGGGGGGGGGTTGGGGAGGAAGGTGTAAGAAGCTGGGAGTGAATACTTTGTAAAACTTGTCAGCAGACTGTCTCTCTCCAGAGCTGAAGAACAGGAGATCAAGAAAGGGGAAAGAGGTTCAGCAATGGAGCAAGTAAATTTGAGTGCAGGGTGGAAGTTGGAGGGAATGTTGGTGAAATTGATGAGCTCAGCATGCGTGCATGAAGAAGTACCAATGCAGTCATCAATGTAGTGAGAAAGAATTAGAAAGCATTACTAGTTAGGCTTAGAATAATCCTACTGACTCTCAGTTATCTTGATGATACCACTTCCCACCCTGTCACTTGTAAAAACAAAGTTATTCCTTTCTCTCAGTTCCTCCATCACTGCTGCAACAAATGGACGAGGCTTTCCATCCTAGAACATCTGAGATGTCCTCATTTTTTCCAAAGATGGGATTTCCTTTACATCATCATTGATGCTGCCCTCACCCACCTCTCCTCCATTTCCCAGACATTTGCCTTCACCCCACCCTGCTGCCATCATAACAGTGATAGGGTTTCCCTTGTCTTTACCCACTACTCCATGAGCCTTCGTATCCAGTACATCATTCTTCATAACTTCTGCCTTCTCCAAGGGAATACTACCACTAAGCACCTTTCTCTTCCTCTCCTCCCCTTTTCTTTACATAGGGATCACTCTCTACATTCTTGTGATCACTCATCCCTCTACACTGATCTCCCTTCTGGCATTTACCCCTGCAATGGGACCAATGCTACAGCTGTCCATACACCTACTCTCTCACCACCATTTAGGACCCCAAGCAGTTCTTCAAGCTGAGGTGACCCTTCAGCTGTTGGGATCATCTATCATAGCCGGTGCTCCCAGTGCAGCCTCGTCTACAACGTTCAGACCCGATGCAGACTGAAGGACTGCTTCAGCGTGCACCTTTGTTCTGTGCGCTGCAAAAGGTAGGATCTCTCAGTGACCACCAATTTCAATTCGGTTTCCCATTCCTAATCTGACATGCCAGTCCTTGGCCTCCTCTACAGCTATGATGTGGTCAAACTCAGGAGGAAGGAGCAACAGCCCATGTTCCTTCTGGGCAGTCTCGAAACTGATGGCATGACATCGACTTCTCGAACTTCCAGTCATTACTCCCCCCTCTCTTTTTACCTTCCCCATTCTGTTTACTCTCTCACTCACTTCTCTTCTCCTCAATTGCCCATCATCACCCCCAGATCCCCTCCTCCTTCCCTTTCTCTCATCGCCCACTCTCCTCTCCTATCAGATTTCCCTTTTTCCTACTTCATCCCTCCGCTCCATCTACCCACCTTCCCCCTTACCTGGCTTCACCTAACACCTGCCAGTTTGTATTCTTTTCCCTCTCCCACCTTCTTATTCCAGCTTCTGCCCCCTTCCTTTACAGTCCTGATGAAGGGTCTCTGCCCAAATCAATGACTATTTATTTTCCTTCGTAGATGCCCTCTGACTTGCAGAGTTCCTACAGCATTTTAAGAGCACCAGCATCTGTAGAATCTCTTGTGTTTGTAATACTTCACTTGAATGACGCTCCATCATCTTAAGATGAATCTTCCTCATCAATCTAAAAAGTTACCCCTGTTTGTCTCTCCACTGATGCTGTCTACCCTACAGAGTATTTCTTGGATCTTTTGTTTTTACTTCAGATTTCCAGCATCTGCAGTTTTTTGTTTTTTGATGACTCCAAGTTTTGGACCGCTCATGAACTTGTTTCTGCGAAACTTCCTGAAGCTGTGAAATGCCATGATGCAATTTCTTTCAGATTTTGCCTTGACTGTGCAGAAATGATTGTTCAACACTGTCTCAAATGGTTGTAGAATTTATCCAGTCTCTGTAGCTTGTGTTTGTTCTTAGTGAATGGGCAATTTAACCAGAGATAAATTTCATGAGCAATATTGGCTTCTTACGTTTTCTCTCTGCCTGTGCACTTCCAGAGCTGTCTTCCAACTCAAGAACAGTATTAGTCATAGAATATATCTCCATCCGCTAAATACAGTACGTAAATGATTCACAAGCCTTACTATACACCAAAATTCAGTTGTGTTTAATTGCCATTTTCTTCCTACTGCTGCCAAAACAATGTCACAACATTCAAACACTGGTTTATTTGCATTTTAACTTTCAGCTAATTCCAATAATTACAGACTTCCACTGGCTTCCACCTTTTATTTTGCTTCAAAGTTAGTTGGAACAACTCAGAGCTACCAGCAATTTGCTTTTGATCTCAGCAGCTGGATCTGTGTAAAGAGCTAGGAGTCAGAAAGTTGACATTTCAGTCTTACACACAAAATGTTGGAGGAACTCAACAGGTCAGGCAGCATCTATGGAGGGAAATGAACGGTCAACATTTTGGGCGAAGGCCCTTTATCAGGACCGGAAAGGAAGGGGGAAGAAGCCAGAATAAGAAGGTGGAGGGAAGGGATGGATTACAAGCTGGCAGGTGATAGGTGAAACCAGGTGAGAGGGAAAGTGGGTGGATGTGGAAGAACTTAGGAGGTGATAGGTGGAAAATGTAAAGGGCTGAAGGAGGATTCTAACAGGAGAGGAGAATGAACCATGGGAGAACGAGAAGGAGAAGAGGCACCAGAGAGAGGTGAGAGAAGGGGTAAGAGGAGAGCCAAAATGACGAAAGGAAAAGGGGAGAATGGGGAGGGTAGAGAAATTACTGGAATTTATTGAATTCAGTGTTCACGTTGTCAGCTTGGAGGCTACCTAGGTGGAACATGAGGTGTTGTTCCTCGAACCTGGGAGTGGTCTCATCTTGGCAGTAGGAGGCAATGATCTGACATGTCAGAATGGAATGGGTGACCACCAGGAAATCCTGCCTGGTGTGGCGGACAGAGTGAAAGTGATCAATGAAGCAGTCCCCAATCTATATTGGGTCTCATCGATGGAGAGGAGGCTGCACTAGGAGCACCGGATAGAGTAGATAATCCCAATAGACTTGCAGGTGAAGTGTTGCCTCACCTAGGAGGACTGTTTGGGACCTTGATTAGTGATGAGGGAGGAAGTGTAGGGGCCAGTGTGGCACTTGTCCCACTTATAGTGATACAGTATGTACCTAGTGGGAGATGAGTGAGGAGTGACTAGTAGTTACAGAGAGAGCGATCCCTATGAAAAGTGGAGAACAGGGGGAAGGGAAATATGTATTTAGTGATAGGATTCCACTAAAGATTGCAAGGTTGTGGAGAATGACGTGCTCAATGCAAAGGCTTGGAGGGGTGGTAGGTAAGAACAAGAGAAACTTCGCCAGTGTTATGGCAGCAGGTAGATTGGGTGAAGGCAGATGTTTGAGAAATGGAGGAGATACAGATGAGGGCAGCATCAATAGTAGAGGAAGAGAAACACCATCCTTTGAAGAAAGAGAACATCTCAGATGTTCTGGAATGGAAAGCCTCATCCTGAGAACAGATTCAGCAGAGACAGAGAAACTGCATCTTTAAAGTGACAGGGTGGGAAAAGGTATAGTCAAACTGCTGTGAGAGTCAGTAGGTCTATGAAAGCTATCAGTAGACAGTCTCTCTCCAGAGACGGAGATAGAGAGATTGAGAAAGGAGAGAGAAATTTCAGAAATGGGCCATTGGGGAGGGGTGGCCTACTAGTCAGGGAAATGTCATGACATCACTCAGGCAGGCTGGAGAGCTCATCCACTGAGAATACATGGGTGAAACTGAGGAATAAGTAAGGTACAGCATGTTAATGGGATTTTATTATCGACCTCTCAACAGTCAATGGGATTTAGGGGAGAAAATTTGTAGAGATCACAGACTATTGGAAGAAACATAGTAAGTGATTGTAACTTTCCACATATTGACTGGGGATCCCAAACTGTAGAAGGGCTGGATAGGATAGAATTTGTCAAGTGTGTTCAGGAAAGTTTCCTTAACCAATATAGAGAGGCCCAACTAGAGAGAGTGCAATACTAGATCTCATATAGGGAATGAGACAGGGCAGATGACAGGATTTTGTATAGGGGAGAACTTTGCATCTAGTGATCATAATGCCATTAGTGTCAAGATAATTATGGAGAAAGGTAGGTCTGATCCTTAGGTTGAGATTCTAAATTAGTGAAAGTGCGGATTAGGACAGTTTGTTTTCTGTCAAAGGAGTATTCGGTAAGTAGCAGGCTTCAAAAGTGACAGGTAAGAACAAGAGAAACGCCACACACTGCTGAGGAAGTAGAGGCCTTGTTATGCTTTCTTTGAAGTTATACTTACATGATGGGTCCAGGACAGGTCCTCTGAGATAGTGACTCCCAGAAGTTTAAAGTTACAGACCTTCTCCAGCTGTGATCCTCAGATGAATATTGGCACATGGACCTCTGGTTTCCCTCTCCTGAAGTCTACAATCAGTTCCTTGGTCTTACTCTCATACAAGACCCACCTTCAAAATGTTGCAAAGAAACTAGAATCCAGAACAGCCATGATCAGGAAGATAACAGAACATAAGAACATAAGAAATAAGAGCAGGAGTAGACCATCCGGCCCATCGAGCCTGCCCCATAAGATCATGTCTGTAAACTCATCTCCATCTAACTGCCTTTTCCCCATAACCCTTAATTCCCTTACTATGTAAAAACCTTTCTAACTGAATCTTAAATATATTTAGTGAGGAAGCCTCAACTACTTCCCTGGGCAGAGAATTCCACAGGTTCACCACTTTCTGGGAGAAACAGGAACCTAATGAGATTCTAACCAGTGAGTCCCACAAATATCTAGCCTAACACTCTGTTTCTCAATTGCTGAATATTGCACACCCACGTGGGAGAGAAGTGCTCACACAAACATCATCAATACACAGCTCCATATTTCTATGAGAATAATTTCAGGAGCTCGGAATGAAACCAAGGTAGTGGATGTTGTCTACATGGACTTTTTCAAGGATTTTAACAAGGTCCTGCATGGGATGTTGGACAGGAAGATTCAGTTACTTGGCATCCAAGATAAGGTAGTAAATTGGATTAGACATTGGCTTCATGGGAGAAGCCAATGAGTGATAGTAGATGGTTGCCTCTCTGACTGGAGGCCTGTGACTAGTGGTGTGCCGCAGAGAGCAGTGTTGTTTGTCTTCTAGATCAATGATCTGGATGATAACGTAGTAAGCTGGATCAGCAAATTTACAGATGATACCAAAATTTAGGGTATAATGGACAGCAAAGAAGTTTGCAGTGGGATCTGGACCAGCTGGAGAGATGGGCTAAAAATGGCAGATGGAAATTATGCAGATAAATTTGAGATGTTACCAAACCAGGATAGGAGTTACATGGTGAGTGGTAGGACACTCTGGAGTATAGTAGAACAGAAGGATCTGGAAATACAGATCCATAATTCCTTGAAAGTAGCACCACAGGTAGATAAGGTTATTAAGAGAGCTTTTGGCATATTGACCTTCATAAATCAAAGTATTGAGTACAGGAAATGGAATGCTATGTTGAAGTTGCATAAGACGCTGGTGAGGCCTAATCTAGAGTATTGTGTGCAGTTTTGATCACCTACCTACAGGAGAGATATCAACAAGATTAGAAAGTGTACAGAGAAGGTTTATAAGGCTATTGGCAGAACTTGAGTATGTGAGTTATAGGGATAGATTGAACCGGTTAGGACTTCATTCCCTAGATTGTGGGAGAAAGAGAGATTTGACTGAGGTATACAAAATTATGAGGGGTGTAGATAGGGTAAGTGCAAGCAGGCTTTTTCTACTTAGATTGGGTGAGACTAGGTCTAGAGGTGATGGGTTAAGGGTGAAAGGTGAAATGCTTAAGGGAAACATGAGGCGGAGCTTCTTTACTTCGAGAGTAGTGAGGGTGTGGATAGAGGTGCCAGCAGAAGTGGTGGATGCGGGTTTACTTTCAACATTTAAGAGAAATGTGAATAGGTACGAGCCAACCTTTTCAATTTGGCTCAGCGCTTAAACCGATCAAACCTTGGGTCTCTCCTCTCTTGGGCCTGGGCTCCTACTGCCTCGACTCTGCCTCACCTCCACTCTCCTTGTCTTGGTTCTGCTTCATCAAGATGCTTCCAGCACTGGCCAAGTATTGGCTCATTCCCTGCTCTCGGATCCAGGCCCTGCTGAGTCGATTTGACCCATACATACCATGCCACAACCGTCCTGCACTTTTGAGCCTTTCGTTCATACCTCAAAAATGCCAAGTCAGAACAGGCGTTTCAAAAGGTAAATCCTGAAAGGGACATTACAAAGCTATTGATGTCAGTAATTTTTTTTACCGGTAAAATGTGATAAGTAAAGTATTTAGTATTTTTAGCAACACACATAAAAAATGCTGGTGAACACAGTAGGCCAGGCAGCATCTCTAGGAAGAGGTACAGTCAACATTTTGGGCCGCGACCCTTCGTCAGGACTAACTGAAAGAAGAGATAGTAAGAGATTTGAAAGTTGGGGGGAGGGGGAGATCTGAAATGATAGGAGAAGACAAGAGGGGGGAGGGATGGAGCTAAGAGCTGGAAAGTTGATTGGCAAAAGGGATATGAGGCTGGAGAAGGGAGAGGATCATGGGATGGGAGGCCTAGGAAGAAAGAAAGGGGAAGGAGAGCCCAGAGCATGGGCAAGGAGTTATAGTGAAAGGGACAGAGGGAGAAAAAGGAGAGAGAGAAAAAAATTAATAATAATAATTAATAAATAACATGGGGTACGAAGGGGAGGTGGGGCATTAACGGAAGTTAGAGAAGTCAATGTTCATGCCATCAGGTTGGAGGCTACCCAGACGGAATATAAGGTGTTGTTCCTCCTACCTGAGTGAGGCTTCATCTTGACAGTAGAGGAGGCCGTGGATAGACATATCAGAATGGGAATAGAACGTGGAATTAAAATGTGTGGCCACTGGGGGATCCTGCTTTCTCTGGCGGATAGAGCATAGGTGATCAGCAAAATGGTCTCCCAGCCTGCACCGGGTCTCGCCAATATATAGAAGGCCGCATCGGGGGCACCGGACGCAGTATATCACCCCAGCCGACTCACAGGTGAAGTGTTGTCTCACCTGGAAGGACTGTCTGGGGCCCTGAATCATGGTGAGGGAGGAAGTGTAAGGGCATGTGTATCATTTGTTCCACTTACAAGGATAAGTGCCAGGAAGGAAATTGGTGGGAAGGGATGGGGGAACAAATGGACAAGGGAGTCACATAGGGAGCGATTCCTGTGAAAGCAGAAAGGGGGGGAGGGAAAGATGTGCTTAGTAGTGAAATCCCGTTGGAGGTGGTGGAAGTTACAGAGAATTATATGTTGGACCCGGAGGCTGGTGGGGTGGTAGGTTAGGACAAGGGGAACACTATTCCTAGTGGGGTGGCAGGAGGATGGGGTGAGAGCAGGTGTGCGTGAAATGGGAGAGCAGAGTTGATGGTGGAGGAAGGGAAGCCCCTTTCTCTAAAAAAGGAGGACATTTCCTTTGTCGTGGAATGAAATGCCTCATCCTGAGAGCAGATGCGGCAGAGACGGAGGAATTGCGAGAAGGGGATGGCATTTTTGCATGAGACAGGGTGGGAAGAGGAATAGTCCAGGTAGCTGTGAGAGTCAGTAGGCTTATAGTAGACATCAGTAGATAAGCTGTCTCCAGAGATAGAGACAGAAAGATCAAGAAAGGGGAGGGAGGTGTTGGAAATGGACCAGGTAAACTTGAGGGCTGGGTGAAGGTTGGAGGCAAAGTTAATGAAGTCAACGAGCTCAGCATGCGTGCAGGAAGCAGCGCCAATGCAGTCGTTGATGTAGTGAAGGAAAAGTGGGGGATGGATACCAGTATAGGCTTGGAACATGGATTGTTCCACAAAGCCAACAAAAAGCAGGCATAGCTGGGACCCATATGGGTGCCCATGGCTACACCTTTAGTTTGGAGGAAGTGGGAGGAGCCAAAGGAGAAATCATTAAGAGTAAGGACTAATTTCGCTAGATGGAGGAGAGTGGTGGTAGAGGGGAACTGGTTATGTCTGGAAGATGAAGCCACACTCAGGTTGGAGGAACAACACATTTTATTCCGTCTGGGTAGCCTCCAACCTGATGGCATGAACATTGACTTCTCTAACTTCTGTTAATGCCCCACCTCCCCGTCGTACCTTATCCCTTATTTATTGATTGATGGATTTTTTTTCTCTCTCTCTTTTTTCTCCCTCTGTCCCTCTCACTGTAACTCCTTGTCCATCCTCTGGGCTCCCCTCCCCCTTTCTTTCTCCCTAGGCCTCCTGCCCCATGATTGCCTCCCATCCCATGATCCTCTCCCTTCTCCAGCCTCATATCCCTTTTGCCAATCAACTTTCCAGCTCTTAGCTCCATCCCTCCCCCTCCTGTCTTCTATTTCGGATCTCCCTCTCCCCCTCCCACTTTCAAATCTCTTACTATCTCTTCTTTCAGTTAGTCCTGATGAAGGGTCTCGGCCCAAAACGTCGACTGTACCTCTTCCTATAGATGCTGCCTGGCCTGCTGCTTTCACTAGCATTTTTTGTGTGTGTTGCTTGAATGTCCAGCATCTGCAGATTTCCTCGTGTTAGCGTATTTACTAGTTTTCTTTGTTTTGTTTGCCACAGGCAAGTAGTCACTGTGCTTCACCAGCGGCAAGAAACGGAGAGCTTTAACACCATTCTGATGGGGGATAAAAATGTTTTTGTTATCTGCCTATACCAGAAAGGGATGCTTTGCTGCCTCCAAGTTCTCCTTGACAGCCAGAAGATCTTGGTTCCCGCCATCATAGTTACACTCTACGGGTGTCAAGTGATGGGAAAGAAAATCACAGGGTTGCAGCTGATTGTTTACTGAAGAGCATTGGGAGAGTGAGTTCCAATTCTCACATCAGGTGCATCAACCTCAATGATGAATAGAGAGGATGAGTCCCGATGTTGCAGCCCTGGGGCACTGGTGAAGTGTTGCCTTAGTTCTGAGAATGCTTGATCTGGTTTACTTGTCCATTGGAATCTTGCAGAGGTCTTCTTGGTGAGTGCATTTATGGGGTCTGCGCTGGAGCTGAAGCTTCTGACGATGCAGCAATAAAAGGACTGTGAGAACAGCTGAGAGGATCATAGGGGTCTCCTTCCCATTCATTGGGGACATTTATTTATATTGCATACGCAGGGCCTTTAGTATTATTAAGGATTCCAGTGATCCTTTCAGTACCCTCTTTGGCTTTCTACCATCAGGCAGGGGACTACGATGCATAAAAACAAGAATGGTCAGGATGAGAAACAGTTTCTTTCCCCAGGCCATTGGACTTCTGAGCTCCCTGCTGCATCGTATTCGAAGTGAGAAACACAGAAACATAGAAAAAAACTACAGCACAACACAGGCCCTTCGGCCCACAATGCTGTGCTGAACATGTACTTATGTCACTGGTTAATCTGTTCCATATGTTACAATTTTTAATATGAATGCATTTTAGTTTGCTATTTATGTGTGATTCACCTGTAGATTTTATCCTTACCTTCATAAGTTATCACGTGTTATCTGTTATGTGTACTACTATGCTTTACAAAAAAGGCTCAGAGAAATGTTGTCTTGTTTCTATATACATTATATGGTTATTTATGTTATATACTGTACATGTATATAGTTAAGAGACAAAAAACTTGACTTGACTTGACTTGAAAGGTTTGCAAACTCCATGAACTGCAGCATCTGTTTGACTGTAGATGGCTTGGGCCTCTCTGTGAGCCCATTTGAATACTGGGAAGAGTGAGGATGTAGCCCAAAAATGACACCCGTCTGGAATTCACACTTCTCTGGCTTGGCATAAAGGTTGTTCTTGAGGAGCCATTTGAGAACCTTCTGGACATGCTGGATATGGTCCTGGTGAGAGCTGGAATAGGTAAAAATGTTGTCCAAGTACGCGGAAACAAACTGACCCAACATGCCCCGAAGGACACTGTTGACCAGGTCTTCGCAAACAGCAGGGGCGTAGGCCAGGCCCAATGGCATTGCAAGGTGTGCGTTCTCATGTGCGTGATTGCTGTCTTTTTTTCAGCTGCCTGCCTGTGTGAGCACCCAGACACTGCAAAAGTCCTCTCGTATTGGTCATTGCTGCTCTGGGAAAAAGGTGATGGCTGTCTACTCTGTCACTGGATCGATAAAGGTAACCTGTAGAGATCCAGTGAACTAACTTGCTTTCTTTTGTCCAAACTGTTTCTATCATTCTATTCTATTCTATTTTAAATGATGTTCAAAACTCAAATCAAAGATACCCAAGCTATGTCAAACAAAAATTCCTTTTAGTCATTCACCAGTCCTCTGATCCGTAACCAATTTCATTGTGTGCTGCAACTCCTGGAGTGTTTACATTTTGCCCACAGTTCTTGAACTACTGAAAAGTCCATCAGCACAATTAACTGTATCTTCAAATATCAGATTTCATATTTAAGGAGTGATGAAAATTACAGGTGTCAAATTTTCACCAGTCCATCTGTGAGAGTAAGGCAAAGGGGAATTACCATATGTTTCTGAACGGTTCACTGCCAGTTACTAGAAGTACGCTTCATAATCGATACTGACAAAAATTAGGCTTAGTTCAATTCGATGACAAATACTGATGACGGTAACTTGGTCACCTTGGTTTTGCAGTTCTAGGATTTCCTCTTTGTCTTTTTCGTTTTCCACGTGCATTCAGCCACTCTTAACCAACAGTGGCTCAACGCAGACGTAACTTAAGGCTGCAAAATTCTTGCTATATTTGGTTTTAGTATAAGTTGAAATCATTTTCCAATTGATGAATTAACTTTAGGTGAGCTAATGAGTCAGCAATTTCGATGTAAGTTTTTAATCGTCATAATCCTGACCTACATCGTGGACCATAAATTTTTAACTCTTTAGTTTCTTTTAAGCCAGGGTTTCTAAATCTTTTATTGGCCATGGACCAATACCATTAAGCAAGGGGTCTGTGGACCCCTGCTTAGGTACCCCTGCTCGAAGCTCAATTTTAATATTCATTCCTCTCCTATTCTTTTGGTTACTCATCACACAATCTGTTACTCACACTCCCTGTAAACTCAAAGAGCTCCTGTGTTCCCTTTAAATTTACGGGGTTCCTCTCACATTTGGTGTGCCAGTTCTGAGTCATGCGTTTGTGCAATGGCGCAGCTGAGAATGCATCAGTAAGTTGTAAGAGTGATAGGTGGTTGAGTCATGAGGATTGATGCATTGAGCAGTGAGTGAGGCTGTTGCTGTTGTTTGTGGGATAGATGTCTTTCAAGGGGCATTGGATAACCCCATCCATATCTGAGAACTAGCTTTGCAACAGATGCTGAAAGCCTGATTCCCACCATTAATTTCTCCGTGTGTCACTGCCACTCAGCTGCTGAGTGTACACAAAGACAGAACTCCACCTTTCCACAGTGTCAGAGTCTGCTCTCTTTGTGTTGGCACCTCTTAGACTAGTTGCTAAACACCTCACGATGATCTTACTGCAGGCACAACATTCTTCCCCTTTCATTAAGTGAAGACTGCCTTATACTGGTTCCAGCCTGTCTTTGCAACTAGACTCTTTCTGTAGGAATCTGAGAGTTTAGGTTTAGAATTTGAGATGGAAGCTGAGTAACAAGTAAGATATACTTCGTGTGCTGCCAGCTTCTTGTCAACCAGGTACAAGTTAATCATGCTTTGCAATCTCCAAACCCATTTCAAGAACCGTCCATTTTGGAACCTATAATCTATGATATGGATGGATATATTCTGGATCTTTTAAAAAAGTAATTTCAACTCACTGAGTGCAGTCCAAGAGAACAGTAATTCATTGCATAAGGTCTACTGAGAGCCTTATGATGTTACTAAGAGGTTCAAGCTGTGAGATAAATTTAGAAATTAATGGTGCACAGGTCACATCCACTTATCTGGCCACCTCTCCACAAGTATTTCGCAATAACTATCACCTTAAACTTGGCTGGGCAGCTGAACACCTGCTCATTTTAGGCATATGAACTATCAATCTTTTTGAATATCATTTGTAACAGCTTACTGATGCACCTAACCTAAAAAGGCTTCAGCCAACAAATGTAGAAACAGCTAAAGCACAAACCACAAGCCTTAAGTGTAAATGTGATCAGTTGATAGAAGGTGGCCAGTGCTTGGAAATGTTTGGTTGTCTGTTCACACTTTAAGTAAAGGGGGTGTGTATGTGGGCATGCTCAGATCAGATTCTCACTATAAAAAGAAGCTGTCACTGTTGGTTAAGCAGTAGAGATACTTGGTACACAAGCTGAAGGATTACTTTACACTAGGAGAGGCTACTGAAGGAAACATTATCAAAGGAAGTACTGCTCTGCAGGCTTATTTATTTGCTTGAGTGACCAACGATGCAACAGAGCTATGCATATCCACAAGTGTTCATGGTGGATGGGAATCCGAATCTCAATCCTTATGTGCAGCCACCAGTTTGGACTCTGCCCACATTGAAGAAGAGGAGAAAGTGTGACTGCAAGACAGTGGGCTCCATTCTCATTCTGAACTTGGTTCTACTAGCTCTGGCATGGGTTGCACTGGGGACGGTCTACTTAATTGACCTCCAAAAGGACATCAAAGAGATAAAAGAGGTACATTGCTAAGCAACTAAATGAAAGGTTGAGGTGGGAATGGTGGAGGAACTGAGTGATGTGGGATTAAAGCAGGCAACTTGGATGAGAATGTGCAGGCTAATTTTTTTTCTCTTTTCTTTTAATCAGGATAATAGAGCAAAGGGTTCACGTACAGAGAAAATTATTGGTAAGCATGGGCTAGTTTAAATATAATTATGCAAAATGTCACTTGCATTGATCTACTAGTCTTGCAAATATGATCTGGTACTTCTTGGGGCCCAGCAGAGACCTAAGGATTCTGTTATCATTCAGAGTCCTGGGGAGGAGTGTAGAGAGTCAAAATGAAGAAGATAAAGTTAAAAGGGGCAATTACTAAAATGGTATTAACTATCAAGGAAGTTTGCAAAGGAAAAAGAATCACTCTTACATTGATCTCTATCTGAATTACATAAGAGTGTAGAAAATGACTCGGATAAAATCAACACTATTTGAAATTGTTGATTCATTCAACCAAATTGTTTTGCAACAAGGTAGAGGGCTATCCAAAGTTGTACTTTATTTGTTCAGTATGTGACATATGATGCAGTTCTGCCTCTACTTGCTAAGGGATCATAACTTTGTGCCTTCCATAGGAGTTAAAAATGTGACAGAACCACCCAGGAATCTCAAAGCAGCTGCACATCTAACAGGTCAGTGATGAATTATTAATTCTTGGGAGCACTGTCGTGGAATCAGTATTAGAATGGTAGTATTGAAGAGGATTGGGAGACATAAAATGAAACAGAAAGTAATGGGAGAGACCAGCAAGAACAGTGATCCAAAAGCTATGCAGAGAAGTGGTGTGGGCAGTGGGGGGTGAAGTTCAGTGAAAAAAACATAAAATAGATAGGGCAAAAATAAATCTATAAAATGAAGACAGAACTAATATCTTGGATTCTTTCCATTTTACTGACATGAATTTTATTAAATGTTATTTGTTTTGATTAGATTTTCATTTAGATTTGATAAGATGAAGCCATGCAGCCAAAAATTTAACCAATGTTCACTCAGGAAACATACAATAGATTGTATTGCTTTCAAGTTTGTCCAGAATTAGATATTAGGAGTCAACTAATCTCAGGAACCCTGGGAGGAAAGATTGAAGATTTTAGATTTGCTACCATTGGGAATGAAGTAATAAAAATACTCAAATTTATGATAGGAATGGATAATGTTGATCCAATTCACCAGGGGGCATAGTTTAAAAATTAGTTCATTGAGACTTCACATAATGTGGGTGGAAGAATAGTTATGTGCAACAAGTTAGAAGAGTAGGGTATACTGGGATTAAGGGAAGAAGGGAAATACCAGGAGAAATTGCATGGGTCAGCTAGGCTTTTTGCATGTCTTCCTACTTTGATATCAGCCTTCGCAATAAAAAGTATCAAAATGTGCTGCAGTACTACAATCTTGCCACTAGCTGTCTCTAGTGTACTTAGTAAGACAAATTGGTAAAATGCCTGGTAACTGAATCTGGTAATGGAACCAATAAAAATAAGCTAAAGTCTGAAAGGATTTGTTTAGCATTAAGGTACATTGAAAAATAGATTAAAACACACATTGTCTTTTGATAATTAAAAGAAATAAGAATTTATATATGCTTGCTGATTAAGAGAAAGGAAAGGCTTGTGTATGCATAGGACCTATTGCAAGCTCAGTGTTTTTACCTGCTCAGTGTAATACTAACAGAAATCATTTATTACTAAAGAGAACGAACAATTAGTTTGGCATGAAATTACTTTCAGGTCTGTAATACAGTGAAATTAAAAATACAAAGCAAATAGAAGTAGAAAATGTTGGAAGCAGGTCAGGCAGCATCTTTGCTTGTGTTTTATGCTTGTTGAGATCCAAGTTATTTTAGTGAACAGGTCACATTCTCAACTCCTACCTCCCACCTCTGCCTTGTCAGCAAGCAGCTCAACATGACCTTAAGCATCATGAGATGCGGTAGATTGATATTTCGATATTGGTCGTGGAAGGTCATGTTTGACAAATCTTATTGAATTTTTTGAAGAGGTTACTAGGAAAGTTGATAAGAGTAAAGTGGTGGATGTTGTCTATATGGACTTCAGTAAGGCCTTTGACAAGGTCCCACATGGAACGCTGGTTAGGAAGGTTCAATCATTAGGTATTAATATTGAAGAAATAAAATGGATACAGCAGTGGCTGGATGGGAGATGCCAGAGAGCAGTGGTGGATAACTGTTTGTCAGATTGGAGGCCGGTGACTAGTGGTGTGCCTCAGGGATCTGTACTGGGTCCAATGTTACTTGTCATATATATTAATGATCTGGATGAAGGGGTGGTAAATTGGATTAGTAAGTATGCAGATAATACTAAGATAGGTGGAGTTGTGGATAATGAAGTACATTTTCAAAGCTTGCAGAGAGATTTAGGCCAGTTAGAAGAGTGGGCTGAAAGATGGCAGATGGAGTTTAATGATGATAAATGTGAGGTGCTACATTTTGGTAGGACTAATCAAAATAGGACATACATGGTAAATGGTAGGGCATTGAAGAATGTAGTAGAACAGAGGGATTTAGGAATAATGGTGCATAGTTCCCTGAAGGTGGAATCTCATGTGGATAGGGTGGTGAATAAAGCTTTTGGTATGCTGGCCTTTATAAATCAGAGCATTGAGTATAGGAGTTGGGATGTAATGTTGAATTTGTATAAGGCATTGGTAAGGCCAAATCTGGAGTATTGTGTACAGTTCTGGTCACCGAATTATAGGAAAGATGTCAATAAAATTGAGAGTGTACAGAGGAGGTTTACTAAAATGTTACCTGGGTTTCATCACCTAAGTTACAGAGAAAGGTTGAACAAGTTGGGTCTTTATTCTTTGGAATGTAGAAGGTTGAGGGGGGACTTGATAGAGGTATTTAAAATTATAAGGGGGATAGATAGAGTTGACGTAGATAGGCTTTTTCCATTGAGAGTGGGGGAGATTCAAACAAGAGGATATGAGTAGAGAATTAAAGGACAAAAGTTTAGGGGTAACATGAGGGGGAACTTCTTTACTCAGAGAGTAGTAGCTGTGTGGAACGAACTTCCAGCAGAAGTGGTTGAGGCAGGTTCGATGTTGTCGTTTAAAGTTAAATTGAACAGCTATATGGACAGGAAAGGAATGGAGGGTTATGGGCTGAGTGCAGGTCGGTGGGACTAGGTGAGAGTTCGGCATGGACTAGAAGGGCTGAGATGGCCTGTTTCCGTGGTGTAATTGTTATATAGTTATATGGTTATGTGGTTATTTGGTGACTAGGTGACTCTATGATTACAGTAAAAGTTTCCACCTTCATATCATCTCTTCCAATGAGCTTGGGCATAACTGGGAGTTTATTTGAGACTAGCCAAGCCTCATGTCCTTCAAGCGTCATTGTGACCTCTGACCTCAGACCCTTCCTGAGGACTGTAATCCTTTCCATCGATGCTGCCTGGCCTGCTGAGTTCCTCCAGCATTTTGTGTCTGTTGCTCAGACCTCAGTTCATCAGTTTTAACCGTATTCCTTTCATTAAAATTATAGAAAAGTTCCCATTGTACTTTACATTCATTGATGATATTATATTTATAGCGGTTTTCATATTCATTTGGCCTGGGTATTTTGGCACTGGACAAAAGTGGAATGCATTCATTTACTTGATGTGTTATCCTGACCACTAATGACCAATACTTCTTGTTACTCCTGGATAATAAGTATTCATTATGTTTAATTTTGAATTGTATATTAATAATCTTTACTTGCAATGTTTTTACACCAGGCTCTTATAAAAATAAAGGTTCCAACCCACTCACGTGGCATGATCATCTGGGCAATGCCTTTATCCGGGGTGTCCTATATAAAGACAGAGGTCTCATCGTCAATGAAACCGGATTTTTCTTCATATATTCTAAGATCTATTTCCGAGCATTTAGATGTGAACTAGACAAGAACTTAGAGCACATCATGTTCAAACGAACAGATCGCTATCACAAAGACTTGATTCTCATGGAAGCAAAGAAAACAAGCTATTGTTCATTGAATGACAAGGACTGGGCCACAAGTAGTTACCAAGCAGGAATAGTATTCCTTTCCAAAGGAGAGTCACTTTATGTTAATGTGTCATATCCCAAGTTAGTTGATTCTGACGAGTCTAAAACTTTCTTTGGATTATATAAGCTTTAACACACATTTGCTCATTTATATAATGTTATTTAAACAAAAATTAAAAGGATACATTCCACTCACACCAACGTTTAAGATCTTCACCCTTTGATTGATCCTTTCTGTTTCCAAAGAGGAAAGGATTTGGGAAAGCAATTAAGCATCCAGTTTGTTTTAACTGAGGATGATCTGCTCCACTTGATGGAGGAGTGGATAAGGACAAAAAGGAGGACTGAGCCATTTCTGAGGCCACGATTCAATTATTCAGTTGTTTTTTTAACTATTAATTTGTCAACAATGATGTAGATTATTATAGTGAAAAATTAAGTCAGTTGTGAATTTAAAATATCAAGGATGAATATTACTCAACTTCAAAAGAAAATATACAAGCAAAACACAGATACAGGCAATTCTGAAAAGTTCTTGGTCTTTTATTTGACCTTCAGACTCCTGTTGAACTGAGAGCAACCTATTGCATTTTAGTGATGACAATACCATTTCAGAAATCTACTTAAATTTGATACATGTGCAATGGATTTGGTTGTGAATACATTGTAAAATATTCTTTTTGAAGGTGGAGAAGCTTCCCTGAGAAACATACTGTTATGTGTGCATTATACGCAGACTCTTTGAATTGCTCATTTGAGATTCTTCTATCGTGCAAAAAGGTATCTGCCAGAGCATATCAATGTCCTGGTGGACACCATCTTTGATTTTATGTCACTTTGAAACACAGCACACTTTGATTTTATTGGTAACCATTTTTATGACAAAAAATTTGTGCAATATTAACTTACCTAATTGCAATGGTAATGTGTAGATCTTATATTTTTAATTTTATATATGACATAATTTATAAATAAATATCAGTTTTAGAAAAAATTGCCAATGAATTGTGTTAGGGATTTTATTGGAAGGCTTTGACGTTTTTCTCTTAATAAGGATATATTCCTGGAAGTTCTATCCTACCTAAAAAGTGTTAGTCATTAGCTGCAATTTCAGCTGCAGTGGTCAGCCTATTTAGAGTTTGTGATATTTACAAACGACCAAGGGAACAGGAATGGGCCACTTGGCCTTCAAGCATGTTCTGCCATTCAAGATGATAACTGGTCTCATTGTAACTTCAGTTCCACATTCCTTTCTACCGCCATTAACCTTATCAAGAATGAGCCGCTGCAATAATCAAGACTCTGCTTCCATTGCTCTTTAAGCTAGAGTGATTCACAACCACTCAAAAGAGGGAAAATTGTCTCATCTCATTCTGAACTCGAAAACAGGGACCCGATTCCCATGGGAGAATGAACTCCTCATCTGGTCTATGAAGACTGCATAGGTTCAAGTCCTCTCTCTTTCTTCTAAGTTTCAGAAGACAAAAGCCGCAACAGAGACCATGCCCTTTCCAAATACTAGACCAATAAACCTTTTGTTAATGCATTTACACCTGTTAGGAGGCCAAGTTCAGGAGGTTGTATTGGTAATGCTGGCACATGATGAACTTGGAGGGAAGGGTGGCAGTTTCAGAGTTAAGGGACTGGGGCAGATGACAGTGGGAACGAAGATAGCATGGGAATTGAGAGAGTTGGCAAGAGGGGTGGATGATGGTAGTTTACTTATATGAACCCTAATTCAGCACTGCACCTGAAAGGCTAGGGGGTTCTGGGAATGCTCATTGTTGGTTACTGTGTATGGGGATTAATTAGTGCAGTGTAGGAGGGCAGGTCAGGTCTCATATTTACATAGCATCCAGTCAACAGGACATCCTCAGTACCATATAGAGTAGTGAGCTGGACTACTGTACCCAGAGCTCCGAACAAAAGCTAAACCGACAAACTTCTGACTCAGAGAGTTACTGGTTTAGCTAATGTGGTTTTAAAACTGATTCATATTGATGTTGACCTTAAAATTAAACACAGTCTATCATGCACTGCTCCCCCTTTACTACAGGAGGAAGGCTCTGTTTCGCTAAGTACCTCTCCAGCAGCGATGGTATACTTCATGGCCTAATTTCCTATCCCACGTTCCACTTTATCTTTAGAGCAGCCAATCAGCGATTGTTTTGCAGTCAACCAGTCAGAGGCTGCTCTGTCACCAAGTGACCTTTGCATGGACCTAGAGCAGAAAGACAGATCTAGTGTAAAAGAAGCTGTACTCAAAAGTGTTAAGCAGACAATTGCTATTTCCTTTTGTTGTGCAGACTGCAGAAAAAAAATCAGTTAATCCAGAATGCTCAGAACTTTGGTGGTGCCAGACAGGCAGATTTTTCAGACCATTGGATGTAATTTTATTTAACGTTTAATTCACTTTTTTTTAAGATGTTGCTCAGTACAGTAATGTAAACCTTTTTCTAATTTCCAGTTTCCAGGTAAGTTTCAAGAGCACGGACAAAATAGAATTTGATGAGTGTAAAGAGATCATCAGAATCAGAGTCCAAATGTGCAAGATTACTTAATGTCATTTAAAGATTGTTTAATGTCATCTCCGGTACACGAGTGTAAAGGGAAACAAAATAAATGTTACTGCAGATATGATACACCTCCAAAAGGATCACAACCTTGAGGTTTGGAGGCTTGCGTGCCTCAATGACCCAGGCAGCTATGTTGGCTGGGGTCTGAGCTTTATTCTATAGCTCTTGGTCACCAATACCAAACAGGCCAAAAGGTAGAGGCCAGTCTGGTCCTCCAGGTTCGGGGGATCAGCTCAGGGCTAACAACCCTGACTTGTAAAACAAAACTATTACGGGAACAGCAATGAAGAATCCTTCCACATTTGAGTGTGATGGTATTCCTGAGCCTCCAGTCAGAACTTGCAGGACTGCCAGTAGTGAAAACCAAGTGAAAGCTACTGACAAGACGAAGGAAGCTCTGGTCACTGTCAGAGAAGGAGGACCTCCATTGTTGCCAGCAATATAGTTGACGGTAAGTAAGATCTGATGCAGCACAAAAAAAGCAATAAAACAAAGAACACAATAATAATCATATTTATGTATAATAAATATAAATACATAAGATAGCTTATATACATAGATTTATTGTATGTCCATAAAGTAATGCTAGGCACAGGAGTGTCTGTACATAAGGTGACCGACAGGAAACGATAAAGTAGTGGTGGTTGGGGGTGGAGGTGTTGAACAGCCTTACTGCTTGGGGAAAGTAACTGTTTTTGAATCTTGTGATCCTGGCTTGGTTGCTATGTAGCCTCCTTCCTGATTAGAGCGGGGTGAGAGTGGCAAAGAGGGAACGTGGGAGCTGGGATCCCAGTGAGTTCGACAGAGTTTGGGAGTCAGCACCCAGTGAGCCACATGCTAAACCACCAGATTTTCTGAACCATTTGAAAGTGAATTATTGGAGTTTTTATCATGTTGGTTGTCCAGGCCATTGCATCGTTTCAAGGAAACTTATTCTCTTAAGCACATCAGAAACACCAACTGTAGTTTTGCGCACTTTAAGTAAATAAACCATAGTTAAATTACAAAAGCAGAAAATGCTGGGGATACTCAGCATGTCGGGTAGCACCTGTGGAGAGAGAAACAAAGTTAATGTTTCAGATCACTGATCCTCCATCCAAATCTTGCCCACTCTGATGACCTAATGAAAGCTTACTGCTGTCAGAAGCCCTTGAATTGTTTTTAAATGTTTGACAATCAGTAGATTTGCCTTAAATTCCATGAAAACCATTAAAAAATAAGAATCATTATGTATTTGATTAAAACAAGGTAACAGTTAATGGACACACATAAAAATTGCTGGTGAACGCAACAGGCCAGGCAGCATCTATAGGAAGAGGTACAGTCGACGTTTCGGGCCGAGACCCTTCGTTGTACCTCTTCCTATAGATGCTGCCTGGCCTGCTGCGTTCACCAGCAATTTTTATCTGTGTTGCTTGAAATTCCAGGATCTGCAGATTTCCTTGTGTTAACAGTTAATGGAAATAGTTATGGTCATGTGAAGTAAAGAAAATAAAGTGTTTACTTTTATTCCCAAGGTGGGCAGTTGATTCAGCAGATCAGCATGGATCATTTGGGTCAAAGGACTTGGTTCTGTGCTGTATAACTATGACCCCAAAGTCTACTCATGACTGTGGTAAAGCTCAGGTTCAGTCCAGTGGCGGATGGGAGTTCAGAGGCACCATCCTGTGACCAGTGGCGGGATCGAGTGATTTGGAGATTAGAGTAGCGTCAGACCCAGCCCCTCTTCTGATGTCCCATGCCCTTGATTTGGAAGCTGCAGATGTGAGCCCGCACCCCTTGCCTTCGCCCCTTCTTATCACCAGCTTGCTCCCTTCTCCTTTCAGCTCTTCAACATGGACAGGTAAGAAGACTATACTCATCCCTAGCTGGCACTTGGTCTGTAGCCCCCTGTGTCCTGAAGATTCGACAGCTCCCTAGAGAACACTTGGTGACACCCTCCTCACAAGCCAGCTTACCTCTCTTCTCCATTCCTCTGCATCGATTCAGCCCCTCAACTGGCCAAGCCCTTTCCAAAAAGGGCGTCCTTGTCCTCTCCCCGAAGGGCGGTACATGCAAAGGTGCCTTTCTCCCTCTGGACGGAACCTACTACTTGTGTGCTACTCAGCCTGCAAGAAGCAGAGGAGGTGTGTACCGGTTTGAGGCAAGTAGTCTGTTTGCGGGAAGTGACCCTCATGGCTGAATTTCTGGTACTGTGTGACAGATGAGTGACCTTGGTGTAAGGCTTGCAACAGCACCACAGTGGGTTTGGACTGAAGCGTATGTTTGCGAGGTGTGAATCTTATTTGATAAGAATGTTGGTTGGTGAATGACCGGGGTGTGGTGAACTAAGAAACAGCCAAGAATGACACTTGACTATCTATTTATTCACTGCAACCACCCACCCGAAGCAATTGACTACCTCCTATTTTTATTTTTATTTAGAGATAGAGCACAGGAACTAGCACTTCTGTCCCAACGAGCCCACACCACCCATTACACCATTGTGATTAGTTAACCTACTAACCCATGCACCTTATAAATTTAACACCAAGGTCTTTGGGCCTGAACTCTTGGTCTCACCACCACACAGCTCTCTGATCGGTACTGGGAGGTGAGGAGAGATGATGGCGAAGATAAAAACATGGGGTTCAGGGGAGATGCATATGAATTTGAAAGGCGGCTTGGTTTGTTTTCCTTGGAGCAGAGGGGGAATTCTGGAAGAGTTTTACAAAATATGAGTGGGTAGGGTAGTGTGGGTTAGTAGGAACTGTTTCTCCATAGCAGAGAGGTCTAACACTGGATAGCAGAGGTTTAGGGTTATGGAAAAGAAGTTTAGGAAGGATCTAAGATGAAAGAATTTTTGTAGCATGGAGAAAGGCTGTGTGGGTGAATGAGACAGCGCCACTTGCAGCACCTTTAGTTTTTCACCGACAGAGGTTAGAATCTCAAATACACTTGCCTGAGTCGGTGCTCCCCAATAAGTGACAAGGGTGGTTTGGACCCAAATGCTGGAGTATTTGAAGCAAGGATCGAGACACTGGATTGTAAACTGAGCACAAAACAAACACTAGACAAAATCACTAGTAGGCTTACGATTGAACACCGAACCTCAGTTCAGGGGCTCTTTCAATACTCAATTCTTCATGCCTAAAACATGATTGCCACTTAGTGCGACCATCCTGAACCCTTAAAGGGGCCGCACCAGCTATCCATATTCCGGGGAGTTAGAGCATCTATATCCCGGAAGCTGGTGTGGTTAGGAGCGTCTCATAACAAGACCCCCTCCTCTTCGGCTGACTCCTGACAGCCTTGACAGTCGTGGATGAGAGCTGGATTCAAGGTGGCTCTTTCAGGCACCCAGCATCTCTCCTGGGGTCCAAATCCTTCCCAGTCCATGAGGTATTGCCGAACACCCTGAACAGTATGTGCCCAAAAGCATTCTCACGGTGAAGACCTGCTCTCCATTGATAAACCTGGGTGGTGGTGGGGTCAAGGTGTAGGTGCAGACAGGTTTTAATTTAGAGATTTGGAAGGTGGGATTGATCCTTAGAGTCTTGGAGATCTGCAAGGTGTAAGCCACGGGGTTTACTTCCTCAGGACTCTGAAGGGTCTGGTGAACTTGGACGGGAACTTTCTAGACTCCACCTGGAGAGGCAAGTCATGAGTGGACAGCCAGACCTTTTGCCCAGGCTGCAAAGTGGCACCCTGTCTTCTCCTTCCATTCGCCTTGATTTCCACCTTCCAGGTCGATGTCAGCAAAATCTTTCTTGCCCTAATCCATTTTTACTTGCAGATTGGATGAAATCTTCTGCCGCAGGGACCCCAACTTCAGCCTCCCGTTCTGGAAAGAGTGGCAGAGGATAACCAAACTGGTACTGGAACAGTGACACCCTGTTTGCTGAATGGTGTAAGGTGTTGTGGGCAACCTCTGCCCACTTCAAATGGTTGAAGCACACATCAGGTCTTTCTGAGGCCAGGTACTTTAGGGTGCATTCTACATCATGGTTGATCTGTTCCATCTGGCCATTGGACTGCGGGGTGAAACGCTGAGGAAAGGCTTGCTGTTGTCCCAAATAGCATGCAGAATACCCTTCAGAAATGTGATGCAAATTGTAACATATAAACATAGAAAATAGGTGCAGGAGTAGGCTGTTCGGCCCTTCGAGCCTGCACCGCCATTCAGTAGGTTCATGGCTGATCATCCAACTCAGGACCCTGTACCTGCCTTCTCTCCATACCCCTTGATCCCTTTAGCCACAAGGGCCATATCTAACTCCCTCTTAAATATAGCCAATGAACTGGCCTCAACTGTTTCCTGTGGCAGAGAATTCCACAGATTCACCACTCTCTGTGTGAAGAATTTTTTTCTCATCTCAGTCCTTAAAGGCTTCCCCTTTATCCTTAAACTGTGACCCCTGGTTCCAGACTTCCCCAACATCGGGAACAATCTTCCTGCACCTAGCCTGTCCAATCCCTTTAGAATTTTATATGTTTCAATAAGATCCCCCCTCAATCTTCTAAATTCCTGTGAGTATAAGCCTAGTCGATCCAGTCTTTCATCGTATGAAAGTCCTGCCATCCCAGGAATTAATCTGGTGAACCTTCTTTGTACTCCCTCTATGGCAAGAATGTCCTTCCTCAGATTAGGGGACCAAAACTGCACACAATATTCCAGGTGTGGTCTCACCAAGGCCTTGTACAACTGCAGTAGTACCTCCCTGCTCCTGTACTCGAATCCTCTTGCTATGAATGCCAGCATACCATTCGCCTTTTTCACCGCCTGCTGTACCTGCATGCCCACTTTCAATGACTGGTGTATAATGACACCCAGGTCTCATTGCACCTCCCCTTTTCCTAATCGGCCACCATTCAGATAATAATCTGTTTTCCTATTTTTGCCACCAAAGTGGATAACTTCACATTTATCCACATTAAATTGCATCTGCCATGAATCTGCTCACTCACCTAACCTATCCAAGTAACCCTGCATCCTCTTAGCATCCTCTTCACAGCTAACACTGCCACCCAGCTTTGTGTCATCCGCAAACTTGGAGATGCTACATTTAACTCTGTCATCTAAGTCATTAATATATATTGTAAACAACTGGGGTCCCAGCACTGAGCCTTGCAGTATCCCACTAGTCACTGCCTGCCATTCTGAAAAGGTCCCGTTTATTCCCACTCTTTGCTTCCTGTCTGCCAGCCAATTCTCTATCCACATCAATACCATACTCCCAATACCGTGTGCTTTAAGTTTGCACACTAATCTCCTGTGTGGGACCTTGTCAAAAGCCTTTTGAAAATCAAAATATACCACATCCACTGGTTCTCCCCTATCCACTCTACTAGTTACATCCTCAAAAAATTCTATGAGATTTGTCAGAGATGATTTTCCTTTCACAAATCCATGCTGACCTTGTCCGATGATTTCATCGCTTTCCAAATGTGCTGTTATCACATCTTTGATAACTGACTCTAGCATTTTCCCCACCACCGATGTCAGGCTAACCGGTCTATAATCCCCTGGTTTCTCTCTCCTTCCCTTTTTAAAAAGTGGGGTTACATTAGCCACCCCCCAATCCTCAGGAACTAGTCCAGAATCTAAAGAGTTCTGAAAAATTATCACTAATGCATTCACTATTTCTTGGGCTACTTCCTTAAGCACTCTGGGGTGCAGACCATCTGGCCTTGGGGATTTATCTGCCTTTAATCCCTTCAATTTACCTAACACCACTTCTCTACTAACATGTATTTCCCTCAGTTCCTCCATCTCACTAGACCCTCGGTCCCCTACTATTTCCAGAAGATTAATTATGTCCTCCTTATTGAAGACAGAACCATAGTAGTTATTCAATTGGTCTGCCATGTCCTTGTTCCCCATGATCAATTCACCTGTTTCTGACTGTAAGGGACCTACATTTGTCTTAACCAATCTTTTTCTTTTCACATATCTGTAAAAGCTTTTACAGTCAGTTTTTATGTTCCCTGCCAGTTTTCTCTCATAATCGTTTTGCCTTTCCTAACTAAGCCCTTTGTCCTCCTCTGAATTTCTCCCAGTCCTCAGGTGAGCCGCTTTTTCTGGCTAAATTGTATGTTTCTTCTTTGAAATTGATACTATCCCTAATTTCCCTTGTCAGACACGGGTGCACTCCCCTCCCTGGTTTATTCTTTTGCCAAACTGGGATGAACAATTGTTACAGTTCATCCATGCGATCTTTAAATGCTTGCCATTGCATATCCACCATCAACCCTTTAAGTATCATTTGCCAATCTGTCTTAGCTAATTCATATCTCATACCTTCAAAGTTACCCTTATTTAAGTTCAGAACCTTTGTTTCTGAATTAACTATGTCACTCTCCATCTTAATGATGAATTCCACCATATTATGGTCACTCTTACCCAAGGGGTCTCTCACGACAAGATTGCTAATTAACCCTTCTTCATTGCTCAATACCCAGTCTAGAATGGCCTGCTCTCTAGTTGGTTCCTCGACATGTTGGTTCAGGAAACCATCCCGCATACATTTCAAGAAATCCTCTTCCTCAGCACCCTTACCAACTTGGTTCACCCAATCTACATGTAGATTGAAGTCACCCATTATAACTGCTGTTCCTTTATTGCACACATTTCTAATTTCCTGTTTAATACCATCCCCAACCTCACTACTACTGTTAGGTGGCCTGTACACAACTCCCACCAATGTTTTCTGCCCCTTAGTGTTATGCAGCTTTACCCATATCGATTCCACATCCTCCCGGCTAATGTCCTTCCTTTATATTGCGTTAACCTCCTCTCTAGCCAGCAATGCTACCCTACCTACTTTTCTCTCATGTCTATCCCTCCTGAATATTGAATATCCCTGAATGTTGAGCTCCTATCCTTGGTCACCCTGGAGCCATGTCTCTGTGATCCCAACTATATCATATTCATTAATAACAATCTGCACTTTTAATTCATCCACCTTGTTACGAATGCTCCTTGCATTGACACACAAAACCTTCAGGCGCTCTTTTACAACTCTCTTAGCCCTTATACAATTATGTTGAAAAGTGGCCGTTTTTGATTTTTGCCCTGGATTTGCCGGCCTGCCACTTTTACTTTTCACCTTACTACTTTTTGCTTCTACCCTCATTTTACACCCCTCTGTCTCTCTGCACTTGTTCCCATCCCCCTGCCACATTAGTTTAAATCCTCCTGAACAACAGTAGCAAATGCTCCCCCTCGGACATTGGTTCCAGTCCAGCCCAAGTGCAGACCGTCCTGTTTGTACTGGTCCCACCTCCTCCAGATCTGGTTCCAATGCCCCAGAGATTTGAATCCCTCCCCCTTGCACCATTTTTCAAGCCACGTATTCATCTGATATATCCTCCTATTTCTACTCTGACTAGCACGTGGCACTGGTAGTAGTCCAGAGATTATTACCTTTGTGGTCCTACTTTTTAGTTTATCTCCTAACTCCCTAAATTCACCTTGTGGACCACAATCCCCGAGAAAATGTTCTCTGGGAATCTGTGGATCCTGGAGGCCTGATCCAGGACAATTTTGGCCATCTTCACTGCAGATAGTAGCTTCTGCAAGGCAAGCTTTTGAAAACCAATTGACAACTACCATACTATCTTTCCCTTGGATGACAGTAGACCCATGACAAAGTCCATGGAGACATGCGCCCATGACCTTTCCGGAACAGGTAGGGGGTGGAGGAGCCCTTGAGGTCGGGTTCGGGTCTCCTTGTTTCGGGCGCACACCTTGCATGCCTGCACGTACTGCCGACCTCTTTTGTCATTTCAGGCCACCACTACCGCCTCTTGATACACTGGGGGATCCTGGCATTCCCTGGGTGAGTGGTCATTCTTGGTGAATGTCCCTGTTGGAACACTTGGGACTGGACAGAACTTGGGACAAACAGCCGACCTGGAGAACTATTCTCAGGAATGTGCCCTTGCACTTTGCCTTGTGAACAAGAGCTTCGATTCCCCAATGAATTGACGCTACCACTTTGGCTTGGGGCAAAATGGTAGTAGGTTACTCCTCTCACTCCGGTTGGTCAAACTTGATGGGACAAGGCAAACGGCTTCTGGTTCTTTGACCCCTGTCGATAGGTCAGGATGAAAGTAAGGCAGTTAAAGAATGAAGCCCACCTGGCCAACCTGGAATTCCGCCTCTTAGACGCCTGAATATAAGCCAGGTTCTTTGGTCAGTCCAAACGATAAAAGGGCTCTTGCTCTTCTCTAGCCAGTAACACTATTCTTCCAAAGCTAACATAACCACAAGAAGCTCCCAACTGCTGATGCCATAGTTTCTCTCAGCTGGGGATAGCTGCCTGGAGAAGAAGGTACACGGGTGCAGCTTACTGTCCGAAGGTGATAGTTGAGACATCACTGCACTCACTCTGATGTGTGAGGTTTCCACCTTCACGATGAAGGGAAGGTCTGGGTTAGGAGAAGCCAAGATGGGAGCTGATGTGAATCGCTGTTCAAGCGCTTCAAAAGCAGCCTCTGCTTCAGTAGTCTAGACATAAGGGCCCGTGGATTTCTTCATTAGCGCCATCATGCTGAAGCCTCAATAGAAGTTTGCAAATGCCAGGAATCATTGGACTTGTTTGACACTGGATAGTTGTGGCCAGTCTCTGACTGTCTGGGTCTTGGTAAGGTCCATCTTGAGTTTGCCATTGGAGATGATGAAACCCAAAAATGGAATGGCTGTTGCGTGAAATTCGGACCTCTTCAGCTTATTGTAAAGTCCATGGTCTAGAAGCGTCTGTAAGATATGCCTGAAATGAGAGATGTGCTCCTTCATGGACCTTGAGAAGATATCATCAAAGTAGGTGAAGGCATACTTATGGAGTGTATCCCAGAACATGTCATTGGTAAAAGCCTGAAAGATTGCTGGGGTATTCACAAGACCAAAGGGCATAACCAGGTACTCATAATGCCCCGTCGGTGTATTGAATGCGGTTTTCCACTCATCACCGTCCTTTATACGGACCAGATTGTATGCACTCTGCAGGTCTAGCTTTGTGAATACTCTCTCTCGTTGGAGCATCTTGAAGGCCATATTCATGTGTTGAAGGGGGTAACGATTCATGGCCGTTATGCAGCTTAATTCCCCATAATCAATGCATGACTGCAGGCTCCTATCTTTCTTTCGTACGAAGATGAAGCCTGCTCCAGCTGGTGAGGTGGAGGGCTGAATAAAGCCCATGGCAAGAAATCTCCTTTATATACCCTTTCATCGTGCTTCTCTCTGGGCCTGATAGGGCATGCAATCGACAAGTACCAGGCTGCAGGTCTATAGCACAGTCATAGGGTCAGTGCGGTGGAGGGGTCGAGGCCTTTCCCTTGCTGAAGACCTCCTCCAAGTCCCTGTAGACAGAAAGGATCTTAATGGGTTTGGGTGTTGCTATCTCCTCCGGACATTCCTTCAAGGACATCTCCTGAGGCATCTCAGGTGGCAGGAATGATTTGATGGACCTTAGACCCCTCCCTAGGTTCACTGAAATCATTTGCAGAAACAATGGCCAAATCCTAGTCCAAATCCCCATCTGTATCCTTAGGCAACAGCAGCAAGGCATTACAGATGGCCCTTGTTTATACACCCCCCCCCCGCGCCCCCCCCCCCCCCCCCCAGGATAGGCTTCAAAGATCTGTGATAGGAGTTTTTCCTTTCCCCGAGACCTGGCGGCTGGATCCCTTCGGCTTAGCTGCAGGTCTTCCAGATTCCCTCTCTCTAGTTCCTGACTAGACAGTTGGGACATGCCCAGTCCTGTTGGCCAGGTCCAGCTTGGCTGTCCTTGAGGACAGGACTAGTCTCTAGGAGGCCTCAGGTTAGGTTATTACCTCGGACTGAAGGCCACCCTCTTGTTGGTCGTTGGTTTCGTAAGAGTCTGGGGGTCAGAGCACAACGCCACAAACAAACCCTCTTACAATGACTGGACCAAGCAATGATTCTCCCCTCCCTCCAGTCCATGGATGGGTTATGCTAGGACAGAGAATGGTACGTGAGGATCAGGGGTATGAGTGGAGAGTCAATAAAGTAGAAACTAATGTCTTCCACATGATCCCCTATCCTCATCTGCAAACCACAGTCTGTTGCTGAAATTGCCCGGAACCAAGTGAGCAGCTGTCCGAGACAGTTGTGGGAATGGACTCGCTCAACTCTTGCAGTGGTATGGTGAGCCGATGGGTAGTTCCTAAGTCCAGAAGCTTACCTGCTGCCCCAGAGTCCACAACACCCTTCATCTGCCTCTGGTGAACGCTGCCTTTGGCACGAAATTAAAATCCGTGGGATTGGGAGTAGTGGCTGTACTGTCACAGTCCTCCTGACACTGGATGGTCTTAGCAGTTTTCCTGATGGCTTCAGCCTGGGACATTCAGCCCGCAGGTAACCTGCTTCCCCGCAGTAATAACAGCAGCGTTGACTCCAATGTCGGGACCTCTTATTGGCGGAGAACCGACCTGCATGAGCTTGACAGGATGTTGAGCGGGAGATAGGCTGGTCACGGTCCGAGGTTGAGGAGTGGGACAATAATGTGTTGGGACCGGGCTCGGATCCGCCTTGAAGTAGTCCCAGTTTCACTCTACCAGGTGATTATTGAGATGAAGGGACTGGCGCACCAGAACCTCTGTTCTCTGTTGGCTCTCCCAAGTCGAGGGCATCCTTCAGTCCATCTCAGAGTCCATGACGGTATGGAGTCGCCAAGGCCGGCCCGTTCCAGCCACCCTGTTGGGCCAAGGTCCGATATTCGGTCACGTAGTTGGTCGCTGACCTTCTGCCACGTTGAGTCTTCATCAGGCGGTCCTAGGCTTGGCTGGCCCTGGTGGTGCAGTGGAACATCTTCCACAAGATGGCCATGAATTCCTCCAAATCCGAGCAAATCTCTGACCTACGTTCCCAATGCTCGGCGGCCTAGGCTATGGCTCTTACAGTCAGAAGGCCTCCTTTCTGCGTTCCAAAGGGAACCGGACCTGCTGGAGTTCAAACATCAACGCGCATTTGATGAGGAAGCTGCGGCAAGAACCCAGGCCACTGTCGAATCTCTCTGGGGTTGAAAGAGGTACTGAGTCTGCAAACCGACTGACTGGCTCTTCTGATCATCTCTGACTTCCTTCTTGTGAAAGTTGACAAGAGGTCGTGAATCTCCAGGCTCCGTCTGAAAATTCTCTTGCTGTAGCTGGTCACAGCGGATGATAGACGGTGATACCCTGCTAGGTCTATAATGGCTCAATCTTCCTGTGATAAGAGTCCTTAGCATGGATGGTTTGGACCCAAATGCTGGAGAATCCGAAGCAAGGATCGAGACAGGGTATCAGACAGAATGGAGAAATGAACACAAAACAAACACTAGATCATATTACTAGTTAGGCTTATGATTGAGTACCAAATCTCCATTCAGGTGCTCTTTAAATACACCATTCTTGGTGCCCAAAACACGATTGCCAATTAGTGGGACCATTCTGAACTTTTAAAAGGGTCATGCCAGCTAGCCATACTCCAGAGAGTTAGAGCATCTAAATTCCGGAAGCTGAAGTGGTTGGGTGTGTCTTGTAACATGGTACTTACGAACTGTCTAGATGAGTAGTTGAAACTCAAGGCACAGAAGGCTACTTATCAACTGTTAATCAATGAGATTAGCATAGATGGGTGCTTGATGGCTGGCATGGAAAAGATGGGCTGAATGGTCTGTTTCTGTGCCGTATGTCTCAATGACTCTATGGCAATGTGAATATTGGAGAGATAATAGAGATAGGACAATAGTTTGGAAGGACAGAAGGGACAAGGTTTGATCTGTAAGTGAGGAGGAATGTAGCAATGAGAAAAGGAAGTTGGGAAGTACAGAGTTGAGAGAGAAGGAAGTCATTCACAAGGACAGGGTGAAGACATGGTGAGATATAGGGGAAGGTTGGAGAAAGGACTTAACCTATTTGGTCAGTGATCTGAAACATAACTCTGGTTTTTACTCTAGGGATGCTGCCTGACCTGCTGAGTGCTTTCTCAGTTTTCTGCACTTATATCTTTGCAAGTGGAATCACTCATAAACCCATACCTGTGCTGGGATGAGGAAGGATCCATGGAACATTATACTGCAGGGCAAGGGCAACGGGATGCAGACTGGCCATTAGAGTATCCATGATGGATAAGGACCAATAATTTGCAGGTTGTGGGACTGATGGCATAGCTCTATGGGGAACATAAACTCAATGATCTAAATGGAGTTTTTATTTGTGCTATGACAACTCTGTAGTCTTAAAACTCTATGAAATCACTTCCAATGTCCAACTCTCTACCTTTAATCTCTCAAACTACCATAATAATTCTCTGGGTATAAACTCCTTGATCATCCCTCTCCTGATAGATCACACAGTTCTGATGAGAGCTTATTAACCTGAAACATTCATTGCCCTTCTCACCCCACTAATGCTGCTGTGACGTGCTTGGTTAGTTGAAGCATCTGCAGGTTCTTCTGTTGCACTTTCAATGCTTCTGAAGAGGTGGTTCCACAGCACAATTTGCCTGAGGTTTAGGTATATTTCAGAGCACTATGGTTTCCACTCTAGTGACTGGCTGCCATCTGTGGAAACAAAGAGCAGCTGATCTTCCTGACTTCAGAGAGATTTCTGGTTGGTCAATGACTTCTGAGAAACTGAGTGCTGAAGCAGGGGCAACATTTGTGCTCAGATGCAAAGATGAATGAAAACTTAATTGCACACTTCATACAATGAATTGAATTACTTTTAATTTCACTCCATTCATTTCTCTATTTTGCTGTTCTCTGTTACCCTGCAGCCTTCCTATTCCTCCACTCTGCCCCCCCCGTCCAACTCTGCCTCTCCTAGTTGCCCCATACTTGTCTCATCCCATTGCCCCACTCCTGAAAGAAACTCATGAAGCCAACAAGGAAAGCATGCGAACTCCACACAGACAGCACCTAAGATTTGGACTGAAGCTGATAAGAGGCATAGATTGAGTGGATAGCCAGAGACCTTTTGCCAGGACTGAAGCTTCTTTGAAAGAACATGACATGTCCATCAGTTCATGGGAATCCCTCACTCATGAATACTTAGATGGGTAAGGAGCATCCAAGCAGAAGTGAGAACATCTGACCCATTTGTTGGGAAACCTGGCATTTCCTCCCAAACTGCTCTCCAAATCAATCAACTTCCGTTCCATGTGCATCCAAACATAGTCTTATCGACCAACTCAGAGGCCACAGAACCGGGTGCCTTAATTCCAAGAGGAAGAAGAAGGTGAAAGATGGCATGTTTAACATGCCGAAGAGGATGAAATCCAGTGTCAGGGTTGTGGTGTATTTGCGTGAGAATGGTTATCAGATCGCTTGCTCTTACAATCTGACTTTATCTGACATTTAAACGCTATTGCTTGTGCTCAGTTACCAGTGCAGGTGTTAAAAATATTCACTTTTTTGGTTGCAGTGACCACACAACATCCTCTTGCAACACTAAAAATGTTTCAAACAATGACCAGTTCCCAGAATTGACTAATAACTATAATCATTCAATGATAGGTATCTGTTTCCGAGTATGCCTGCAGAAAGAGGACTTCAGGGCTGGATGTGATGACATGTATGTACTCTGATTATAAATTTTACTTTGAACTTTAACCACAACCCTCTGCTCCTTGCCACCTGCTAGATTCATTCTGCTAGTCTCGCTTCTCTGGCCATTTACATATATCCTTTTACATTCTCATACTCTTTTTCTTACTCCATCACCATGTGTCCATCATAATCATTGCATATAATATCTAACTAACTCCACATCTTGATTTCTTCCTCCCCAGAAAAGTTAACAGTCACATCTTCCACAGTGTAAATGCCAGACTTCATACTCCGTAGCACTCACCTTTGTAGTTTCCATAAACTAACAACACAAGCAGAGAAGTGAATAAAACTGAAATTAGTGCTAATATTTTTGAATGCCATTTTGTTTGATTTCCAACCTGATTTGCATAAACCCAAGCTAATGTGAAAGAATGAGAATCACAGTAGCTTGTCCACTGTTTAAAAAAGAAACAGATACCTATCATTGAATGATTATAGTCGGATGGCAACAGCGAGAAAAGAGCATGGCCTGGGTGGTGAGGATCTTTGATGATGGATGCTGCTTTTCTACGGCAATGTTTCATGTAGATGTGTTCAATGGGTGGGAGGGTTTTACCCATGATTACTGGGCCGAATCCACTGCCCTTTACAGGATTTTCCACTCAAAGGCTTTGGTGTTTCCGTACCAGGCTGTGATGCAGCCAGTCAGCACACATCTGTAGAAGTTTGCCAAAATTTCTGATGACATGTCTAATCTCCGTGGACTCCTGATCACGTAGAGGCACTGTCGTGCTTTCTTTGTAATTATATTTATATGATGGGTGCAGGGCAGGTCCTCTCAGATAGTGACACCCAGGAATTTAAAGTTTAATGGGTGATATTCTGATTAGAATTGTGTTACCAGCAAAGTTTCCTAGGGATTAGTGTGCAGTCTCTTGCTTTTTATGTTCTGTGCAATTTAGACCTATATACAGTCATCTTCTTCATTATGTGCCGTGTCATATGATGCGGACGATCATGGTCTTTGGCATATTTTTCTAAAGAAGTACGTTGCCATTGCCTTCTTCTGGGCGATGTCTTCACAAGACAGTTGACCCCATGGGGCCACTATCAGTACTCTTCAAAGATTATCTACCTAGCGCCAGTTGTCACATAACCAGGACTTATGATATACGCCAGCTGCTCATACGACCGTCCACCACCGGCTCCCATGGCTTCACGTGATCCTGATCAGGGAGCTAAGCAGGTGCTACACCTTGCTCAAGGGTGACCTACAGGCTTGCAGTGGGAAGGAGTGCCTTATACCTCCTTTGGTAGAGACGTATCTCCACCCTGCCACCCATTACATACAGTAAGCTGAGTAATACAGGTGACAAAAATTGGCAACACGAGGAGGAAATGATTGGACTGGAGGTGCAAATAGTTTGTTTCGTCAATTGGACAGACAAAGTGGAAAATGGAATTTAATCCAGAAGAATGTGAGGTAATGCATTCGAGGTGGTGCAAGGAGGAGGGAAATGGTCAAGAAGCAGGAAAATAAAATAGAGCAGGCGTGGAAGAATAGTGATACCTTATAATGTATGTGCACAGATACTAGAAGGTAGCAAGACAAATCAAAAAGCTATCCATTTCATTAGCTGGGCTGTAGAATTCAAGAGCAAGGTGATTAGTCTAGAACAGTACAATACTAGTTAGACCACAGCTCTGACCACTACACTACAACAATGATGTGATTACACTAGAGATGGTGCAGAGAAGATTTCTCTCTCCTTTCCAGGTCTTCTGAAGGATCTTTGATCTGAAATATTAACTGTGTCTCTTTCCACATACGCTGTCTGACTGGCTGAATATTTTCAGTTTTGAGTTGTAGTTTACCTGTAGTCTATCTTTTGCGTGTTGCTTTCCTTTACTGATGAATAGAAGGGCCTTCCCTTGAGAGGATACTGGGCTAATTCACTGATGTGGGATTGAGAGGGAATCATGTCAGACTCACAGCAAGCAGGTAAGATTAAGAAAAAGGTGGTAACATTAAGGTATCACAGATAAACAGGGATCGTGTCAATCAAATTACCATGGGGTGTAATATTTGTTAAAAAAAGATTCAAGGCAAACTTTAGCAAGGAACTGTGGATAGACTTGATGTAGGAATAGACTATTCCAATTGACTACTAGTGTCTCAAATCATCTTAAGTTAAAGTAAGTGATACTTAAAGTTAAGTGGAAACATTTGGAAGATATAAAGGATGGTATTTGTATAGTATTTATAAAAGCACAAAACTATTAAAGGACATTAATCTAGTTTGTGAGTCTTAACTAATTTTCTCCCAGTTGGACAGGTTTTGGTGGAATTCAGTAAATGAGGTTAAGGAGCTTCCTGTCAATCAGTTGGTTCAATCCCCTGATGACACTTGGTGAAATTAACTCAGTTAGGTAATCTGGAACTACATTTGGAAATGGAGTCTCAGCAATGGAGGATTGGCTTCCTGCTCCATCTGCTTCAAAGATGTTCACAAGAGAAAAAAATCTACTCTCTTTACCCTGTCTGGCCCGTAGGCGACTCCAAGCTAAAGCAACTGCCTTCTGAAATAGCCTAATGAGGCATTCAATTTTATTAAAACAGCAAAAAGGGATGGATCTCCTCCTTCGGCAGTAAATATGATCCTTCCAGGGCTATCCAAATTGTATAAATGAATTTTAAAAAAGAATCAGGAAAATCGATGCATCGGGGGACTGTATGCTGGCAGGTGAAGGAGCTGATAGAATATTGGTCAAGAAGGTTCAGTTGCTCGGCATTCAGAATGACGTGTTAAATTGGATTAGACATTGGCCTTGTGGGAGAAGCCAGGTATGCTAGCAAACGGTTGCCTCTCTGACTGGAGGCCTGTGACAAGTGGAGTGCTGCAGGAATCAGTCACTGAAAGCAAGCATGCAAGTACAGCAGGCAGTGAAGAAAACTAATGGCATGCTGGCCTTCATAACAAGGGGAATTGAGTATAAGAGCAAAGAGGTCCTTCTGCAGCTGTACAGGACCCTGGTGAGACCACACCTGGAGTACTGTGTGCAGTTTTGGTCTCCAAATTTGAGGAAGGACATTCTTGCTATTGAGGGAGTGCAGCGTAGGTTCACAAGGTTAATTCCCGGGTTGGTGGGACTGTCATATGTTGAAAGATTGGAGCGACTGGGCTTGTATACTCTGGAATTTAGAAAGCTGAGAGGGGATCTTATTGAAACATATAAGATTATTAAGGGATTGGACACGCCGCAGGCAGGAAGCATGTTCCCGCTGATGGGTGAGTCCAGAACCAGAGGCCACAGATTAAGAATAAGGGGTAGGCCATTTAGAACGGAGTTGAGGAAAAACTTTTTCACCCAGGGAGTGGTGGATATATGGAATGCTGTGCCCCAGAAGGCTGTGGAGGCCAAGTCTCTGGATGCTTTCAAGAAAGAGATGGATAGCACTCTTAAAGATAGCAGAATCAAAGGTTATGGGGATAAGGCAGGAACTGGATACTGATTGTGGTTGATCAGCCATGATCACAGTGAATGGCGGTGCTGGCTCGAAGGGCCGAATGGCCTACTCCTGCAGCTATTGTCTGTTGTCTATTGAATCGGTGCTGGGTCTGTTGTTGTTTGTCATTTATATCAATGATCAGGAAGATAATATGGCTAATTGGATTAGCATATTTGAGGATAACACCAAGACTGGGGAGGCAGTGGACAGAGAGGAAGACTATCAGAGCTTGCAGCGGGATCTGGACCAGCTGGAAAAATGGGTAGAAAGCTGGCAGATGGAATTTACTGCAGACAACTGTGAGGTTTTGCACTTCGGTAGGACCAACCAGGGTACATAGTGAACAGTAGGGCACTGAGGAGTGCAGTAGAACAAAGGGATCTGGGAATGCAGGTTCATAATTCATTGAAAATGGTGTCACAGGTAGATAGGGTTGTAAAGAAAACCTTTGGCACATTGGCCTTCTTAAATCAAAGTATTGATTATAGGAGTTGGGATGTTACGCTGAAGTTGTATAAGACATTGATGAGGCCTAATTTGGAGTATTGTATGCAGTTTTAGTCACCTACCTTTTAGGAAAGATGTAAACAAGGGTGAAAGAGTGCAGAGGAGATTTACAAGGCTGTTGCCAGGTCTGGAGGACCTGAGTTATAAGGAAAATGAATAAGTTAGGACTTTATTCCTTGGAACGTAGAAGACTGAGGGGAGATTTGATAGAGATATGCAGAATTATGAGGGGTATATGCAGGGTAAGTGCAAGCAGGCTTTTTTCCACTGAAGTTGGGTTGGACTACAACCGTGGTCATGGGTTAAGTGTGACATACCAAGTCTCCTCATATTCCTAATGAAATATAGCCACTGTCATGCCTTCTTTGTAATTGCATTAATATGTTAGGCCCAGGATAGACCTTTAGAGATGTTGACGCACGAGAACTTGAAACTACTCATCCTTCCCTTGGTGAGGACTGGCATGTGTTCCCTTGACTTCCCCGTTGAGTGCAAGGTTATTGTTGCGATACCACTCAACTAGATGATCCGCCTCACACCATCTGAGATTCTGCTGAAATCAGTTGTTGCACAGGCGAGTTTATAGATGGTGTTTGCGCTGTGTCTAGCCATGCAGTTGCTGCTGTAGAGTGAGCCTAGCAGCCTTGAGCTGTGCTGGTGAGGGAGATATGTTATTTATGACCCACACTGACTGTAGCTTCCTGATGAGGCCATGGAAGAAAGAAAATGGGGAGGGGGGGAGGATTCCATTTTCTCCCCTTTTTTCTTTCTTCCATAGCCTTCTGTCTCTTTCACCAATCAATTTCCTAGCTCTTTGCTTCATCCCTCCCCCTTCAAGTTTCACCTATCACCTGGTGTTTCTCTCTCCCCTACCCCCACCTTTCAAATCTATTCCTCAGCATTTTTTCTCCAGTCCTGCCGAAGATGCTGCCTGGTCTGCTGAGTTCCTCCAGCATTTTGTGTGTGTTGCTTGGATTTCCAGCTTCTGCAGATTCTGTCTTGTTTGGTCCGATGAGAAGCTGAAATCCTCTGGTGCAGGCAGGCAAGAAACTAGAGGCTATCAGGAGCCTGGAGGGAGGTTAGAGGCCCAATATACAGCCAAGAGGGAAGGGGCAAGATCTGGGAGTGGCTGGGAGGGTAAGGTGGGACAGGCGGCTGGATGCGTCACCTCGTTAGGGTAGAGGGCTAATGCTATAGGGTATTCAGTTTCTACACTATTTAATTTAACACCTTCCAGTCAGGAGGAAATCAAGAAACAACTTACTATTTTATGGGAAACACTATAGTAGAAACCCAAAAATAATTCTAAGGAAATTTTCACCTGTCTTAATTTCTCTCCATGTGGGTTAGTAGGTTTTGTTTGATAACACTCCTATGAAGCATCTTAGAGTGCTTCATCACACCTGTGATGCTATATAAATGCAAACAAGAGGAAATCTGCAGATGCTGGAAATCCAAAGCAACACACTCAAAATGACGGAGGAACTCAGCAGTCCAGGCAGCAGGTAGGGAAAAGAGTAAACAGTCGACTTTTCAGGCTGAGATCCTTCATCAGGACTGCATATATGGATGCAAGTTGTTGTTGATGCTAGCAGACGTGCAGCATTCCAGACTGAGACTGATGGTCATCTGTTGGGTGAGGGTATTGAGGGATCTATAATCGAGGAGGTTAAATGTTGAGATGTGAGTATGCTTTTATGTATTTGAATGTTCAAGTGCCCCCTGTGATTCAAGTATGTTCTTGACATATTCTCCCTCATGCATATGGCAGGGATGATCCAAAGGGAAACCAGAAAAAGGCTCCACACTGTCTCAGGTCTGCATGGCCACCCAGCATAGCTGGAATGTGCAGTGGAAATTCCTGTTTCCTTCATTTTTACTACTGTCAGAATGCAATTGTCCTTGACGGGGCTTGCTGTACGTGGGATGGAGCGTTGTTGCACCATGCAAGCTGAGAGCTGAAATGTTGGAGGAGCTACATGCTGGTCATCTAGGCGTCGTCAAAATGAAAGTGTTGGCTCTAGTCGACTGGGATAGATCAACAGATCGAGCAGCTTGCTGTGCACTGATTGGGGTGGCAACAGTCTGGAAGATGCCTCTCCATCTCTGGGAATGGCCTGCAAATGACTCATGTGGATTTTGCCAGATCACTCATTGGCACAAATTTCTTGGTAGCAGTGGATTCAGCTACAAAGTGGGCAGATGTGTTCCCATTCGCCTCTACTACAGTTTTACATATCTTTGATATGTTAGAAGCCCCTTCACAAGGACTGGTGTTCCAGAAAACTTAGTCAATGACAATGGACCACAGTCTATTGTAGAACAGTTTCAGTCATTCCGGAAAATGAATGGAATAAGACATATTACACCTGCACCGTACCAACCAGCTACAAGTGGCTTGGTGGAAAGGTTTGTCCAGAGTCTAAAGAACACGCTGTCAGTGGAACTTATTACACTAACACTGAATCAGAAGCTCAACAATTTCCTCCTTGATATCACAGTGCAGCACACTCCACAACCAACAACCTACCAGCATTGCTTTCCTGGGTCATCCCTTGTGCTCACACTTGGATCTCCTAAGCCCAGTTTCAAGAGTAGGCAGGACTAACAGCTGAAACAAAATGAAAACAAGAGAAATTCTGCAGATGCTGCAAATCCAAAACAACACACACAAAATGCCGGAAGAACACGACAGGTCAGGCAGCACCTGTGGAAATATATAAATTCCAGACTGAGACCCTTCTTCAGGACCGAAAAGGAAGGTGGAAGACTCCAGAATAAAAAAAAGTGGGGAGGGGAAGGACGATAGGTAGAAGGTGACAGGTGAAGCTAAGTGGGTGGGAAAGGTAAAGGGTTCGAGAAAAGGAATCTGATAGGAGAGGAGAGTGGACCATAGCAGAAAGGGAAGGAGGAGGGGACCCGGAGAAAGTGATAAGTAGGTGAGAAGAGGTAAAAGGCCAGAGTGGGGAATAGAAGAAGAGGGGAGGGGGAGGGAAAAGCATTTTACTGGAAGGAGAAGTCAATATTCATGTTATCAGTTTGATGGCCACCCTGATGAAATATAAGGTGTTGCTCCTCGACCCTGAGGGTGGCCTTGACTTGGCACAAGAGGGGGCTGTGGACTGACATGTTGGAACAGGATTGGGAATCAGAATTAAACTGTTTGGCTACTAGGAAGTTCCACTTAGGGTTAATGGAGCTGAGGTGCTCAGTGAATCAGTTTCCTCAATTTATGACGGATCTCACTGATGCAGATGAGGCCACATTGAGAGCATCAGACACAACAAACAAGATTCACAGGTGAAGTGTTGTCTCACTTGGAAGGACTGTTTGGGGCCCTGAATGGAAGCTCCTCAAACAAAAAGATTCAATGTTTCACTCCTAAACAAGCAGTGCTGGTGAGGGATGACAGAGATGATCAAAAGTGAGTCCTTCGAAAGATTTAAGGACAGAACTGGACCACTCTCCGGCATAGCGGAGATGATGTTTGATGTCACCTGGAGACGACATATTGATCAGTTGAAGAGAGCAGAGTCATTTGTTAGAGAACCTAATATTTCAGTTTTATAAAACTTTGGTTAGTCCTTACTTGGAATATTGTGTTCAGTTCTGGTCGTCTCATTATAAGAAAGATGTTGAAGCTTTAGGAAATTTACCAGGATGCTGTCTGGATTAGAGCATGTTTTATGAGGAAAGGTTAAATGAGCTAGGGCTCTTTTCTTTGGAGCAAGGGTGGATGAGAGGTGACTTGGTTGTATGAGATGTTAAGAGACATAGATGGAGTGGACAGTCAGCACCTTTTCACCGAGGACACAGTGGCCTAATATGAGGGGGTATAATTTTATAATTTTGGAGGGAAGTATTTGGGGGATATCAGGGGTAAGCTTTTTTTTAACAAAAAATGGTGAATGCATGGAATATCTTAGCAGAGATGGTGGTAGAGGCAAATACATTAGGGGCATTTAGGAAGCTTTTAGATAGGTACATGGTTGAAAGAAAATGGAGGACTATGTGGGAGGGAAGAGTTAGATTGATCTTGTAGTAGGTGAAATGGTGGGCCAACATTGTGAGCCGAAGGGCCTGTACTATTCCAAAGGGCAAATTCAAGTAACTCAATAATTAAACAAAATCCTCCTTTTTTGACAATCACCTTAAATCTCTAGGTACTGTCTGGCCAGCCACTGGAAAGAATTTAATTTATTTAATATTTCAAAGTCCCCTTTCTTGAATAACTGTCAAATATTTCCAATCCAGGCTTCATCAATCTCCACCTGAAATGGTGTCAATGATGTTAAAGTCATAAAGCATGGCCCACTGGAAGCAGGCCTTTCAGTCCACTGGGTCTATGCTGACCATTGTGTACTTACACTACCTGCTGAGATACTGATTATAACACAGAAGTCCATTTTGTCCACTGTGTAATGTTGGTTCCCAGCAGTCCTTGCTCCCCTCTTATTCCCTAAAGACTTTCAATCCATTTTCTCTCACCTATATGCCAACGTTCCCTTCTTATTCTCTTGTATTTTATCTACTGTCAGAAGCAGCTTACATTAGCCAACGAGATGCACGTCAGCCACATCTCATTGCATCTTTTTGTACAGTAGGGTTATCTCATTTTATACTGCACAATGGTCAGGATACTGTGACTCAGGGAAAGTGAAACATTATTGTCCAATTTCACAATTCCTTGTCCTTGATTCATACCAAGACTTACTGCTCTTCTGCCCTAGAATCAGTGTGCTGAGGATACCTGGACTAAAGAGCAACATAGATGTATTAGCAACATTTTCAACCTGTGCCAAAATGAAAAGGATTCCTACACCACCTCCTCCACTGTCAGGTGAAAACTAAACACATATTAGATGCAAAGCCTCATATTCCACCTGATGCGTGAACATTGACTTCTCTAACTTCTGGTAACCAATCTCTGTATAGGGTCAAAGAGCTACACAGCATGGAAGCTCTGTCCCTTTCCCTCTTTTTCTTCATGATCCAACTGGCCCCATCACCTTCTATCTTTCTCCTCCCCTCCTCTCCATCTGTCCATCACTTCCACATTCCTCCCTTTATCCATGTGCCATGATCCTCTCCTGTCAGATTCCATCTTCTTCAGCCCTTTGTCACTTACACCTGTCACCATCCAGCTTCTTACATCATTCCCACTCTCATCCCTCTCTCCCTTCCTCCCTCCCTCACCTGCCTACCACTACCTATCACCTCCTGACTCCTGATCTTTATACTGGCTATCTCCTCCTTTCCAGATGAAGAATTTTGACCCAAAACATTGGTGGTCCATTTCCCTCCATAGTTTCTCCAGCATGTGTGTGTGTTGCTCAGAAATGAAATAGAGCAGTCTTGTTTAAAAATTTCCCTGGCTAGGTGTAAATAAAAAGGAATTGCACTTATGCAATGCTTTTCTGCCACTTTCAGAATCTGCACACAGCAAACTTCCAGTGTCAATTGGATAATTTGTTTTATAATGTAGGTTGAGGGAAAGGTATTGGTCATGACGCCAGAGATAAACCTACTTCACCTCTTCACCATCAATTGAAAGCAGTTGGTACACCAGCATAATGTCTGATCCTGAGGACAGGCTACAGGATAGCATACTTCTGAACTGTCAGACCAGATTATGTAATCAATCTATTCTTGCAACCCACGAGTCACAGCTCATTTCTTTCAGTTTAGCTGAGTGAGAGTAAGAAATGAAGCTGCACATTCATACATTAACATCGGAGGAGATCCTGGCAGTGGAAGTTTTTGTCTCGACAGAAGAAGGCATGGCCCCCTATGCCAGGTGAATGTTCCAATGGTGAAGAAGTTGTTGACATAAACCATCCCTTTAAGTAATTTTTGAAATATCCAGGTATAATGGGAGGAGAACTAAAATGTAAAGTATGTTGTCTGCCTTAACTTCAAAATTAACACAGATCTAACACAAATTTGCGTCGTATCACTGCATTCATATTTGGAGGTTTTCTATTTCATGAGATGATCTTTACATCCACTGGACGTTTTATGTTGGCTGGGAGAGTTGCAAATCACCCACTTAATTAAACAGTGCAGGAGGTAACAGGAAGCAACAAAAATAGTCTTTGCAGTGCATTCTCACTTCAGGCAGAGTTAAACGTTTCACATGTGGTTTGGTGGGGGGGGGGGGCGGGGGGGTGGTCCTAAGAGTCAGTCTGGAAATTCTGCTATTATAGGTTTGATTCGGTTATTGAAAATGAAAATTATAGGCAACAGGTGGAATATTTAGACTTTCTGTGTCATCTTGACTGGATGGAAACTTACCTGGCAGCTTTCCATTTGCTTCAGGAGGAAGACGACCAAGTGTGGACCTGCTAACTGATTGGGCTTTGTATAAAAGAAACTCCCACACAGAGTGACACAGCAGTTGCACGAGAGACGGAGACCCAGTGAATTGTTCGACATTGGTCTAATGCATGAATACTGTACCGGATTAGAAGGACCACATATAGAAGGCTGCTAACTGCGCTTTAGATACGAAATTGCCAATGGAGGCTGATTACCGACGACCACAGGTTTACACGGTGGGGACAAACCTGAATCTTTCTTGTAATCCCATGGGTACAATGCACCCGGCAATTGCACCAAGGCAAAAGAAGCCAACGAGGGACTGGCAGAAAGTCTGTACTGCTGTCATTCTGATCCTGACGTTAGTAATATTGGCATGTCTGCTACTTGGAACAATCTACATCATAGAGCTCAGAATGGAATTCAAGAAAATCCAAAAGGTTCATTCTTCTTTTATTGTAAAACCGAAAGACAAATTTAATTGACTTAAAACCAGAATTTGAAAGCAATCTTTTTCTTCTTTATTATCAGGATCAAGAAGAGCAAAGCTCACAAGCAAAGATGGTTGGTGAGTAGAAAAATGCTTTAAATTTCATGTATAAACAGAACTTCATACCTAAGTATCGTTATTTCAAAGTCTGGCAGCAAGTAAGTTGATCTATGAGAACCTGTTACCCATAATGTTATTACTTCTAAAACCTGATAATACACACACATTTCAAGATACAACAAGGAGAAAGCTAATGTGAACTGATTTGGATGCAAAGTGATATTGAAAGATGTGTAGAAAGATAACATGATTCTACAGGTAAAGTTACTATACATATGAATACTATACACGAGTTTCAAAATGAACTGAATGAAGCAGGAACAGCCTGAGCATTTAGTTCACCTTTTATTTTAATCAATGTGAGAATGAAACTCACATTGAAAGTAACTTTCAATTTCAATTTGAAATGCTCCTCATCTGTAGCAACTTTTTTTGTCTCACCAGAAGAGATTTTCTTTTACTGAGAATATAGAGATTCTATAGACATGTGCTTGTATTCTTCTGCCTCTAACTCTGATATTTCTTTATAGGAGCTCCAATTGTTAAGAAACAGACCACGGTTGCTGCACACCTCACAGGTTAGTGATTTGCCTGGGTACATGGTTGGGGTTGGTGGAAAGAAATTGGGATAAAATATCGCATGGAAGTTCAAATCAAAGAAGATTTTTTAAAAAAGAACCATAGTTATACTGCACAGAAACAGGCCCACATTGTCCTTGCTGCACCCATTGTCTATCCAAGATAATCACATTTTCCTGTATTTGGCAAAAATCCCTCTAAACTCTTTTCTATTCACATACCTGTCTAAATGTCTTTACCAATGCTTGTTACTTCCTCTGGCAACTTGTTCCACATACCCATTGCCTTTACATTGAAAAGTTTCTCCTCAAGTTTCTTTTAAATCTTTCCCCCCTCACCTCAAATCCATGTCCTCTAGTTTTAAAAAAAGACTCTGACCATCCATTTTATCTAGACCTCTTGTGATTTTATGTGTTTTGATAAAGTCACCTTTCTGCCTCCGATACTTCAGGCAAATATGTCCCAGTCTATCCAATCTCTCCTTATAACTCAAGTCCTCTAGTTCTGATAATGTCCTCATAAATCTTTGCACCCTGCCCAGCTTATATTCAGTCTTATAGCTGGGAGATCAATATTTGATGTCTGGTCTTGTTCAGTTGCAACATGACATCCCAGCTACAAAGGGGCAGAAATAAAGTTGTATCATTAGTGGAGGTGTCTTTTGATTGTAAAATTATGGGAGTGGTGTGAAGGGATTCAGCTTATCATTCTGACAGTGGATAATATATAACACTGAGAAGCTGTGTCCTCGGTAAGTAATACTGAGGCGTCTGTTTTCAGATGAGACAAACAAAGTCTCTGGTCACCTACTCTGGTGATTCAAATGCAATAGAGGTGGCTACCAAAGGAGGATCAAACCAGAAAAAAGCTGATTATTCATTAATCCCCGGTTTGGCTGCTGACACAGTGTTGTAAAATGGCTGCTGTGTTTGCCTGCTTAACATTGTGCCCATCCTCTCAGGGAGAAAAAGAACAATTTTCTTGTTAAGATTGGTAGAGGCCTTGTCACATCAAAAATCGAGTTTAATATCACTGGTATATGTTGTGAAATTTGTCCACTTTGCAACAACAGTACAATGCAATACATGATAAATATAGAAAAAACTGGATTATAGTAATTATTCATATGTTTATTAAATATTTAAGTTAAAATAAGCAGTGAAAAACCAGAAATAAATAAAAAATGTGAGGTTAAATAAAATAAAAAATATTCATGGGTTCAGTGTTCATTTAGAAGTTGGATGGCAGAGGGGAAAAAGCTGTTCTTGATCACTGAGTGTGTGCCTTCAAGCTTCTGTACCTCCTATCTGATGGTAACAATGAGAAGAGGTTTATATCCTGCATGGTGGGGGTCCTTAATGATGGACGCTGCCTTCTTGAGACACTGTTCTTTAAAGATGTCTTGGATACTGTAGAGGCTAGTCCCCATGATGAAGGAGACTAATGTTACAACTTTCTGCAGCTTACTTCAATCCTGTGCAGTAGCAACACCCCCACCCCCATAGCAGATGATGATGCAGCCAATCACAATGGTCTCCATGGTACATCTGTAGAAGTTTTTGAGTGTTTTAGGTGAGAAACCAAATCTAAAGAATTATATAAAGGAGAGTAAGTTTAATATTATTAAAATGAGACAGAGGGGGAAAAGGACATTTAATAAACTTGTAACAGTAAAATTGAAGGAACACAACACAATAAGACCATAAGACCATAAGACAAAGGAGCAGAAGTTGGCCATTCAGCCCATCGAGTATGCGCCGCCATTTTATCATAAGCTGATCCATTCTCCCATTTAGTCCCACTCCCCCGCCTTCTCACCATAACCTTTGATGCCCTGGCTACTCAGATACCTATCAATCTCTGCCTTAAATACACCCAATGACTTGGCCTCCACTGCTGCCCGTTGCAACAAATTCCATAGATTCACCACCTTCTGGCTAAAAAATTTCTTCACATCCCTGTTCTGAATGGGCACCCTTCAATCCTTAAATCATGCCCTCTCGTACTAGACTCCCCCATCATGGGAAACAACTTTGCCACATCCATTCTGTCCATGCCTTTCAACATTCAAAATGTTACTATGAGGTCCCCCCTCATTCTTCTAAACTCCAAGGAATACAGTCCAAGAGTGGACAAACGTTCCTCATATGTTAATCCTCTAATTCTGGAATCATTCTACTGAATCTTCTCTGTACCCTCTCCAACGTCAGCACATCCTTTCTTAAATAAGGAGACCAAAACTGCACACAGTACTCCAAGTGAGGTCTCACCAGCGCCTTATAGAGCTTCAACATCACATCCCTGCTCCTATACTGTATTCCTCTAGAAATGAATGCCAACATTGCATTCACCTTCTTCACCACCGACTCAACCTGGAGGTTAACCTTAAGTGTATCCTGCACGAGGACTCCCAAGTCCCGTTGCATCTCAGAACTTTGAATTCTCTCCCCATTTAAATAGTAGACTGCCCATTTATTTCTTCTGCCAAAGTACATAATCATACACTTTCCAACATCGTATTTCAATTCCTGTTATTTTACCATAAGAAGCATGCTAAGAAAAGGACAATTTTCATATTAGTTTTGTTAGGAAAAAGGAACTCAGTAGACCAGGCAGCATCTATGGAAAAAAGTGCAGTCAACATTTCAGCCCGTTTCGACCCATTCCTCCAGCATTTTGTGTGTGTGTGTTGCTTGGATTTCCAACATTTGCAGATTTTCTCTTGTTTGGGATATGAAATGCATTTTCAATTTCTCATGACAATATGTCCTATTTGCTTTCTGTCCGTAATACTTTATTTGCAATCTCTTATTTGAAGGAATGTACTCCGCCAAGAGTTCAAGCACACTCCTATGGGATGCCAATAAGGACAATGCCTTCACAAGTGGATTACATTACAAAGAAGGTTCGTTGATCATTAGCGAAGCTGGCTACTTCTTAATTTACTCCAAAATCTACTTCCGAGGCACAGAATGCAAACCAGACACAGTGCTGCAACAGAATGTGCTCAAGCGAACTGATCGCTATCCAGTAGCTCTTCGTCTAATGACTGTCAGTAGCAACTTGCACTGTGCTGAGAAGGAAAATTTGTGGTCAAGAAATAGTTTTCAAACAGGAATATTTAAGTTATCCAAAGGCGATCGTATATTAGTGAATGTGTCAAATCCAGAATTAGTTAATTTTGATCAGTTTCACACTTTTTTCGGATTACATAAGCTTTAGTTTCTGCTGGTTACTTTTAATTCCTCCTGTGCCTATGGATCATAGGTCTGTTCACCTGAGTAAGCTTTTAAGTTATTTTCTTCATATAATATTGTCAATGAAATATTATGCCTTGGTCAAGCATGTAGTGCAATCTGATAGAATATATATTGATAAGGGTGAGGATAAACATTATATTTGAAAATAACATTTACAGTTATGTGATATTGATGTATAGTACTTATTGCATTTGGAAAATTTCATCTTGTCAAGCATTTGCTTGGATATGAATGTATTTGCATATTTGGAATTGGAATCTTATATAGAGATAAGAAGAAACACTGCAAGTTTAATTTTATTGGCCACAACAATGTTAGCAAGGCATTGTGAAATATTAACTGTGTATTAAGTGATTATGAATTGAAAATATAACATAAAAATGGAAAGTGGAAAGATGTCTGATTGGCTTTCTTTGTGCTTTGGTTTCACCACCATGCTGTGAAAGTTGATTCAAGCAATCAAGGCTCAAATCCAAGCAACAAACTGCATTGCAGTTCAAAGGGCTTGAGGTCAAACACAGGGACTGAAACCAAGTGATTAAGAACTCCGGTCCTCCCTCACCTGAAGACCGAGTGTTCCAGCATGTTGAAGGACCATTGGGGGAAGAGGATAACAAATGCCCGACAACTAAGAATGGCTCAGTAACGGCACTACTGAATGAACTGTCCTGAAGGCACAATTGACGAAATGTACTCATTGTAGGTGCTAAGAAAAGCAGTACTGTACCATAAAACAAATTTATCTGTACCTTTTTCACACTAGTAGCTTTGTTACAGGTGGTTCTACACATACTAGTAACACCAGAAATGTCCACAGCACCACCCTTGTAGAAACTGTTCCAACTTAACATGCTTCATCGCGTTTATGCGGCACTGACATTGTGCTAAATGGGAAAGATTCAGATCAGATTCATCAGCTGAAGTGATACAACAAAGGAACTGTACACTATCATGATCTATAACCTCCTTACTCAGTAAATCCCTTGTATATCATTCAGTCATTATGTGTCATGTTGTATGACATGGATGATCATGGTCTTGACCATGATTGTTCTCGGCAAATTTTTCTACAGAAGCGGCTTTACCATTGTCTTCTTCCGGGCGGTGTCATTACAACAAGAGTCCCCAATCTTTTTTGCACCGCGGACCGGTTTAATATTGACGATATTCTTGCAGACCGGCCGACCAGGGTGGGGGTGGGGTTGTTAATCACGACCAGAATATAGGTGATAAGTCAACTATAAGTCGGCAATCGCCTCTGATCTGGGCCGACATTTACGTGTCGGGTGGCAGCTAATTAATTAGATTGTTTATTTCGGCTTTTTTCTTAAAGGTGTATGGGTGTGCTCCGGTTACTGCTGTACCGCTGCATTCTTTGCGGCAATGCATCGGTCTGCAGCTTGGAGGGTGGCGACCACTGAATTTTAAGTCACTTATAAGTCAATAGCATCATAACATTTTAAGTAATGTTTGTGTAGCCCCCTGGCAAGCCTCAGGCTCGCTCAGCTCGCTTCCATCTGGGGAGAGCAGCCTTCAGCCCCGCCAAACTGGGTAATCAAGTTTGGGTGGATGCTGTGTGTTGTGTCCCCTGTGTAACATCAGTACCCCGAAATAACATTCAGTCCACAATGTGCGGTTAAACGATTAAGATTTTATATTTAAGTATGGGGTTAGTAGAGACCAAAAGAAAGGGAAAACAAATAAAAGGCGCCAATAATCTCATAAACATGTCCAGTGCACAAACGTTGGAGCTCTCGGATTCCCTGTCGTTGATCCTCCTTCGCTTGTCATCGACCCCTGGGCTACCGCCCCGAGCCCAGGCCCAGCCGGTCCGGCAACCATCTCCTCAAGCCACCTCTTCTCTCTTCATCCTCTTTGCGCCTTCTCTCCAAAGCCCACGCAGCTAACAGCTTTCACACAGACAGAAAGAATAACATCTATCCCAATTGGTTAACAAATGAACACAAGTCTTGTTATCACTAATTATAATCCAAACATACTGCTATAGAGAACCACTGTCTCAGCAGTTAACAGTACAGAGAAGCCATTTTATTCTCCTTAGCAGTAACATAAAAGAAGAAACCCTTACATTTGGATATTAAACACACAGCGCATATTTTCCTCGTATGAACATATAAAATCTTTGCAACACATCAATATCACTCAATCAGTGGGAGTCCTGGGCTTGTTTCCCTGCAACAAGACGGTCCTATCGAGGGGTGACGGGAGACAGCGATACTCGAAGGGGGTTCCTTATGTCTAGCCTATACCGCAATTTAGCTTTCATTGCAATCATTGCAGAAAACTCCGCTTTGCAGCAATATGATGTTGGAAATGGAAGTAACGTTTTCAGTGCTTTCGTGGCTATCTCAGGATATTCAGCTTTGACTTTGATCCAGAATGCCAGCAGAGATGTTATGTCAAACATACTTTTCAGCCTACCATCATTTGCAAGCTGGAGGAGTTGATCTTTTTCCTGCGTTGACATGGATGATTCACTGGGGACATTCACAAATGGGTCACGGACCCATTCCTTTGCACGTCTTGGGTCATTTGCGTCTTGGGTCACTGATGACCTCGCGTGCGTTAAAGTTCAACAGTGGGCATGACAGGGAATGAGGAAAGGTGCAGCTGACTCATATCGTTTCATGTCGCCAAATCGTATCGTTTCCTTGTGGCCCGGTAGCACATGCTTTGTGGCCCGGTGGTTTGGGACCACTGCTACAAGACGGGTGACCCCAGCCATTATCAACTCTCTTCAGTGATTGTCTGCCTGACGTCAGTGGTCGCATAACCAGGACCTTTGATATCCACCACTTGCTCCCATGGCTTCACATGACTCTGACTGGAGGGCTAAGCAGGTGCTACACCTTGGCCAAGGGTGACCTGCAGGGTAGTGGAGGGAAGGAGTGCCTTACACCTCCTTTGATAGACACATATCATTGGATATCATTGCCTTCAAAACACGACTGAACATGGTTCAGTGGAGAAGATAGAAGGACATGTTTGAAGCAGCTACAGTAATATTTAAAAATAGTATGGCAGCCTAGTGAAAGTGCAGTGAAAATGACTAAAACCATAGAAGCCACCCACGGCAGAAAGAACCAATTAGTTCCATAAGCAATGGTTAAAGTCAAAGCTCTGTATTGCTGTCACAAGCAGCCATGCGTGAATAGTGTCCAGCATTCAAACAAAATGATGGGAAGAGGAGTTTCCATATGCTTCCATTTCCCCAACAAGGACACAGCCCTGTACCTGAGTGCAGAACATAGAACACGGAACAGTCCAGACAGTACAGGCCCGTTGGCTCACAACGTTGTGTTGACCTTCTAACTTACTCTAAGAACAATCCCTCCCACACAACCATATCTTTCTTTCATCCATGTGCCTATCTAAATGTTTCTTAAATCTCCTTAACATATCAGCTTCTACCACCACTCCTGGCAGTACATTCCATGCACTTAACACTCTCTGTGTAAACAAAACCTGCCTCTGATTCCTCCTCTTCCTCCCCCCACCATAATTTTCTCCAATCACCTTAAAAGTATGCCCTCTCATATCAGCCAGTGCCACCCTGGGAAAAAAAAGAGCTGGCTATTCCTTTATCCATGTCTCTATATCAAATTGCCTCTCATCCTCCTTCATTGGAATGAGAGAAAACCCTAGCTAGCTCAATCTTTCCTCAGAAAATATGCTCTGTAATCCAGGCAGCATCCTAGGAAATCTCCTCTCCACCTTCTCTAAAGATTCCACTTCCTTCCTATAATGAGGCAACACAATACTCCAAATGTGGTCTAACCAGAGTTTTAAAGAGCTGCAGCATTACTTTGCAGTCTTTAACTCAATTCATCAACTAATGAAGGTCAACACACCATATCGATTCTTACTTACCTTATCAAATTGTGAGGCAACTGCAGAGGGATCAATCGATGTGGTCTCCAAGACCCCTCTGTTTCTCCACACTGCTAGTAAACCTTACTTTTGCCTTAATGTTCAATCTTGAATGAACTCCATCTGCCATTTCCTGGCCAAGCTCTATGTTCTATGAATGTCCCATTGTAACCTACAATAACCTTCTACACCATCCACAGCACAACCAGCCTTCATGTCATCTTTAAATTTACTAATCCACTTCCTCAACCAAGTCATTTATAACAGTCACAAAGAGCAGGGAGCCCAGAATAAATTCCTGCAGAACACCGTTAGTCACAGATCTCCTAGCAGAGTACTGCCACTCTCTACTTTCTGTGGGCAAGCCAATTCTGACTCACAGCCAATTTTCCCTGGATCCAGTAGTTTACCCACCACTGACGTCAGACTTACTGGTTTATAATTCCCAGGATTATCCCTATTACCTTTTTTGAACAAAGGAATAACGTTTGCCACCTTCCAGTCTTCTGGACCACTCCATGGTCAGTGATGATGCAAAAGTTACTGTTAAAGGTGCAGCAATCACTTCCCTTGTTTCCGGTAGTAGCTGGGAGTATATCCCATTTGGCCCCGGGAGCCTATCTATTCTGTAGGAAGAGGTACAGTCGACGTTTCGGGCCGAGACCCTTCGTCAGGACTAACTGAAAGAAGAGATAGTAAGAGATTTGAAAGTGGGAGGGGGAGGGGGAGATCCAAAATGATAGGAGAAGACAGGAGGGGGAGGGATGGAGCCAAGAGCTGGACAGGTGATTGGCAAAAGGGATATGAGAGGATCATGGGACAGGAGGCCCAGGGAGAAAGAAAGGGGGAGGATGGGCTTCCGATGCGGCCTTCTATATATTGGCGGGACCCGACGCAGGCTGGGAGACCGTTTCACTGAACACCTACGCTCTGTCAGCCAGAGACAGCAGGATCTCCCAGTGGCCACGCATTTTAATTCCACGTCCCATTCCCATTTTGATATGTCTATCCACAGCCTCCTCTACTGTAAAGACGAAGCCACACTCAGGTTGAAGGAACAACACCTTATATTCTGTCTGGATAGCCTCCAACCTGATGGCATGAACATTGACTTCTCTAACTTCCATTAATGCCCCACCTCCCCTTCATACCCCATCCGTTATTTATTTATTTATCATTATTATATATATATTTTTTCCCCTCTCTCCTTCTTCTCCCTCTGTCCCTCTCATTATACTCCTTGCCCATCCTCTGGGCTTCCTCCCTCCCCCTTTCTTTCTACCTAGGCCTCCCGTCCCATGATCCTCTCATATCCCTTTTGCCAATCAACTTTCCAGCTCTTAACTCCATCCCTCCCCGTCCTCCTCTCACTTCCAATTCTCTTACTATCTCTTCTTTCATTTAGTCCTGACGAAGGGTCTCAGCCCGAAACGTCGACTGTACCTCTTCCTAGAGATGCTGCCTGGCCTGCTGTGTTCACCAGCAATTTTTATGTGTTGCTTGAAATTCCAGCATCTGCAGATTTCCTCGTGTTTGCCTATCTATTCTATTGCTTTTCAGAAGTTCCAGCACAAACTCTTTCTTAAAGTTGACACATTCCAGTTTATTAGTCTGTTCTATGCCGGTGACAATGTAGACACATCTTCAGCAGCACACACATAATGCTGGAGGAATTCAGCAGGCCAGGCACCATCTGAGGGAGGGTAGGATGAATGGTCAGTGTTTTGGGCAAGGACCCTTTGTCAGGACTGGAAAGGAAGGGGGGCAGATGCCAGAATAAAAAGAGGGAGAAGGGAGAGCCTGCAGATGAATACAGATGAGAGGGAAGTTAGATTGTTGAGGAAAGGGGATGAAAGAAAATGATGTAAGAAACTGATAGAGGATTGGTGGAAGAGGGAAAGGGCTGAAGAAGAAGTAATCAGATCAGATAGGATCTGACCATGGACTAAAGGGAAGACCATGGACTAAAGGGAAGCAGGTGAGTAGCTAGAGGGAGGTGATGGGCAGGTCATGATTGCAGGGCAGGGGAAAAGAAGGGAATATGGACTAGCATAATGAGGAAAAACAAAGGGTGAAGGGAATAGGAGTAAGATGTTAGCAGAAGCTAGAAAAATCAATATTCATGCCATCAGGTTGGAGACTACCCAGATGAATATGAGGTGTTGCTCCTCCAGTTTGTGCTCGGCCTAATCATGACAATAGAGACGGCCATGGATAGTGCGGGAATGGGACGTGGAATTAAAATGAGTGGTCACTGGGAGATTCTGGCTATTGTAGAAGACACCCCTGTTGTGGATGATCCTCGATGAAACAATTCCCCTATCTGTGTCACATCTCACCAATGTAGAGGAGGAACTCCAAATGCATGTCATGGTTGCAGGGAAAGTGCTGGGATGGAGATCTTTCTTCCCCCGTTATGTGAGAATGGGGAGGAGGTGGGGTGCAGACAAATGTGTGGGAAATGGAGAAGGTACTGGTGAGGACAGCATCAATATTGATGGAAGGTAGGCCCTATTTTCTGAAAAAAAAGGATATCTTGGATGTCCTGGAATGGAAAGTTTCATCCTGAGAACAGATGCACACAGAATTGGAATAACTGAGAGGGGAATAACATTTTTGCATGTGACAGGGTGAGAAGAAGTTTCATCAGTGTGTTTGTAAAGTTATCAATAGACAGGCTGTCCAGAGATGGAGGCAGTAAGATGAAGAAAGGGCCGAATGGTGTCAGATATGGGCCAAGTAAATCTAAGAGCAGAGTAGAAATTTGATGCACCCTGAATGATATCAAAATCTGGCAGAGTGCCCTAAATACAGAAAGGGCAATACTCTATTGTAGTCCTTAACACTCATGATTGGGAACCAATCAAGGTGCTGATCATTTAAAGGTGAAGCACATAGAGATTTCTTTTCACAGAGGGTAGAGAATCTCTGGAGCTCTTTATCCCAGAAAGGTGTAGAGGCTAATTTATTCGAAGCATTTAATGCAGAAGTTGATACATTTTTGAAAGACTGGGATATTGAAGGCAATGGGGATCTGGCACAAAGGAGGAGTTTAGGCCTGGGGAAAATATCAACTGGTGGTGCACTCATTAGGGGTGAGGTGGCCTACTCTAGGAAGTTTAGAACTCTAGTTAGGTCAGCGTCTGGAGCATTATATTCAATTCTGGTTCACCCTTAGGATTAGATGTTATGGTGAGGGAGCAGAAGTTTACCCAGACGCTAGAGGGCATGTGCTATTAGGAGAGGTTGGGTTGTTTTTCTCTGGAGAGACAGAGGCCGAGTAGAGAACTATGAGAAGTTTATACAATTATGAGATTTCATAGATAATTAAACAGTGTCTTTCACCTTGGGTCAAAATGTCTAATACCAGAGGGCATGCAGTTAATGTGAGACAGGATGAGTTCAAGGGAGATGTGTGAAGAAGCATTTTTTTTTACACAGAGAGTGATGGGTGTCTGGATTGCACTGCCAGGAGTGGTAGTGGTGGTATATATAATAGAGACATTTAAGAGGGTCTTAGATAGGCAAATGAAAGTGCAGTGAATGGAGGGGTATAGACCCTTGTGTAGGCAAAAGGGATCAGTTTAATTAGGCATTTAATAACCTAGTTTAATTAGGCCGGCCCAACTTTGTGGGTCGAGAAGCCCATTCTTGTGCTATACTGTTCAATGTTTTATCTTCTGCTATTAGTTTGTTATGTTCTAGTCTTGCTTCTAGAGAAGCTGCTCCACTGGCAAAATGGAGGATTGCCCAGTTATAATCTATTTTCAAAATATTACAACTTAATCAATCCATCAATTGATACTTTGTCAATAATTTACCCTCAGATGGTGGAAGATCTTGATGGTGGTATCAAGCAGCACTTATTCCATAGAGATTGATCATTGGTGCTTCGTTTGGGCTTTGTCAGAATAACTTGTCTCCAAAGCTCATTCCTGTTTTGGTCCCATCATTGATCAAACAACTGAATCCCAGAGACAAGGCAATAATAATATGTGCCATTCAGTCACCCTGCCAAAATAGAATTCAATGGAAATTAGAGCCAGTCTGTCCACCAGCTGGAGTCACAACTTGCACAAAGGAAAGTGGTTGTGTTTTTGGGGGCCAGTCATCTTGGTTACAGGATACTGCTGGAGTTCTTCAGCAAATTGTCCTTGGCCCAGACACCTTTGGTTGCTCCTTCACCTCCTTCCATCGGAAAGTCAGAAGTGAGGATATTCACTGATCCTTGCACAGCATTCATTTACACAAGTACTCTTCAGAAAATGAAGCAGTCTGTGTCTGAACGCGGCAAGTGCTACACATTATTCAAGCATAGGCTGAGAAGTGGCACGTAACCTTTCTGCCTCTAAAGTGGTAGGCAATGATATCTCCAACAGGGGAAGGGTCAGCTATCTGTCTTTGACATTATAGGGCAACGCTATTGTCAAATTACACAATTTCAACAGCCTGGGTGAGGGTACTGGTTGGCTGGCTACTGTTAACCAAAAGATTCACGGGACCAACTACATGCAGACAATGGCAACAAGAGGTAAATATCGGACTGAAAGTGTTATATTTGAATGCACACAGCATAAGAAATAAAATGGACACTATTAAAATTCAGCTACAGATTGGCAAGTATGACATTGTGGCCATCTCTGAAACTTGGCTAAAGGATGGCTGCCATTGGGAGCTGAATGTCCAAGGATATACAGTGTATCAGAAAGATAGGTTAGTAGGCAGAGTGGGTGGTGTGGCCCTGTGTTTAGGAAATGATATTAAATCATTAGAAAGGGATGACATAAGGTGTAGAGTCTCTATGGGTTGAGTTAAGAAATGGCAAAGGTAAAAGGACCCTAATGGCAGTTGTATACAGACCTCCAAACAGCAGCCGGGATGTCGATTACAAATTACACCAGGAAATAGAAAAGATGTGTCAGAAGGGCAATGTCATGATATCATTGGGGATTTTAACATGAAAATGGATTGGGAAAACCAGGCTAGTACTGGACCTCAGCAGAGAGAATTTGTAGAATGTCTAAGGGATGGCTTTTTAGAACAGCTTGTTGTTGAGCCCACTAGGAACTAGAAAGGTCAAGGAACCCTTAAGGAACAGTGATCACAATATGATCGAGTTCACTTTGAGAAGGAGAAACTAAATTCCAATTTGTCAGTATTTCAGTGGAATAAAGGAAATTACAATGGCATGAGAGGGAAACTGGCCAAAATTGACTGGAAAGGGACACTAGCAGGAAGAACAGCAGAGCAGCAATGGCTGGAGTTTCTGCAGAAAATGAGGGAAGAGCAAGACAGATATATTCCAAATAAGAAGAAATTTTTGAATGGAAGAAGGACACTATTGTGGCTGACAAGTGAAGTCAGAGCCAAAGTAAAAGCAAAATAGAGAGCATACAAGGAAGCCAAAGCTAGTGGGAAGATAAAGGATTCGGAAGCTTTTAAAAACTTTCAGAAGGGAACTAAGAAGATCATCAGGAAGGAAAAGATGAATTTTGAAAGGAAGCTGGCAACTAATATCAAAGAAGACGCTAAAAGCTTTTTTAAGTATATAAAGGGTAAAAGAGAGTTCAGGGTAGATATAGGGCTTACAGAAAATGATGCTGGAGATATTGTAATGAGAGACGCATAGATGGCAGAGGAACTGAATGAGTATTTTGCATCAGTCTTCACAGTGGAAGATATCTGCAGTATACTGGACATTCAAAATGTGTCAGGGAAGTGAAGTAGGTGCAATGAAAATTATGACTGAGAAGGTGCTCAGGAAGCTTCTGGTCTGTGGGTGGATAAATCTCCTGGACCTGATGGAACGCACCCTCGGGTTCTGAAGGAAGTAGCTGAAGAAATTGCAGAGGCATGAACAATGATCTTTCAAGAATCAACAGATTCTGGCATTGTACCGGATGACTGGAAAATTGCAAATGTTACTCTGCTATTTAAGAAGGGTGGGAGGCAGCAGAAAGGAATCTATAGACCTGTTAGTCTAACATCAGTGGTTGGGAAGTTATTGGAATCGATTGTTAGGGATGAAATTATGGAGTACCTGCAGGCACATGACAAGATAGTCCAAAACCAGCATGGTTTCCTGAAAGGAAAATACTGTCTGACTAACCTACTGCAATTTTTTGAGGAAATTACAAGCAGGGTAGACAAAGGAGATGCAGTAGATGTTGTGTACTTCGATTTTCAGAAGGCCTTTGACAAGGTGCTGCCCATGAGGCTGCTTAGCGAGGTAAGAGCCCATGGAATTACAAGGAAGTTACATGCATTGGCTGGCAACTCTTGGGCTGTATTCCCTGGAGTTCAGGAGAATGAGGGGGGATCTCATAGAAACATTCCGAATGTCAAAAAGCCTGAACAGATTAGATATGGCAAAGTTATTTCCCAGTGTAGGGGAGTCTAGGACAAAAGGGCATGACTTCAGGATTGAAGGACATCCATTTAGAACAGAGATGCAGAGAAATTACTTTCGTCAGAGGGTGGTAAATCTGTGAAATTTGTTGCCACGAACAGCTGTGGAGGCCAAGTCACTGGGCGCATTTAAGGCAGAGATAGATAGGTTCTTGATCAGCCAGGGCAGCAAAGGGTATGGGGTGAAGATAGGGGAGTGAGGATGACTGGAAGAACTGGATTAGCCCATGATTGAATGGTGGAGCAGACTCGATGGGCTGAATGGCCTACATCTATATCTTATGGCCTTATGGTCTTACGGTAAAGAAAGCCAGGGCACCCTGCAGTGAATGACTTACTTCCTGAATCCTCAGACTTTTCCACCATTTAAAGGATCCAAATCAGGAGCATATTGTATTATATCATGTTGATATTTGCCTGATGAATAGTGTTCAAAGAACTCTCAAGAAGCTTGGCATCATCTCAGATCCAGCACCATTCTTTGGTTGGCAACCTGAAATTTCAGTTTCTTCAGCATACATCTGCAGCGTGTGCCATCTGTAAAATGCATTGCATCAAGGAATTGCTTGACAGCACAAGGAACATCCCCTCTGCATAATCCAATCACCCATTCTGATTTGAAGATATATTATTCTTCCTGTATTGTCACTCATCCATATCCCGCAATAAGCTAATCAGCAGCATTGGTGGAGCATGAAGTGTAAAGCTTTAGATAGTGGCTCCCTGCCATCTTCTCAAGGGAAATGAATGATAGCCTTGGTTGTAGAATCATAGAGTCATAAAGCAGAGAAGCAGGCCCAATGCTGTCCTTCAGGTTCTTATCCATACTACTCCCATTGAGTAGCACATGATCACTAATCTAAATACCATTGTCACTGAGACTCAGATCCTGCAAAAAATGGAAGATATTCTTCCACCTGCAGTAAGTCTGGAGGAAGCTCCCAAACATCTTTCCCATTGCTATGGTTGATGGAGCCTTCATTTCCTATATGTCAATTCTCATTCTCCTCAGAGATAACACTTCCCTGGGTCCTCACCCAGCCGCTGACCAAACTGAGAGAGCATTTCAAGACTTATAATTACCAAAGCTTTTGATTATCTTTCATCTCTTTTTTTTTCCCTAGTGGGTGAGACCAGAACCAAGTGTTATAAACAAAATTGTTCCTGATATCTTCATTAGACATCAGGAGAAAGTGCTAACAAAAAAAGCGATGGGGAAACAGAGCTCCCCTTCCTCCATGCCTTCTCTCCAACCCTGGATTAATTCCAATCCTCATTCCCATTCTGACATGCAGGTCCATGGTTTCCTCTTCTGCCACAATGAGGCCACTCTCAAGTTGGAGGAGCAACACCTCATAGTGTCCAATATAATGGCATGAACATTGATTTCTCCAACTTCTAGTAATTTTTTCCCTTCCCCTTCCTTCTTCCTCAATTCCCCACTCTGGCCCCTCCTTACCTCTTTTCCTCACCTGCCTATGACCTCCCCCTGGTGCCCTTTCCTTCCCCCTTCCCTTTCTTCAATGGACCACTCTCCTCTCCAATCAGATTCCTTCTTCTCCAGCTCTTTACATTTTTCCCTTTTCACCTCCCAGTTTCTTACTTACTCCCCCTCCTCAACCCACCTGGCTTCACCAATCACTTTCCAGCTTGTACTTCTTCCTCAGCCCTCCTTCTTATTCTGGCCTCTTTCCCCTTCTTTCCCAGCCCTGGTGAAGGGTCTTGGCCTGAATTGTCAATGATTTATTCATCCCCATAGCTGCTACTTGATCTCCTCCAGCATTTCGTGTGCGTTGCTTTAGATTTCCAATATCTGAAGAATCTCGTGTGTTTATGAAAAACTGAAGTTTGCTTCCAGATGAGTGGCAGAGGTGAGCATGGTGGATGCATTCTAAGGCAACTAGTAAAGCTCAAGAGGAAAAAGAAGGATGCAGATGGCATAGTTGATAGAGTTTAATAAGGATATGGGAGAGGAGGAAGCTCCTAAACATCTTTCCCACTGCCACAGTTGATGGAGTCTTCATTTCCAATTCTCATTCTTCTCAGAGATTACACTTCCCTGGGTCCTCACCTTTCATCACATCAGCCTTTGCATCCAGTACATCATATCTCACTGTTTTTGCCTGCTTCAATACAATCCTACCACTAGGCAAATCTTTCCTTCTGCAAAATCTTTCAGCTTTCCATAGTGACCACTGTCTTCACAACTCCTTGGTCTGCTCAGCACTTTCCTTCACCTCCTCCCTCAGCACCATCCAGGGACCTAAACAACCCTTCCAAGCGGGGCACGGTTCACCTGCACCTCTTCCTACCTGATCCATCTCATTCAGTGCTTACAATGTGGCTTCCTCTGTATTGGTGAAACCAAGCTTGAACGAGACAGCAGTTTTACAGAGTGCCTGCACTCTGTCAGCAAATTGCAACTCGATCTTTTGGTTCCACCTCATTTTAACTCTCCTTCCCAACCCCACATTTACCTGCATGTTCTCAGCCTTCTCCATTGCTACAGAGTGGCTGAGTGGAAATTAAAAGGGCAACATATCATTTGATGCTGGTGTAGCTTCCAACCCAATGGTAATTTGGGTCGGAGGCGGGAGGAGAAGATGGCGGCGTGATGCAGCTCGCAGCAGCCACTCCGGTGATAGTGTCTGTTATTTGTCAAGTAGGGTGCCGTGAACAATCCTGATTTGATGGAGACGGATGTGAGAGCATTGAGGAACATCTGGTGAAACTTCTGAAATGCCTGCTTTGCTGCTGCTGCTACCGTGTGGTCCAGAATCTCTGGAGGAGAAGGCCCCGAATCCTTGGCTTTGCTTGTTGCTCGGCGGCTGGGGCAGGTGCTCGGAGAGGCTGTGTCGGAAGGGCTGGTTGGAGGCTCGAAGTTTTCGGACGGACTCAGAGTTGGCTGTGGTCGGGTGCTTCCAATGGTGCTGCATCGGCAAGTTGGCGGCACTTGGAGGTTCATGGCAGGGACAGTTCCTCCGTTCTGCCGCCTGTGTTGGATGATGAGTCTATCGGGACTCTGAGACTTTTTTTACCGTGTCCATGGTCTGCTCTTTATCAAATTATGGTATTACTTTGCACTGTTGTAACTATATGTTATAATTATGTGGTTTTGTCAGTTTTAGTCTTGGTTTGTCCTGTGTTTTCTTGTGATATCATTCTGGAGGATTGTTGTATCATTTTTTAATGCATGCATCTCTAAATGACAATAAACGAGGACTGAGTGTCCTCATAATCTAATCTAATCTAATAAATTTCCATTGACTTTTCTAACTTCAAGTAACCCAGACCCTCAGAGCTCTTGTCTCACACACACACACACACACACACACACACACACACACACACATTAGTCCACCTAGGTTTCTTCTCCCTTTGTTCACCTTTCCAAATTTCTCCTCCCATTTAGTTCCATCAGCCTATCATTCTACTTTTCACCAACCAGTCTCTGTCCCATGCCTCCCCCCCCTGCCACCAGGATCCATCTGTCCATCATCCTCTCCCCACTTGGTTCCACCTTCCTGCCTCTGATTCCTCCCTTGTACTGCTATATACCGGCAATCTTCCCTCTTCCCTCTCAGTCCTCTAGCAGTGTCTCAATCCAACACATTGACTTTGTGTTTTCTTCTGCACAGATGATATTTGACACACTGAATTCTTCAAGTGTTCTGTTTGTTATTCCAGATTTCAGCATCTGCAGTCTCTTTTGTCTTTTCTTTGGGGGAATAATCTGCATTATGGGCTGAAACTATACTCTCTATATTTTAGTAACGGCCAGCTGGTGACGCAGTGAGATCAGTGCCGGACTCCGGAGCGAAGATTCCCGAGTTCGAATCCAGGTTGGGCCACCCCTGAGCACGCTTTCCATCCATGCGGGGTTGAGTGTTGAGCTAGCCACTTGGCCTCGTAAAAAATACAAGAGTCATGTCAGGAACGTTCATAACGTGACCTGGTTAATCCTGACACCACGTGCCAGACAAGAATGGCTGAATGTCTGGTACGACATACTTAAAAAAAAGTAACATGAGAATGCTTACTATTCATTAGAAAAGTGAGAAAGCAATTTGCTCATTAAGTAGTCTTCAAGGCTGTTAATTAAGATGATGGATTTTTGTGTGTCAGATACGTGTCTGAAAAAAAAACCTGTAAAGGTCATAATGTGACAAAATCTTTCCACACTTGTGAATGAATTTTGATTGCAAGCCTGAACATGGTCATATATCTGTGTGGAGGAGGAGTGGGGGGGTGGTCTTCTGTAGGGTTACTTTACCCCGAGTTCGAATTTGGAACTTCCCCAATGGTCATCAGTTAAAGTACTGCTTTTTATAGTGTAAGTAATATAGAAAGAAAAATATCTGAAAGATTTGATTCTTTTCCCACAGTTTAAATCTATAAATGAGCCATAATATTCCACTAAGAATTCTAATTTTGGTTTCTTCTTATTTCCTGGCTTTGGGGGTTTGGTAATTGTCAGAACAGAAGTGTTTTTATTACACATTCTGACATTAGCATCTGCCGCAAGCAGGTATTCTCTCTGCACTCCGTTGCAATGCAGTGTTGGGGTCTCAGGACTCAAGTCTGGGCCATGGTTATTGGTCCCACACTGTAGCAAGCTAGCATTTGCACCACTTCCTGTGATCTCGTCACTCTTTGAAGATCTAAAGAAAAATGAAAATGCTTTATATCTGAAAGCAAGATGGAAAGTTTGAAAAGTGCAAAGCAATGAGCAATGGAGAAAGCATTTTATTAGGCTGCACGAGAGAATAGTTTCATTTTGACCATGCACACTGAATTCTTGACTCCTATTTTGGACTCCTCTTTCAGGATTATGGAAGCTGAAGGATTAACAGTAAGGACAGGTACAATCAAGATTGTTAGTTCTAAATAAACTTAATGGCTTGTTTTGGTGTTAATTTGATTTGAAAGAGAGCACAAATCAGTATCCAATCTTCTGTCTAGAATTTCCATTGCACTTGCCTTTGTGCACTATAACATAGTTGCGTTTAGTACTTTGTGCATTATTAGTTTCTGGGCTAAAACACACAACATTGGACAAAATCTGTTGTGAATTTGAGTGGTGTGGCATGACAGGGATAAGGGGGGCTGGGGAGTGGGGATCTAGTGCTGAAAGTAGATATGATGGAATCTCACCAAGATTTACACTGACACCAGAGTTCTTTAAATGAGGTGGTACTAATCAGGAGGCACAGGGATGTACAGGACAATTCAGCAATCAGACCGGGTTTTCATTCATTTGGGTACCAGTTCAGTGCAGGTGGGCCTGTACAGCAGGCCACGAGAAGATCTTTTTTTATATCATCAGTAGTCATTGCTGCTTTGGTGGGATTGAGAGTTTTGGTCTGTGATGTAAAGTCTTCTTATGGAAAATTGTCCCTGCTGGTCTACCTTCTGGCTACCGCTTATTTCTTCCACTCAGCAGGAAGATGAGGCTGTCCAAGCTGAGCGGAGACAACCCCCAAGTTGCCGCCATTTTCTGCATGCTCCTCTTATTCCTGCCACTCTCCAGGCTCCTCATCCTGGCCCCCGTTTTCTGAGCCCCTTTTGCTGCCCATCTGCTGTGGTTGGTCCACTATGTTGTGCAGCGCAAAACAGTCGATGGTGCAGTATTCAAATCTGCTTGGCACCTACTGCAGGTGCACCTCGGCTAATGTGATTTCCTCTTCATGCTCTCCACACTGATCATGATGTTGTCTTGGGTCGTGTGGTGTCTGTCTTTGGCTCGTGTCATCAGACAGAACACTCTTTTCTTCTGGCCACTGATAATGCATACAGTGCAGACTTTGTCTGGATGAAGATGTCATACACTCTTTTCAGAGTAGTGGCATTCACAATGAGAAAATTCCTCTCATAATCAATAACCAGCTGCACTTTGAAGGAGCAGCTGTGTTTTCTGGAGCAGTAGGAATACCATCATTCCCACAATCCTGATTGAGAAGCTGCAGAACCCTGGGCCTCTGTACCTCCCTCTGCAATTGGATCCTTGACTTCCTAAACAGAAGACCACAATCTATGCAGATTGGTAATAACATATTCTCCTCGCTGACGATCAACACTGGCGCACCTCAGGGGTGTGTGCTCTACTCTCTATATACCAATGACTGTGTGGCTAGCCATATCAAATACCATCTATGAAATTGCTGATGATATGATCATTATTGGTAGATTGATGGTAGAATCTCAGGTGGTGACGAGAGGGCGTACAGGAGTGAGATATGCCAACTAGTGGAATGGTGCCACAGCAGCAACCTGGCTCTCAATGTCAGTAAGACAAAGAGCTGATTGTGGACTTCAGGAAGGGTAAGACGAAGGAACACATACCAATCCTCATAAAGGAATCACAAGTGGAGAGAGTGAGCAGCTTCAAGTTCCTGGGTGTCAAGATCTCTGAGGATCTAACCTGGTCCCAATATATCGATGTAGTTATAAAGAAGGCAAGACAGCGCTATACTTCATTAGGAATTTGAAGAGATTTGATATGTCAACAAATACACTCAAAAACTTCTATAGATGTACCATGGAGAGCATTCTGACAGGCTGCATCACTGTCTGGTATGGGGGGGCGGGGTGTGGCGGGGCTACTGCACAGGACCGAAAGAAGCTGCAGACGGTTGTAAATTTAGTTGGTTCCATCTTGGGTACTAGCCTACAAACATCTACAGACATCTTCAAGGAGCAGTGTCTCAGAAAGGCAGTGTCCATGATTAAAGACCTCCAGCACCCAGGGCCATGCCCACTGTTACCATCAGGTAGGAGGTACAGACGCCTGAAGGCACACATTCAGGAACAGCTTCTTCCCCTCTGCCATCCGATTCCTAAATGGACACTCAACTTTTGGACGTTACCTCACTTCTTTAATATATTTAATTTCTGGTTTTTGCACAATTTTTAATTTATTCAACATATGTATACTGTAATTTATTTATTATTACTTCATTTTGTTTTTTTTTCTTCTTTACGATGTATTGCATTGAATTTCTGCTGCCAAATTAACAAATTTCAGGACACATGCCAGTGCTAATAAACCTAATTCTGATTCTGCTATGACAATGAATGGGCTGTCAAGGGGGAATCTTGTGGACACATGGGTGTATTCATAGGCTGTCTGTACTTGTGGAAGCCAGCAAAATTGGCACATCCCAGTGACAGAGACGTCATTTACTGTATGTTTCACAAAAGCTGAAGCAGATGAATTCGTTTTTCAGTGCAGATGCCTGCTGTCCTCTCAGATGCCACAACGGCAGCCTGTTTGGAGGAATGGCAGATATCTGTTGTGGCCACTTGGAATGGTTTTGTGGAGAGGTAGAAAAGAATCAGCCTAATGCCAGCTTCCCTGGAGACAGCAGTCTCCACAGGTTTTCCTGCCGAATAACAACTTTGGAAACCTTGGCCCTGCCAATATATATTTCCTCAGAGGGCAGCATAGGGGTGCAGCTGGTAGGTCAGCTAAGTCACAGTCCCAGAGACCTTGATTCAGTTCTGACCTCAGGTACTGTCTGAAAGGAGCTTGCATGCTCTTGCTGTGATGGTGTGGGATTTCCTCCGGTTTTCTCCCACATTGATTGTTGTTAGGTTCATAGGCCACTGCAGATTACCCCTAGTGTGCAAGTACTTGAGAGGACTTTTTTTAATTAAGGATACACCAGGATTACAGGCCTTTCTGGTCCAATGAGCCTGTGTGGTCCAATTACACCCATGTGACTAACTAACCCATCAGACCCTATGCCTTTGGAATGTGGGAGGAAACCAGAGCATCCAGAGGAAACCTACATGGTCACAGAAAGAACATGGAAGCACCTTAAGAACAGTGGTGGGATTGAACCCAGGTCATTGGCACAGTAATAGCATTACACTAACTGTGTCTTGAAGAGAACGTGTGGGGAATATAAAATAGGATTAAGGTTCTTGAACCCTGCTGTCCTTCTAGTGAAGGTATTGCCACAGTATTGTAGGGGAAGTTCCTGACTTCAGACTCATCAACGATGCAGAATCAATAATACATTTCCCAGTGATGCAACTGGTATATAAACTGGAGGGTGTTGGTGCTCTCATGCATGTCCCTGCTGCCCTTATCGGTCTTCATGGTGTAGGTGGTAGTTTTGAGGGGTACTGACAAAGTTCAAAGTAAATATTTTATCAATGTACATACACGTCACCATATACAACCCTGAGATTCATTTTCTTGCAGGCATACTCAATAAATCCACAATAGAATAATATAACCGCACCAACTTGGGTGTTCAACCAATGTGCAAAAGATAACAAACTGTGCAAATAAACAAACTAAATTACAATAAAAAAATAAGTAAGCAATAAGTATCGAGGCCATGGGATGAAGAGTCGTTGAAAGTGAGTCTACTGGTTGTGGGAACTTCAATGCTGGGGCAAATGAAGTTGAGTGAAGTTATCCCTTCTGGATTGAGAGTTTGATGGTTGAAGGGTAAGAACTGTTCCTTAACCTTGTGGTTTAAGTCCTGAAGCTCTGGCACCTTCTTCCTGATGGAAGCAGCCAGAATAGAGCATGACCTGAGTGGTGGGGATCAAGGAAGATGGATGCTGTTTTCCTGCGACAGCGTTCTGTGTAGATGAGAGGGCTTTACCAGTGATGGACAGGACTGAACCCATTACTTTTTGTAGGGCTTGCCGTTCAAAGACATTTCTGTTTCTGTACCAGGCTGTGATGCACCCTGTCAATATACTCTCCACTGCACATCTATAGAAGTTTGTCAAAGTTTTGGATGTCATGCCAAATCCTTGCAATCTCTCAAGGAAGTAGTGGCACTGCTATGCTTACCTTGTAATTGTAATTAAGTAGCCTAGATGCAACACAAGTATGTGGTGATAGTGCAAGTGCAGAGGGAGAACGGATGAACAGTTCACTGACTTTTAATAAGTGTGCAGCATCAAGGAAAAATAATAAACGCTAGGCCAAAAGGGCTGACTAAAACTCTCAAACTGAAAGCAAATGCCAACACTGTGGCTAGGAAGCAGTATCTTATTACTAAATGAATGGTGCTTCTTTACAGCGTCGATTGAAACAGTAGTCTTCCTTCCCAGACCAAGGATGAAGGTAAGCAGGGCACGTACTGCAGATGTTGCTGTGCTTTTGCTCAAGTCTCATTAAGACTGGAATGAGAGGAGGGGTGTTGAACGCCACCACAATGAAACATTAATTGGCTGGAACTTGCATACTCGTGAGTGTGATTGTCTGCGTGCCCATGCAGGTAGCCCATCTGTCAGGGCGCGCAGACAGCGTGGCAGAGTCTGAGGCTGTGGCAAGGTGAGTGAATGCAGAGGTTGCATGCTGCAGTTACTGTACACCATTGGCTGAAACAAGGTTTAATGCACTGGACAGGGAGCCAGTTATTAAGTTTGATTTGGCTGGATGATGTCAGACTTATTGAGAATTGTAAATGGGAAGTTTCCCATAGCACTCTAGACTTGTAGGTGGTCGAAAGTATTTGGGGTATCAGGAGGTGCGTCACTTGCCAATGAGAGACAGATTTTAATCTGACGTGGCATTTACGATCCATTGAGTTTCTGGTCAATGGTGATGTGAGCATTTTAATGATTGGGGAGTAGGTTATGGTGAAACCATTAACTATCAAAGGTAAATGGTTAAACTCACTGGAGATGGACACTACTAGGCAGTTCCCCTTTAAGATGTGCGTACTGTCTTTTTGTAGAACGGGTTACCTTTAAGTGGTACTGGTCCCATATTATACTGGTCCCCACTGTGTGTGTAGTAACAACAGCTAGCTGTAAACTTCAATCATTATACTTAGCATGCTGAACAGACTTGATATTCTCAGCAATGGAAACAATGGACAAGAACTAATCCTCCCATTGCTACCCCATCACTTATCCTTGAGGGTCATTTAACTGAGGTGTCATTCGGTATCTTTTGCGATCATTACAGAAAGACAGAAGTCAGTGGTTGCCAACGGTATGTACATCCGTTCACACCATTGTAAGTAATAAAACATGTGAAACAATTCTTAGAACTGGCTGATAATTGAAGACATCAGGTAACTATCGTCTGTATTGTTAAGATGACTTCTCTGACCAGCATTTCCTGTAAATATTTCACAATGTTTTATTTCTGCGTCAAACTGGAGATGATATCATCCAAGTTTAAAGGTACCAATTATCGTGCCTATCTTTACCAAGCAACACACATAAAATGCTGGAGGAACTCAGCAGGCCAGGCAACATCTATGGAAGAGAGTATAGTCGACATCTCAGGCTGAGACCCTTCATCAGGATCATATCTATTTGCATTAATTCCTTGTCCTTCTATGTTCTGCTCATTCAAATACTTGACAAGAAGCTTTGTAACTGTGTTTGTTTTTCCTGTCCGGGAAAAGTAAACACTCGGGAAAAGAAACCTACCAGGAGGTTGCTGAAATTGATATTAATAGACAGGAGAAGCTGGGTTTGTTCCCCTCACAGAAAGGAGATGAGTTTTGATAGAGACATTTAAGATCACCAAAGGTTCAGCTAGAGTAAATGGAGAGAAGTTGATTTCAATGACTGAAAGTTCCTCACAGCTTTAAGGAGATTAGCAAATGTTGATTTCTTTCAACATTATCTTGATTTTTTTTGCAACATTGACTTTCCTTTGCAATTTTGTGTCATTAACAAATATAAACATTGTTTTTAAATTCTGAACTCGAAATGATTAAATTCAGAACCAAAATGTTCCCAATCCTAATCCTACTGCGGTCCATATTAAACTTTTCTTAAAAAAAAGTAGCTGCTGTTTCATTATTTAAACCAGATAGCTAGCAATTCTTCTATTCCATTCTATATCTAAACTTGCTAAATATTCAATCCTGTGGCAGCTGATTGACCAGATTTTTTTTTACTGGTTCCTACCAACCACAACTGCCACCCCTGTAAAGCTCTTTATCCAGATGTGGAGGGCCAATCTCGCTGAACATAAGAACCTCCAGTGAAGAGGCCGGGCAATGTCTGATCTCAAATGGCATAGATGTGTGATTGGAATGCCATTACCTCCTCATTATCCCTCTTACCTGCTCTGCCAGTTGACAGAGGTTTCTGAATTTTTTTTGACCATCAGGATCAGAAGTACATTGGATTCAACATTGACTTTGCAGGAGAAGCCAGGGAGTGGTGGTAGATGATGGTCTGTCTGACAGGAAGCCTGTAATTAGTGGTGTGCCACAGCTGTCGATGTTCAGTCAGTTGTTGTTTATCATCTATGCTATCAAGTTTGCTGTTGTGTGCTGGGGCAGCAGGCTGAGAGTAGCAGACACCAACAGAATCAACAAACTCATTCGTAAGGCCAGTGATGTTGTGGGGATGGAACTGGACTCTCTGACGGTGGTGTCTGAAAAGAGAATGCTGTCCAAGTTGCATGTCATCTTGGACAATGTCTCTCATCCACTACATAATGTACTGGGTGGGCACAGGAGTACATTCAGCCAGAGACTCATTCCACCGAGATGCAACACAGAGCGTCATAGGAGGTCATTACTGCCTGTGGCCATCAAACTTTACAACTCCTCCCTTGGAGGGTCAGACACCCTGAGCCAATAGGCTGGTCCTGGACTTATTTCCTGGCATAATTTACATATTACTATTTAACTATTTATGGTTTTACTACTATTTATTATTTATGATGCAACTGTAACGAAAACCAATTTCCCCCGGAATCAATAAAGTATGACTATGACTATGTCAATGATCTGGATGATAATGTGATAAACTGGATCGGAAAATTTACAGTCAACACCAAGACTGGCGACGTAGTAGACAGCGAGGAAGGCTATCAAAGCTTGCAGCAGGATCTGGACCAGTTGGAAAAAATGGGCTTAAAAATGGCAGATGGAATTTAATGCAGATGAGTGTGAAGTGTTGTGCTTTGGGAGGACCAACCAGGGTAGGACTTCCACACAGTGAACAGTAAGTCACTGAGGAGTGCGATAGAACAGAGGGATTTGGGAATACAGATCTGTAATTCCTTGAAAGTGGCATCACAGGTAGACAGAGACTTAAAGTTGGTTTTTTGCACATTGGCCTTCATAAATCTGAGTACTGAGTACAGGAGACATTAGAAAGGTCTAATTTGGAGTACTATGTGCAGTTCTGGTCACCTACCTATAGGGAAGATATCAATAACATTGCAATAGTACATAGAAAACTTACAAGGATGTCACTGGGTCTTTAGTCATAGGCAAGGCCGAAAAGTTTAGGACTTCATTCTTTGGAGGTTAAGAGAAATGAAGGGAGATTTGATAGAGGAATGCAAAATTATGAGAGTTACAGATGGAATAAATATAAGCTGGTTTTTCCTGCTGAGGTCAGCTGAAACTAGAACTAGAGGTCATAGGTTAAGGTTGAAAGGTGAAACATTTAAGGGGAACATGAGGGGGATCTGCTTCACTCAGAGGTTAGTGAGAATGTGGAACAAGCTGCTAGCAGAAGTGGTGGATGTGGGTTTGATTCCAACATTTAAGAAAATTTTGGATAAGTACTTGGTCAGGAGGGGTATGGAGGGCTATGGAGGGCACAAGTGAATGGGACTAGGCAGAATAGTAGTTCTGCATGGACCAGATGGGCTGAAGGGCCTGTTTCTGTTCTGTAGAACTCTATGACCTTATGCTCAGACACAGTTAAACTTCAGAGTTTAAAAAATATGAATTAATAAAAATATTGAAATAATTAAACCAGTCAAATATACTTAAATACTTTGTACAATTTAAAACATAAAAACCAATTAATTTTACTGCAAAATCTAGGCCTTTTACATCTTTTGGATAAACTAAATAAATGACATGAATTCAATTATTCTCACCTGTTCTTACTACACTTGGATTTATATCATATGATATAAAACCAGAACTAAGCCAATTGGCCCATTAAGTCTCCTCCAATTAAATTGTCTTTATCAATAATAAAAACATATTTATCTCTGCCTTAAATATTCCTGCATCCATCACTTCTTCTGGTAGCTCATTTAGATATTAACTACTTTTGTGTGAAATATTTTCCCCTCAGAATTCCATATCAATTCCCCTTACTCCAACTTTCATTGGGACAGATTCAAGTGGTGAAGAGTCACCAGCAGCAGCATGGGCCTTAGGCCTTTACTCTGGAGAACATATGAGAGGAATCAAGACACACAGGACAGAAGAACTTGAGCTCTACAGCCCTCTGTGGCAATGAATTCCACAGATTCATCATCTTCTGGCTGAAGAGATTCCACCTCACCTCTTATTCAAAGGTTCCAGTTTCTACTTCTGATATCATTTTTTTAAAATTAAAAAAATATTTTAATTACATCTTCCAGAGATGTAGCGAGGAAGGTTGGATACTGGAATACGAGTTGTTACGTACCCCGTAACTGGGTTGCCAAACCAGCAGAAATGGATCACTCAGTTGGAGTCTGGATTACTAGAACTAAGAAAGTTTTATTAAAGAAACAAGCAACACAATACTCTAATCAAAAGGATAATAAATGCAACAGTTCAGCAATGATAAACACACATGTACACAGAATTAGGATAACAGGATCAATCAAGCTCTATCGTCGTCTAGGGGTAAATGACCAGTTTCAAAGTGACACAAAATTCAGTTCAATTGAATTCAGTTCAGTTCGCAGTAATCACTGCCGTGGGAGATGGACAGTGGGGGGAAGGAGAGAGAGAGCAAAAACGAATGAATATTCAAGCGGCTTCCACACAGACCTTCGATATTCTTTGCAGTCAGCTTTCGGGCGAGCCCTTTGTGATGTCTTCTGAGGTCACCGACCGTGACCCCTCCGTTTCCAGATACGATCGTTTCTCTGTGGTGAACATGGCACCCAGGCAAGGGCGGACACACACACCAGGTTCCCGCCGATCGTGCCTTTCCACCCTGTGCGTCTATGGCTTGGTCCCGCGACCAGCCCTCCAAAACTTCCCACCGACTTATGGGAGGCGCACCGCTTCCAGGGTCTCGTTACCTCGTGGTGTCGTGTGTGTCTTGCCTTAGCGAACCTGTCCCTTTTTATTCCCCTGCTGGGTTTTCGCCTGTCCATCACTTCAAACAGTTCAGGGTTCAAAGGGGAAGCCGATCTTGACAGCTCTCCTTCCGTTAAACTCTCCCGTCCCTTCTTTAACATCTCCAAATGCTGCTCCATTGTTTTCCTTATCTCTCTTTCTCCTGAGGACGGGTGGCAGACCAACTGCTGATCCCACTGGTGCCAGCACAGGCCAACTAACATCTTAATCTATGTGTATTCTCGTCACAGAGTGAAGCACTAGCTTTAAGCCATAACTGTTCTTGTCTAACAACTCTCTATCTCCTGCTACCTTTGGATTCTTTAGCTGGAAAGTTGCATTGTGCTTCACTTTATACGCTGGAGTAGGGGGAATGTAACTGTGACTTTTATAGATTCCTAGCATCATACATACCTCAGGATCTAACATGCCTGCACTGACTATCGATCACTTATGTATGGAAAAGGAAAGGTATGTCGCATCCGGAGTTTCTCTGGTTAGCAGGTAATTTCCCTCCACGTCTCTCTGACGTAGTGGGGAACCGCGTACGAGGCAAGTTACAGCAGTGGTTTGCCATTGGCTTCTGCTGGGTGAGTTTCCAAAGAGATCACCAGCTCGTAACCCAGCATGGATGGAAAGTGTGCAGGGGAGCCGGCTGGATTCGAACTCAGGACCTTTCATCCCGAAGTCTGACGCTGATGCCACTACGCCACCAGCCAGATCCATTTATGTATGCTTATTCTATTTGATTTAGCGCAAATAGACTAAGAAATAATTTAAAAATGGGATTAATACAGCATTCAGTGTGGACTCAGTGGACAAAAGAGGCCATTTTCGTGCCTTAACCTCCTTTGATTCCATGACAGGTTCCCCTCAACTCCCCCAGGTGTTACTGCTCGCCCCTACACACAACTTACCAGCCCACACATCTTTGAGATGTGCGAGAAAACTACAGCAGTCGAAGAACATTGTTAGTTCTTAGTCACAGGGACAATGTGTAAACTTCAGGCAGAGAGTGCCCAAGGTCGGGGCTGTACTGGAAGTTTTGGAATATTAGGGCTGTAGCTTTGCAAACTGTACCACCGTATAACCCAGACTTATATTAAGTCTCAGGAAATTAAGACATGAAAGACTGATTTCCTCCTCCTTATTATCAACCTCCTCCATCTCAGAGGGGAACGTAATGTGGGTGTCAGTGAGAAATCATCTGCTATGATAGTTGACCGTCTGGAGTGGTTATTCAAATAATCTGTCCAGATGCAAATTTTGCTCGACCCTTACAGCTGCCAAACTGATTAATTTCCACTGGAAATAAAGATAAAAATGCACAATTTAATTAAAAAGATTTTGATGAATGGTATCCACAGGTATACTTATTCAATATCAAAGTGCCACTGAATAGGAAAGGTGTAGGTTCAGGTCTCTCTCTGGCAATCTGAGCACAAGCCCAGGATGACCTTCACTTGAGTGACATACGGAGCTTGAGCCGTGCAGGCAGGAGCACGATGCTTTGGATAACCTGTTATAATGATTGCCCTTCTGCTCCCTTGGGAGGATGTATTCCTTTCTGAAAAAGAGCAGACAAGTTTTTCCTTGGTGTTCTGACCTCTTAGTCAGCATCACTAAAAAATATAAGACACACACACATACACACACACACACACACACACACACACACACACACACATACACACACACGCGCGCGCGTGCGCGCGCACGGACTGAGCTTGTTTAGAAATTAGAGATCACCATTTGTGGGTGAGGGCTCTGAACTGATGTTGTGTGTAGCCAGTGCCCAGGAGGAGTGCTGCCAAAATCCTGGATGTCTCAGAGATCTCTACAGCCAATTAAGCTCCTTCAGGAAGTTTAATGCATGTCTTTATTCTTCTCTTTGTTGGGATTGGCATGCTGCATTTAAAATACTAAGTCATTTTTCAGGACATGGGATTTACTAAAAGATGTTAGGGTGGTTTTCACCATAAGTGAAGCATAGAATCCGTACTGGCCACAAGAAGATAAGAAAGTGGACACACAGGCCCCACCATTTAACATTTCCAATCTACTCTGGCCTCAACTCCTCTTCTGTGCCAGTTTTCCATATTCCTCTATTCTTTCATCTGTCAATTAATATCGACCTCCACTTTAAATATTTGAAATGGTCCAGGTTCCACCATCTGTCTGGGCAGAGGATTTCAAAAATTGTGAGAAGAAATTCTGATATTCAACGCATTTCAATGATTGGCCTCATTGATATTTCAATGACTTGTAGTTATATCCTGTTCAAGACTCTCCCACTAATGAAAGCATCCCACCGTCTACTTTGTCAAGCCCTCTTAGGATCTTATATCTTTGAATAAGATCATTCCTCATTCTGCTAAATTCTAAGGGATACAAATCATTTAGTTTCTCTTGGTAGGACAACCTTCTCATATCGGGAATTAACTTCAAACATGAGAAAGTCTGCATATGCTGGAAATCCAAGCAACAAAATGCTGGAGGAACTCAGCAGGCCAGGCAGCATCTATGGAAAAGAGTAAAGAGTTGACACTTCAGGCCACCACCCTTCATCAGGACTGGAAAGAAAGATGAGAAGGAATTAACCTGGTGGATCTCCTATGTTACTATATTTACTTTCAGACAAAGGGACTAAAACTGTACCTAGTATTTCAGGTGAGGTTTTACCAACACCCTGTACAATTGCAACAAAACCTCCTTATTTTTCAACTCCATCTTCTTGCAATGAAACCCAGAATGCTATTTGCCTCATTAACTACTTGTTGGACCTAATTACTGGCTTCTTATGAATCATGCACTCGAAGAAGTAGATTCACCTGTATTTCACTCACTTGCGGTCTCTATCTATTTAGTTAATAATCTGCCCTTTTGATTTCTCTTACCGAAGGGCACAATCACAGACTTCCCCAATTGTTCCATTTTCCCACTCACTCAATTTATATCCAATTGCAGGATCACAGCATCTTTATCACAATATGCCCTTCCACCAATTTTCGTACCATTAACAAATTTGGAAACTTCACATATTGTTCATTTCTTCAGCTCATTAATGTAAATAGGGAACATCTGGGGACCAAAAACTGATCCCTGTAGTACTCCCGTAGTTACTTCCATCAGATATGAAAAGAACCTGCTTAATCCAACTCTCTGCTTCCTATTTGGGAGCTAATTTTCAATCAATTCTAATGCTTCCTCCAACACCATGTGCTCTTACTTTATGCCACAGCTTCATACATGGCAACCTGTCAAGTGTCTTTCCTGCTTGTAGTTGCCGTGTCCTTGCTGCACTGGTGGCTTGGAATCAGCTCAGGCCTTATGGAATACTTCTGCAGTAGATCTGCAGAGAGGGTACCATAGAGGTGAGAGAAAACAGAGGAAGGGGAGATGGCATGTCTCCTCACACAATTGGCTAATCTGATGGATCACCATCCCATGAGAGGCCACTGGGGGTTAATGGCACATTACAGGCCCTGTGACTGCAGTATCAGGTACTGAGGTGGAAGCCAAGTCAAGTCGAGTTCATTGTCATGTCAGCAAGAACAGTGAGATACAGGGTTAACGACAAACCTGCCTGCATCTTCATTCATATAACACACAAAACCTAACTTACACCTAAATTATACAAGACAGTGAAAAAAGACGTATCAAATAAGACTTTAACACAAAAAAGCAGTAAAATCACAAAAACTAAAATAAAACTGCATAATACTGAGATGCTGAGATGATCGATAATGAAACTTGTGCACAAAAACTGTGCACAGAAATGTGACTTCCCAGAGGCTATGCACAAAATATTGACACCCCAGTGGGGTCCCTTTAACTTGAGTCACCTTGGTAACTTGCTCTGCGTTCTGTTATCGAAAAATGCAAGTTTTAGTTAGCTCCTTTACCAGCCGATTCCTGCCAGTAAGTGTGCAAAAGTCTGCAGCACTGCAGATGATGTCTGTGGATGCATACCTGATGCTAGAAAAATGTCAGAAATGTGAAAGAGAATCACACACAAGAACCTAAAATGTTATAAGTATCTGTGAGATCTTCTCCTATTTCCTAAACTCCTGTGAACACCTCTCCTCATATATCAATCTTGCTTTTTTTCCAGGAATCGGCTTAATGAACCTTCTTTGTAATCACTCCATGGAAAACACACAACTTATACAGTATTCCCCTGACACTCTTTGTAATCACTCCATGGAAAACACACAACTTATACAGTATTCCCCTGACACTTTTTCCTCTGCAGGTTCGCGGATGTTACTTTTAGTTCCTGTATCGAAGTTATTAATATAGAGAATGGTTGGGCCAAGCACCAATCCCTGCAGAACCCCAGTTTTTTGTTTTTTGGTGTGTGTGTGCATGCGTGTGCATCTGTGATGTTGGCGGAACGATGTCTTTTCCATGCTTTTACAAGACACGGAGCGAGAAAGAGAGAGAGAGAGAGAGAGAGAGAGAGAGAGACTGTGTGGCGCACCACTCCCCACACAGAGATTTCGCAGCATTTTCCCCCTTATTTTACGAGGTTGAGTTGCGGATGGTAGGCGTACTCGGGAGCGGACCCGACTGGGTTCGAACCCGGGAACCTTCGTTCCAGAGTCCGGCGCTGTTGTCATTGCGATACCAGCCGGCCCCCAGAACCCCAGTTCTAAATGCAAACAATCAGAAAAAAAATGTTAATGCCTATTCTCTATTTTCTATCTATCAACCAATCCTCAGTTCTTGACACATATCCTAATGCTATAATATTGCACACTGATTTCAAGGAAAAACTTGCCTGTAGGGACCTTATCAAAAGCTTCCTGGAAGCCTAAATGTCCTATATCATTTGGTTATCCCCTGCTTATTCCACCAGATACTTCCTCCACAAAAATCCAGTAGATTTGTTAAACATGACCTCCATTCCTCATATTTGCACTGTTTTATAAGTGTTCTTGTAACTACACTGGTCCAATGAAATAATGGCCACCCATCATACAGATGTCCTTGAAGATTTATTTTTATTTCTCTCTCTCTCTCTTTCTTCAGTAGACACCGTGAAAGCTACAAGAAAATAAAGGACATAGGAGGTTTGAAGCATACATCTCTCAGTCTTTTAAAATCTCTCAAGCTAGTGTCCGCCAATAAACATGCCCAAACACATTAGCACAACAAAGGTGTGCTGAAATCAAATAAAATCACTAAAAACATATCACCCTGTCCACGTAAAGGCACATCAACAACATTATACACAATATAAAACAAATAATTACTGTGTGCACCTCTTGGACCATATGCAGAATAAGGTTATTTTAGGGCTATATAACTCTCTCTGCTTCCATGTTGGTTCTGACCCATAATGCCACAGTCACGCTTTTATTAAACTCTGGTCATGTGGCCTGTTACACTCTACATTAAATAAAACCTTACATAAAGAGCACAAAACTTTTAATCAAACATTACTTTAAGATGATAAAATAATCATGAATTTACGACAAAAACATATAAAATGAACATCTCAATGAAACATATCTCTGGGACAGTAACAGTCTGTTGGTATTATCTTTTGTAAAGTATTCCTGCATTTTTCAGTACAAATAATCTCTCATCTCATCTGTAACTCATTTGTGATTTTGTGTTTGTTGCAGACTAGTGATGAAGTAGCTGGAGACAGATGGACCCAGGACTCTGTCCAAGGCAGCTCCCTTCAGTGGTGCCCTGAGGACAGGACTATTTACCTCGGAGAAGCCAGCAAACTTCTTTTGACTGAGGTATGGCTCTAATCTTTACAGTGTTTCCGCTGGATACTCATTGATTTCAGCTTTACCAGGGCTCCATGATGCCATGTTTGTTTTGATGCCAAGAGCAGGCACCTTGCCTTGCCTCTGAAATTCAGCTTTTTAGTTTGTGTGCACTGAGATGATGATAAACTCCTGGTGCAGAGTAGTTCAGGTAAAATCCAAACCTGGCATTGCTGGTTGATAACACTGCTGACATCTTCTATTACTTTGCAGATGATTGAGAATAGAATGGGCAAGAATTAGCTGGATTAGAACTGTCTTGCATTTTATTACAAAAACAGGCCTGGATAACTTTCCATATTGTTGGTAGATGGCTAACATATTCGCACTAGAACAACTTGGCTAGAGGTTGAGTCAACAGTGGACACAAATTTTCAGTGCTGCAGAATTTCCTTCATTACTATAGTGATATGCTTCAAAAGTGCTTCACTAGGAGTAAATGCTTCAGGATAACATGTTGTCATGTATAAAAAGGTACATAAATAACCATCTGTCCTTGTGAAGTGTAGTTATATTAGATGCTAAAGGGAATCTCAAAATATTCTCTTTTCCTGCTGGCATAACATAGTTTTTAGTCCTAACAAAGTTACGTTGCCAGCTGTATTGCTTCCCAGCCAGGACAATGTTCTTGAGGAGACACAATTCAATGCATGCCTGGAGTCTGATTCCAAGATGTTGGAATTGAACTGCGAGCCTAGCCTGCTTCTGTCTTGGCTGCAGGAAACAATGTCTGGAGATTGTATTGTGCACAGTGACATTTATGTGCACAGTGTGGGTTGTATGCATTTTTTCTTTAATTAAACCTTGCAGATTGTGATTTTCCTTCCGGAGCTATAAATAAATAAACTCACCTCATACTTGCTGTTCTGTTCTGTGTGTGCAAGTCCCACAGGAAGCATGGAAAACTCATCCCAAACCCAAAGAGCCCCACCAACTGGGACCAGAAGCAGCCAACTGACTGTCACTTCACCAACACCAACCACCACCCCCTCCGCCTAAATGCAGTGACTCAGTACTTGAGGTCCCCAGCCCCCTCCCACCTCCAGCTGATGCTCCATGAATCACCCTTGCCATGGGCCCTCCCCATTGTGACCACAATCTCCTGCCCCACAAGCAATGAATCAGACCCATCTTCCACAATGTATCACATGGAGGAAGGGATATTTAGTACAAAGGTGTATGAGGATAGTGTCTTGTCCTTAGAGTATGTAAAAGAATGCTCCCATGCAAGTCTGATTTAATGTGTGTTCCCAGACGGAAACTGTAGGGCAATAAAATAGTATCCATGGCCAATTAGGATGAACGTGATTCCCTGGAATAGTGTCCGATATTGAAATGCACCAGAGAGCAGCTTTCTAGTTTTATTCTTTGTTTTTGAATCTTGTCCTGTGCTCTCTAAATCTGTTGATTTTTGTCTGCCAGAAGATTGAAAAGAGCAGACAATGGTGACACTGGGTAATGTAAGCATTGTATTGCACAATGGCATTGCAATTTATTGGGTCTATGGGATGAACCAATGGCTCTTGTCTGTTGTTTCTGTATGTTCATATTACTCAAGTCAAGGGAAAGCTGATTTAAAATAAGGCGGGAGGAGAGAAAACAGTGGGTCGCGCACGCGCAGCTCTCCGGTGAAAAATGATATCGTATCCGTTAAATAGGGGCCGTGGACAATTCTGATTTGATGGAGACGGACGTGAAAACACAAAGGAACATCTGGAAAAACTTCTGAAATGCTCGTTCGCTGCTGTCATTACTGCACGGCCGAGAATCTTTTGGAGGGAAAGCCTCAAAATGCCCAGCTCTGCCTGCTGTTGGCGACCGAGATGGAGGTCGAATCGCTCGGATAGAGATGGCGCTCAGTACTCGGTGTTGGACAGCTGATCAGAGCTCGAAGTTTTCGGATGACTCAGAGTCGGACCGTGGTCGGGTATGGGAGGGAGAGTTTTTCTTCCTTCTCCCATCTGCGTGAGGTGTGGGACATTTGAGAGACTTTGAACTTTTACTGTGCTCATGGACTTCTTCATCAAATTATGGTATTGTTGCACTGTTGTAACTATATGTTATAATTATGTCGTTTTTTTCAGTCTTGGTCTGTCCTGTGTTTTGTGATATCACACCGGAGGAAATATTGTATCATTTCTTAATGCATGCATTACTAAATGACAATAAAAGAGGACTGTGTGTCCTCATAATCTAAATATCCTCACCCTAAATATTTTGGTTTTATGCTCTGCTTCTGATATGCTCAATCGGATGGTGAGAGTAATAGTCACTACATACTAGAGATAGCCTCACAATTCTTGAGCATTTTCTAGAATCACAGCCTGACCACTGCCAATCTCTACCATTTCCTGCAGCCCTATTAAACCTCATGGTATCAAATGACTTCTAAGTTTGAGCTCTTGAGCATCTTTGCTCTATTAAAGTTGGTCATGCCATCTGCTGCCTTGTGTTTAAGTTCTCAAATTTTATCCCCAAACTTCTTCATCTCTCCATCACTTTCCATCCAAGCTTCTCAGAATCTGCCTTAATATCGCATGTTGCTTGGCAACAAATTTTGGTCAATTGCGCTCCTTTGAAGACCTTGGCAGATCTTAGCAGAATTAGCAATGGGATTTGACTTTGCTGTCTGGTCTGAGGTCTGTAACAAGCATATTTAACAATTGTTTTGCAATGAATCAAGTACTTCAGAAGAATGGGCAACCTGCCTTATGTGGGGAAAGAGGCAGCTAAGCTGTGCACAGCATGATCCCACAAGAAGTAACTTTAATGGGAGTTTGATGGCCTGCCAAAGTCACTGGACTGGGCCTATACAATGCTAGGAATCTGTGATATGATCATGTTATCTATTCTGTAGCATTTTGCTGAGGGACAGAAATGTGAGCAGAACACTGCCCTGGTTTGAAAAAGCACCAAGGTTACTTGTGATCATATGACTTCTCATCCGGGTGTAAGTGCCATGACAAAGAAGGCACGGCAGCACCTGTACTTCCTTAGAAGTTTGCACAGATTTGGCACTGTTATGTCTTGTAACTCCAAAACGTAAAAAAATGTAATTTTTAAGATGAGAGCCCAGGAGAACGGGTCTTAGTTTTCTTTTACTTTAAGTGAGGCATACTCATATGATGTGGTGTTATAATGTATGCTATTCCCACAGTATTATATATAAAACCAGTAATGAGTTATTTAAAGAGACAAAGAATGCTTAATCAAACAATATATTTACCATATTACTCAAATATATGAAATATTAAATGCATACAGGACATCATCTAAAGCTTCTGTAGATGGACAGTAAAGAGTATCCTGACTGCTTGTGTCATGGCCTGGTGTGGAAACACCAACGCTCAGAAGCGAAAAAAGCTACAAGAAGTGGTGGATATGGCCCAGTCGATCAGAGCCTTTCCCACCATTGAGTACATGTACAAACTGCACTGTCACCAGATAGTAGCATCCATCATTAAGACCTTCACCATCTAGGCCATGCTCTCCTATTGCTGATGCCATAGGGAAGGAGGTACAGGAGCCCTAAGTCCCACATCAATTTCAGGAACAGTTATTACTCTTCAACCATCAGGCTCCTGAATTGATATGGACAACTTCTCTCACCTCAACAATGAACTGATTCCACAAGCTATGGACTCACTTACAAGGTCCTTACAACTCATTTTCTCTGTATTATTTAATCACTATTTATAGAACATAGAACATAGAACAGTACAACACAGTACAGGCCCTTCGGCCCACAATATTGTACCGACCCTCAAACCCTGCCTCCCATATAAGCCCCCACCTTAAATTCCTCCATATACCTGTCTAGTAGTCTCTTAAATTTCACTAGTGTATCTGCCTCCAGCACTGATTCAGGCAGTGCATTCCACGCACCAACCACTCTCTGAGTAAAAAAACCTTCCTCTAATATCCCCTCTGAACTTCCCACCCCTTACCTTAAAGCCATGTCCTCTTGTATTGAGCAGTGGTGCCCTGGGGAAGAGGCGCTGGCTATCCACTCTATCTATTCCTCTTATTATCTTGTACACCTCTATCATGTCTCCTCTCATCCTCCTTCTCTCCAAAGAGTAAAGCCCTAGCTCCCTTAATCTCTGATCATAATGCATACTCTCTAAACCAAGCAGCATCCTGGTAAATCTCCTCTGTACCTTTTCCAATGCTTCCACATCCTTCCTATAGTGAGGCAACCAGAACTGGACACAGTACTCCAAGTGTGGCCTAACCAGAGTTTTATAGAGCTGCATCATTACGTCGCGACTCTTAAACTCTATCGCTCGACTTATGAAAGCTAACACCCCATAAGCTTTCTTAACTATCCTATCCACCTGTGAGGCAACTTTCAGGGATCTGTGGACATGTACCCCCAGATCCCTCTGCTCCTCCACACTACCAAGTATCCTGCCATCAACTTTGTACTCTGCCTTGGAGTTTGTCCTTCCAATGTGTACCACCTCACACTTCTCCGGGTTGAACTCCATCTGCCACTTCTCAGCCCACTTCTGCATCCTATCAATGTCTCTCTGCAATCTTCGACAATCCTCTACACTATCTACAACACCACCAACCTTTGTGTCATCTGCAAACTTGCCAACCCACCCTTCTACCCCCATATCCAGGTCGTTAATAAAAATCACGAAAAGTAGAGGTCCCAAAACAGATCCTTGTGGGACACCACTAGTCACAACCCTCCAATCTGAATGTACTTCCTCCACCACGACCCTCTGCCTTCTGCAGGCAAGCCAATTCTGCATCCACCTGGCCAAACTTTCCTGGATCCCATGCCTTCTGACTTTCTGAATAAGCCTACCGTGTGGAACCTTGTCAAATGCCTTAATAAAGTCCATATAGATCACATCCACTGCACTACCCTCATCTATATGCCTGGTCACCTCCTCAAAGAACTCTATCAGGCTTGTTAGACACGATCTGCCCTTCACAAAGCCATGCTGACTGTCCCTGATCAGACCATGATTCTCTAAATGCCCAGAGAAACTAGCTCTAAGAATCTTTCCCAACAGCTTTCCCACCACAGACGTAAGGCTCACTGGTTTATAATTACCCGGACTATCCCTACTACCTAGTATTGTTTTTTTCGCTCAACTCAAGCTAGTAAAACCTGAGATACAAGCATGGGCAAGCTCACTCCTTTCTCAAATGCTAGGACCTTTCAGACTATTCTAATGATGTTTAGTATTGTGGCTTTCTGGAGACTTACCTAAGTATTGCTGTGTAGGCATAATCGTTCAATTCTATTGTGTGGGGGCTTTGGGATGATACGGTTGTAGATATTACTATAGGGACAATGTATATCCTGTTCATGTTACATAGTCTTTCAATTTCCCCTATAAATTCAACATATTTCTGGTGTCATTTGATTTATTGAGTTCTAAATGTTATGTGTGCTTGGACTGGTTATATCTACTAAGTAAGTTGTTCTTGCTTGTTTATCCTGTAATATTTTATCTGGACGGTTGTTATAGATCGTCCTATCTGTAACAATGGATAATTTGCAGGACTCTGACTCTAAAACTGGGTCAAGCTTGTATTTATAGTAAGGTGTGGTGTCTCTTATGAGTTTAAAGCAAGATTTTGGTGAAAGGTGCTTGCGACCTAATTGTGCCTGTGTAAGTAATCAGATTGAAGTTAAACTGCTGCAGGATCCTGAAATGAGTTGGATTGTTTCTGGTTTCTCTTTGCATTTTCTGCATTTATCATCTTGAATTTTTTTGGTCTTTTATTATGCATTGTTGATCATTTTTGTGTTCACCACCTGGTCCTGTTTCGCTCAAGGAACCTCTCTGCTCTTGGGAAGAGGTTTCCAGCTCTGAGCCAGGCGTTCTATGTTTCCTTGTCAACATCTAGTCTGCTCAGATCATGGGGATGCCTTCCATGTAGTGTCATGCTCTTCCATTGGTTAACTTTTTCTTCTGTGGTGATAATTTTTTCCTGTTTCTGAGTTGTGCATTCACCTAAGTTTAGTGGTGTATACTTCTTATCATGATTGTATATGCTCATGTGGAGTGCAGAATTCTATTTTTGTTGATGAAAGTACAGTACATCCTTGGAGGTTTTATCTAACTGTTGTGTAATTTTTTAATGTCTGTTATTCTTCATTCTTCTTTGTCCTAGGTAGTGTTAGTCTAAGTGTGTTTGAGTGTGCATAGTTTTTTTAAATTTGTCCTACCAGTCCTTATTTTTCTTTGTAGTTTTTCCAGTTATTATGCCAAAAGAATGTATTAATATGGGGTACAGCAAAAGTGTTTATTGCCTTTGTTATATTTTTACTGTTGATTTCTGTTTGGTAGATTCTCTTGAACCTTGAAGTAAATTCCATTGAAAATTTTCCCTTTGATCGATTTTCTTTGCTTGTTGATATCCCAGATACTTATTTTTTTCATATTCATCCCTCGGTTGTATTGTATCATGCTACTCTGCTTTATATTCTACTAGCTCTATTGCACCTTTTCTTATATTTAATATTCTGCACTTATCTAGTCCAAAGTTCATGTTTATATCTTTATTTGAATTAATTGCTTTAACTTTTCTGATGAAGGAGTGTATCATTTCAAATTGTCTATGTATAGAAGGTGTGTCAAGGTATAATTTATTTGGTTGTCTCTGATTTGATACACTATTTTCATTCGATTCAGTAAATTAGAGAGTGAGTTTAAATCTAGACAAAACCAAAGTCGGCTGAGAGAGTCACCCCGGAAAATACTTTGGTTTATTTTGATAACAGTGGTTGTTCCATTTTGGTCATTAATAGATATGGTGATTACACCAATGCTTCATCAAATGTTGTCGGAACTTCACAAGTATTGGGTGTAGTTTTTATATATTAAGAACTTCTAATAACCATGAGTGTGGGACAGAATCGAATGCTTTTTGCTGGTCAATATTAACAACATGAAAGAATTCTGCTTTTCTACTGGGCTTGGTTTAACATAGAAACATAGAAAATAGGTGCAGGAATAGGCCATTCAGCCCTTCGAGCCTGCACCACCATTCAGTATGATCATGGCTGATCATCCAACTCAGAATACTGTACCAGCCTTCCCTCCATACCCCCTGATCCCTTTAGTCAAAAGGCCTATATCTAACTCCCTCTTAAATATAGCCAATGAACTGGGCTCAACTGTTTCCTGTGGCAGAGAATTCCACAGATTCACCACTCTCTGTGTGAAGAAGTTTTTCCTAATCTCGGTCCTAAAAGGCTTCCCCTTTATCCTCAAACTGTCACCCCTCGTTCTGGACTTCCCCAACATCGGGAACAATCTTCCTGCATCTAGCCTGTCTAATCCCTTTAGGATTTTATACGTTTCAATAAGATCCCCCCTCAATCTTCTAAATTCCAATGAGTATGAGCCTAGTTGATCCAGTCTTTCATCATATGAAAGTCCTGCCATCCCAGGAATCAATCTGGTGAACCTTCTTTGTACTCCCTCTATGGCAAGGATGTCTTTCCTCAGATTAGGGGACCAAAACTGCACACAGTACTCCAGGTGTGGTCTCACCAAGGCCTTGTGCAACTGCAGTAGTACCTCCCGGCTCCTGTACTCGAATCCTCTCGCTATAAATGCCAGCATACCATTTGCCTTTTTCACCGCCTGCTGTACCTGCATGCCCACTTTCAATGACTGGTGTATAATGACACCCAGGTCTCGTTGCACCTCCCCTTTTCCTAATCGGCCACCATTCAGATAATAATCTGTTTTCCTGTTTTTGCCACCAAAGTGGATAACCTCACATTCATCCACATTAAATTGCATCTGCCATGAATTTGCCCACTTAACTTTTCTGATGAAGGAGTGTATAATTTCAAATTGTCCATGTATAGAAGGTGTGTCAAGGTATAATTTATTTGGTTGTCTCAGATTTGATACGCTATTTTCATTCGATTCGGTAAATTAGAGAGTGAGTTTAGAATTACAGGTTGTATTATCATTTGATCTTGTTATCCTTTCATACCCTTACCGCATTTTTGTACTTGCACGGTTTGTCTTCTTTTGCATCTTGGTCACTTGTCAGTCTTTGTGTATTTCTTTTTCTACATTAAATGCCTGCAAGGAAATGAATCTCAGGGTAGCATGTGGTGACATATACGTACTTTGATAATAAATTTACACTGAACTTTCAACTTGCAATTTTAAAGTGTTATCTGAAATGCTTTTCAGCTAAATGGCCATTAGTAAATTAATTTGGAGAAGTCATAGAGAAGCACAGCACAGAAACAGACCCTTTGGCCCATCTAGTCCATGCTGAAAGCATTTAAACTGCCTACTCTTATCAACCTGCACTGGGACCATAGCCCTCCATACACCAACAATCCATGTACCCATCCAAACTTCCTCATGAAGATTGAAACCGAGGTCACATACACCACTTGTGCTGGTAGCCCATTCCACACTCTCACAACTCTCTGAGTGAAGAAGTTTCCTCTCATGTTCCTCTTCAACTTCTCTCCTTTCACCCTTAACCCATGATCTCTAGTTGTAGTTCCACTCAACCTCAGTGTGAAAAGCCTGCTTGCATTTACCCTATCTATACCTCTCATCATTTTGAAAATCTCTATCAAATCTCCTCTCAATCCTCTATCCTAAAGAATACAGTCTTAACAATCAATATTTCCTTATAACTCAGGTCCTCCAGACCTGGCAACATCCTTGTAAATTTTCTCTGTACTCTTTCAACCTTGTTTACATCTTTCCTACAGGGAGGTGACCAAAATTGCAAAGTAGGTAGGGTCTTGAGTTGAGGTTGGTGGAAAAATGGCTGGGGGACTGGAAAGGGAGTTGAGGTGGCTGAATGATTACCGGCATTAGATTTGTAAACTCACAGCTGGTATCAAGCTTCTCCAAGGCCCTGCTCAGCCAAGAATCAAAATTCAAATATTTATTATCAAAGTATGCATTCAGACTACAACTCTGAGGTTTGTCCTCTCACAGGCAGGCATGAAACAAAGAATCACCATGATGCTATTCATAGAAAACATCAAACAGCCAACATGCAAAAAAAAAAGAGCAAATTTTATCCACACAGGTTTGCTCTGTGATCCTACACATATACATGTGAGCAATCATTCAAGTGAACAGAGTTGTGCAGGTAACAAAATTGTATCAAATATTTGCAGTAATGATGCACGTCTAATAGTTTACAACACCGGATGTGCACCCCATCACATAACTCCTGCACAACACATTTCAAGACCATGTGAAATAAACTGGAGTTTCAAAATCCAAAAATAGACTCACGAACAATCACAAAACTAAAAAAAGGACCGTGATATTTAGCTACCAATTCAAGGGTAACGCTGTTATCAACTGGACACTTCACCATGTTTTCTTAAACTCATTGGATACTATGTAGATGCATGCACACGCGCACACACACACACACACACACACACACACACACTCACACACACACACACACACCACACACACACACACACACACACACACACACACACACACACACACACACACTCACTCTCTCTCTCTCTCTCTCTCTAAAAGTGCTCAGTCTACAGCTAAAGCACCAAAACTTTTTTCTGGGGAATGTGACAAGTCGGACATCAACCAGAAACAACCATAAATAAATGCTGGGAAGGTTGGTCACTGCTTTCCTCTGCTTGCTATAAAGAATGGATTGTATAGTATGGGTGAGCATTCTGAAACAGTGACCACATCTCCCTGACCTTTATCATAGCTTTGGATAGAAATAGGAGCTGATGGCATGGGAACATACTTAATTGTGAGGAGGTGAATTATAATGCTACTATGCAAAAACTTTGGAGCAAAATTTGGGAACGGATGTATTCAGGGAAATGCACAATGTAAATGTGTACGTTGGTTTGTGAATGCTTGCATGGGGTTCTGGATAGGTTTGCCCCACTAAGGCATCTAAAGGATGGTAGGGTGAAAGAACCGTGGTTGACAAGAGATGTGGAACACCTAGTCAAGAGAAAGAAAGATGCTTGCTTAAGGTTTACTAAGCAAGGACCAGACGGGGCTCCTGGGAGTTACAAGGTAGCAACCAAGGAGCTGAAGAATGGACTTAGGAGAACTAGAAGGGGATATAGAAGGCCTTGGTGAGTAGGATTAAGGAAAACTCCAAGGCATTCTATAGATATGTGAAGAACAGGAGGATGACTAGAATGAGGGTTGGATCAGTCAGCAATAGAAGAGGAAGTATGTACCTGGAGTTGGAGGAAGGAGGTAGTGAAGGTCCTTAATGAATGCTTTTGTTTCAGTATTCACCACTGTGAGGTCCTTGACCTTTGTGAGGACCATGTAAAACAGGCTGATTTGCTAGAACATGGTGATTTTATGCAAGAGGATGTGCTTGGACTTTTGAAAAACATTAGGATAGGTAAGCCCCAAGGGCTGACGGGATAGACCCAGGTTACTTTGTGAAATGAGGGAAGAGATTTCTGGACCTTTGATGATCTTTGCATGGATTCACTGTCCTTTTAAAAATTTTGATGGTGGAGAGGAAGAAGCGTTTCATAAAATGCTGTGTGTGTGTCTTCAGGCTCTTGTACCGCATCCTTGATGTTAACAATGAGAAGAGGGCATGTCCTGGGTGATGGAGTCCTTAATGACTGATGCTGCTTTTGTGATGTATCACCTTTAGAAGATTTTCACAATGCTGGGAGGCTGGTGCACGTGATGCAGCGAGCTGAGTTTGCAACTTTCTGCAGTGGGCCCCCCCATACCAGATGGTGATGGAACCAATTAGAGTGGTACATCTGTAGAAATATGTGAGAGTTTTTGCTGACATAACAAGTCTCCTCAAACTCCTAATGAAATGTAGCCTTCTGCCATGCCTTCTTTGTCATTACATCAATATTCTGGGCCCAGGGTAGAACTTCAGGGATGTTGAATGATAATGGTGCATTTACCTTTCTCACCACCCACTCAACCTGTAAATTAACCCTTAGGGAATCCTGCACAAGAGCTCACAAGTCCCTTTGCACCTCAGATTTTTTGAATTTTCTCCAAATTTAGAAAATAGTCCATGCCTTTCTTCTTTTACCAAGGTGCATGATCATACACGTCCCAACACTATATTCCATTTGCCACTTCTTCACCTATTCTCCTAATCTGTCTAAGTCGTTCTGGAGACTCCATGCTTTCTCAACACTATATGCCCCTCCACCTATATTCATATCAACTGAAATCTTGGCCACAAAGCCATCAATTCTGTCATTCAAATCATTGACACATAACGTAAAAAGAAGCAATCCCAACACTAACTCCTGCGGAAAACTGCTGGTCACCAGCAGCCAATCAGAAAAGGCTCCTTTCATGCCCACTCTTTGCCTCCTACCAATCAGCCAATGCTCTAACCATGCCAGTATTTTTCCCGTAATACCATGGGCTCTTGTCTTGTTAAGCAGCCTTACATGTGGCACCTTGTCAAAGGTCTTCTGAAAAATAGACGCCAGCCTGACGCTATTGTCCCATTGATCCAAGGCCAGCTGGAGAGCCAGTGAGACTGCATTCACTGTAGACCAATTATGACGATAGGCAAATTACAGTGGGTCCAGATTTTTGCTTAGACAGGATATTGATTTTGGCCATGACCAACCTCTCAAAGCACTTTATCACAGTAAATACGAGTGCAATTTTGTGATAGTCGTTGAGACAGCTTACCCTGCTGTTCTTGGGCACATAAGATTATCGCCCTTTTGAACCAGGTGGGAATCTCTGACTTCGGCACTGAGAGATTGAAGGTGTTCTTGAACACTCCCACCAGATGATTGACATCGATTTTTAGTCCTCTTCCAGGTACACAATCAGGGCCTAGCACTCTGCGAAGGTTCATCCTCATGGAAGATATCCTAATGTTGGCCTATGAAACAGAGATGACAGGGTTACATACATTGTAGTTTTATTCTTCCTCTTAAATGTACATGCAAGGTATTTAGCTCATCTGAGAGTGAAGCAACACAGTGAATTTGCAGATGACATGAGGTTGGAGGTGTTGTGGGTGGTGTGGAGGGTTGTTGTAGGTTACAATGGGTCATTCACAGAATATCAAGCTGTGCGGTACCGTGGCAGTTGGGAGTTCAACCCAGAAAAGTGTGAAGTGATTCACTTTGAATGGTTGAATTTGAAGACACAATACAGGGTTAATGGTAGGATTCTTAGAAGTGTGCAGGAACAGAAAGATCTTTGGGTCTACATCCATAGATCCCTCAAAGTTGATAGGGTACAAGGTGTATGGTGTGTTGGTCTTCATTACTTGGGGGGATCGAGTTCAAGAAGTATGAGGAGGTAATATTGCAGGTCTACAACACTCCAGTTAGACCACACTTGGAATATTGTGTTCAGTTCTGGTCACCATATTATAGGGAGGACGTGCAAGCTTTAGAGAGGTGCGGAGGAGATTTACCAGGATGCTGTCTGGATAGAGAGTATGTCTTATGAGGATAGCTTGTGAGAGCTAGGGTTTTTCTCTTTGAAGTGAAGGAGGATGAGACGTGACTTGATAGGGTGTACAAGGTGATAAGAGGCATAAATTGAGTGGATAGCTAGAGTCTATTTCCCGGGGCAGAAATGAGGAGGCATAATCTTAAGGTGATTTGAGGATGTCAGAGGTATGGTTTTTTTATACAGAGTGGGGTGGGTGTATGGAACATACTACCAGAGGTGCTGGTAGAGGCACATTGGGGGTACTTAAGAAACTCTTAGATAGGTACATGAATGATAGAAAAAATTGAGGACTATGTAGGTAGGAAAGGGTTAGTTTGATCTTAGATTAGATTAAGTGTTGGCACAACATCATGGGCTAAAGGGCTTGTACTGTGTTGTAATATTCTATGTTCTATTTCTAGTACAGGGTTCCCCAACTAGTTTTCCACAAGGCCCAAATTATGTCAATCATGCCAAGCCAAGGGCCAAAACGTCCAGGGTTTGTTTTCATTGTGCCAGTAAGTTGTTTTATGGGCAGATGTTGTTGTTGCTGCTATTACCATTATTACTATTATTATTATTATTATTAGTAGTAGTAGTAGTAGTAGTAGTAATAATAATTTAGGCCTGGGATTCTCAAAGCCTGTGTTGTAGGTCACACAAGATAAAAAAAAATGCACTCTTGAAACAAAATAAGTCCAAAACCAGCCATTTAATTATGACTCTAGCTATCACAACTGTCAGCTGCATTGAGAACTCATCTGGGACTTGAAATAGACACACACACACACATAGTAAACATGGTAGTCTTTACCACTTCTCTTCCACACAAAGAACACTTCTCTCCCACACAAAGAGTTTTAGTAGTACTGCCTTTTCCACTGTTTCTGTTCTCTCATTTAATCTATTTGTTCTTTTTAATTAAGCTATGTAGCATTTGAAGTATGAAGTGTAGCTATAAATGAAATTATCAGTATGATTGCAGCTGCAATAGTATTATACCACAATAAGATTGACAAATGGACAAAAATAAATTGATTCACTCTCCAATCAGTCACAGAAGTGACAGCGACGTGATGAGGCAATCCTTCTGATGTCGGGCCTGTATTCTGTTGTGGCAATCCTGAGGCACTGGGCAAAATGTGCATTGGAGAGTTTGTTTCTGTCCTGCTTCTTGATAGAGTTCATTGAAGAAAACGATGACTCACATACGTACGTGGAGGGGAACAGTGTGAGTAGGAGCATTGCAATAGCTCTCGTGTTTTTGAATTGAGCTTGGGGAACCACGTTGATCCAGAAGTCACCCCAACGTCCTTGTGTTGTGCTTTGAGCAAATCAGATGTTCCCATTTCAAAGACCTCCATCTGAAGAGTTGCCTCATCTATGGAAGGCACCAGCCTTTTGGCCTCGGCAGTCCACTAGCCGTCAGCCGAAACGGAGAACGGCTGTCTCAGGAAGAGGAGGATGTCACCTGAGAGTTTAGGGGAGCTCTCAAATCGTTCTCTGAAGTTTTCTGCCAGGCTCGTCACGAAATCCTTTATCACTGGATCCTCCCACATTTCGTTCTTCTTGCAATGCTCCCACAGACGTGGAAAGTGCAACTTTCTCCCGTGAATGTCTCTCTCAAAAACGTTCAGCTTTGACTGGAAAGCTTCAATCGCCTCCTACATGTCCGCAACAGTGTGGTTGTTTCCTTGTACTTGCAGATTAAGTTGATTTAGATGAGACATGATGTCACACAAAAATAGAACATGTGCCATCACCTTGTTGTCACTTAAAAACCTCTTAAATCCTTGGGCTTCTTGGCTCTGCAGGCTGGATAAAAATGACACAAGCTCATCGCGCATGTCGCACACCCTTTCGAACACACGGCCTTTGCTCAGCCAGTGAACATCATTATGCAGCAAAAGATCTTTGTGTTCCGCTGACATTTCCTCCAGCAATGCTTTGAAAAGGCGATATTGCAGACTAGAACTCTCACGAACAAAATTTACCAGTCTCTTCACAGTATCCATCGCCTCTTTCATTTAGCCACACAGTTTAGCGCACATCACTGATTTCTGAATAATGCAATGAAATGCCAAGAGTGCTGGGTTAAAAGCGGCAACCTGCTTACCAAGCCCTTGTGTTGTCCCACCATCGACCGAGCCCCACTGGTGACAACGGACACAATTTTGCTCATATCCAAGCCATTCTTCTCAAAAAAACTGTCTTTAATAGCTCCACAACCATTTTCTTGGTTTTCTCATCATGACTTAAAACTTCGCCAACCATGTCAATTGCACACGTTTTAGTCAACTCGGCATCAGCGAGTCGCTTCTTAGATTTGGCAAGATTCCCTGACACATGCAATGATGCAGCTGTTGCGCTCTCTTGTGCAGATGTTGACTTACAGATAGTAGAAACGGAATGCTTGTATGATGTTTTGTTGGCTTTGTGGAACAATCTATGTTCCAAACCTATTCTGGTATCTGTCCCCCACTTTTCCTTTGCTACATCAACGACTGCATTGGCGCTGCTTCCTGCACGCATGCTGAGCTCGTTGACTTCATTAACTTTGCCTCCAACTTGCACCCTGCCCTCAAGTTTACCTGTTCCATTTCCGACACCTCCCTCCCCTTTCTAGATCTTTCTGTCTCTATCTCTGGAGACAGCTTATCTACTGATGTCTACTATAAACCTACTGACTCTCACAGCTATCTGGACAATTCCTCTTCTCACCCTGTCTCTTGCAAAAATGCCATCCCCTTCTCGCAATTCCTCTGTCTCCGCCGCATCTGCTCTCAGGATGAGGCTTTTCATTCCAGGACGAGGGAGATGTCCTCCTTTTTTAAAGAAAGGGGCTTCCCTTCCTCCACCATCAACTCTGCTCTCAAACGCATCTCCCCCATTTCACGTACATCTGCTCTCACTCCATCCTCCCGCCACCCCACTAGGAATAGGGTTCCTCTGGTCCTCACCTACCACCCCACCAGCCTCCAGGTCCAACATATTATTCTCCGTAACTTCTGCCACCTCCAACGGGATCCCACCACTAAGCACATCTTCCCCCACCCCCCTGCTTTCCGCAGGGATCGCTTCCTACGTAACTCCCTTGTTCATTCGTCCCCCCCATCCCTCCCCACTGATCTCCCTCCTGGCACTTGTCCTTGTAAGAGGAACAAGTGCTAAACATGCCCTTACACTTCCTCCCTTACCACCATTCAGGGCCCCAGACAGTCCTTCCAGGTGAGGCGACACTTCATCTGTGAGTCGGCTGGGGTGATATACTGCATCCGGTGCTCCCGATGTGGCCTTCTATATATTGGCGAGACCTGACGCAGACTGGGAGATCGTTTTGCTGAACACCTACGCTCTGTCCGCCAGAGAAAGCAGGATCCCCCAGTGGCCACACATTTTAATTTTACATCCCATTCCCATTCTGATACGTCTATCCACGGCCTCCTCTGCTGTAAAGATGAAGCCACACTCAGGTTGGAGGAACAACACCTTATATTCTGTCTGGGTAGCCTCCAACCTGATGGCATGAACATTGACTTCTCTAACTTCCGTTAATGCCCCACCTCCCCCTCGTACCCCATCCGTTATTTATTTATAAACACACATTCTATCTCTCTCTCACTCCTTTTTCTCCCTCTGTCCCTCTGACTATACCCCTTGCCCATCCTCTGGGTTCCCCCCCACTTTTCTTTCTCCCTGGGCCTCCTGTCCCATGATCCTCTCATATCCCTTTTGCCAATCACCTGTCCAGCTCTTGGCTCCATCCCTCCCCCTCCTGTCTTCTCCTATCATTTTGGATTTCCCCCTCCCCCTCCCACTTTCAAATCTCTTACTAGCTCTTCCTTCAGTTCTCTTGACGAAGGGTATCGGTCCGAAATGTCGACTGTACCTCTTCCTAGAGATGCTGCCTGGCCTGCTGCGTTCACCAGCAACTTTTATGTGTGTTGCTTGAACTTCCAGCATCTGCAGAATTCCTCATGTTTACGCTTGTGTGATGTTATCATATTTGCAATTTTTTGTTTGCGTTGATCTGATTTTGCAGGGTAGTTGGCATTAAAACTGGCAGCATGCATAGTGTTGAAGGGCCGTTTTAGATTTTCTGATTTGCAGACAGTTACGGACTGCATGCATATTAAGCATGTTGGTTTAGCATTGGCATGGTCCGGTAAAATAAAATAAAACTGATCAGTCCAGTCAGATTTGAACTGATGGTTTTCCTGGTGGACTTTGCGCTTTCTTGCGCAGGCCACATTGTTCTTGGTTTAGGGTCCGTGACTTACTGCTGGTAACAATTCACTTAGATAACAGATTTGTTTTTAGATGACAGATTCACTTCTCAGATGACAGGCGGGTAGCTGGTGCATGCTGCTGTCTAGTCGAGGACTGTAGAGAGCGCGCAGTAGGTCATGCGCTCTACGGAGGCGTAGGTCAAGTGTACGGTGTGGGATGAGTTTAAAATAAATTAGAGCAGCGCGCTTTATTTACATGTTATGACAGGTGCGTTCATGTAAGTGCCATTGGGTCAGCCCAGTCCAGACATTTGGTTCTCATGGTCTGGACCTGGCCCATGGTCCACCTATTGGGCTTGTCTGTTCTAGAACCTATAACAAAACAATGATGAAAATGCACTATTTAATGTAACAAATAGCCACAATCCAGTATGTTTCTGCAAAGGGTGAGGGACAATTTCAAAAAAGGTATTCTATGATCCTAATCACAATATAACATTAATGAAGCAGATCGAAGGAAGTGCACTGGTGACCACAGAACAACTCTGAAGAGTTGCTCAGGAACCACAGAGGTTAAGCATTCTCCATGATGACACCTGCACACCATAGTTCAGTTCCTCTTGTTCCTTTCCAGAACTAGTTTTTGTTCCTCTGAACTTTTTCCTAGTTCACCCAGTGACCATACGTGACTTGAATAAGTTGCCATTGTTACATAGCAGTTAACGGTATGTTTACAGTTTAAATAAATTTGGAATACATTCCTAATTTCCTGTATAGGTTTTATCATTGCTGTGCTGATATACAGCTTAGTGTTGAATAATTTACCACTACTGACACCACTAGGAAGGTTTATGCAATGATTTTTGAAATGTGAAGCGCCCCTTACTGGAAAAACATAAATTAGCAGGGATGAGATTCATAGTTTCCAGAAGAGGATCCTTGATTCATTGAACCTACCTGAATAGTATCATGGTATTGGAACATTGACATCCGTGGAGTGGCTGCAGTTGTATGAATTGTGCTTTTCCCTACTATCTGTTTAAACTGAGCTCATTAATTTGCCACTGGTTCTCAAAATCTAAATCATGGCGGCCTCTGGCCAAGCTTGTCCTTGCCCAATCCATTACTGCTTGCTGTCTAACTCACTCCCTCCTGTCTAATCCACTTACTTTGCTCTTGGACTCAACTGACCAAATTTGCTTTCGAAAGCTTTCCAGTTGCTTTCCAGCATTAAATCTGGCATATGAAATTTAGCAAACAAAACAGTGAGAAACAGCTGTGGGTGTCTAGGAGTTCCTGGTTACTAGTCATTTTAATTTTCCTCCCCATTCCCCCAACGAAATGTCTATACAAAATAAAGGAACAGCATCTCATCTTCAACCAGGCTATGCACAAACCAATGGTAGGAAAACAAATTCTTCATTTTTGGACCCTAAGTTCCTTTCACTACCCTCCCGATCAGCACAGTTTTCCTACAGTCAGCCCAGCCCACTTATCATATTGTTTCTTTCCTCTCCTCCTCCCACTTCATCTGTCCACACAGTACCTTTGTTGTCCCCCCACTACTCACCCACTTCCCTTCATTGGTTCCATGCTGCATATTGATTTCTTATCTGATTCCATCAGCTGCAGCCCTTTGTCTCCTCCGTCTTTCACCTTCCAGCTTCTGTTACAATTTCCAGTCACCTCTTCTCCATCTGTCTATAACCCCTCCTCACTGGAGTAACACACACAAAATGTTGGAGGAACTCAGCAGGTCAGGTAGCATCTATTGAAAAAAAAGGTACAGTTGATGTTTCAGGCCAAAACCCTTTGACAGGACTAGAGAAAGAAAAAAGCTGAGGAACAGATTTAAAAATTGGGTGGGGGGGGTGTAGGGGAGAGAGAACCACCAGGTGATAGGTGAAACCTGGAGGGGGAGGAAAGAGCTGAGAAGTCGATTGGTGAAAGAGACAGAAGGCCATGGAAGTAAGAAAAAGGAGCAGTTTTTGTGAAACAAGTGACCTTCTGAATGCTGTGTTAGAGAAGTTACTTCATGATATTTGAATAAAATTAGAGACTTTAGCATTATTGGCTGCCATTGGTTACAAAAATAAATTCAATATTTCTTTAGAAGTCCTCTTTTGTGAGGCCTTCCACAACCTGTCAGAGAGGAAATGAAAATTATTAAGTTACATTACTAGTTTAACTGGGATCTCCTTCTCAGGTTTTTCCCCAGTGGTTTATCACAATATTACTTTAATTTCTTTGATTGTTGGGGCATTTCTTGTCTCTGAAAGTACCTACCAACAACGGGCTGTGTTTCATTCTGGAGGTTTCTGTGGAGGTTGAAAATCTGATAATAAATTTGTACTTGTAATGTGTCATGTGCCTATTTTAGTTTCTTTTCAGATGGGGAGGTGGGGAAGTACAGCACAATGCTAAGTGCAGAGGTAAAGTGTAGGTCTGAAGAGAAGGTTGTTGTAGGATAATGCAGAATGAATTTCTGTGCATCTCTTGCTCCATATTGCAAACACACTTCCGTAAAAGCAAAGTTGTTGATGAAACATGTCAGTTAGAAAATACGTCATGTAACTTGATTGGTTCCTTAAGTTTGTTATAGCCAGGGGTGGTAATGGAGAGAAGCTGCTATTACCTATTAAATTCTTGCAACAGCGTGCATCTTAAATAGTCTCTGACAACCAAGGACAGCTCATGGCCTTCACGTGTGGCTTAGCTACTAAGCCCAGTGGAACTGTTTCTACTGACAGGAGAAGGGGCAAAGATGGGTTACTGGCGCTTTAAAACCAGTCACTTTGGGCAGATGTGGCTTGTCAGTCATGGTTAGCAAGTCATCTAGGGGAAGGAAAACTCAGGTCTCAAACCTCAGCTGCCTTGCGGCTTCCTCACTCAAAGGGACGGCTTCAAGAATAAACTTTGAGGGAAAAATCTGGAGCTGGACTTCCTAAGGCAGTCATACATTGAGTTAATTGCTGATTGGCAACCCGTGAAATGCTGTTGATGCTAAACTGTATCGGTCCCTGCCACTCCTTTAGGTTCATCAGATGTGTGGAGAGGGGGCACTTGCTACGTGGGCAACATCTTGCTCTCCATATTATACCGTCCAGGCTTGCATATCCAGACAGCCAGGATACAACGTCCATGATCGATCCTGACTGAAGGAGGTCTCAATATAAATTGATCAAGGCATAGTTAGGCATGTTGAATACAATATAATATTTACTTTGTAGGTGTCAGCCAGTGTACACTTTTAGTTCATTCAGACTGTAGGACATCTTGGGGTTCTGGATAAGACATGATCACCAGAACATCATGTGGTCTTGAGATACTTTGTCATCAAAATGGTTTGGATTTATTTAAAATAGAAGTGTAGATTTTGAAGAGTGGGACAATAACATAGCAGATAAGAATGCTGCCTCACAGTTTCATCGACCTGTAGTATTTGAAATAAGGCGGACAAATTCATGGCGCAATCAGAGATTGGTCGGTATGGCGTTGTGGGCATCACTGAGCCGTGGCTGGAAGAAGGCCATAGTTGGGAGCTTAATGCCAAAAGATGTACTTTGTATCAAAAGGTCAGACAGGAATGCACAGGTGGTGGTGTGGCTCTGTTGGTAAGAGATGGAATTACATCTTTAGAAAGAGGTGACATAGGGTCAGAAAGTTAAATCTTTATGGGTGGTATTAAACTTCAAAGGTGAGAAAAACCATTATGGGAATCATATATAGGCCTCCAAATAGTAGTCTAGAGGTGGGGTTGGGATATTGAAAAGTGAACTGGAAAAGGCATGTAATACGGGTAATGTCATAATTGTTATGGAGGACTTCAATATACAAGGGATTGGGAAAAACAGTTTGCTGGCAGATTGCAAGGAGAGAATTTGTTGAATGCCTACAAGATGGCTTTTTATAGCAGTTTGTGCTTGAGCCTACTAGGGGAAAGACTATCTTAGATTGGGTGTTGTGTAATAACCCAGATTTTATTAGGGAGTTTAACATAAAGGAACCCTTAGAAGGCAGTGATCATAATATGATTGAATTCACATTGCAATTTGAGAGGGAGAAGCATAAGTCACATGTATTAGAATTGGAATGGAATGAAGGGAATTACAGAGGTATGAGAGTGGAGCTTGCCCAGAATTGGAGGAGGATACTGGCGGGGATGACAGCAGAGCAGAGATGGTTGAAGTTTCTGGGAATAGTTCACAAGGTACAGGATGGATATGATCCATAGAAGAGGAAGTTCTCAAACGGCAGGGGTAGGCAACCATGACTGACCAGGGAAGTTAATGGTATACAAGGTAGCAAAAGTGAGTGGAAAGTTGGATGTCTGAGAAGCTTTTAAAATCCAACAAAAGGCAACTAAAAAGGCTATAAGAAGGGAAAAGATTAAATATGAGGGCAAACTAGCCAATAATATAAAACAGGATACCAAAAGTTTTCTTCTGTTTTAAAAAGAATAAATAGGAGGTGCTATTACAAAGGAAAAAGTGCTAGGGAAACTCAAAAGTGGATAAGTCACCTGGACTAGATAGACTACATCCCAGAGTCCTGAGAGTGGTTTCTGAAGAGATAATGGATGCATTGGTCATGATCTTTCAAGAATCACTTGATTCTGGCATGGTTCCAAAGGACTGGAAATTTGCAAATGTTACTCCACCCGTTAAGGAGGGGGGAAGGCAAAAGGAAGGAAATTATAGGCCAGTTAGCTTAACCTCAGTGGTTGGGAAAGTGTTGGAGTCTATTATTAAGCCTGAAGTTTCAAGGTACTTGGAGACCAGTGATAAAATAAGTTAAAGTCAGCATGGTCTCTATAAAGGAAAGTCTTTGCAGACAAATCTGTTAGAGTTATTCAAGGAAATAACATGCAGGGTGGACAAAAGAGAGGTAGTGGATGTCATTTACTTGGATTTTCAGAAGGCATTTGATCAGCTGCCACACAGGAGGCTGCTTAACAAGGTAAAATCCTATGGCGTTACAGGAAAGATACTGACATAAATAGAGAAGTGTCTGACAGACAGGAGGCAGTAAGTAGGAATAAAGGGGGCCTTTTCTGGTTGGCTGCCAGTGACCAGTGGTGTTCCTCAGGGTTCAGTATTGGGACTGCTACTTTTCACATTGTTTGTCAGTGATTTAGATAATGGAACTGACGGCTTAGTGGCAAAATTTGCAGATGATATGAAGAAAGGTGGAGGGGTAGGTAGTGCTGAGGAACCAATGTGATTGAGCAGGACTTAGACAGATTGGAAGAATGGCAAAAAAGTGGCAGATGGAAAAATAGTGGAGGCTTTTATTTATATGGGGAGAAAATTCAAATGACAGAGGTGCAAAGGGACTTAGGAATCCTCGTGCAAGACTCCCAGGAGGATAATTTACAGGTTGACTCTGTGGTAAAGAAGGAAAATGCAATGTTGCCATTTATTTCACAGGGAATAGCATATAAAAGCAAGGAGATAATGCTGAGGATTTATAAGGCCACCTGTCAGGCCGCAATTGGAGTACTGTCAACAGTTTTTAACCTCATATATGAATCAGAAAGGATGTGTTGTCATTGGAGAGAGTCCAGAGGAGGTTCATAAGGATGATTCCCAGAATGAAGGGGTTTACATATGAGGAGCATTTGGCAGATTTGGGCCTGTACTCACTGGAATTTAGAAGAATGCAGGGGGATCTCATTGAAACCTACTGAACAGACTAAAAAGGACTAAATAGGGTGGATGTGGAGTGGATGTTTCCTTTGGTGGGGGTGTCCAGACCAAGAGGGCACAGCCTCAAAATTGAGGGCGAGCTTTTAGAACAGAGGGAAGGAGGAATTCTTTTAGTCAAAGGGTGGTGAATCTGTGGAATGCTTTGCCACGGACTGCGGTGGAGGCCAAGTCCATGGGTGTATTTAAGGCAGAAGTTGATCGTTTCCTGATCAGTCAGGGCATTAAAGGATATGGAGAGAAAACAGGTGTATGAGGTTGAGTGGGATCTAAGATCAGCCACGATGGAATGGCAGAGCAGCCTTGATGGGCCGACTGGTCTATTTTTTCTCCTGTGTCTTATGATCTTATGATCTTATGGAGCTGGGTTTGATCCTGACCTCTTGAGCTGTCTGTGTGCAATTTATATCTTCTCCCTCTGAGCTTATGAGTTTCCTCCCACATATTTCCTTCAGTCTCTATCTGTCTCCTTCCCCCACTGTTTATCTCTTCTTCCCCTGCCCTCCCTTGCTCCTCCTCACTCTCAGTCCTCGCTTTCCATCCCTCTCTCTCTCCTTCCCCCCCTCCGTCTGTTGCTCTGTCTCCCTTCCCCCTTCCCCAGACCTCTATCTCTCTTTCTCATGTTCTCCATTTCTCCTTCACCCGCTCTGTCTCTCCTTCCCCTCCCACCATCTATCCCTTTGTCTCTCCTTCTCTGCTCTCCATCTCTCATTCACCCACTCTCTGCCTCCCCTTTTCCTTCCTCTGTCTCTCCCCACTCTGTCTCTTCCTTTTTGCTCTCCACCTCTTCTTTCCCTCCCTCTGTCTCTCCTTTCCCTTCCTCTGTCTCTTCCTTCCCTATCCCACTGCCTTCCCTTCCCTGACTTATTCTCGCTTCTATCCCTACTCTCTGTGCTGTTGGTAGGTTAAATTTCTGCGATAAATTACCAGTAGGAGTCACTGTTTTGTTGATGGGTATGAGAGGGAGGATGGGTTGTGGGAAAATATATCAGTGGATGGCATGAGTATGGGCTAATGCACACAATAGGCAAATGATTTCTTCCGCATCATAAGAAGTATTTTGGCAGATTGTTGACAATCTTTCTCCAAGTGAACCTTACATGGAAACATTGGTGCATAGCACAGCAGTGGTCAATGGAGTAAGGGCTCTCACAGGGAGACAGAAAGTGTGAGAGTCGAACTGTATGTATGGAAGGCCAGGCCAGGAACTCCTCCAAAAAAAACCTTGATCGAAAGATAACAGGAAAAAAATAACTACAGTATGTTCAATAACAGGAATCAAGCCCCCCAACCCTAGAGCACATCAAAAAGGTGGATATCCTCATTCAGTTGCTGTTTCCAGAAAATGCATCCTCAAATGCCAGGTCCTGCAATAAATTCTTGCAAAATCACAAGAGTGCTAATATTCTGGTCTGAAGATTACTCTCTAAATGTGTGGCGTCAGACAGGAAGTCTTCTCTGTTCATCCGCTTCCTCTTGCTTCTACACGGACAGCTCTTTGGCACAACTGGTAGATCTACTGCCCCACAGGTCCAGAGATCTGAGTTCAATCCAGACCTCAGGTGCTACCCGTGTGCAGTTTGCACCTTCTTCCTGGGACCACGTGTGCTTTCTCCCACACCCAAAACCTGGCGGCTTGGTGGGTTAATTAGCCACTGCACATTGATCCCGTGTGAAGTTGAATGGTAGAATCTGGAGGGAGCTGATAGGAATGTGGGAAGAACAAAATAAATTCAGCAGTAAATTGTGGTTGATGATCAGCATGGTTGATGGAAGGACCTGCCTCTAAGCTGTATGACTCTGTGACTCTGTTAACTTATCCCACATTTCACATCTTCTCTCAGTTATGGTTAGAGTTTCAAATTTCTGGATCATTAAGATCTCTTCTGGGGATGATTTGTACAAAAATGATGGGTTACCGCCGAACCCAAGGATGACTAATACCCTTGCAGGCAGGTTTGCTTGAGCTGTTGGGGAAGGTTTAAACTAATTTGGCAAGGGGTGGGAACCAGATTGATCGGGCTGAAGATGGGGGCAGTTGGTATACTATAAAACCATAAGATATAGGAGCAGAATTAGGCCATTTGGCCCTTCAAGTCTGCTCCATCATTTCATCATGGCTGATCTAATTTTCCTCTCAGCTCCAATCTCCTGCCTTCTCCCCATATCCCTTTGTGCCCTGACCGATCAAGAATCTATCAACCTATGCCTTAAATATACATAAAGACTTTCATGATCTGTGGCAAAGAATTCCACAGATTCACCATTCACGGGCTAAAGAAATTTCTCCTCATCTCCATTCTAAAAAGGATGCCCCTCTATTCTGAGGCTGTCCACTGGCCTTAGACTCTCCCATTACAGGAAACGTCCTCTCCATATCTACTCTATCAAGGCCTTTCACCACTCAATAAATTTCAATGAGGTCTCCCCTCACTCTTCTGAATTCTAGTGAATACAGGCCCACAACCATCGAATGCTCTTCATATGACAAACCATTCAATCCTGGAATCATTTGTTATGATCCTCTTTTGAACCCTGTCCAGTTTCAGCATATCCTTTCTAGGTAAGGGGCCCAAAGCTGCTCACAATGCTTCAAGTGAGGCCTTGCCAGTGCTTTATAAAGTCTCAACATTACATTCTTGTTTTTATATTCATCTTCTTGAAATGAATACTAACATTACATATGTCACCTGCAAATTAACCTTTAGGGAATCATGCACAGGGTCTCCCAAGTCCCTTTGCACCTCAGTTTACAAATTAATGTATTGTGTTGTGAGTCAGAGAGGAAGGACAGGCAGATGGCAGAGCAGAGTTGCAGCCAGTGGGATGAGTTGAAGTGTAAGTCGGAAATGGGTGATGATTTTAGGACAGAAGGTGTTATATTTGAATATACACAGCACAGGCAATAAGGTAGATCAGCGATTCCCAGCAGAGGTGGTTTTACGGTGTTAGGGGAAATAGAAGTCGTTGGGGGTGGTATTCAGGGTTCTCGGGGGGGGCCTGTAAGTGATACCTTAACTAGAGGCAAGAGACCTGACTGACCGTTACTAGAATAGGCACTTCCAAAAAAATGGATGAGGCACTGGAACACAGGAAGAACCAAAGCTCTGCGGGCGGTGAGCACTCATCGTCACAAAGCGTCTGAAACTCAGCGATCTCATCCAACCTCACCAACCAAACAGACATTACTGGGATGAATAAATTAGCAACCTACAACCCCCAACAGTTTCCCTTGATTTGTGGCAGGAAACAAATGTATGCAATTTAACAGCTGGTAAGTCAAGTACACCCTCTCAATTTCCCCTACAGATCTACAGAAATCAGGTTGCGCAATGATACGGCGTTGGCTGGAACCAAATGGTGAAATAGAACAAATCAGTGAACCTGCCACCCCCAAGGATTCCTCTTGAAGTGTTCAAAGTGACCTTGGCTTCATATGTCCGGTCAAGAACCATCTTTGGGGATTAGGAGACCTTACATGATTGGTCAATCATGCTAACTGGAATAGTATAAAGGTAGCTTGCCAAACACCAGCTATATCCTGACTAATATTTAGATTCCAATCTGAATCTTTATCAACGTAATTTTCGTTGTTGCGATCATCTTCATTTTAACCTTGCTGTTCCTTTGCATGCCACTACCATCGTTCCATCCGTGCCAACTTACTGTCGCCGTCAACATCCGAAGGGATGTTGTGATCTCTTTGAGTCTGAAGATGGCAAAACCTTGAATTCTAATCCTGCTAAGAAAGAGAAACAGCAGCAGGTGTGTCAATCCAATGTTACATCCCTGGAGTATGCTTTTATTCCATTCCTATCAGATCAGCAATGCCCCATACGTCCTATTTGTAATACTGTGCTGTGTAATGAAGCCATGGACCCATCAAGATTCTGTATAAGATACCCTGAAAAGCTTACGTACACAGTTCCAGAAGATGAAAGAAGCATTTGAAAAACATTGCACACTCAAAATAGATACCAGTATTTTAAAATCAATTCCTCTGAGTAATAACCCTGTAGCTCATCATATTGACAAAATGAGTGGAGGCATTGAGTATCAACTATACACAGAGCTACTGAAAACAGAATTTGGGATACAGCTGGATGAGTCAACTTTGCAAGACAATGAGGCATTGCTAATGGAATATGTACGGTTTATCAAAATGAAAAAGTTTATGAAGAGATTCTGTCCTGTAAAAAGTAAAAAAAAATCAATGGAGAATCTATCTACAACAAGCTGAAAATGTATATTGAGGATAAAAGTTTTCTGATTAGGAACATGATTTCTTGGGCAACAGATGGAGCACCATATATGGTTGCCATGCTGGTTTAGTGGCATTTATGAAAAAAAAAACTAGCTTGTTTGGAATCCATTGTGTAATTTATCATCAACATCTCACAGCCAAAAACCTCAGCCAGTGACATTTTCAAGCATAACTCTTGTAGTATCTGCATTCAAAAAAATTAAAGCTCACCTATTAAATAGCAGAATATTTTGCCAAGATAATGTTGAAGAGTTTGAATGCTTGCTTGCTTCACACTGAAGTGCTTTGACTGTCAAAAAGCTGCTGCTTAAAACGTTTCTTTGATCTTTTTGACACTGTGGTTGAATTTTTGCTCAAAGTTGACAAGAGCTTGGGAGACAATATTAACTTCTACGTGGATCGACAAGATCGGGAAGAAATGGCATTGGACAAGGCAGTGTGAAGTGATGCAGAATTTATGTGGATTTTGCCAGACCATTCATCGACACAAATTTGTTGGTAATAGTGGATGCAGCTACAAAGTGGCAGAATTGTTCCCAATAGCCTCCGCTACAGCCTTGCACAGTCCCAGCCTTTCCAGTCTCTCCTCATGAGTGAAATATTTCATCTCAGGCAACAACTAGGTGAATCTCATTCACACCCTCCAGTACAATTGCATCTCTCTAGAAATGTTCACATTTGCTCTCAAGCAGCTTATTGTGAAAATAATTTTATTCATGTGGTTGAACATAGTTCTGGCCAGTCTTTTTTAAGCTTTGTGGTAATCTATGCCTTTATCCATTAAAGCAGCTGTTCACAGTGAGAGCTGGTAGTGGTGGGTGGAGGAGTGAGGTGAGGAGAGGGAAGTGGAAGAGTGGAGAGTAGGGTGGGGTGTCATTGTAGGGCGACAAGTAGCACAGCCCCTCAAATAACCACAAAGCACATTCCAGACCTGCGTAAATATAATGAGGTATATAATTCATACCACCTTAAATGCAGCCAAAACCTTCTATCTTTACTACCAGGATGTTTCATTACACACACATCATGAAACACAATTGATTCTGGAGGGGCTCAAATATCAGGCACTCAATTGAAATGGAGAGAGGTATATGATGGGAAGGATAGAAAGAAACAACTGACTTGTGGTTACGTGATGGCGCCCTCTTGTTTCAAAACCCTCTTTCTAAGCAAGAGCTGGGGGTGGGTGTCAAGCTGAGGGTGACTGAGGGTCAGTCATTTCTAACCAGCCTGATGTCGCAGCCTTTAAAAGGACACCACAGTCCCAGAGTCAACATCTCAGACTCTAAGGCCCAGAGGAAATAATGATCAACATAACAGTAAATATCAGCTATTCTAATAAACTGGATTTGATTAGGGAACCTAAAGTAAGGGAACACCTAGGAAACAATGATCATAATATGTCAGAATTTACCCTGGAATTTGAGAAGGAGAAGTTAAAGTCAGATGTATCAATATTACAGTGGAGTAAATGAAATTACAGAGGCATGAGGCAGGAATTAGCCAAAGTTGATTGGAAGGGGTCACTAGCAGGGATGACAGAAGAGAAGCAATAGCTGGAGTTTCTAGGAACAACTCAAAACGCATAAGATAGATACATCCCAAAGAAGAAGTAGTATTCTAAAGGCAGGATGACACAACCGTGGCCAACAAGGATTGTCAAAGCCAACATAAAAGCAAAAGATAGGGCATATAATAGAGCATATAATAGTGTGAAGGTTGGGATGTTTTAAAAGCCAACAGAAGGCAACTAAATCAGCCTTAAGGAGCAAAAGGCTGCTTTTTTTCCCTTTCAAGGTTCTTTTGATGACCCCGACCTGGAGTTGCACTCTGACTTCAGTTCTTTGCGGGAATGGGACCCGCTCTCAGGGTCTCACGATCGGCGGCTTTTCGATATGACAAGGACACGCCCTAGGATACTAGTGCACCTTCAGGACGCCAGATCTTCTTGGACCTGGAGGCAGGTGGCTTCAAGGCTGGTGCCACTGCCGCCATCTGATGCGTCATGGGAGAACAAGGAAGATCGGAAGTAGCGAGTTTGCTGTTGGCTGTGTGCCCAGAGGCACAGAGCTCAGAAAAAGCAACACAACAGACTTTTAACACCATAAATCAGCGAGTTGTTTTGTTTAGTCTCCTCTCTTGCTGTGAAACGGAAACACCACTTTTTTCCTTATTAGGGAGAGAGAGAGAGCCTGTGGTATGTCAAATACCAGGTGAACGAGTAGTCTTTGGAGTACTGCAAGTCTGTGCCTTTCTTGATGCTTTGCTGCATGCTTGAGTGCTTGGTGGGGACGCCAATGCTTTTTTGGTTGTGGCAGAGGGAGGGGTGGTTGTTGCCTTGCTGCTGCTTGTGTGTGGGTGAGGGGTGTTGGGGGGTGCTTTGGGGCTCTAACATTTAACTATCTTCAGGGCACTCTGTTTTCTTGAAGGTTTGCAAAGAAAAAGCATTTCAGGATGTACATTGTATACATTACTCTGACATTAAATGTACCTATTGAAACCTTTTGAAACTTATCGAAAGGATGGAATATAAAGGTACGCTAGCCAATAATTTAAAAGAAGATACTAGAAGTTTTTTCAGGTATATAAAGAGTAAAGAGAGAGGTGAAAGTGAATTTTGGACTGAAGGAAAATGGCGCTGGAGAGTTTGTAATGGGGACAAGGAAATGGAGGACAAACTGAATAAGTATTTGCATCAGACTTCACTGTGGACGATACTAACAATATGCCTGATGTTCAAGAGCGCAGGGGGCAGAAGTGAATATAGCTGCTATTACTATGGAGTTGATGCTTGGGAAGCTGAAAGGCCTGAATGTAGATAAGTCACCTGGACCAGCTGGACTACAGTCGAGAGTTCTGAAAGAGGTAGCTGATATGATTGTGGCGACATTAGTAATAATCTTTCAAGAGTCACTAGATTCTGGAATGGTTCCAGAGGACTGGAAATTTCAAAAATATGAGGTGGAAAGGGACCTGGAAGTCCTCGTGCAGGATTCTCTAAAGAGTTGAGTCAGTGGTGAGGAAGGCAAATGCAATGGTGTCATAAGAACAACCTCTCTCTCGGTGTCAGTGTCAGCAAGACCAAGGAACTGATTGTGGACTGCTGGAGAGGGAAAGCAGAGGCTCATGAGCCAGTTCTTACTGGAGGATCAGAGGTGGGGAGGGTTAGCAACTCTAAATTCCCAGGTGTTACTATTCCAGAGCAACCTGTCCTGGACCCAGCACATAATTGCAAATGTGAAGAAAGCATAGCAGCGCGCCTACTTCCTGAGGAGTCTGTGGAAATTTGGCACGACATCTAAAACTTTGACAAACTTCTATGGATGTGTTTTGGAAGTTGTATTGGAAACATCAATGCTGCTGAACAGAAAATCTTCCAAAAGGTAATAGATTCAGCCCAGTACATCATGGGTAAACCCTCCCAAACATTGAGCACATCTACACGGAAAACGGGTATAGGAAAGCAGAGATCCCCACCACCCAGACCGTGCTCTTCTCTCGCTGTTGCCATCAGGTAGAAGGTAAAAAAGCCTCAGGACTTGCATCACTGGGATCAAGAACGGTTACTACCCCTCAACCATCAAGTTATTAAACAAAATGAAGGATAACGATGCTCATTTGCCCATCCATTGAGATTTTCCCACAATTATCTCACTTTAAGGACTCTTTATCTTGGGATCTCATTTTCATGTTATTTATTTATATTTGCCTTTGCACAGTTTTTGTCTTTTGCACTCTGGTTGATCTTTCATTGATCCTGTTATAGCTACTATTCTATAGACTTCCTTAGTATGCCAGCAGGAAGATAAATCTCGGGGTTGTAAATGGTGGCACATATGTACTTTAATTTACTTTGAACTCTGGAATTTTGAACTTTGAACATTTTGAGAGGACTAGAATGTACAAACAATGATGTAATGCTGGGGCTTTATGAGGTATTGGTGAGACCTCACTTGGAGTATTGTGAGCAGTTTTGGAACCTTTACCGAAGAAAAGAAGTGCTAACATTGGAGAGGGTTCAAAGGGCATTCACAAAAATGACACCGGGATTGAAAGGCTTATCATATGAGGAGCATTTGATTGCTGTGGGTCCATACTTGCTGGAATTTAGAAGAATGAGGGGGATCTCATTGAATCCTATCGAATGTTGAAAGGCCTAGATAGAATGGATGTGGAGAGGATGTTTCCGAGAAGTCTAGGACCAGAAGGCACAGCCTCGGTATAGAGCGATGTCCATTTAGAACAGAGCTGAAGAATTTTTTTAGCCGGGGGTGATAAATCTACAGAATTCATTGCTACACATGGTTGTGGAGGCCAGGTCATTGGGTGTATTTAAGGTGGAGGTAGGTTCTTGATCAGTCAGGGTGTGAAAGGTTATGGGAAGAAGGCAGGAGGATGGGGTTGAGAGGGAAATGGATCAACCATGATTAAATGGCGAAGCAGAAGTGATGGGCTGAATGGCCTAATTCTGCTCCAGTGTCTTATGGTCTTCTAATATCACCACAGTTCAAATTGATTGGCTTCCGGATATCTTGGTGCAAACCTTTCTTTAGTTTTCTTTTGCTTGGTATAGGAAGCGAATTTCAGCTTTCATCATGCTTTAGCATCTCCTCAGTGCCATTCTATGAGTAAATATTTGTGTTAGGTATGTCGTCTTAGTAATATCTTTATCTCTTACATGGGAGCAGAAGGATTTGGAGCAAAAGTTTCAGATGTGGTTAATTCTGAATGAGATTCCCCTTGCCACCAGGCTGTTCCATGCGTAAAACCAAACTTATCTGCTTACTGGAAACTGAATGGACACACCAACCAGATCCTCTCTGAATACAATCTGCCTGACCCCCCTACAGAGGAACAAAATGCAGACAGATTCTGTGATGGGCAAATAACACACTCCACCAGTTTCATGGATGGGATGCAGGGCTTAAAGTTTTCCTGAAGAGTCTTCGAAATATTATGCGTAACACTGGAAGAATTCAATAGGTGAAGCAGGATCTGTGAAAGCAGAATGGATAACCGACATATTGAGACAACATTCTGCATCAGAACTGAGAGAGACAAAGAAATATTATCACTGTGTAACATTATGATAAGGTTGATGGTGGGATTGAGGCTTGTGGGTGATAGTAGGAACCAGACGGGGAGAAATGAGGTGAACAAAGGGAGAAGAAAACTGGTCATGTCATTTTTACTCTCCTTCCCACTCCATGTTAATCTGTCAGTCCTCAGCTTTGTCCATTGATCTGGAGAGGCCAAAAGCAAATTGGAAGAACATTATAGAAAGATAGACAGATACTGTATTGATCCCAAAGGAAATTACAGTGTCACAGTAGCATTACAAGTGCACAGATATACAGATATTAGAAGAAAAGTAAGAAATAATAAAAAATAAGTTCCGTCAAGCAGCCTAACAGGATGGGGTCATCACTTCCCTGTCTATAGGTTGACTCACTATAGAAACTAATGACTGAGGGTAAGAATGACCTCATATAGCGCTCTTTGGAGCAACGCAGTTGTCTTAGTCTATTACTAACGGTGCTCCTCTGTTCAGCCAAAGTGGCATGTGGGGGGTGAGAAACATTCTCCACAATTGCCAGGATTTTCCGTAGGGGCCTTTGTTCTACCACAGCTTCCAGTGTGTCCAGTTTGACTCCTAGAACTGAGCCAGTCTTTCTAATCAGTTTATTGAGCTCGTTGGCATCACCTCTGTTGATGCCATTGTCCCAACACATCATCACATAGAAGATCGTACTGGTGACAACACACTGGTAGAACATGTGAAGGAGATGCCTGCATACTCCAAAGGACTTCCGTCCCTACAGGAAGTAGAGGCAACTCTGACCCTTCTTGTACACAGCCTCTGTGTTGGTGCTCCACTCAAGTCTGTCACTCAGGTGCACCCTCAGGTACTTGTAGGTCCTCACCACATCCACGTCCTCACCATCAATAGTAACAGGGAGCAGTGCAGGATTAATCTTCCTAAAGTCCATCACCATCTCCTTTGTCTTACTAATGTTAAGTTGCAGATGATTCAGCTTGCACCATTTGACAAAGAACTCCACCAGGGCCCTGTATTCATCCCCCCGTCCTCCCTTTATACACCCAACTATTACTGAGTCTTCAGAGAATTTCTGCAGATGACATGAGTCAGTGTTGTATCTAACGTCTGAGGTATACAAGGTAAACAGGAAGGGAGCCAATACAGTCCCCAGTGCTGTTTATAACCATGTCTGACACACAGCTCTGAAGCCGCGCAAACTGTGGTCTGCAAGTCAGACCATGGTTATATCATATCATGCAATAATAATGAGTAAGACATATAGGATTGAGATGAGGGGAATTATTTTCCCTTTCCTTTGGAATTCCCTGCCACTGAATACTGCAGAGGTTCACATGTTCTTTGTGATTGACCTATTGAGTTCCACTAGCAACTCTTTTTTTTGCTAGGATCCCAGCATTTACTGGCTCTTTTATCTCCACTAAACAAACATCAGTAGATAGTTGGATGTAAAGGCTACAGCGATACTGCAGGAAAATGGTGTTGGGGGAGGAAGGTTTGCCAAGACCCTGTTGAATAATGGAGCAGATTTGTTTATTCATTTAGATATACAGCACGGTAACCGGCCCAATGAGACAACACCATCCAATTACACCCATGTGACCAATTAACCTATTGACCCGCATGTCCTCAGAATATGGAAGGAAACTGGAACACTCAGAGAAAACCCATCCGGTCACGGGAGGGTGAACAAGCTCTTTACAGACAGTGTTGGGATATGAACCTGTATCACTGGCGCTGAAAAACATTAGGCCAATCATTAAGCTACCGTGCCATCCCTAACTTCTTCAAAGGATTCATAATAAATCTGTGATATTCATCATCTTACCCTACCTGGGATCCGGAGGTCATAGAGCGAGCCGAAGTGTGATACAGATTGGAATGCAGTCCTTTTGCCAAACGTCCTTGCTGACTAAAATGCCTAAGCTAGTCCCATTTACCTGTGTTTGGCTTATATCCCTATAAATCTTTACTGTCTGACTAGATGCCTTTCATTCAATGTCACTGTAATTGTAATCACCTGTACTACTTCCTCTGGCAGTTTGTTCCATATATCCACCTATCTCTGTGTGAAAAGTATGCTTCTCAGATGCTTTACAGACTTTATCCCCTCCCCTTATATTGGGGAAAATCTTTGTGTGTTTTTGTGTCTATGTTGATTCTCAAGTTATTGACTGTTACTGAGTTGAAACTCATGATGCCACTTTTCATTCTAATCCTCACATCTCAAATGCTCATTTAGTTTTTCCGACCAGTATTCAAGCAACTCGAACATAGCTCAGCCACTGAGAGGGTTCATGTGCTGAGACAGAAGAATCAGCCCACTAAGCCTTTACCTGAGGCGACTTCAAAGAGGTTTCCAGGAAATATGTCACTTGTATTGTGGTCACCTTGTGAAACTTTATCTCATACCACCGCTTGTCAAAAGGGTGAATCAATGGCGTGAAATAATGATAATGTGTTCTTCCAAATAGTTACTCAGGGGAAACTTCCATTGCTTTGTGAATAGCACAACAAACCACAGTGCTAATATACCATGAACTTGGGTGGTGAACATCAGTTCCATATATATCTGTATTCCACTATATACATATCTAGAAATGATATAATTCATATGGATATGTATTGCAGCCACATTCTCAATCAGATGGCTAAAAATGTGTGTGAATTTGCAGCATTAATCAGAACAAAGCAATACCATATGTAACAGGAAATGGAAATAGACCATCTGGTGGTTAACAAACCTGCAAATGTCTAAAACCCGAGATGGGTTTGACAATTTGCCCAAGAACTGCAGGAAGCTTAATGCAAGATGCAAAACACTGCAGAAGATGAATATGTGAAATGCTCAGAAGTTCAGGGAAGCCCTATCAATAGATGAATGGAGTCTGTGTTCGAGTTTAATCAGAACTGGAAGAAGTTGGAAATGGCAGCTTAGGTCTCATCTGATGAAAGGTTGGCGATCTGAAACCAATCATCCAAAAAGTGTAGTTATTTAAATAAACATTCTTTGCAAAATAATTCAGTGCTGAAAATCAAATTCTACACCCTACCTTTCATCATAGGAGTGAGAGAACAAGAATGCCTTTACCTCGTAGTGAATTTTAATGTTGCATGGAATGCAACACCAATTATTAAAGTATACAATTATACACTTTCACCTCTGAGGTTTAAATTCAAAGTGGTGCGGACACGGAAGATAAATCTTTCTTGTCATTGGAGATTGTAAGTTTATTGTGAGTGTGAACTGACTTGTGGTACTGCCAGCTGCTAGGAGTCAGTGTCACAAAATGATGTTGCCAAGATCACTCCTGTGGGGAAAAAAGAGCAACTAGCCCGTGCAGTGAGTTTGTATTTTGATGATTTAGGCATGTAATGCAGAAAAGGAAAGATTGCAGATGGTGGCATGCAAGTGGGAAGGAGGGACAAATTACTAGAACCCTAAAAACTTTGTCTGCATCTCTTCACATGCAAACGTTTGAAGTGAGACTGGGAGTCGAAGATAGGTACTTCAGAACCAAAAACTGATGATATTGCATTTGAAATTTACAAACTTATTTGGTGCACTGCACATTTTGAGGAAGAAACAAGTATGCTCTTCAGCAAATAGTTTAGTATGTAAATCATGCTACTGTTTAGTGCCTTTATGTTACATTAATTTTTGTTCAATACCTTAGGGCACATTGATTCCTGTCAAGCATATTAATGCTTCTGGAACAATTGGAGAGTGCATGGGCTGGAAGGAAATTTGATGATGTGATTTATTTCCAGTACAGTATTTTGGATTTAGAGGTTCTTGAACATTTTTTTTTACATTTCACAAGTACCAGACCCATGGATGATGGAAAGACCTAGTGTGAGATCTGAAGTCTACAACACTGGGAGACTGGAGCTGCAATGGATTAATGAGAACAAGCACTTATAGTCAATGCAACTTGTGTTCCATTTCAGAAAGAAGACAGTGGCCATTTCTTCATTATTGCTGGGCCACAACACTAAAGCTCCTTACCTGATAGCACTGTGGGACCATCTTCACTGCAGAGATTTTATATGTAGCAGCTCATCTCAAGGCCCCATTAGCACATCATAAATGGTTCTTTGGCTCAATTTAATATCAGAGAATGTATATAGTATGCAACCTGAATTCTTCCTTTTCACAGACATCCACAAAACAGAAAAAAAACCAAAGAATAAATGACAGAACCATTAGAAGCCCAAAGACCCCCTCCCTCTCCCACGCACAAGCAGCAGTAAAAGCATCAATACTCCCTCCTCCCCCCACTTGCTTCAACAAGGCACCGAACCCACCCCCCACACGCTACCATGCAAGCAATAGCAAAGCCCCCAAGGAGACCATGATCTAAAGTTCATCAAAAAATATGGCCAATACAGATCTGATTTTCCAGTACTTCTCATAGCCTGGGTGTAACTAAAGAAAAAGCAGATGCCAGATGCCTGGTTAATTACTCATGGCTTACTTTATCCCAAGATTTCAAACTTGTAGAATGCCTATGAGATAGAGGAATGAGAGAGGAGCCAGCCAAAGTTGAGTGGAAAGGGAGACAAAAAGAGATGACAGCAGAACTGCTATGGCCGGAGTTTCTGGGGGCAATTCAAGGGCACAGTATAGATACATCCCAACTGAGAAGAAGTACTGTATTCTAAAGGGAGGATGATGCAATTGTGGTTGAAAGGGGAAGTCAAAGACAGCATAAAAGCAAAAGAGAGGGCATACAGTATAGCAAAAATTAGTGGGAAGGTAGAGGATTGGGAAGTTCCTAAAACCAGCAGAAGGCAATTAAAAAAGCTATAAGGAGAGAAGGGATGAACTATGAAGGTAAGCTAACCAATAATATAAAAGAGGATACCAAAGTTTATTCTCATATATAAAGAGTATAAGAGAAGCGAGAGTGGATATCAGACCACTAGAAAATGATGCTGGAGATGTAGTAATGGGGGACAAAGAAATGGCAGACAATGGGAATCGAACTGAAGAGACTGGGAAGAGGCACTTGGCTCACAAATAGAGGAAGCTTGGAGACAGTGTGTGAGGGAGGATAGGCAGGTGATAGAGAAGGGATGCGCTTAGACCGACAGTTTGAGATGTGTCTATTTCAATGCAAGGAGTATTGTGAACAAAGCGGATGAGCTTAGAGTGTGGATCAGTACTTGGAGCTATGATGTGGTGGCCATTACAGAGACTTGGATGGCTCAGGGACAGGAATGGTTACTTCAGGTGCCCGGTTTTAGATGTTTCAGAAAGGACAGGGAGAGAGGCAAAAGAGGTGGGGGTGCGGCACTGTTGATCAGAGATAGTGTCACGGCTGCAGAAAAGAAGGACGTCATGGTGGGATTGTCTATGGAGTCTCTGTGGGTGGAGGTTAGGAACAGAAAGGGATCAATAACTTTACTGGGTGTTTTTTATAGGCCGCCCAATGGTAACAGGGATATCGAGGAGCAGATAGGGAAACAGATCCTGGGAAGGTGTAATAATAACAGAGTTGTCATGATGGGAGATTTTAATCTCCCAAATATCAATTGGCATCTTCCTACAGCAAGGGGTTTAGATGGGGTGGAGTTTGTTAGGTGTGTTCAGGAAGGTTTCTTGACAAAATATGTAGATAAGCCTACATGAGGAGAGACTGTACTTGATCTGGTATTGGGAGAGCATTTTGGAGATAGTGATCATAATTCTATCTCCTTTACAATAGCATTGGAGAGAGATAGGAACTGACAAGTTAGAAAAGTGTTTAATTGGAGTAAGGGGAAATATAAGGCTATCAGGCAGGAAATTGGAAACTTAAATTGGGAACAGATTTTCTCAGGGAAAAGCATGGAATAAATGTGGCAAATGTTCAGGGGGTATTTGTGTGGAGTTCTGCATAGGTACGCTTCAATGAGACAGGGAAATTATGGTAGGGTACATGAACTATGGTGTACAAAGGCTGTAATAAATCTAATCAAGATGAAAAGAAAAGCTTACAAAAGGTTCAGAGAGCTAGATAATGTTAGAGATCTAGAAGATTATAAAGCCAACAGGAAGGAACTTAAGAAGGAAATTAGGAGAGCCAGAAGGGGCCATGAGAAGGCCTTGGTTGGCAGGATTAAGGAAAAGCCCAAGGCATTCTACAAGTATTTGAAGAGCAAGAGGATAAGACGTGAAAGAGTAGGACCTATGGGGTGTGACAGTGGGAAAGTGCATATGGAACCGAAGGAAATAGCAGAGGTACTTAATGAATACTTTACTTCAGTATTCACTATGGAAAAGGATCTTGGTGATTGTAGTGATGACTTGCAGTGGACTGAAAAGCTTGAGCATGTAGATATTAAGAAAGAGGATATACTGGAGCTTTTGGAAAGCATCAAGCTGGATAAGTTGCCAGGGCCGGATGAGATGTACCCCAGGCTACTGTGGGAGGCGAGGGAGGAGATTGCTGAGCCTCTGGCAATGAGCTTTGCATCATCGATGGGGACGGGAAAGGTTCTGGAGGATTGGAGAGTTGCAGATGTTGTTCCTTTATTCAAGAAAGGGAGTAGAGATAGCCCAGGAAATTATAGACCAGTGAGTCTTACTTCAGTGGTTGGAGCCGAGAGGTAATGTTGCAGCTATATAGGACCCTGGCCAGACCCCACTTGGAGTACTGTGCTCAGTTCTGGTCGCCTCACTACAGGAAGGATGTGGAAACCATAGAAAGAATGCAGGGGAAGTTTACAAGGATGTTGCTTGGATTGGGGAGCATGCCTTATGAAAACAGATTGAGTGAATTCAGCCTTTTCTCCTTGGAGAGACGGAGGATGAGAGGTGACCTGATAGAGGTGTAAGAGATGATGAGAGGCATTGATCGTGTGGATAGTCAGAGGCTTTTTCCCAGGGCTGAAATGGTTGCCACGAGAGGACACAGGCTTAAGGTGCTGGGGAGTAGGTACAGAGGAGATGTCAGGGGTAAGTTTTTTATGCAGAGAGTGGTGAGTACGTAGAATGGGCTGCCAGCAATGGTGGTGGAGGCAGATATGATAGGGTCTTTTAAGAGACTTTTGGATAGGTACATTGAGCTTAGAAAAATAGAGGGCTATGGGTAAGCCAGGTAATTTCTAAGGTAGGGACATGTTCAGCACAACTTTGTGGGCCAAAGGGCCTGTATTGTGCTGTAGGTTTTCTATGTTTCTATGTAATTTATATCAGACTTCACTGTGGAAGACATTAGAAGTACACCAGAAATTCAAGAGTGCCAGGGAGCAGAAGTGAGTGTAGTTGAAGGAGTAAGGAGAAGGTGCTTGGGAAGCTGAAAGGTCTGAAGGTAGATAAGTCACCTGGAACAGATGGACTGCACACCAGGGTTCTGAAGCAATTAGCTGAAGAGATTATGCAGGCATTAGTAATGATTAGAATATCTAGGTTCTGGAATGGTTCCAGAGGACTGGGAAATTGCAAATGCCACTCCACTCTTTAAGAGGGAAAGAGGAAGTCAAAGAAAGGAAATTATTGGCCAGCTAACCTGACTTCAGTGGTTGGGAATTTATTGGAGTCCTTCATGAGGATGAGGGTTCGGTGTACTTGGAGGCACACAGTTTTATGAATTATTTAGAGTAGGTATTATCCCTCTTGTAAACAGAGCAGAATGTTGATAGAAATGTTTTTTGTTTTCGAGACACTTTAATGTTTTATACTTGTTGCCAGTTTTGAAAACATTTCATAGGTGTAATGAAAGGGAAAATCAGTGAAGGACGTTATGTTTATTCGATATGAATTACTATAGCAAGTGATATGTTGCTTGGACTGCAATGCCAGTTTCCTATGTATAACTATTTTACAGCTCCAATGATGCTTAAAGGTTAAATGTGTTTCAAACCACTGATGGATGCAAAACAAAAACAATTCAACACAAAACAAGATCATAACGCTATAAGACATAGGAGCAGAATTAGGCCTTTCATTCGTTCAAGTCTCTCCACCATTCCAGCATGGTTGATTTATTATCCCTCTCAATTCCATTCTCCTGCCTTCTTTCCATTACCTTTGACTAATCAAAAACCTATTAACCTCTGTTTTAAATATACCCAAGGACGTGATCTCCACAGCTGACTGTGGTAATGAATTCCACAAATTCACTACCTGCTAGCTGAAAAAATTCATCTTCATCTCTGTTCTAAACGAACTTCACTCTACTCTAACGTTGTGCCTTCTGGTCTTAGACTCCCCCATTACAGGAAACTATCATCTCCACATTGACTCCATTTAGGCTTTCCAATATTCAATAGGTTTCAGTGAGATCTCTCCCCATTCTTCTAAACTCCAGTGAATACAGGCCTAGGACCATTAAATTCTCCTCATATGTTAACCTTCTCATTCTTGGAATCATTCTCGTGAACCTCCGCAGGACCCTCTCCAATGTCAGCACTTAGTTAAGGGGTCCAAAATTGCTTCTAGTGCAGTCTGACCAATGTCTTACAAAACCTTAGCATTATATCCTTGCTTTTATGTTCCAGTCATCTTGAAATGAATGCTAACATTGAAAATACAAAGTACATTTATTATCATTGTATGTATACCATATACAACCTCAAGATTTGTCTCCTTGCAGGCAGCCGCAAAACAACGAAACCCAATAGAACCCATTTAAAAAAAAAGACTGTGATACATCCAATGTTTTTCATTCCATTTGCATTCCCTACTAATGACTCAAACTGCAATTTAACCTTTAGGGAAACTGCAGAGGTACAAGTCTCTTTGTACCTCTGATTTCTGAATTTGCTCTGCATTTAGAAGATAGTCTATGCCTTTATTCCTTTTACTAAAATGCATGATCATACACATCCCTACTTTCTATTCCATCTGCCACTTCTTTGCCCCTTCTTATAATCCTCTCCAGACTTCCCGCTTCTTCAACACTACCTGCCCCACCACCTGCCTTTGTATCGTCTGCAAACTTGGCTACAAAGCTATTATTTCTCTCATCCGGATCATTAACATTTAACGTGAAAAGTAGTGGACCCAACACCGACCCCTGTGGAACACCAGTAGTCACTGGGAGCCAACCAGAAAAGTTCCCCTTTATTCCCACTCTTTGCCTCCTGCCAATCAACCAGTCTTCTAGTCATGCTAATATCTTTCCTGTAATACCATGCATGGGTTCCTATCTTGTTAAGCAGCCTCATGTGTGGCACCTTGTCAAAGGCCTTCTGAAAATCCAAATAAGCAATATTCACTGGCTCTTCTTTGTCTATCCTGCCTGTTGTTTTCTCAAAGAATTCCAACAGATTTGTCAGGCAAGATTTCCCCTTAAAGAAACCCTCTTGACTTCAGCCTATTTTATCATGTGCCTCCAAGTACCCCAAAACCTCATCCTTAATAATGGACTCTAACGTCCCACCAACCCGTGGGGTCAGACTAACTGGCCTATAATTTTCTATCTTCTGCCTCCCTCCCTCCCTACTTAAAGAGTGGAGTGACATTGGTGATTTTCCATTGCTCTGGTAATGATTCTTACAAGTGATTCTTGTAAGATCAGAGATTTACAGCAGATTATTAAATTTGTAAATTTGTACAATAGATACTGTAAATTGGAGATTTATGTTGGCAGCTAGCCTATGGGCATGCCTTAAGGGTGTGAGGTAAGCAGCAACATCAGGGAAAACTCATGCAGTTACATAGAGAATATGGAAATTCCAGACAGACAGAACATGAAAAGGCAATCAAACTCGTGTCTCTGGAGGCTACGAGCTAGAAGCTCTAAATTTTGTACCCCCCAGGTTACTAAGGGTTTGGGTTTTATGAGTAAAACTTTTATGCATAGGGAAACTAAAATACAATACAGAGAGCACAGAATCATTCACCATGGAAGCAGACCTTTTGACTGCATGTGCCACCATCTTGGTGGGAAAGTTGCCCCTCAGTTCCTACTAAATCTTCCTCTTCTTATTTTAAACCCATGCCCCCAGCTCTTAATCCCTCAAACATGGAAAATAAAGATCGTGTGCATTCATTCTCATGATTTTATACATTTCCATAAGATCACCCTTCAGTCACATATGCTCCTTGCCTGCTTAACATCTCCCTGTAACCTCATCTCTCAAGTTCTGGTAGCAGCCTCATAACTCTTTTCTTCACTTGTTCTAGTTTAATAGTATCTTTCATATAACAGGGTAACCATATGTCATGAGCCAAGTCTGATACTCTATAACATGCAGTTCAGTGAAGGGAAGGAAATGTGGTGTTTTGTTCAATGCTTTACAGTACAGGTGACCCGGGTTCAATTTCTGTTACCTGTCAGGAGTTTGTACATTCCTCTCGTGACATCATGGGTTTCCTCCAGATGGTCCGATTTCCTTCCACTGCCCAAAAAGATGTACCAGTTGGTATGCTAATTGGTTGATGTAAGTTATCCCATGATTAGGCTAGGGTTAAATCAAGGGTTGCTGGGCAGTGTGGCTCAAAGCACCAGAAGGGCCTACTCTACACTGTATCACAATAAATAAGAAATAAAAAGGATTAAAATACACCTAGAAAGAGGCTACATTTCCACACTGCAGTGTGCAATAAAGTATACAAGATTCATGCTGATCCTGCAAGAATATATTTGATCAGGTGCTCTGCCAAGCACGTTATCACTGAGTAGATCTTTCTAGGGCAGCAGTGTGAAATCAAAAACTTTGAATTGTGTGAAACTGACGTGCGGAATCCCCATAATAAACCAATCAGAAGCTGCGCCGTAACGTTACAGCTCTGGGACTTCCCTCAGTTAAAGCGTGGCTACTACGATTGGAGAAGAGTGACTAATGAATGAAGGCAGATATTATGGTATCACCTTGCCAGGCATATCGTCAAGCAGCATGAGCTGCGACACTATCTGGTTTTATTTTCTCACAGCCGGTGAAAGATGTGTTTAGGTAAGCAGTTTCAAACATGCTGAGATAAGCTGCAGAATGAAAGTCATGAATATGGAGGAATTATCTGAAATTGCTGATGTCTTCACACTGTTCTTCTTTCTGTTACCTACAAATGAAAGCTGCCATTCATATTTATTGATGATCACAGCACTTACGTATAGTACGAGTGCTAAAAATATGCTGCCTGTGAGCCAGACAAGTTGTGAGATGTAAGAACAATAAGTTGGATGAGATACTGAAAGAGGGAGAAGAGGAGGTGAAATGTAAGGTTCTGCTAGACTGATGCATGTTTCTGAAACACAACAGGGTTAAATGATTAGAGCAGCAATATAGATAATTTTGTCAGTGAGATAAATCAGAGACAAATAAAATTCAATTTTTTGTGTATGAGGTAATACATTCAAGGATATGCATTAGACATATTAGTATATAGACATAATGGTAAGTGATTAGACAATAGATTGGAAGATACTGAGAGTTCTTAGAGGCAGAGAAAGTCGAAGAGCGATACATCATGGTTACAGCCCAATGAGTCTATGCCAACCACAGTGCCCACCAGCCGGTCTCAATTTCCTGCATTTAGCCCATATCCCTCCAAGACTTGCCTCTTCATGTATCTATTTATGTGCTTCTTAAATTATACTACTGCACTTGCCTCAACCACTTCCTTAGGCATGTTCACCATTCTCTGAAAAACTTGTTTCTCAGACCTCTTTTAAATCCTAACTCCTTCACCTTAAACCTGTGCCCCTAGTTTTGGACTCGTCTTTCTTGGGAAAAAGACTGTAATGGTCCACCTTATCTATGCCTTTTCATAATTTTAAACATTTCTCTAAGGTTACTCTGCATTCTCCTACATTCCAAGGGTTAAAGACATATCCTGGCCAACCTCTTCTATAACTTAGATCCTTGAATCCAGCTTCGGAAAACTGTGCAACAAGTAGTTTTTTATTCCTGATTTCAACACCTGCAGTTTCTAGGGTCTCCAAGAAATCTATGTCCACTGGTCTTTAAAGGTAGCAAGCAGGACAGATTGATAAGGTGGTTAAAAAGGTGCCTGGGATGTTTTCCTTTATTGGCTGAGAGGCAGAGGATAATAATAAGGTGTTTAAGATAGAGCTATATACGACAGGAGATAGGCCACAACTGGAGGGCTTTGTACACTTCTGGTCATCACACTACTTGAAACATATGGGAAAGGTGCAGAGGAGAACTTTGTGGATGCTGCCCGGAATGGAAAAAATTAACCATTGGATAAGCTAAAGTTTTTTTTGAAGAGGCAGAGTGGAGACGACATAAGGCATATGAAGTTAGGAAAGGTTGCACTAAAATCAAAAGGAAATACTGTTATTAGCAGAGTGGTTGAACACTGAGATTGTTTTAAAATGCTGGAAGGATTCGAGCGGAGGTGAGGAAAAACCTTATGAATCAGAGGATGTTGGTGATCTGGTTCACGCTGCCAGACAAGACGGTCAAGGCAGAAACTCTCCTCATACTTAAACAATACTTGACAACGTTCTTGATTTGCAGGGTTACTTGAAGGTGGGATCGGTGGCTATTTATATGATCAGCATTGACATGATGGGCCAAACAAACTCCTATTTCATAGGTTTTCTATAATCGTATGATATTGGATGGTTGAGCTTTTGGATGGATTACAGGTGTGTTAGTTGCTATTGACTACACTCACATTGTTTTCCAGTTGCCACATGTCAGCTCTGCCAGAACCAAAAGGGTTTCCACTTATTCAGTTTTCAGCTGGTTGGTGACAAAACTTGTCAATGTCATCTGCATCTGCGATGTGCTGGGTTAGATAAGGTAAGTGTTACATACCATTTGCCACTTGGAAGAGACAGCAGCTTTAAGGGGGAGTTGGGTGGAGGTCCTGTTGAGGTTGGCATCATCTTTGATGACTTCAGCCTTTCTTCTGACAGGGCATAAATAATGAGCATTCTGGTAATGGCTACTCCTGCCTCCTACAAGTGTATTAGGTTATTGAAGTGTGCCTGGCACTCTCCAATTAGCTCTCCCATCTTCCGTCTTGTGCCATCTTCTCCTGGGCCAGAGGTAAACTCAATCTGCTTGGGTGATGTGACAGGTGAATGGATGTCAGTAAGTACAAACTGATGTAGGGAGGTAGCATGCAGCAGCACCAAGTGTATGTAGCAAATGTCTTTTGGTTTAATGATAGGTTACTGGTGGGCAGTTGATGGAAGTACGTTCAGTGGCCACTTTATTAGGTACCTCCTGTACCTAGTAAAGTGGCTTCTGAGTGTGTGTTCGTGGTCTTCTGCTGCTGTCGTCCATCTACTTCAAGGTCTGACATGTTGTGCATTTGACTCCTCTGTATACCGCTGTTGATGTCACTTTCCTGTCAGCTTGAATCAGCTTGGTCATTCCCCTCTGACCTCTTTGATTAACAAGATGTTCTTGACCTCGAACCTGATGCTCACTGGATGTTTTTCTGATTTTCACACCATCCTCTGTAAACTCTAGAGACTATTGTATGTGAAAATCCCAGAAGATCTGCAATTGATCTCCTGGGACTTTAACACATACCAGTCTCTAGAGATCATCAAACCACCCCATCTGGCACTGCCAATCATTCCATGGTCAAAGTCACTTAGATCACATTTCTTCCCCATTCTAATATTTGGTTTGAACAACAACTGACCACGTCTGCCTGTTTTTGTGCAAATAGTTGGTATGGCATGATTGGTTGATTGGATATTTGCATTAACGAGCAGGTGTACCTAATAAAATGGCCACAGAGTGTATGGTGCTTTGAGCAGTGCGGAGACCAGTTGTATAACTGGTGGAGTATGGCATTTGAAGATGCATTCACTAGGCTTTGACTGCTCATGTGAGGTTATTGAACTTGTTTGGGCCTTGTTCTGAACTCTGTGGTTACCTGTTCCTACTGGTGCTTGAATACTTGTCCAGAGACATTCCTGGCTGTTGAGAAGTTCAGACATCTTCCCGCATCGTCCATCAAGATCATCTAAGCAACTGCCAAAATGCTTGAGGATCTTTTCTTCCTTGTTGCATCTCTCTTCTCTGGATTAACCAATTAGCTTGTTATTGTTCCATGTGCCAAGGTACAGAAACAAACTTGGTTTTGCATGCCATACATACAGACCATTTCATCACATTGGTACATTGAAGAAGTACAATGGAAAACAAAAATAGAATGTAGAATAGAGTGTTACAGTTACAGAGACAAACAATAAGGGGCAAGGCCATGACAAGGTAGACTGTGAGGTCACAAGTCCTCCTTATCAACAGGAAGTCTGTTCAATAGTCTTTTAATAGTAGGATTGAAACTGATCTTGAGTCTGGTAGAAAGTTTGTATCAGGCTTTTGTATCTTCTGCCTGATGTTGGGGGGGGGGCCAGGGTGGGAGGGGGAAGCGAGGCAGCGAGAATTATTGACCGAGATCATGGAGAGGAGGACGGTTTTCAGGATATGCTGAGCTGTGTCCACAACTTTCTGTAGTTTCTTGTGGTTTCAGGAAGATTGGTAGCATCCGTTAGTCTCGTGAGACCATGAATCTGTGCCTGGAAAGTCTGCTTCAGAGACGACGCAGGAGTGTCCTCTCCAGGGCGCAGGCCTGGGCAAGGTTGTATGGAAGTCCGGCAGTTGCCCATGCTGCAAGTCTCCCCCCTTCACCATACCAATGTTGTCCAAGGGAAGGGCAAGGTCCGATACAGCTTGGCACCAGTGTCGTCGCAGGGGTTGTCAGAACGAGGTTGAAGGCAACATTGGTCTGCCTTAGGGACTCCAGCTCCAGATTTGTCCTCAGGGTTTACTCCCGAAGCCTTTCCCATGAGTTAGTATAGCCGCAAGGCAGCGGAGATTTGAAATCAGAGTTTTCCCTCTCTTAGATGGACTGCCTTCCCAGGCTGACGAGCTCCATCTACCCTTCCTGCTTCAGGAAGAACATTTGGACATATCAAGCTGTGATGGATGCAGATAGGATGCTTTTTATGGTGTATCTATTAAAAACTGGTGAGGGTCAATGGGACCATACCAAATTTCTGTAGCCTCCTGAGGAAGTAGAGGTGTTCTAACTCTTCTTTAACACATGTGCAGATAAGCTACCTTTAAAATGCGCTTATGAATTGCTTTATTGGACTCTGTTATTTGCAGGCAATAGGCTCCTGGCATGCACCGACTGTATACAGATATCAATATAGTGGGCATGCAATAAGATGCTACTTAGATTGTAATCAACAGGCCCAAAGGTTAATTTAGCACTTTGATCTCCTCATCCCTTTCAGGTGCTAGCCAAATTAGAGCCTCTCTACATTCAAACAACCCTATGCCTTCCTTTTATGCCTCAATCATAATATTTCCTATTACAATAACTCATATTGGTTCAGTTGCCAGGTAACAAGCATTCTGTGCCACCAATGCTGTGTGCAAAAACCTCACCAAAGCAACAGCATCTGATGGAGTTTCCTGTTTTCTTCGACAATTGCCAGTCTGACTCTGCCACAAGTTAAAAGTCAGATAGTGAATACTGAACAAAGGCATTCATTCTGAAACGAGCAAGTGGGTGGATGATGGTAACTGGATGCACTTTGACCTTGAGTGTGAGAAGTTCAGATGATCTCCCCCTTCTACTTGGTTGACTCAGCATCTCCAATTGGCTGAGTTCACTCTAAGATCAGAGAATCAAAGAATGAAAAGTACAGAGACAGACCACTCAGCCCATCATATCTGTGCCTAGCCTAGAAAAGATCCTTCAAGATACTCCTGGTATGTTGCTTCTTCTGCAGTCATGCAATCCTTTTCCTATTGGAGTATAGATCCAATTTTCATTTGGAATTTTATTATTGAATCTGCTTCCAGTAGATTTCCAGATACAAATCACTGCAACAAATATTTTTCACTACTGCATTGGTACTATACCATTCATTTTAAATTTGACAGCTCACTCAAACACAACCTCAATGTATGTCAATGGGTAGATATAGTGGGCAGATAGTGACATTGTAAAGTTTGTGCAAGCAGGATGGAATGCTGAAGTAAAATCAGAAAATGGTGAACATTCTCAGCAGTAGCAGCATCTGTGGAGAGAGACACAGAGTTAATGGCCCAGGCCCCTTGGCCTTGTACCAGTACTGGAAAACATTTGAGTTAAAGCAGCTTCTAAACTGCAGGGAAATGGGGGTGTTGTGAGTTGTTTTGGAGAAGGGGTGTGAGTTTGGGGTAGGTGGTATTGTTGGGAGAGGTGTCAGTGTGAGGGGCTGGAGGGAATAGAAAGGGACTATCTGTGAGAGGATGTGGACTGGGGAGAGTGACTAAGGCAAATGGTGGTGGTACCAAATAGTGAATAACGGAAGATTTTTTTTCAGGAGAGGGGTTCCGGCATCGAAGGAAGCAATTCAACCTAGCATGTCTGTACAGGCTTCATCGAACAGCAACCTAGTTAGTCCCACAACCTACAAGTATATTTTGTTTCAAGTACTTCCTATCTTATCTCCTTCTGAATTCCATGAATGAATCCTCCCAGTAGCTCCCTCTGGTACTGACCATATGACCATAAGACATTGGAGAAGAATTAGGCCATGTGCCCCATTGAGTCGGCTCCACCATTCCATCATTGGCTGATCCATTTCCCTCTCAGCCTCAATCACTGGCCCTTTTCCCCTTAACCCTTCATGCCCTGACTAATCAACATCTGCCTTAAATACTGTATACTCAATGTCTTGGCCTACATAGCCGCCTGTGACAACAAATTCCACAGATTCACCACTCTCTGGCGAAAAGAATTCCTTCTCATCTCTGTTCTAAATGGACATCCCTCTGTTCTGAGGTGGTCCCCTCTGGTCCTAGACTCTCCCACCATAAGAAACATCCTCTCCACATCCTGAGGAGAGGCTATATTGAGGCCTTTCAATATTCAATTGTATTTGATTCATGGCCTTTCTACTCACAGTGTAAACAAATCTTTTTTTCTTATTTAACACTTGGTGTGAATGGGAAGGGATATATAATGTGTAAAACAGCACAGGTAGAGAGAGAGAGTGAAAAATGAATGCAGGAAATATAAGAGTGGATTGGTTGATTATCTGAAATGACTGAATTTAGCATTGAAAGCACACAACTCTAATTTCCCTATTAGTCTGTCTACCTTCAGGAAGATGTTCTATTACTGGAGCTCAACACAACCACAGCTAATAGACGGTAATCAAGCCCGAACATTAACTCCTTTTATTTTTCTCTCTACAGATGCTTATTTTACTGAACAGTTTCAATGTTTTCTGATTTTTCTGCAAGTATTTTGCTTTTGGAAATTTGGAACAGGGTGAAGATCAAATTATATCTAGAGCCAGACGATTAAAAGGTATCATCTTTCTGGGTGTGTTTTCTTTGAAAACTGTTTTTATGTGCATTAGGCATTGGTGGGTAGGAAGTCCAGCATTTGCTGCCCATCCCTAAGTGCCCTTGACATACTGCAGCAATCTGCATTTTAGAATCTCTGTATTCCTTCAGGTGAAAGCCTTCCCTCAGTGATGTTAAGTAGAGTGTTCAAGGACATAGATCAGGTAGATGCTGAGATATGTCCTGGGATGCACTGAGACACATTATCAATGATATAACCTGGGGTCGTCGGGTGTTTCGGGTCTTTCACCATTAGACACTCTTGCCCAGGTGACCCAGCCAGGGTTGATCAGGCCCTGGTTTGTGTCCCAGCATCATGTGTCCATGAGTCACGCCTCTTGATTCATAGCCATTTGGAGGCTCTCTCAGCAGCCTCTGTAACGACCCTGATGGCTTTTTTCTTTGCAGCCCTCATAATACCAAGGAGAGAGTAGGTTCTGCACAGTGAGTGGCCAGCAAAACCCCAACATCCCACCTCTAGAGGGTTGCATTGTACCCCCACCTCTGTCTTTGGCACTGCTCTACCAGCTCCTGGTACTTGGCTTTCTTCTGCTTGAACACCTCCTCAATCTGGTTTTCCCAGGAACTGTCAGTTCTACCATAACAACATGCTTTGAGGTTTCTGACAGAATGACCATGTCAGACCTCAGGGATGATGATGTAAAGAAGTCAGAGAACTTTAATTGATTGCCCAGATCGATATTAGTTGCCAGTCAGATGCCATGGTGGGCAAGCCTGCTGGTGATCTGGGCTGAGACTGTGGTTGCTCTCCAGCTTTGTCAAAGGCTATGGGCTTTCTGCATTAGTGGAGTTGCCTACTGTCACTAATGGCTGAGGAGACATTTCCTACCACTTCTTTCAGCAATAAAAGATCAGTAATAAATGTTCAGGTCAGGCTGGTGTAACTTAGAGAGAAACCTGTAGGGGGTGGTGTTCCCCTGTGCTTGCTGCCTTTGCACATCTTAGTGGCAGAGCTCATAGATTTGGGAGATTTTGTCAGAGCGGCCTGGGTGAGTAATGATAATATATTTTGTAGATGATACAAACTGCAGCCATTGTGAAGAATGGGCAGTGAAAGAGAGGTAGAATCTTACAAGCCTCATTGGCCTTTACTGTGGCAGTCTTAATATCAGAACCCCAGTCTGTTTCTCATTAGATTTACAGTATATTGGACACAAGTGATCCAGCCATGCACATGACACAAGTATGTTCCTGCCTTTGTAATTGAATAGGAAACACTGCTGTATCTAATAGCAGAGAACTAACGTTTTCCCAACAGCTTCAGCATTTCAATACCTAAAGTTGTTATTGATAACAAAATCAAAATTTAATGACTGTTTCAATCTGGATTAATGAAGTGGAATTAGGTAGTAATGGATCTGAGAATTCCTGCAGTCTTTTGCTTATGTTCTCACAGCTCCCACGCAGACATTCACCAGATAACTTTATTTGCTGCCTATCCTCAAGTTACCCTGGTTTTACCTTGTCAGAGACAATCCCTCTCTCCCACCCTCTATACAACTTAACAAATTATTGTTGTCTCCTTCCCCGTTCTCTCACAGGATCTTTGACTCAAGGCAATATCTGTTTCACTTCCAATGAAAGTGGCATGACCCGCTGAGTGGTTCCAGCATGTTCTGTAATTTTATTAAAACTGAAGACAGTTTTCAAATGTTCAAAGATTCAAAGGTTCTTTTATTATCAAAGTATACAACTCTGAAATTCTTCGTCTCCAGACAGTCATGAAACCAAGAAAGAAAAGAAAGGCAGCACGATTGTCAACCCCCAAATCCCGCTCAAAAATAATGAACAGAAATAGAACAGGCACGTTGACCCCAAAATCCCCCTCCCCCCCCCACACAAAGAACAAACAAGAGAGATTGGGGGGAGAAACACAGAATTCAGAAAAAATCCATAATGCTGGAAAAAGTCCACAGTCCAAGTCCACATTCAAAATGCAGAAAACCTGGGCAACATTCTCCCTCTCCGTAGCAGAGTGAACTCACCAGTGATAAGAAGCCAGTCTCTCCTCTCCGTGCAGAGTGACCTCACCAGTGATAAATACTCTGCTACTTACCCATCTCTTGTTACAGCCAACTGGCATTTGCCTCATTTCTTTTCCACTTCCAATTTTGCTTTTGGGAAAATTATGCATTTTTACTCTGTGTTCCAATACTTAAATCTTTCGCATTTATATCCATAAAAACAGTGGTCTTTGTAAAGCAATACTGTCTATTTGAATCAGGAAAAATGATTTATTGTATCTACTTATCGTCACAGAGTACTACAGCACAGAAAAGGGCCCTTCAGCCCATTGAGTCCATACTGAACCATTATTCTGCCTAGTTCCATTAACCTGCACTTGAACCATGCCCTCCATGCACCCCCCCCCATCCATGTACTTATCCAGACTACTCTTTAATGTTGCAATCAAACCCACATCCTCCATTTCTGCTGGTGGCTCGTTGCACATTTGCACCAACTTGTGAGTGAAGAGCATTCCTCTCAAGTTCCCCTTAAATATTTCAACTTTCACCTTTGACCTATAATCTCCAGTTCGTGCCTCACCAACGTCAGTGGAAAAAGCCTGCTTGCACTTATCCTATCTATACCCCTCACAATTTTGAATACCTCTATACAATTTCTCCTTATTTCCTACACTCTAGAGAATAAAGTTTTAACCTATTCAACCTTTCCCTATAACTCAGGTCCCAGCAACAGCCTTGTAAATTTTCTCTGTACTCTTTCAATCTTATTGATATCCTTTCTGTGGGTAGGTGACCAGAACAGTACATATTATTCCAAATTTTGCCTCACTAACATCTTATACAACTTCACCATATCATCCCACTCTTGTGCTCAATGCTCTGATATATGTACACCTTACTTATGACCCTAGTTACTTGTGACACCATTTCAGGGAATTATGGATTTGTATTCCCAGATCCTACTTTCTACTGCACTACTCAATACTCTACCTTTCAACGTCTATGTCCTATCCTGATTATCCTGCCAAAGTGCAACCCGTCACACTTGCCTGCATCAAATTCCATCTGCCATTTTTTTCAACCCATTTTCCAGCTGGCCCAGATCCTGCTGCAAGCATTGATAGCCTTCCTTGCTGTCCACTACGTCCCCAATCTTGGTGTCATCTACAATGTTCACTTGTTCAACAGCTTCAAATGCAAATGAACATTGACCAATTCTCTGAATGTCAACTTTATTCATTTGTCTTTTGTGTGGTGCTTCATCAAACATTTAGCTGAAGTCCAGACAATGCAAACAATGGAGGGAGTTATGGATAGTGAGGAAGGTTGTCAAAAGATCTGGCAGGATATAGATCAGTTGGAAATATGAGCAGAGAAATGGAGATGGAGTTTGATTAGGAAAATTCTGAGGTGCTGCACTTGGTAAAGTCAAATGTAAGAGAAAAGTACACAGTAAATAGCAGGGTTCCAGGGAGTATTGATGTATATTGGGATCTTGGGATGCAAGTCCATAACTCCCTGAACATGACAATACAAGAAGACATTGTGATCAAGAACGAAAGTGGCTAGTTGCCTTTACTGGTGGGGTGTTGAGTATAAAGGCAGGAAGTCATGTGGCAGCTATATAGAACTTTGGTTAGGCTGCACTTCGCATACAGTTCTGGTCACTGGGTGACAGGAAGGATATAGAAGCTTCGGGGAATGTGCAGACTGGGCCACCCATTGGTTGGGGCTGGAGAGCAGGTGATAAAGAGAGGTTTGACAAACTTAGACTGTTTACTCTGGAGTGAGAGAGGCTAAGGTGCAAGCAGATCAAAGTATATACATTTCTGACAAGCAGAGATGGGGATAGATAGTCAGAGCCTTTACCCCTGGGATGGAAATGTCAAACACCTAAGGTATAGTTTTAAAGTGAGGGAAGTGTGTGTGTGTGTGGTGGGGGGGCGGGGGCGGGAAGGTTAAAGGAGGTTTACACAGCAAGGATTTTTTTCACAATGAGTGTAGGTGCCCAGAACATGCTGCCAGGGGAAGTGGTGGAACCAGCTATGATGACAATATTTAAACATAAGAGGTTCTGCAGATGTTGGAAATCTTCAGCAATCCACATAAAGTGCTGGAAGAACATAGCAAATCAAGCAGCATCTGTGGAAGAGAATAAACAGTGGAACCCTTTCATCAGGACGTGATGAGCATGACCCCCCAACAGGATCAGCAATGTTTAAGAAGCATTCAGATAGACACATGAGCAGGCAGGGAATGGAAGGATATCGACCATGTGCAGGTGGATCCACAGTTTCAATTGGCATTGTAGTTGGCACAGACATAATTATGGTATTGTTTTGCACTGTTGTAACTATATGTTATAATTATGTGGTTTTTCTTAGTTTTTAAGTCGGTTTGTCATGTGTTTCCGTGATATCATTCTGGAAAAACATTGTATCATTTCTTAATGCACGCATTACTAAATGACAATAAAAGAGGACTGTGTGTCCTCATAATCTAATCTAATCTAATAATAGGCAGACAAGCCTGGTCTATGCTGGATATAAACAACATCCAGTGAATTCCTTTCATTCATCCCTTTCACAAATCCATGCTGGTTCCCCTTTACCCAAACCTCTCCAAGCGCATTAATTGATTTCCCTTCTATTGAGGCTAAATGGACTAATCTGTAATCATAAAGAACATCCATACAGCCTTCCTTGAACAAAGATATTGCATTCCCTATATCTAGGGAAGACTGGAAGATTATGGTAACCACTTCTGCTTTAGGCACACCCACTTTCCTTTACATGCTGGGATGTAATCCATATGGACCAGATGACTTACCCACTCTAAGCTGAGCTAGCCTTTCCAGCACATCTTGTTCATCAGCTTCCACTCTCTACATTAGTCTTCTCATCTCTGTTTCTACTGATATTTTCTCAGTATCCACTTCCATGGTAAATACCGATGTAAATTATAATACTCATTTCATATTCCATCTTTCTCTCATCATATAAGTATACCATTTTGATTTTCTCTAAAGATCTCTCCCCACCTTTCCTTACTAGCTTCGTAGCTTCCATGCTGATACAAGATTTCGGGTTTCCTTTTATGTCATTTTACTCCCATTCTTTTTATCAGCCTCAACTTCCCAGTCAACCTACAGTATATTGTCACCTGAGAAATTCACTTGACAAACTTCATATATCTGCTTTTTGAGTCATCATGTTTTCTTTCTTCATTAAAAGGATAATCATGGAGTTTTTGGCTCCCTTACCCTTCCACCAATAAGAACATGGCTGATTGTGCATCAAAAATTTTATCTTAAGAATGTCCCATTTTGCTATTACATTTGAACAGGGAATCCTAACCTGGAGATTAGGTGGAATAGTGTATAGTTTTGTCTCTTATATAGTATATATACTGTGCGTTTATATAATTTTTATATTATATATTCTATATATAATAATATAAATATAGTTTTTATTTTCAATTTTTAAGGTGATTTTTACCCTGTACAGCTATCTCAATGATGCAAATGCCTCAGAATATCAGGGAGATATAAAATCTATAAGCATAGCTCCCAGTTTAATACGAGGTGTGGCTCCACCACCAGCCTTACCTGTCAAAGGTGGTCAGTGTGCACAAGGGGCAGGGCCTCTTTGAAGTGGTGAATGAGGCAACATTTTATTGAGGTCCAGCTCCCCCTGGTCACTCGATGTTCAAGGATGGAGACTGAGCAAAGCCCAGAGCAGGACAGGAGATGGCAATGAGAGGGAACTGTGGAGACTGTAGCAGAAGCCAGGTAAGTATGACATACTAAATAGACAACTTAAGTAACCGAGAAGACTGGAGTAGCTTCAGCTGAGCAGTATGCATACAAATAAATTGATTTTAGTTATAGCTTAACCATCCATATGCAAATTCAAGGGGGTGCTTGGGAACCTGATTGTATTTTAAAGCAAGTTAACATTAGATTTTCTACATATGTTAGGAAAGTTCAACGCATATTACAGTATCTAAATAGACTCAATCTTAACATCAAATCAGACAAAGGGGAGCTGTTCCAGTGTGGCAATTGGACCTCTATCTTGCTGAGGCCAGGTGGGGCAACTCTCAGACACCTCCTCATACCTGCCCCTTGAAGTGAATCCCACTCCGGACCATCAGAAAATTGTCTCCGACAATATCACTGAGTTTTCAACCCTGGAGAACTCCCATCCACTACCACCAAACTCATAGTTTCCTTACCCCATGCTGCTCACTTCCACCTCCTACCCAAGATCCACAGACTTGACTATTTGTGTAGACCCATTGTCTCTGCCTGCTCCTGCCCCACTGAACTCGTGTCTTCATACCTCAACTCCATTCTGTACGCCTCGGTTCAATGCCCTCCCACCTACATTGGTGACACTTTGCATACTCTCGATCCCTTCACTAATTTTCAATCCCCTGGCCCTGACTGCCTCATTTTCACCAAGTATGTCCAGTCCCTATACACTTCTATTTCCCATAAAGAAGGCCTTAAACCCTCCATTTCTTTCCCAATAAGAGAACCGACGTTCCCCTCCACTACCACCCTCCTCCTTCTGGCAGAACTAGTCCTCAATCTCAACCATTTTTCCTTTGACTCCTCCCACTCTCTTCAAACTTGTAGGGTAGCCATGGGCATCCAAATGGGCCCCAGCTATGCATGCATTTTCGTTGGCTATGTAGAACAGTTCATGTTCCAGGCCTTCCCTGATAATGCTCCCTAACTACTCCTCCACTACTTTCATGACTGCATTAATGTAGTTTCATGCAGCCATGCTCAGCTTGACAATTTAATCAACTTTTCCTCGAAATTCCATCCTGCCTTTAAATTCACTTGGTCCATTTCTGACACCTTCCTCCACTTTCTCAATCTTTTTGTCTCCATCTCTGGAGGCAAACTGTCAACTGAAATCTTTCATAAAGCTATAGATTCCCATGGTTATCTTGACTATACTTCTTCCCACTTTGTCTCATGTCATCTCCACTCAGGACCCCAAACATCTATGGATCTGCTGGGATCTATTGTGTCCAGTGCTCCCAATGTGGCCTCCTCTACATTGGTGAGGCCTGTTGTTAATCGGGGGACTGCTTCGTTGAGCACCTCCGCTTCACCTGCCAAATGAAGAATTTCCTGGTGGCCAAAGATTTTATTTCTAATTCCTGTTCCTGTTCCGACATGTGGCTCCATGACCTCCTCTTATGCCACAATGAAGCCACCCTCAGAGTGGAGGAGCAAAGCCCTATCTTCCATCAGGGTAGCCTCCAACCTGATAGCATCAATATAGATTTCTCCTTCCTGTAAAAAAAAATTCCCTCTCCTTCTCCTCTCTTCTATTCCCCACTCTGGTCTCTTAACTCTTCTCATCTCCCCCGGCCCTCTCTTTCCCTTTCTCCTATGGTCCACTCTCCTCTCCTATCAGACTCTTTCCCCTCTATCACCTATCACCTTCTAGCTATCTGCCTTCCCCTCCCCTCACCTCTTTATTCTGTCATCTTTCCAGTCCTAGAGAAGGGTCCCGGCCCAAAATGTTAACTGTTTATTCATCTCTATAGATACTGTCTGACCTGCTGAGTACCTCCAGGTTTTAGTTTGTGTTGCTCTAAATAGACAGCCTGTTTTTCACCCCCTGTACCTAATAAAGTGGCCACTGACTGTATGTTCGTCGTCTCCTGCTGTAGCCCATTCACATCAAGGTTTGACATGCTGTGCATTCAGAAATGCACTTGTGCAAACCACTGTTGTAACACGTGGTTATTTAAGTTATTGGAACCTTCCTGTCAGCTTGAACCAGTCTGGCCATTCTCCTCTCTCATTAACAGGGCATTATCACCCACAGAACAGCTGCTCAATGGATTTTATTTTTGTTTTTCACACCATTCTTGATGAACTCTGTACTGTTGCGTAGTTAAGTACTTTAGGGGGCACGCAAACGATCCCATCTGGCACAAACAATCATTCCACAGTCAAAGTCAGTTAGATCACATTCTTCCTCATTCTGATGTTTGGCCTGAACAACAACTGAACCTCTTGACCATGTCTGCATGCTTTCATGCACTGCGTTGCTGCCACATGATTGGCTGATTAGATAACTAGCCTAATAAAGTGGCCACTGAGTGTCTGTACTCACTAACTTTATAGCTAAGAAATAATCTGCCTTACCATTTGCAATAAATAACACAACGATAATTGTATTTTACTTGAGTGTGGACTGGAATTTATCTGATTGTGATATGGGGATGGTAGTTTTTACTTGTAAAAGATTTAGTTGTTCACAGACAGGAAATTTTGACAAATGTTGAGACAAATAGCTGGCAAGTTCTTCTTTACCCAGTCAATTGATTTTAATTCTCTGGCTGGCATTTATTTGGCATTTGGCTTTACACATAATCTTCAGTCAGTTCAGGCTTGGCTGAAGTCGGGTAGGCTAATGCAATTCAGGGGCGCATCAGAACAGTGAACGATCCTGGAATATCTAAGCTTACACTTTGCTCCACCCATAAAAATTCTTGAGGAACTACTCAGCAGCTCAGGCAGCATCTATGGAAATGAATGAACAGTTGATGTGATGAGCCGAGACCCTTCATCAGGACTTCACTGAGCGTACACTTTGCTCCATTGTTATGGTTTCTGTATGAGTTATTTCCAGGTTTGTATTCTGTCACAGGTTGTGGGTACTGCTGGCAACATTAGTAGTTATTGCCCACACAGAACGGAAATGGTGAGTTGCTTCATCAGCTCCTTCTGTCTATCTGCTGAAGTTCTTCCAACAATGGAGTTAGGCAGGGCACTCTAGATTTTCTTCTGTTGGCCATGAAAGTAAGCGCTTTTACCTTCTTCCTGTGACTGTGTGGGTTTCCTCCAGATGCTCCGGATTCCTCTCAGAGGCTAAACATGTACTGGTCAAAACCTCATGTCAAGAACCTTAGTGTGATATTTGATTCACCTTTAAGTTTGACAAGCAAGTTATTGTAGTAGTAAAAGCCAGTTTTTTCCAGCTTTGTACTATTGCCAAAATCAAGTTGTATCTCTCTTTAAAAAACCTCGGGAAAGTCATCCACGCCTCATATCCTCCCGCTTGGACTACTCCAACTCCCTGTAAACTGGGATTAGTCAGTTGTCCCTGTCCCGCCTGCAACTGGTCCAGAACGCCGCAGCCAGGCTCCTGACAGGTGCCCGGAAGAGGGACCATATGACTTCTATCCTGGCCTCTCTCCACTGGCTACCAGTAGGGTTTAGAATTGATTTTAAGGTTCTCCTGTTTGTTTATAAAGCCCTAAATGGGCTGGCCCCCTCCTATATCACAGACCTTCTAACCCCTTATTCTACTTCCAGGTCCCTCAGTCTGGCTGACATGGGGCTCCTGGCTGACACGCGATCTAAATTTAAGTTCAGGGGTGACTGCGCCTTTGCTGTTGTAGCCCCTAGACTGTGGAACAGCATTCCCCTCCCTATCAGATCTGCCCCCTCCATCGACTCTTTTAAGTCCAGGCTCAAAACTTATCTTTATTCACTAGCGTTTGAATCTTCCTGGTGTGGCTGATTTTTGGCTTGTGCCTAGGTTCATGTGTTGTTTATTTTGTGCCTATAAGCTGTGTGCCTTGTTACTTATATCTGTGTTTCTTGTATTTGTGATTTTAGCTATCTGTTATGGTTTGTACAGTTCGCTGGTCAACATGGGTTGTTTTTAAATGCGCTTTATAAATAAATTTGACTTGACTTGGTTTGTAGGTTAATTGCTTGTTGTAAACAATCCTGTGACTAGGCTTGGACTAAATTGGAGGATTGCTGTGCAGGCAGCGAAGGGCCCAAAGGGCTTCCTCTGTGTTGTATCTCAGTAAAAAAAAATGTGGTGGATGTCCAAAACAGCATAACTGTAAGCTTATGTTCAAAGTTTTCCCTCAGGCTCACTACAGAGTGGAAGCCATTGGAAGAGAAAAGCAGTTTAATAGAAACACGGAGCGAACAGAATCCTAACAGAGGATGAGCTGTTTGGTGCATTGCTCATAATTACTGCAGAGAATTATTCATCACTGTCCTCCTGCCCCCTCCTCCCACCCAGACGCCTTACATCTGTGCCCTGTAGTTCTGGATTTCAAGCTATCTCTTCCTATCTACTCTATAAGAGCTCTTCGTAACTTTCGACATCACTGCTAACTCTTTCCTTATCCTCTTTTTGCTCTAAGGAAATGGTCTTAATGTTCTCTAATCCTTTGCAGCTGGCATGACTTTCGTAACCCTCCTCCACATCCTCTCAAAGAAACTGACACTTCTCTCAAAGTTCTTTTATACAGACTTGTGCAAGATAAGTCAGCTCAGGATTAACCATTGACTTACAGGAATTTAACATATCCATTTTGTCCGTGTACTTTATGGAGAGGAACCAATGTCCTGGCCAAGAAGTTTGCTGATGCTTCTCGGGAGAGTTTAAACTAGTTTTGCAGGAGGCTGGGAACTGGAGCCCTAAGTCTGTAAGGGAAAGATTGGACTAGAAGGTAAATGTTAGGAAAAGTACTGAAAGGCAAAATTGATAAAACAGGTGCAAAGGGCTAGATAGCTTGAAGTGTGTATATATTAATGCTAGGAGTATTATGGGTAAGGGTGATAAACAGACCATGGATCAGTACATGGAACTATGATATTGTGGTCAATACCGAAACTTGGTTGGGAGAGGGGCAGGGATGGGCAATTAATGTATCAGGTTTTCAAAGTTTTAGAAAAGATAGAGGAGGAGGAAAAGAGGGTGTAGAGTTGCACTACTAATCAGAGACAATATCAGAGCTGTATTCAGAGGAGACATAATGGAGGGGTCAGGCACTGAGTCCATTTGGGTAGATCTCAGGAACAGGAAGGGTGTATTCACACCGATAGGATTGTACTACAGACACCCTAATAGCCACCAGGACATTGAAGAATCAGATTAAGGAAACAAGTAAAGATAATAGTATTGTTGTCATGGGGATTTGAGATTCCTTAATATAAACTGGAACCTTCTTAGTGTAAGAGGTTCAGATGGGGCAGGATTTGTTGAGTGTATCCAGGAAGGTTTCTTAAATCTATATGTGGATGGTCCATAAGATCATAAGACATAGGAGCAGAATCAGGCCAATCAGCCCATCGAGTGTTCTCCGCCATTCCGTCATGCTGATCCCGGATCCCACTCAACCCCATACACCTGCCTTCTCACCATATCCTTTGATGCCCTGACTGATCAGGAAATGATCAACTTCCGCCTTAGGTATACCCACAGACTTAGCCTCCACCACAGTCTGTGGCAGAGCATTCCACAAGTTCACTACTCTCTAGCTAAAAAATTCCTTTTACCTCTGTTCTAATAAGTCGCCCCTGAATTTCGAGGCTGTGCCCTCTAGTTCTGATGAGAGGAGGGGCTGTACTGGACCTGGTGTTGGGTAATGAGCCTGGCCAGGTGACTGACCTTTCTGTGGGTGAACAGTTAGGGAATAGTGACCACAACTTCTTAAATTTCAGGAGAGCTATAGATAAGGATAGGTATGGTCCTTGTGGTAGAATTTTAATTTGATTAGGATGAATTTTGAGAGCATTAGGCAGGAGCTAAGAAGAATTAATTGGGAACACCTTTTCCCTGGCAAGTCCACATCAGAAATGTGGAACGTGTTTAAAGGTCAATTGTGTAGATACAGGAAAAGTATGTTCCTGTTGGAAGGACTGGGATGGAAAGATAAGAGAATCCAGGGAGGTGATGGATTTAGTCAAGAAGAAAAAAGGAAAGGTATGTGAAGTTTTGGAAGGCAGGATCAAACAAAGCGCATGAGGATTATAAAGAAGCCAGAAAAGAATAGAAGAAGGAAATTGGGAAAGCCAAGGGGGGCCATGGAAACACCTTGGCAGGTCGGGTTAGGGTGAGTCCCAAGGAAGTCTATACACATATCAAAAGTAAAAGAATAACTAGGGAGAGGGTGGGACCACTCAAGGATGAAGGGGGAACATTTGCTTGGATGCAGAGAATGTGAGTGAGGTACTTGGTGAGTATTTATGAAAGAAAAGAATGTGGAGGAACAGGAGATCAGTGCTGAGTGTATAGATATGTTAGGACTTTTAGAGGTCAAGGAGGAAGAAGTGTTGGGCCTCCTCAGGAGTGTTAAGACGGCTAACGGGGTTTACCCCAGGTTATTGAAGGAGGCAAGAGATGAGATTTCTGGGGCCTTGACCAGTATCTTCATGGTCTCTGGAGGCAAGGTCCCGGAGGACTGATGAGTGGCTAAAGTTGTACCTGTATTTAAAAAGAGATCAAGGGAAAAGCCTGGGAACTATAGACCGATAAGCTTCTCGTCTGTTGTAGGGAAATTGCTGGAGAAAATTCTTAGGGATAGGATATGTGAGCATTTTGAAACCCATGGCCTAATTAAGGAGAGCCAGCATGGCTTTGTGCATGTCAGGTTGTGCCTTACCAACTTGATTGAGTATTTTGACAAGGTGACAAGAGAGATGGATGCGGGTAGGGCAGTGGATGTTGTCTATATGGATTTTAGTAAGGCGTTTGACAAAGTCCCTCATGGGAGGCTAATCCAGAAGATTAAGATGCATGGGATCTGTGGCAAATTGACTGTTTGCATTCTGAACCGGTTTGCGCATAGAAGACAGACAATAGTTGTTGAAGGGGCTGGAGATCTGTCATTACTGATTTTCTGTAGGGACCTATGCTGGGATCTCTGCTGTTTGTAATGTATATAGATGACCTGGATGAAAATGTAGGTGGGTGGGTTAGTAAATTTGCAGATGATACGAAGATTGTTGGAGTTGTGGATAGAATAGAAGACGAGTGAGATATAGATCAGTTCTAGATATGGGCAGAGAAACAGCAGATGGAGTTTAACCCAGTTAAATATGAGGTGTTGTACCTCAGCAGGGTAAATGCAAGGAGTCAGTACACTTTTAAGGTCAAAGTCCTTAAGAGCGTTGTTGAGCGGAGAGATTTTGGGATCCAAGTTTTTAGGTCCTGAAAGTGGCTACACAGGTTGATAAGGCCTATGGAATGCTTGCTTTTAATAGTTGATGCATTGAGTTCAGAAGTTAGGAGGCTATGTTGGAACTTTATTGGAACTCTGGTTAGGCCACATCTGGGGTATTGTGTTCAGTTCTGGTTGCCCCACTATAGGAAGGATGTTGAGACTTTAGAGAGGGTGCAGAAGAGTTCACCCGGATACCACCTGGTTTAGAGGCTGGATAAACTTGGGGTTGTTTTCTCTCGAACATCAGAGGCTGAGGGGAGATCTGATAGAGGCTTTCAAAGTTGTGAGAGGCATATATAGAGTGGGTAGAGTGTATCTTTTCACCAGGGTTGAAATGTCTAATACAAGAGGGCATGTATTAAATTGGAGAGAGAGTAGGTTCAAGGGGGAACTGAGGGGTAAGTTTTTTACTCAGAGAGCAATGGATGCCTGGAATGCACTGCCTGTTATGGTGGTGGAGGCAAATACATTAAATGCTTTTAAGAGACATTTTGATACGCACATTGATGTAAGGAAGATGGGAGGATATAGGTATGGTGCAGATAGGACGGATTTGTGTTTGGATATTTTTGATGTGCTTTTTCAACCGGTCTGGCATAACTTTGTGTGCCGAGTGGCCTGTAGCTGTGCTGTACTCTTCCATGCTCTATGTTCTATCAACTGACGATTCAGTCTACATTCTATGAAACACTTGTGCCAGAGAACTGGAATTTGACAAGCTTAGCATGGGTGCATGAAGCAGCACCAATGCAGTTGTCAATGTAGCACAGAAAGAGATGGGGAGCATTACCATGGACTGTTCGACAGAGCCAATGAAAAGGCAGGCATAGCTGGGGCTCATGTGGGTGCCCATGACTATCCCTTGAGTTTGGAGAAAGTGAGAGGAGCTGAAGGAGAAATTGTTGATATTGAATCTGAAGGTACTGAAACATTGCCATATCATAAAACATAGAAAACCTACAGCACAATACAGGCCCTTCGGCCCACAAAGCTGTGCCTACCTTAGAACTACCTAGGCTTTACCCATAACCCACTATTTTTCTAAGCTTCGTGTAGCCATCCAGGAGTCTCTTAAAAGACCTTATCGTTTCCGCCTCCACCACCACCTCTGACTGCCCATTCCACTCACTCACCACTCTCTGACTAAAAAACTTACCCTGACATCTCCTCTGTACCTACTTCCAAGCACCTTAAAACTGTGACCTCTCATGCTAGCTATTACAGCCCTGGGAAAAAGCCTCTGACTATCAACATGATCAATGCCTCTCATTATCTTGTACACCTCTATCAGGTCACCTCTCACCCTTCGTCGCTCTAAGGAGAAAAGGCTGAGTTCACTTAACCTATTCTCATAAGGTATGCTCCCCAATCCAGGCAACATCCTTGTAAATCAGATTGTAACATTTGTGCGGCATGCTTGAGTTGAGATTGCACAGGAAGCTGACAATCATTTGTTATCTCTGAAACTACCACCCCTTGGCATGTCTTTTGTTTTATCTGTAGCAGTTAGTTTTGGAGAAATTCTCAGATGGATTCATTTGATGCAACTCAATGCACTTACACCAAAAACATAATCTCTTCCTTGCTTCTTCAATAACCTGGAAAAGATCTGCAACAACTCAGTGCAGAGATTGAATGTGCTTGATTGCTTTGCAATCAAGGGGTGAAGTGACATTTCCTGCCAGTGGACTTCAGTGAGTTAATTCAGTTGCTTGTCGTCCACACAGGTCAACTCACATGAACAGAGTAGAAAGAAAGTGACGAATTTAACAGGCCCATTCACCTGACCTGGTTTCTGAGTTAATTTTCCTGTGTGAAATATGCAGTGGCCTCTCACTGTGGTCATACAACCACAGAACATAAAATAGTACAACGTGAGAACAGGCCTTTAACCCATGCTGTTTGCGCCAAGTGCCTCTCCCCGTGATATATTTTCACAACTTTGCCCGTCTGTGATAAATTTTCAGAAACCAATTGGTATTGTGTGGAACTGTGCATGTTCCCATTGTCTTCCTTCATAAGGATTCCATCCACAGCCAGTTGGCCAGTTTCCCTACCCAATGGACTGCACCAACTTCCTCTTGCAAACATTGATTTATTTTGTGGTAGCTTTTTCCATTTCTTCTCCTTCTGATTCCATTGGACATTGCCATATCACGTGTTATTTTAGGTGAACGTTTTAACATCAGTTGTCAGGCTGGAAGTAAGTTCATTCATTTTTTAAGTTCAGGAACTTATTTTTAGAGATACAGCACAGTAACCGGCCTTTCTCTTTTTTTTCTAATGTATTTTTTATTGAATTTCATCATCAAACAAACATTTCCATTACATGTATTTCAGATACTGTACATATATATCATATAATCATATTTGTCACAAATCTCCACATAGTTTTTAACTGAGGTATACATTTATAGAAAGGAGAGGAAAGAAAGAACAGTTGAAAGAAGAAAACTATGTACAGAGTAGGGAGTGATCTTTTTTTTTACAACATATTCATTGACTTGTGAGAATAAAATCAGGCCTATGAGGTGTTATGTAGTTAAACCATTTTTTCCAGTATGAATAAAATTGTTCCAACTTATGACTAACAGATGCTGTTATCTTATCCATTTTGTAAATGTCCATTGTAATTTTCATCCATACATTTAAAGTTGGGCTCTCCTGTGATAACCATTTCCTGGTAAGGATCTTTTTACCAGCCACCAGCAGTACATTCATTAAATATTTATCCCTTTTCAACCATTCTTGAAGTATAGACACAAAATATATGGTCTTACTTTCTAAGGGTATTTCACATTTAAAGATGTCTTGTAGGACATTATGTAACCCACTCCAATAGTCTTTGATGATGGGGCATTCCCAGAAAATATGATAATGGTTTGCATTTTGATTTCCACAATCTCTCCAGCAAACAGGGGGATTTCTGAGAGGGTGTAATAAAATATCTTATCAAGTTTTTCCACCTGAACTCTGTGAACTGGTACACTTCCATTGATATCTCCATATTATTACCCAGTCTTCCTCAGATATTATTATCCCTCCTTCCTTCTCCCATTTTGTTTTAATGTATGAAGTTGAATGTGTTTTAAGACTTGACAAACCCTGATACATGCTTGAAATGATTCTACTACCGTTGTCTGAATTATATGCTTTTCTAAATAACTCTATCAGACATGTACTTGACTCGGTTACATTTTTAACCGTCCTATTAACATTCTGTTGCATCTGTAAATATCGGTAAAAGTCTTGTTTTTTTAATGTGTTTCTCTTTGAGCATTTCAAAACTGAACAATTTTCCTTCTTTCATTATATTGCAAATAGCTGTTACTCCTTTAGCTGTCCAGTCCTTAAATCTAGCACTCAGTTTATTCGGCATAAAATCCGAGTCACATGCACACCATTTAAGAATTGCAATGTCTCTCTCTAGTTTATATTCTTTTATGATAGTTTTCCATATTTTAAGAGTCCATTTCACCCACGGGTTATCAATATTATTTATGTAACTTTGTAGGTTGTTATCAGCCAAAATTGCCTGTATGGGGATGGAAAGTATCCTCTCCTCAATTTTTTTCCATTGAATGTCATATGATGGGTTGCACCAGCATATCACAGCTCTCAACTGTGCTGCAAAATAATAATGCCTAAGAGAAGGTAGGCCCCATCCCCCCTTTTCCTTGACTAATTGCAAAGTTTTGAGATGAACCCTAGGCCTTTAACCTTGCCATATATATCTTGATAGCATTTTGTTCCACTCATTGAATTAATTTTGGTTAATCTCTATTGGTAGAGTCTGAAAGAGATATAGTAGTCTGGGCAGTATATTCATTGTAGAAACATAGAAACATAGAAAATAGGTGCAGGAGTAGGCCATTCAGTCCTTCGAGCCTGCACCGCCATTCAGTATGATCATGGCTGATCATCCAACTCAGAACCCTGTACCTGCCTTCTCTCCATACCCCCTGATCCCTTTAGCCACAAGGGCCATATCTACCTCCCTCTTAAATATAGCCAATGAACTGGCCTCAACTGTTTCCTGTGGCAGAGAATTCCCAGATTCACCACTCTCTGTGTGAAGAAGTTTTTCCGCATCTCGGTCCTGAAAGGCTTCCCCTCTATCCTCAAACTGTGACCCCTCGTTCTGGACTTCCCCAACATCGGGAACAATCTTCCTGCATCTAGCCTGTCCAATCCCTTTAGGATTTTATACGTTTCAATAAGGTCCCCCCTCAATCTTCTAAATTCCAGAGAGTAATAGATTCAATCCTTGAACTGAGACCAAGAAAAGGAACTAGGTTCCATCTTGTTATATCTTCCTTAATTTTTTTATATATAGGTTGATAATGGCATTCTGATAGTTTTGCCAAATCTTTTGGCATAATGATGTCCAAATACTTGACAGACTCTGTTTGCCATGCCCAAGGATATCTACTTTCAATTTTTCTTGGTGGGCTACAGTTATATGAAAGTAGTTGGGTTTTATCTGTGTTGATCTTGTATCCCGATAATTGGCCATATTGTTCAAAGGACTGCATCAATTTAGGTAAAAAGTATGTTGGTTGCCCTAGAGAGATCAAAAAATCATCTGTCTAACAGGCCAATTTATGCTTTGTCCCTTTAATAGTAATTCCCCTGAAATCTTCATTTTGTCTGATGTATTGAGCTAATGGTTCCAGGTATAATGCCCAGGGTAGCGGTGACCATGTACAACCCTGGCTCGTGTCCGTTTCTAGCGTAAAACTATTAGATAAATATACATTGATTTTAATCCTGGCAGTAGGATTGTCGTATAGTGCCTGTATAGTTTTAATAATTGTGTCAGGTAGACCAAATCTATGTAAAACTCTGTATAGAAAATTCCAATTAACTGAATCAAATGCCTTTTCAGTGTCCACGCTTATCACTATTGCTTCAATTTCATTTTTTTTATATGATCCATAATGTGAAGTGTCCTTCGTATATTGTCTTGTGTTTGGTGTTGTTGTATAAAACCTGTCTGATCATTATGTATCAGTGTGGGTAGAAACGTTTCTAATCATTTGGCCATGATGGAGGTAAGTATTCTATAATCCACATTAAGAACAGATATTGGTCTAAATGACCCACATTCCATCTTTCGGTATACAGGTGTCCCCCGCTTTTCAAACGTTCACTTTACGAAACCTCACTGTTACGAAAGACCTACATTAGTACCCTGTTTTCGCTTTCAGAAGGTGTTTTCACTGTTACGAAGAAAGGCAGCGCGCGATAAAAGGCAGCGCGTGCCCCGAGCAGCCGCTCTCCCCCGGATTCCGAACAGCATTGCTGAAACACGTTGCATTGAGCAGCCGTTAGCAAAATGAGTTCTAAGGTGTCGGAAAAGTCTGAAAGAGCTCATAAGGGTGTTACATTTAGCGTAAAACTAGACATAATTAAGCGTTTTGATCGTGGTGAACGAAGCAAGGACAAAGTGAGTTTGGCATGTGGAATCTGACGAAGATGATGTTGCAGAGGTTTTGGCATCCCATGACCAAGAACTGATAGATGAAGAGCTGATGCAATTGGAAGAGGAAAGGATAACAATTGAAACCGAATGCAGTAGTGAAAGTGAAGTCGTCCAGGAACTGAACGTGAAGCAACTGCGTGAGATTTTCGCTGCAATGATAAAGTACGACTTTAGTTTTGAAAGGGTATGTAGGTTTAGGGGATATTTGCAGGATGTTTTGAGTCCTTACAAAGAACTGTGTGATAGAAAAATGCTTGAGGCTCAGCAGTCAAGCAAGCCTTCCACATCAGCCACAGCAGACGACGAACATCGACCTTCGACATCGAGGCAGGCAGTCATAAGAGAAGATGAGCTGCCTGCCCTGATGGACGATGAGATGACACCCCCGTGTCCCACCAGCCCAACCCCCGGGCCCCGGACAGATACTGTACCGATTCGCGGAGAATGCAGCGGTAGCCGGGAGGCACACAGCACATCTTTAAGAAAAAAGCCAAAATAAACATGCTAATTAATTAGGTGCCACCTAGCACGTAATTGTCGGCCCAGATCAGTGCCGATACAATCGGCAATCACCTCTGATCTGCGCCAACCTGTACAGGTTTCCCCCGCCATCCGAAGGTAGAGCATTCCTGTGAAACGGTTCGTAAGCCGAAATGTCGTAAAGCAAAGAAGCAATTACCATTTACTTAAATGGGAAAATTTTGTGAGCGTTTGCAGACCCAAAATTAACTTACCAAATCATGCCAAATAACATATAAAACCTAAAATAACAGTAACATACAGTAAAAACAGGAATGATATGATAAATACACAGCCTATATAAAGTAGAAATACTTCTCTATAACGATTGCCTGCACAGATCTCCGTAGCGAAAATCTCATGCAAATGCTCTCGGCAGAAAATCTCACGCAAGCGTTGTTGGCATAAAGGCGCTCTCCAGTAACCTTTAAACTATGAAGCTGCCAAATCTACCAAATAACATGTAAAAATACACAGCCTATATAAAGTAGAAATAATGTATGTACAGTGTAGTATCACTTACCGGAATTGGGAAGACATCGAGCACACTGATGATGGTGTGTTAGACTGAGTCGTTGCAGGTTGGGTGGTGCAGTGGCCCCCACCCTCCGGGCTGCCGACTGATACATTGCTGCGAAGCACGCAGGGGTAACCGGGAGGCACACAGCACATTTTTAAGAATAAAGCCGAAATAAACATGCTAATTAATTAGGTGCAGCCCGGCACATAAATGTCGGCGCAGATCAGAGGCGATTGCCAATTGCATCGGCACTGATCTGGGCTGACAATTACGTGCTAGGCGGCACCTAATTAATTAGCATGTTTATTTCAGCTTTTTTCTTAAAGATGTGCTGTGTGCCTCCCGGCTACCGCTGCATTCTCCGCGAATCGGTACAGTAGCGGTCCGGGGCCCGGGGCCCGGGGGTTGGGGTGGTGGGACATGGGGGTGTCATCTCATCATCGACCAGAGCAGGCAGCTCATCTTCTCCTACGACTGCCTGCCTCGATGTCGAAGGTCGATGTTCTTCGTCTGCTGTGGCTGATATGGAAGGCTTGCTTGACTGCTGAGCCTCGAGCATTTTTCTATCACACAGTTCTTTGTAAGGACTCAAAACATCCTGCAAATATCCCTTAAACCTACGTACCCTTTCAAAATTAAAGTTGTACTTTATCATTGCAGCGAAAATCTCATGCAGTTGCTTCACGTTCAGTTCCTGGATGACTTCACTTTCGCTACTGCATTCGGTTTCAATTGTTATCCTTTCCTCTTCCAATTGCATCAGCTCTTCATCTATCAGTTCTTGGTCATGGGATGCCAAAACTTCTTCAACATCATCTTCGTCAGCTTCCACAAGCCAAACTCACTTTGTCCTTGCTTCGTTCACCACGATCTAAACGCTTAATTATGTCTAGTTTTACGCTAAGTGTAACACCCTTATGAGCTCTTTCAGGCTTTTCCGACACCTTAGAACTCATCTTGCTAACGGCTGCTCAATGCAACGTGTTTAAGCAATGCCGTTCCGTATCCGGGGGAGAGCAGCTGATTTTTTATCGCGCACTACCTTTCTTCGTAACAGTGAAAACACCTTCTGAAAGCAAAAACAGGGTACTAATGTAGGTCTTTCGTAACAGTGAGTTTTTGTAAAGCGAACGTTCGAAAAGCGGGGGACACCTGTAGCTGAGATTATTGCCTCCTTCCAGCGGGTGACATTTGCGCCTTTCAAAGAGCCCAGTTCAGTGTGGGGAGTAAAACTCACTTCTAAACTCTTAATACCACTCTGCCGTATATCCATCTGATCCTGGTGATTTGCTTAATTTAAGCCTACTAATTGTAGTTTTTAGTTCAGCTTCAGTTATGTCAGCAGTCATCATTCTGTTTTGTTCTTTGCTTGGGTAATTCTAAAGAATTCAGGAAGGTGTCAATTTGGGTTATGCTTTCCCCTGGAACTTTGGAATATAGAGATTCGTAAAACATTTCAAAAGCTTCTTGAATTTCGCTTAGTTTATTTTTTATCACTTTTGTTCTTGGATCCCTAATTCTATGGATTATATTTTCTGCTATTTTTTTTTTCGTTTCCACACCAGTATTTTCATTGATTTAGATCCACTTTCATAGTGTCTCTGTTTCAGAAACATTAATTTTTTTCTAATTTCTTGTGTAACCAAACTATTAATTTCATTCTTAATTTTTAAAATTTCCTCTAGTGTATCCTGTGCCAAACTCAATTCGTGATTTTTTCTAGTTCCTTCAGCTTATTTTGTAATTCCCCTAATGTTTTATTCCATTTTTTTCTTATATGAAGATATAGCTATAATTTTCCCTCTTTAAGACAGCCTTCAGAGTATCCCATAAAATGGGAGGTGAAACCTCTCCAGTATTATTGAATTCTAAGTAAAGACCAATTTCTTTTTTAATTTGTTTCTTAAAATAGGGATCATTGAGTAGACTTGAATTTAGTTCCCAAATAGTATTCTTTGGTTGTAGGTCAAAATCAACAGATAAATACATAGGTGCATGGTCACTTACATCTATTGTCCCAATTCCACAGGTGATTATTTTGTCTTTATCTTTTCCAAATGTTATGAAGTAGTTTATTCTTGTAGATATGGAATTGGGGGAAGAATAATGAATGTAATCCCTTCTGTCGGGGAAAAGGTCCTTCCATATATCAATTAGACCAACATCCTTAAAAAGAGTGTTAATTTTCTTATGTAAAGACTTTGTTTCATAAGTTTTTCTATTGGAAGAGTCTAACTTTGGTTGTAATTTTAAATTTAAGTCTCACCCACATATCAAGAGACCTGTTTCCATTACCATGATATTAGTAATTTTCTGGAAGAAACTAATATGACTTCCTGTGGGTGCATATATATTCAATAAAGTAACTGGCTTTCCATCTATATTCCCCCTTACCAGAATATATCTGTCCTCCTTATCTCCCCTTTCGAATACTTTTTCAAAATTTAGCTTGCTTGAGATGAGAATAGCAACTCCTCTTCTATGTCCTGATTTATATGAGGAGAAAAGCAAATTAGTGAAGCCCATTCTCTTTAATTTTCCATGCTCATTATCACTTAAGTGAGTTTCCTGTAAATATACTACATGGACTTGTTCTTTTTTCATTTTTGATAGAATTTTACTGCGCTTGACTGGATTCAACAGCCCACTGACATTAAAAAAATGAATTTTACTTTGTCCTTAGCCATGTGTATTTATCTGTTAGTATATTATTGAAATTTGCAGAATTTAACTTAATTGATCTACTCCCTGAACAAATAAGAGCCAAGAAACGTGGATACTAAAAAAAAGGTAACCAAGGTGTGATTCCAAGGTTGGGGTCTCTAGATGACCCTGGGTTGAGCTAGAAGGAACGTCTAGCTGTGGGGGATAGCCCCTCCTACCTGTGAGTTGAGGGCCCCCGCTGCAGTACCTATAAAAGTAAGTAAAAAAATCTATGTCCACAGAAATGATTTCCCTGTGTATTCCTCCCGTGTATATATTCTCATTTAGGTGGGGAAAAAGGATTGAATGAATGAATTTTAAAAAATTGAGTAATATAAAATCCACATTATAATACATGTTTCTCGAGATAGGTATATCACCATCTATTTTTGCTTCCATTTAGTTGATCAGCACTTTTAAAGTTAGTCAAACCTTATGGCTCTTCTGGAGGAGGTGAGGGCTGTCCTCAGAGAACTCACAGTCTCTTCCTAATATTCTTCTCTCGTCCTCCTCCCATCCCCTGCTTTCTCGGTTCTCTTACTATTTCCCAAGCAGATCGGGATAACTGCTCGGCCAGGCTTTCCCTTGTTTGACCACACTAACAGGCAGCCCTCTGTTCTTCATGTCTGTAGTCGCCTCTTCCACCGTCTGATATAGTTCTACCCCTTCTTGGTAAAATACCCTCAGTTTAGCAGGGTACGGGGTTTGGAATTTAATCTTTTCTTGCTTTAATATTCGTTTTGCTTCGGAATATTCCTTCCATTTCTGTAGGACTGCCAGGGGGTAATCATGATCGAAATATAGTAACTTCCTATTCCAAAACACCCTCTTCTTACCCCAGGCCCTTCGTAGAATCTCTGCCTTGCTCTCGAATCCAAGGAATCTAAGTATTATTGAGCGTGGCTTACTTTCTGTGTCTCTGGAGGGCCGTGGGGCGAGCACACGATGCGCCCTCTCAGTTTCAATCTCCATAGTTGGCGGTATCTCCAGCGCTTCCTGCAGCAACTTTTCTACAAACTTCGTCATCGACAATCCCTCTGCTCCTTCGGAAACATTATCAATCCTGATATATTTCAGTCGTGATCTTCTCTCCTGGTCAAGCAATTTACTTTCCTGTTGATTTAGTATTTTTACCATCTTACTTAGTATCTGTTCCACGGTCTGCATGTGATCTTCCATCTTCTCAATTCGAGTCTCTGCCATCGCTATTTTCTGATTGACGTTGGCGGGCTCTGACTTTATATCATTTAGTTGCTGTTTTATATCTTTTTGGACTTCCCTTATCATATTTGCCACTTTGCCTGAACGAGGCCCCGCGTCAACCTCGCCACCATGCGCACGTATAGGAGAGCCGCTTGTTGTATCTCTCTCTTCCATAGGCTCTGCAGTCATGCTTTTTTAAATCATTCTTCTTCCTCATTCTTTCCCCCCTTATCAATTCAGATATTTTCTAAAGATCTTATATTTGATAGATTAACGTGGCAAAATATGCGTTTTTCCAGAGGAGCTATTGATTTAAGCAGCCATTCTGAATGATGACATCACTGGAACACCCATAACCGGCTTTTCTGGCCCAACAAACCCAGGCTGCCCAACTAACCAACTAACCCATGCATCTTTGGAATGTGGGAGGAAACCTGAGCACCCAGAGGAAACATACGTGGTCACGAGGAGAATGTCCAAACTCTTTACAGACAGCAGCAGAATTGACCCCAGGTCGCTGGTGCTGTAAAAACATTGCACTAACCAGGACACTACTGTGCTGGCCTGCTTGCCTGCCCTTTGACTTCAATCGAGAACAAAATAAGGCAGGCAGCGAGCTCCTTGTTGTATCCAATCCTGTCTGATTCCACATACAAGGAGGAGGTTAAAAATTCCTTCTCAGTCATGATACTATGCTATCTTCATTTTTATGATATGATATATGGTAAATTGAAGTATGTAAGGAAAGAGTTAAATTTGACTCCTCCTTAGTAAAAAGTGTAACACAAAATGGAAGTTAGAGGATAAAATAGTATCATCTTGGAATGTGGTAATGGAATGGCCTGAAGATGTGCACGGACATATATCCCTAAGTCTTGGTACTGGTGAAGAATGCTTTCTTCTTTGCAGTCTTGCTGTCTCTATTTCTAAATTATGTACCTGGGCCAAAGGTCGTGAGAAGTAAGAAGGCATGGGCTTGTACCACTAGGAAATGGAGAAATACTGGGGCAAAAGTTAGGTTAGATTTTTGAAAGGTATAAGAATGGTCTCCTTCCTAATACGGATGGGAATCATCCCTTTAGCCAGATGCTTTGGTACTAAGAGATAGAGAAAAGGCTGCATGAAAGGCTATCGGACACCTGAGGTTCCGTCCATCATAGGTTCATAATTGGTTGATGAGTGCTATATTGCATCCTTCTGTAAAAGCATCCTTCTTTTTTTGTATTTAATTCTTTGTATAGTTGTAATAATGTAGATCCTCTCACCTTCAAGACATGTGCAGTGCTTCCTTTGTTTGCAAATACCACTTGCTGTTTAAGAACAAATCTTACAATTTTTCATTACAATGTAGCTTGTATTTATTATTTGTGATAAACTGCTGTCAAAAGCTGATTTTCATGGCATTTATACATACTCTGGGTATGTATGCCCTTAATGATAAACTTGAGCTTGTTTAGAGGCTGACTGGTTTCACATCAAAACCACTCAGATGAAACCAAATGATTGAGCTGTTCTCTTGAATCCAGACTTAGAATTTCTTTCTATGTTTAACTTAGATGACAAATACTTTTTCTCACAACTGTAATGGAATTGGTAGTTGCTTAGTTCCAATTTTTATTTGTGTGTGTCAACTAAATAAGTTAACTATCTAATTTAGCTACTTTGGTATTCCATATATCTTTCTTACATCTCTTTTAATAAAGATACCAAACTAGATTATTGCTCAGTAATTGTTAAATACAAGGACTTTAACATGTCTTAACATGTTATTCTAATTCCATCAGATTCTAGGTTGTGAACATAGCCCAGTCCATCACACAAACCTGCTTCTGCTTCATTGATTCCATCTACACTTCCCACTGTAAGCCAATATGATCAAGAGCCCTTGCCATCTTGGTTATCTTCTCTTCTCTCCACTCACGTGGTAATACAATACTGTGCAAATGTCTTAGGCACATACTTGTAGCTAGCTTGCATAAGACTTTTGCACAGTACTGTCGTAATTTTATGTATTGCACTGTAGTACTGCTGCAGAGAAAAAAAAACAAATTTCATGACGTGCGAGCGATGATAAACCTGATTCTGATTCTGAAACCTGGGTCTCTATTGTGGACTGGAAGTGAGAAGGGGAAGGAAGAGGGGAGGGAGTGAGGAACACCAGAGAGATATTCCATAAAGATGAATAAACCAATTATTTGGAATCAAATGACCTTGCCTGGTGTCTCAGGGCACACCATTGGTTCTCCTTCTCTGCCACCTGCCCCACACCCCTCCCACGGTGCTCTGCCCTCACCATTCCTAATATCCTTTGCTCCCGCCAGATTTACAAACTCGGTCTCCGCTCCACATTGATAATTATGGTACAGTGCAAAAGTCTTAGGCACCCTAACTATATACTGTAAATGTGCCAAAGTCTTTTGCACAAGAACGTAGGTACAAAAGCATGAAAGTACAAAGCAACAGATCCAAAGACGACTTCTATGCCACTGTTATTGGACTCCCATATACTAAAAGATGAACTTGATCTCTCACTCTACCTCATTGTGACCCCTGTACTTTATTTGCCTACCTGGCATTCTAACACTGTGATCTGCATTGATTCTTTTTTGGTACCCCAATGTACTTGTGTATGGAATGATCCGTCTGGATGGCATGGAAAACCATAGCTTTTTACTGTATTTTGTTCATGTGAATTAATAAACCTATTCCAATTTTCAAAGAATAAATTTCAATAGCCTTACTAATCCTGACAAAGCATTAACAACATTAATAACCTTACTATTTTCTATGTATCTGCTGTAAACAGCTTGACAGGAAGTGAAAAGGTGAAAGGGGGACAGAGCAATGAATAGAAGGAAAAAGTTGAGGCTGTGGCAGTGGCAAGAAAAGAGAAGAGCCTTGAGGAACACAGGACAGTATGGATCATGTCTGTGATATGGAAGTTTTCATGCGCAAGGGCGAGGGGGAAGGGGAAAGATAAAGTGTTTGAGCACGTGAGGCCGCCGCTGAGCTGCAGTGGAGGTGGATGAAACTTATCAGGTTTCCTGCGGTCAGTTACAACTAATGTTCACAGACGCTAGAGAGCAGGTGACCTGTCAGCATTTTCAGCATGGGCAGGATAGGCTATGTGGAAATCCCAAATTTCCAGAAGAAATGACGATCCTCAGATATGCACAATCTCTTAATTTGGTATTTTCGGTTTTAACATCACTTTGAGTACGATAGCTCATTTGATTTGGGTCAATATTCAAATATTCCAGTTGACATTTATCAGTTTCACTCTACCCCACACACTCATTGGTGTGGTTGGGAACTGAATGGAAACTATCTGGTTGTCACGATTCACATGCCACAATACAAGTAATGCAAGGCACAGCAGAGAGTTGCCATATAAGACAGCTGTCTATGGATTTTAGTGAGAAAATAGACTCCTTTAGTGCAGAAATTGGTGGATCATTTCAAGTGCTCCCCAGCAAGTATCCATGGCAACAAAGGGGAATGCTTTTAGCTGTTGTTTCACAGAATTAAGAGGCACTTGAGCACAGATTCCTGGATGACCCTCATATGCAGAGCTGAAGGAGGGCTGCTCTGTTAGACAAGTTGCCTTTGAAATTAAATGTCCATGTAACACTCAATCTGCTCTCTCAACTGAATATCAGAGATCTCTTGGTATTTTGGTATTTTTCTAAAATACTACAGAATTGTCAATTAATAGCAAAGGAACATTAACTCTATTTCTCTTTCCACAGGTGCTGACTGACCTGCTGAATGTTCCCAGCATTCTCTGTTTATATAAAACTAATATTCTGGGTTGTCAGTCTATAATGATTTTCATTACATTCAGAAGGCTTATGCTGAGAAAGAGTCCAAATTTCTATTATAGTGTGTGAGAAATGGCTATCTGATTACCCCGTAGAAGAAACAAGCTTTCTTCTGAAATAACTCTGTTCTTGATTCGACCATCAAAGGAAATAGTTCTCCAAATTATTTCTTTTAACTTTTTAAACACCTCCATCAAATCACCTCTTCACTGAAACCAAAGTTGTATGTGCTGTGCTGCTAATGAAACTCAACTGCACAGGCACTGCTTGGAATTTTGAAAAGCCACATTCAAAATCCAGGAAGCTTGACTATCTCTTGTTTGCTTCTCAGGATTCAAATATGATTCTCTTATTCTCATTAACATCAGGGCTCCTCCTGTTGGACATAGATATTAAATCAGCTAAACAGAACCCGTGATCTTAAAGCACCATCTCCTGGTGATAAGTATTAATTAAAATGAAAATACACAGATAGCTTTTGTTTGACCTGTTGCTTCAAGAACTCTCTGCTATAGCAGAAGTAGTTGAACATTCAGAGCATACTCTGTTTTTGTAAGAAGCAACCAGCATTGGCAATATTTTGCTTTGGGTTAGACCCCTACTATTTAAATCTGACAGATTTTAGTAAAGCATGCAAGGACTTTGAAAGCATAAGATACAGAGTTTTCAATTTAACACAATTTTGTGTTATTTTCTTCGCTTCCAATGCTCTTATTTCTCTCTAATTTGATGGAGAATTTGATCCGTGGAAAGATATATTCTGTTCAGTTTACTTGATTAATTAATGCCCACATTAAACATTAAACTAATTCACAGAAAGACATGGTTGTCCAAAATATGAGTCTAACTTCGTAACAACTTCCATGACTGATAACATGTGACATTACTGCACCTGTTCCATAAGGCAAGCGGTCACAGGCAAGCTTCACTGGATGATGTGGATCATAACATGTGAGTACAGTGTCTGATGTCACCATTTCTTTGCCCTTTTGAAAGCCATCTCATACTGCTTTGGCCATTGCTACGTATTTCACAGTACAGGGTAGAAAGATTTAATAGGGCCAAGTGCATATCATCACGATTGCTGCAGGCAGACGCACTAGACTATGTCAGTTACTTTATAGGGATTCAGTATTAGTACTTGATGCCAGCCTGCAATGTTTGAAGTCAGCCTGTACCCCTCAGCAAATGGAAGGATTGAAATTATTGCAACAGAGTTGTGCAAGGAGGAATAATGGTCGATTAAAGGAGAACTCAAACACCATTTATAGATATCCTTTTGGCGGAGGAGGTGGCTACAAGGATGTACGCCTCTTATCTACAATGGTGAAAGCAGCCCTATAGATAGATGGTGGCAGTAGGCACAGAGGGAATTGGGATTAATACCAAGATTATGGCTTCAGGATTGAGATGCAATGCCAGAATTTGAAAGACCTCACAAGAACGATCAGGGTCAGTGAATGATTTATAGATCCTGTAGTCCACCCCTGGTAGCACTATTCCAGTTCTGCTCACTACAGTACCACTCACCCTACACCCACCAAGCCTCTTCGACCATGACTTGTACTCAACATGTGCATGCTTCACCCTGCCTCACAATCACAACCATCGCAACTCTTGCCACAACCTGCACACACTTCTGGTTATTCACAGACGATAGCCACATTACCCAACAGACAGCCAGGCCAGGCATTCACTAGCATCCTTCCCCACTGACAGGAGAAGATGGCAACCAAGCAGCTGCAGGCTAAGTAACTAGAAGGGAAGAAATGGCTTGTATGTTCTAAACACATTGAATTACAAGCACTTACAGAAGGACCAAGGGCAGCACAGTGCTGGCAGTGCAGCTGCCTCGTAGTGCCAGAAACTGGGCTTCAATCCTGATGTCTGTGTGGCATTTACATATTCTCCCTGTCGCCATGTGGATTTCCCCCAAGTGCTTCAATTTCCTCCCAAGCCTCAAAGATGTGTAAGTTGGTTGGTTCATTGCCCACTGTAAATTGCCCCTAGTGTGCAGGTGAGTGGAAGAACATGGGGCAGTTAATAAGGGGGGAATAACAAAATGTGGCTAATATGGAATTGTTGTAAATGGGGTGGGGGTGTGTTTGATAGTCAGTGAGGATTTGGGGGGGGGTCAACGAGCCTGATTCCCCACAGTAGCTCCCTATGTCAGAATTCATGGTGTGTAATCAGGGACAGTCCATTGAGAGTATATCCACTCATCCCTGCCACATCCCACTTCCTCTCATCTCTCGTTTCTCTTCTAAATCACCAGGTGCAAACAAAAAGAGCCTCACGCTTGAACTCTCTTTCTATTGGTTATTCAAAGTGCTAACAAGGACTCGCCCTCACTTGTTCTCGTGCTCGTGGATACCACCCAAATACAGTTCAGGATAGTCAGAGGTGGGATCTACATGTGGTAAGGCCCCAGGCACAAGAGCATTGTAAACAAGGATGAGGAAGGATGCCAGTTTGCTTGGAGGATGAAGTCTTATGCAAGTGCTGCTGCAGAGAACTCAGTGAGGACGGTGACTTGAGTAGTTTATGGAAGATGGCTAATATGTATGCATAATATAATTGGGTATGCATTGGCAATCCTGAAGAAAGCTAACATTCAATATTATGGAGTTTGGCTGGGAAGGGAAAGGTATGAGGGGAAATACTTAATATGAACTTCCAGAACAATCTTTTGCCACCAGGAGTTTGTAGGTGGATAAAAGTGATTGAGTTGGTACAGAAACAATGTTAAAAGACCTATGGACTAGTAGATGGATAGGAAAGGTTTAGAGGAATATGGGTCAAATTTGGGACTAGCTTGTGGTCAGCATGGATGAGCTGAGTCAAAGGGCCAGTTTCCATGCTGAATGACTCCAACCTTGCAGAGGCCTTAGTGCAAACCCTTAATCTTATTCTGTCCAGCTTTGTAGGACAGACATGTACCACTGATGTTCTAGAAGCCCCAGCCATGGCACTACTTTCACCCAAAGGCTGAAAGTTAGAGTGAAATCCCAAAACGATGATTTCAATTACACTCACCCTGGCTACAGCCAACTGTGCTGAGTTGTGGCGGGTCCAAGTTGATCTGATCTCCTCAAGTTCATTTCCCTTCAACCGGCTCTGCTGAAGCTGATGGGGGAGCTCAGCTTAGAGAACAGACAAGTAAAAGAGAGATGAAGGTGGGCGTTAATAGAATGGCAAAAGCATTTAATCAAATAAAATAAATTCATTTTTCAATTGTTGCTTTTCATAAATTTTATGTGAATAGACCACTTATATACAGTAATATTGATTAACTTTATTTAACAATCAATATTACTGTACTGTATGTAAAGTTTATTTATACTGTATACTTTATATATAAACAGCAATCTAATGATATTCTTTAGTTATAAGCAATAATATTAATTTAAACAAGGATAAACAACCACTTATCTGCATTTACAGTAAGTTTAGTGACTCCCAACATAGCAGAGTCTGGCTCGCAGGAAGTGGAGGGATTTGATACAAAGTCATTCTGATTTCTTGGCTCAGCTCCTTGCAATGAGTGTGGGGATGGGATGAGAGATCGGGTGGGATGACATCTGTTCTTTAAGACATTCCTGATTTCTGTGCTGCAGTTTGCAGGTGAGTAAAATTGGGATGGACATTTAGACTCAATAGAATTTTGAGATCACTCGCCACTACTGAATCTGCCAATATGAACAATTAGCATTTAGGCAGTGAGATACAGTGATTGACTAAACTGGTTGCACATGGCCAATCAGGAATCTGTTCCCAGTATCTCAAAGGAAATACAAATTGGGTGATATAAAATGATCACCATTTTACATTACAACACAGAGTCAGATTGAATCTCCAAGTGTTAGTTTTAAAGCTTTAAAGTTTAGGAATTCTGAAACCAGACATGACAGTATTTTTAACAGATACTATCCAGAGCTATTTACTAAAAAAATGACCAAGGTTCTGGGTAAGAAGAAACTTAGACATAGATCTAGTCAACACAATTGCCAAAATGATATAAAATTGCCTTTCACTCTTTGGGTGTGTTGCATAAGAAACCTCTCTAATTTCCAAGGAGGGAGTGAAGAATGATAATGTTTACTAATCCTTCTCAGAAGTCGATATATTGTACTCCTTTCTGTAGGCAGTATAAGCTCTTGAGCTTTTGTTGTGGTTGCTGTGAAGTTTGGCTTGGTATTGTGTTACACAGCTGATACTGTATTGGTGTGGTGCAAATTTTTCACATGAGTGCAAAAGCAATGGCTTTGCTGCAAGTTACTGCTTGGTGAGATTGAAAATGCGAAGAAACTGTTGTATTTGGCATATGTGTCCAGAGCAAACCTAAGTAAGGAATTTAGTACTGAGAGTGATTTCTTGTATTGGAGAGCGATTGCATCTCTTGAAGAGGGAGATACTGTGATTTAGGAGCATAGTATAAAAAGGTGATGAGGAAAGGAGGAGTGTGGTGCAGAGCACAGGCACTTTGAGTCTAATACTTCACCGTCAGAACTTGCTATCAGGCATCAAGTCTTTGCTTGTCTGGCAGTTAGATCCTGCAGAGTTGGAGCTTCCCTCCTAATGCATGCTGCCCTGGAAATGGCAACATTACCTCCCTTACTCTCATCTACTTTTTTGGTTACTTCCTCAAAAAAACTTAAAAAGGCTCATGAAGCATAAATTCTGAAACACAAAGCCATGCTGACTCCTCCTGGTGAGATTCTGTCTACCACTTGCTGTTCCTCAGAATGTCCTCCAGCAACTCCCCCACTATTGATGTCAAACTGACCTGACTCTATCTCCTGGTCTTGACCTTGCTACCTTCTTTAAACAATGGAACAATATTACTACCTTCCAGGTTTCTGGAACTTCACCAGTGGCTAACACTGCAGGAAATATCTCTGCAAGTACCCTGGCAGTTTCCACTCTTGCCTCCTACAAAGTCCAAGGATGCACTTGTCCAATCCCCCTTAGTGTGCTGTAAGGCTGCAAACACCTCCTCATTGGAGAGCCATAGAGTCACCAAGCACTACACATAGAAACAGGCCATTTGGCCCATCTAACCTGTATTGACCTACAGTATATTATACTTAGTCACATCTACCTACATCCAGACCATAGCCTTTCATACCTCTGTCATCCATATATCTATCCAAAATTCCCTTTTATTCTACAATTGAAGCTGCATCTATCACTTCTGCTGGCAGCTCATACCACACTCATAAATATTTCACTTTACACTTTAAACTTCTATTTCTAGTCTCACCCAACCTCAGGGCAAGAAACTGACAGGTATTTTCCCTATCTATATCCCACAGTATATTATATACTTCTATAAGACCTCCCTTTATTTTCCCAAGCTCCAGGTAATATTGTCCCAACCCAGTAACCTTTCCCTATAACTCAGGTCCTCAAGTCATGGTAATAGCCTTGTAAAATTTCTCTGTGCTCCTTCAGGCTTATTAATATCTTTCTGTAGCTAGGTGACCAGAACTGTGCATAATACTCCACATTCAGCCTCGCCAATATCTTATGCAACTTCAACATACTGTCCCGACTTCTGTGTTTAGATTTACAAAGGCTAATGTGCCAAATGAACTCTTTATGACTCCATCTACCTGTGACATTACTTTCAACAAATTCCCAGATTTCTTTGTTCTACACACACCTCAGTGCCCTACCATTTATTGTGTAAGTTCTACCCTGGCTGGTCCTGCCGAAGTGTAACACCTCACAATTGTTTGCATTAATTCCATCTGCCATGGATCAGCTAATTTTCCCAGCTGGTCAATATTCCAGTGCAAGCTTTAATAGCCTTCCCTGCTCTCCACTACACCCCTATTCTCAGAGTAATCCACAAATTTGCTGATCCAGTTTACTACATTATCTTCTAAATCATTAATATAGATGATAAAAAAACAATGGACCCAGCACCGATCCCTGTAGCACATCATTAGACATAGGTCTCCAACCAGAGAGATACTATCCACAACCACTCTCAGTCTTCTGCTGAGCTAGTGCTGAATCCAATTTACTACTTCATGCTGAATACCAAGCAAGTTAACATTTTGAACCAATCTCTCATGTCAAAGACCTTGCTAAAATCCAGGTAGACAATGTCTACTGCATTTCCTTCATTAACCTTCCTCTTACCTCCTCAAAAACTCTATAAGCTTGGTTAGGTTTGACCTACCACACACTAAGCCATGCTAACTATCCCTAATCAGGACCCGTCTCTCTATGTCAGGGGTCCCTGATTGTTTTTTATGCCATGGACCCCTACCATTAACCTAGGTGTCCATGGGCCCCAGGCTGGGAACCCCTGCTCTAAATGATTACATATCCAATTCCTCAGAATACCTTCCATTAATTTACCTACAAATGACCTCAGGCTCACTGACATATAATTTTCCGGTTTGTTCTTTGAGCCTTTTTTGAACAATGGAACAAAATTTGCAGTCCTCCAGTCTTCCAGCATCTCATGGTAATATGAATATCTTCCAAAGCCCATCTCGGCTTGTTTTCCTTATTTCTTGAGCAATAATGATTTTCTCCTCAGTAAACAGCAACACAAAAACTTCATTAAAAATCCCACCTATCTCTTGTGGATCAAGATATAGTTGGCCCTTCTAATCTCTAAGGGGACCTATTCTCTGTAGCCACCATTTTGTTCTTAATATTGGGGCGTATGGGGTGTCGGGGGGGGTAGCACCTCTGGTGGGGTAACATGTCGCGTCCTTTTCAGGGCGGTTACTCCACCTTTGGTCCCCATCTGACACTCAGCTCTCACCTGTGGCTCCCCATAGCTGTTTGCATGCGACAGCGGCCACACCCCGGGCAATGGCTTCGACAAGCCGGCTAAACCAGGTGAGGGTAGCCGACGGGTCTCAAACCCTTGGTGAGATAGGGAGTTGTCTATCCCAGCATGTGAAGACAGACTCCAGCGGATTGAGCGGACGAGACCAATGGAAGGTCCAACGGTCAAGAAGGCGGTCTCTGCAAGCGTCATGGAATGTGTTGAGCAGGACAAGACACAGAAGGCGTCCTGGTCATCCACTGCGCCTAGTCCCATTTCCAGCCGTCTCGACTCTGTCTTGCCACTGGATCCAGATGGGAATTGGGAAGAGAGAGTGAGGCTGACGCTGCGCAACTCTCCCTCACTTAAATCCAAGTCACGCGCTAGTCTCGACACCATCAATAATGGTGTTAAGGTCCTCATCGACGTACGATGGACGAACAACAACATTGCTATAGAACCTCTTGGGATTTTTCTTAACCTTACCTGCTAGTTCCATTTTGTGACCTCTCTTTGCCCTCTGGATTTCCCTCAAGAATATCCTTGAACTTTTTATAGTTTTCAAGGGATTCACTCAATCTCAATCTTCTAAAACAACAAGAATTCTGCAGATGCTGGAAATTCAAGCAACACACATCAAAGTTGCTGGTGAACGCAGCAGGCCAGGCAGCATCTCTAGGAAGAGGTGCAGTCGACGTTTCAGGCTGAGACCCTTCGTCAGGACTAACTGAAGGAAGAGTGAGTAAGGGATTTGAAAGTTGGAGGGGGAGGGGGAGATCCAAAATGATAGGAGAAGACAGGAGGGGGAGGGATGGAGCCAAGAGCTGGACAGGTGATTGGCAAAAGGGGATACGAGAGGATCATGGGACAGGAGGTCCGGGAAGAAAGACAAGGGGGGGGGGAACCCAGAGGATGGGCAAGAGGTATATTCAGAGGGACAGAGAGCGAAAAAGGAGAGTGAGAGAAAGAATGTGTATAAAAATAAGTAACAGATGGGGTACGAGGGGGAGGTGGGGCCTGGCGGAAGTTAGAGAAGTCGATGTTCATGCCATCAGGTTGGAGGCTACCCAGACGGAATATAAGGTGTTGTTCCTCCAACCTGAGTGTGGCTTCATCTTTACAGTAGAGGAGGCCGTGGATAGACATGTCAGAATGGGATGTGGAATTAAAATGTGTGGCCACTGGGAGATCCTGCTTTCTCTGGCGGACAGAGCATAGATATTCAGCAAAGTGGTCTCCCAGTCTGCGTCGGGTCTCGCCAATATATAAAAGGCCACATCGGGAGCACCGGACACAGTATATCACCCCAGTCGACTCACAGGTGAAGTGTTGCCTCACCTGGAAGGACTGTTTGGGCCTCTGGGTCCAACATATTATTCTCCGTAACTTCCGCCACCTCCAACGGGATCCCACCACTAAGCACATCTTTCCCTCCCCCCCCCTCTGCATTCCGCAGGGATCGCTCCCTACACAACTCCCTTGTCCATTCGTCCCCCCCCATCCCTCCCCACTGATCTCCCTCCTTGCACTTATCTGTGTAAGCGGAACAAGTGCTACACATGCCCTTACACTTCCTCCCTTACCACCATTCAGGGCCCCAAACAGTCCTTCCAGGTGAGGCAACACTTACCTGTGAGTCGACTGGGGTGATATACTGCGTCCGGTGCTCCCGATGTGGCCTTTTATATATTGGCGAGACCCGACGCAGACTGGGAAACCGCTTTGCTGAACATCTACGCTCTGTCCGCTAGAGAAAGCAGGATCTCCCAGTGGCCACACATTTTAATTCCACATCCCATTCTGACATGTCTATCCACGGCCTCCTCTACTGTAAAGATGAAGCCACACTCAGGTCGGAGGAACAACACCTTATATTCCGTCTGGGTAGCCTCCAACCTGATGGCATGAACATCGACTTCTCTAACTTCCACTAGGCCCCACCTCCCACTCGTACCCCATCTGTTACTTATTTTTATGCACACATTCCTTCTCTCACTCTCCTTTTTCTCCCTCTGTCCCTCTGAATATACCTCTTGCCCATCCTCTGGGTCCCCCCCCCCCCCCCGTCTTTCTTCTCGGACCTCCTGTCCCATGATCCTCTCGTATCCCCTTTTGCCAATCACCTGTCCAGCTCTTGGCTCCATCCCTCCCCCTCCTGTCTTCTCCTATCATTTTGGATCTCCCCCTCCCCCTCCAACTTTCAAATCCCTTACTCACTCTTCCTTCAGTTAGTCCTGACGAAGGGTCTCGGCCTGAAACGTCGACTGCACCTCTTCCTACAGATGCTGCCTGGCCTGCTGCGTTCACCAGCAACTTTGATGTGTGTTGCTCAAGCTTCTAAACCTTCTTTTTCTTGACCAGAGCCTCAATATCTCTCATCAGCCAAATTCCCCTAAACTTGTCAGGTTTACTCTTCACTCTGACAAGAACATGCTGCAATCCAACTCTGAAAAGACCCTCACTTGCCTTTTGTTATTTTTCTTTCAAAGACACTTACTCAATTGACCTCTGCTGGATCCTGTCTATTTACCCTTAATTAAGCCTAGGACCGTAACCTGTGGACCTGACCCATCCTTTTCCATTACTATCTACACCTGCATAATAGAGGACTCTGACACAGGAATTGTTCCCGGGGATATACAGTGGGACAAATATCAAGCACTGCTGGAAGATTATTGATGAACACCATACAGAACTTCTGACTTCCTTCTACATGTATGATTGCCCTCCCCTCTGCCATCAGATTTCTGAATGGTTCATGAACCCAAGAACAAGTTTTGTCTACACTATTTATTGTTTATGTAAATTATAGTAGTTTTATGTCTTTACATGGAACTACTATGGCAGGTCAATACATTTCACAACATCTAAGTCAGTGATAAAAAAATATGATTATGATTCTGAACTGAAACTTCGATTGCAAGAAAACGTTGGTAAGGAAATTCCACCAGCCAGTACTATCTGAGTTGCAAGAGAACAGTGATACAGCTCGCTGACTTCATAATTCACTGCCAAGATAGCACTGCTGAGTCTTTCAAAGGCAGAGGGAGTGGAGTCTGCTGTATGATTAACTCCTTGTGCTGCACAAATGCGGTGGTTCTGTCCCAGTCCTGCTCACCCGACCTGGGGTATTTAGTGATCGAGTCCAATCCATTTTATCCCCTGTGGGAGTTTTCAGCCATCATCTTGGTAGTGGTGTGCATCCCATCTCAGGCCCATGTCAAACAGGCTCTAGACGATCTGAGCAACATAATCAACAGGCAGGAAACAGCACACCCTGGTGCCTTCCCATCATTTTGGGGGGTGGGTGGGATTTAACCAGGGCGACTTGAAAAAAAAATCCTTAAGTCATTATCACCAGCATATCATTTGTGGAATCAGGGGAGATAACACACTGGGCCACTGTTATATTACCATCAGGAACGTTTACTGTGCTATCCCATGCCAACACTTTGGAAAGTCTGATCATCTGGCTGTACTTCTACTCCCTGAGTGTAGGCAGAGACTGAAGACAGCAGCACCAGTAGAGAGGACCAAGAAGGTATGGACGAGGGAGGCATGGGAGCGCTTACAGGACTGCTCTAAATTGGTAGACTCGACAGCATTCAGGGATTCATCTCTGAGTCTGAACGAGTATACCACAGTTGTCACTGACTTCATTAAAACCTATGTGGTTGAGCGTGTGCCTAAGAGAACGTACTGTAGGGTAATGTAATTGGTGGAAATGTACTGTAGCTAATTCACAACCACCAACATTGAGATGGGGCTCCCTTTAAGAGGCTGATATGATGATGTAATTTTGTGAAGTACTGTTACCGCGCCTTTATGTTCAGTGTTTGGATTACATTATATGAGTTAATGCGGCTTTTCTTAAACATAAAAAGCCTCACGCCATTTTATTTGTGACAATCCACATTGGTGATCCTGATAATCTAGGATGATTTCAGAGTTATTGAACACGTCAGCCGACACAACTGCTTTGAAGCTGCTGGAGGTTTGGGAGCAAAATGCCATTGCTTGGTTGTACAAGCCAATGTCCAGTTCACATTGCAGGAAATCACCGCTGATAACGCCAAATTCTACAATGTGATAGTGTCCCTCAGTTGTTCCACAGCATCGAGAGGGGTGAGACGGCTAGAACACCCATCTGAACATGTTAAATACCAGGCACTGAAAACTCACCTTGGACAGACTTTTGGACTATCAGAGTCTGAGCATGCCAAACAGTTGTTCTCCTTGCCTGGCCTTGGTGATGCTAAGTCATCACAGTGAATGGCCCACATTCTGTCTCTCCTGGGATATCACTACCCTTGTTTTATTTTTTAAAAGACTCTTCATGCAACAAATGCCTGATCAAGTCTGCATAACCCTCATTAATGTACCCATGAAGGACTACAGAGAACTTGCTAAATTGGCTGATAGTCTACACTCAGCTAGGGAGGGTTGCATCATACCTCCTCCTTTTGTTACCTCAGTAAGCCCAGTCAGCAACTTGGCAGCAGGATCCAGACTTATGGGACATGATGGGTGATGCTTTGTTTCAGTGGGTGACGTTCAGCTTGGGTCTTCATCCTGGCTAAAGTGGCTAGATCTCTGCTCAGTGCAGATTTCCTGTGTACCCAAGAACTGTTAGTCAATCTTAAGAACTTCCAGCTTGTGGGTGTCAAGGGCTTTGGGTCATTACCCTGCTTCCCCAGTAAATTCCCCACAACGACTCTGTCAAGCACACGCACCACCACATGTGAGATTACTCGCCTGCTGGGTGAATTCCCAAGCTTCACCAAAGTCCATATTTTCCAATGCAGTCACAAAACATGGGGTCGAGCACCACATTCTTATAACAGGCCCACCATGCCATGCCCGCGTGCGTAGGCTGGTCCCAGCAAAGCTGGCAACTGCGAAGACAGAGTCTGCCAACATGGAAAGTCTCGGTATTGTACGCTGGTCAAATAGCCCCTGGGCTTCACCAATCCATGTGGTCCCTGAATCTGATGGAGCTTGCTATGTGGCGATTACCGATGCCTTAACGAGGTGCCATGCTCGATTGTTACCCAAACCCATGCATCCAATACTTTTTGGCATGTTTAGATGGAAAGTTAATTTCTTCCAAAGTTGATCTGGTTAGAGGCTACCTTCAGGTGCCTGTGTGCTTGGAGGGCATTCCCAAAATGGCTGCAATAACCTCATTTGGCCTCTTTGACTTTCTGTGTATGCCATTTAGGCTGAAAAATGTGGTTCAGACTTTCCAAAGGCTGATGTAGACTCTGTATTAAAAGACTTAGATAATCTTTTAGTTTACCTGAATGACATACTTGTCGCCATTGCATACAAATCCAAACATGTATCTCATCTCCACACACTTTTTGAGCACCTAAGTCAACAAAAGTTGATTATTAACCCTGCTAAATGGCAGTTTGGGTTGTCAATCATTGACTTTCTTGGCCATTGCATCTCTGCAGGAGGTGCAAAACTATTCCCATCAAAAGTAGCCACTATTAGGGATTTCCTATCACCCCTCACTACTAAAAAAACTACAGGAGTTTTTAGGCATGGTGAGTTACTATCACCACTTCATCCTGCGACCTGCTGATTTATGCTCCTCCTGTAGAGTGTGCTGACAGGCAATATCACTAGTCATGTGCCTGACGGGTCAGTGGACATGACCAGGGCATCTGATGATACCAAGTGAGCTCTTTTCAATGTGAACCTCCTGGTTCACCTGCTCCCTGATGGACCTATAGCCATCACTACCGATGCTTCAGACTAAGCTGTGGGTTCTGTGCACGAACAGTTGGTCGAAGGCATGTGGCAGCTGCTGGCTTTCTTCAGCTGGCAGCTCCATCCCCTGACAGGAGGTTCAGCACGCTTGACCATGAGTTTCTCAGTCTCTATTTGGGGTGTCCACCATTTTCATTTTCTTCTAGAATGTCGCTAACTCCGGGCATTTGTTGACCACAAACACCTCATGCACGCGATGGCCAAAATATCCTTGGTCTGCATGGCAGCAATGCCATCTAGCCTACCTGTCAGAGTTTACAACTGATATACAACATATCAATGGGAAAAATAGTGCCATGGACAATTGCCTCTCATGGCCAGCCATTGAGACCGTACACATAGGGGTCGACTATGCCGGCATGGCAATGGATAAGCTACTGACCCAGAGGTCCAGACTTACTGAGCAGCAGTCACAGGCTTGCAACTGGCTGACATTAAGTTCAGGGAAGCTAGTATTTCTCTCTTGTGTGATATCTCAACCAGTTGCCCTTGCCCCATAGTGCCCACAGATTGAAGGCGGACTGGTGTTAACTCTATACATAGCCTCTTGCATCCAGGCCAGAAGGCCTCACAGAAACTGGTCGCACTAAAGTTTGTGTGGCACGGCCTGGAACGGATTTACGTGATTGGACTGCAGCCTGTGTGGAGTGTCAGTGGGCAAAAATTAACCAGGTTGTCCAAGTGCCATTGGCTCCTTTTCAGGTCCCTGTGTGGCGGTTTGACAATGTCAATGTGGACCTTGTTAGCCCCCTCTCCCCCTTCTGTAGTTTCATCCTCCTCCTTACCATGGTGGACTGTATCACCAGGTGGCCAGAGGTTGTCCCTCTAGCGTCGACGATGCCTGCAGACATGGTTCGGGTGTTCATCAGTACCTGGGTTGCTTGGTTTGGCACCCCATCTGTTATCTCCTCCGACTGCAGTCCCCAATTCATACCAGACCTCTGGGCTGCGATGGCTCAGAACCTCGGTGTTAGGCTACGTCACATCAGGGTGCATCACCCACAATCCAATGGCCTCTGCGAGCAGTTTTACCACCCCCCCCCCCTTAAAGGCTGCTCTGAGGACCTCCTTGATGGATGAGTGTTGGCATGATAGTCTCCTCTGGGTCCTGTTGGGGCTCAGGACCTGCAGTCTTTATTGGCTGAGTTGGTCTACGGGCAGCCGCTAGGAGTGCAAGGTGACTTTATTCATAACGCCATGATCACCCACCAAGATTTTTAGGATTCCGCTACCATGCCCCTGCTGTCATGACATGACCATGAGCCTGTCAACAAACCTTTGGATGAGCCAGAGACGCCTGCTGTTCCTCCACCCATGGGACATGAAATCCAAGCTGGGTGGCTTGTCCAAGCTCCAGACAGGCTCACAATGGCGGTTTTAGTGAATGCTGGGGGGCCTGAGTAGGGTAATGTAATTGGTGGAAACATACATAATTTACAATCACCAACATTAAGCTGGGGTTCACTTCAAGAGGCTGGTCTGGCGTAATGACGTAATTACATGAAGGACTGTTGCCTCGTTTTTGTGTTCAGTGTTACAATAATTGAGTTGTCACGGGTTTTCTTAAACATCAAATGCCTCACACTGATCTACAATACCAAACATCAGCCTTTCTCAAACTTCCTGCCCTGGAAAACTCTTCAATCAATTTTCAGGTCTCAAGGAACGACTGAGTAAGAATTATTATATCCAGAACTCACAGTACGTTAGCATGATTAGTAAGTTGTAGATATAATAATCCAAAAATAATTGTGAATGCTCTTTTGAACAGAGAATAAATTTTTAGCCAACCTTTCTTGGAAAAAAAACAGATAGTTAAGCTTAGCTTACCTTTGTTGAAATTAATCTCTTTCTTTCCCTTTCATAAATTTTAAAAACCCATAGGCAAACATAAACATTTCTGTTAAATAACTGGCTTAAGCCAAAATGGTATTAAATTTTTCTAAAGGTAAGCTCAGTAGATTTAATTTAAATAAAGTTTGTAAATTGATTTTTAATTAATGCTATTTACAGCATGAAAATTTATTTGCAATGTTGAAGCGGTGTGTTATGATAATATCTGGATTTTCTTTTTTTACACGAGAAACTAATCCTCTCATGGAGCCAACCATTGATGGGGTGCCATCAGTACAAATGCCAACACACTTCCTCCAAGACAGACTTTTGTTCCAAGATATGAAGACCAAACACTAAATATATCTTTCCTGTGCTTGTTTCAGGCAGCTCTTTGTAACAGAAACATTTTCTTAAATGTCACCATCATTTACAAATCTTATAAAATGACATTCGATGGTGGAATCTGCTGACTCATCAACCTGGATAGAGAGGCTGTTGTTTTTCAGTTTATCACACAAGACCTCTTCAGCATCATGTGATATATCTTAATATGTCAACTTATTTATACTGTTTGAGAGCGAAACCTTTTCAGTTTCTTGTATTGCATCCTGTCTTAGCATTTCACCCACTATAATTTTACATGCTGGCATTATTAGGTTCTCACCAACTGTGTGACTTTTCCTTTTTGGGGTAATAAGTTTTTCTACTAAATAACTTCCTTCCTGAGTCCTTTTACTGACTGGGACCTTATTAGCAAATGATTTAATCTGTTTTGAGATTCCAATAATATACTCAGCACTTTTACGTGTTATATGGCTATGATTTGTAGTTAAGTGTCTTTTCAAGTTTGCTGGAGCCACTGCTTTATTTGCAAATTGTTTGCCACAGACTAGGCACAATGGAATAGGACAACTTGGATCACCAGTCCATGTAAAACCCTTTGATAAGTAGCTGTGATTGTCAAGATGGACTTTTTTTTTGTGTCCGTGGTTGCTAATTAGAATAGCATAATAAATAACTAAATGAGAAAATCGCAAAAGATGCAAAAACTTCACAGTGCAATTCACTTCTGATTTACACAATCCAACTTTTGTAATGTTTACAACAATAGCAAAGCTGTAGGCTAGCAGCCGAATCCCGGTGTGCAAAAATTCCTTTAGAAAGAAAATTTCCCCCTTATTTTCTACCACACCAGTAGAGTTTGTTTGCTTCCATAAGTCAGTCGGCAGCACGTAAGGGGAATCTGGGGGAGGTAATTTGGGAAGGAGAGGCTGTCATCACTGCCCAAGTTGAGTGAGTCCATTCAATGCTTGGAAAACGCACTTCGCGCTCCTCATCAGCCTAATGTCCGCCCCTCAGCGTACACCAATTATCAACAACTTCTTGTATCTCGTGTCAAAAACTGAGAATGGACTCAACCAAATAAACATGGTCCTACGGCGCTCTGCCATACTGGGCTGAGAGACCTCTAACGAGATTGCTAACGGGGCTGCTTGGTCACTGCCCACCACTTTGAACGCTAGCATCGTGCGTTATACGGAGCTCAAAAAACGATGCTTAATTTTTAATCATGATCTCTCGCAGAACCCTGGTTGAGAAGCCCTGACACACATACTCGAATCAAAAGTCATGGATGAACCAGGAGAGTTGCAGTTTGCTGAGGGCTAGGCCTGTGACATTGAACTCTGGCAATCCAGAGCTATCCAAGAAGGCCAGGTACAACTTACGGAGTGCTATCTCAAGAGTTTCCCTACAGCATTCACTGACCCTTTCATCTCTGTTTCAGAGGCTGACATCAGAACGTCTTTCAGAGGGTGAACCCTTGCAAGGCGACAGGCCCCAGTGGTGTATCTGGTAGGGCTCTGGGAACCTGCACCAACCGACTGGCAGGTGAGTTCAAAGATATCTTCAATTTCCCATTGCTACATTTTGAAATTCCACCTGCTTCAAAAGGGCAACAATCATACCAGTGTCCAAAAAAAAATGGTAAAGAATGGCATCAAATCAGTGGAAAGATGTGACATAGGATTTGAAAAAATTGAATCCTTGTGGGTGAGTTAAGAAACTGCAAGGGTTAAAGGACATTGATGGCGGTTATATACAGGCCTCCCAACAGTGGCTGGGAGGTGGACCACAGATTACAACAGGAAATAGAAAAGGCATATCAAAAAGGCAATGTTATAATAGTCATGGGAGATTTCAACATTCAGATCAATTGGAAAAATTAGGTTGATAATGGACCTCAAGAGAATGAATTTGTTGAATGCCTACAAGATGTATTTTTAGAGTGGTTTGTCATTGAGCCTGTGAGGCGATCAGCTATATTGGATTAGGTGTTATGTAATGAAACAGAGGCAATTAGGGAGCTTAAGGTAAAAAACCTCTTAGGAGGCAGTGATCACAATATGATTGAGTTCAACTTGAAATTGGATAGGGAGAAAGTAAAGTCTGATGTAGCAGTATTTCAGTGGAATAAAGGAAATTACAGTAGTATGAGAGAGGAGCTGGCCAAAGTAAATTGGAAGGAGCTGCTGGCAGCAATTGCATGAGTTTCTGGGAAAAATGAGGAAGATGCAAGACAAATGTATTCCAAAAATGAAGAAATATGCAAAAGGCCGAATAATACAACTGTAGCTGACAAATGAAGTCAAAGCTAATGTATAAACGAAAGAGAGGGCATATAACAAAGCAAAAATTAGTGGAAAGATTGAGGATTGGGAAGCTTTTAAAACCCTATAGAGAGCAACTAAAAGAATCATTAGGAGGGAAAAGATGAAATAAGAAAGCAAGCCAGCAAACAATATCAAAGTGGATAGAAAAAGTTTTTTCAAGTATGTAAAAAATAAAAGAGAGATGAGAGTGGATATAGGACTGCTAGAAAATAAGGCCCGAGAAATAATAATGGGGGCCAAGGAGATGGCATGTGAACTTAATAAGTATTTTGCATCAGTCTTCACTGTGGAAGACACTAGCAGTGTGCCAGATGTTGAAGGGTGTGAGGGAAGAGAAGTAAATGCAGTTACTAATACAAGGGAGAAGGTACTCAAAAAGTTGAAAGATCTAAGAGTATATAAGTCACCTGGACCAGATGATCTGTACCCTAGGATTCTGAAAGAGGTAGCAGGAGAGATTGTGGAACCATTAGCAAACAATGATCTTTCAAAAATCATTGGGCTCTGGCGTGGTGCCAGCGGACTGGAAAATTGCAAATGTCACTCCCGGTTTAAGAAAGGAGGAAGGCAGCAGAAAGGAAATTATAGACCAGTTAGCCTGACCTCAGTGGTTGGGAAGATGTTGGAGTCAATTGTTAAGGATGAGGTTATGGAGTACTCGGAGACACAGGACAAAGTCAGCATAGTTTCCTTCAGGGAAAATCTTGCCTCACTAACCTGTTGGAATTCTCTGAGGAGATTACAAGTAAAAGGGGATGCAGTGGATGTTGGATATTTGGACTTTCTGAGGCCTTTGACAAGGTGCCACACATGAGTCTGCTTACCAAGTTCAGAGCCCGTGGTATTACAGGCAAGTTATTAACATAGTTAGAGCATTGACTGATTGGTAGGAGGCAGCAAGTAGGAATAAATGGATCCTTTTCTAGTTGGCTGCCAGTTAGTAGTGTGTTCCGCAGGGATCGGTTTGGGACCAATTCTTTTTATGTTGTATATCAATGAGTTAGATAATGGAATAGATGGTTTTGTTGCCATGTTTGCAGATGATATGAAGATTGGTGGAGGGACAAGTAGTGTTGAGAAAACAAGTAGGCTGCAGAAGGACTTAGACAGATTAGGAGAATGGGCAGGAAAGTGGCAAATGAAATACAATGTTGGAAAATGAATGGTCATGCACTTTGGTAGTAGAGATAAATATACTGACTATTTTCTAAAGGGGCTGAAAATCCAGAAGTCTGAGATGCAAAGAGACTTGGGAGTCCTTGTGCTAAACACCCTAAAGGTTAACCTGCAGGCTGAGTCGGTGGTGAGGAAGTCAAATGCCATGTTAGCATTCATTTCAAGAAGTCTTGACTACAAGAGCAGGGAAGTGATGCTGAGGCTTTTTAAGGCACTGGTGAGGTCTCACCTTGAGTATTGTGAACAGTTCTAGGCTCCTTATCTAAGAAAAGATATGCTGGCATTGGAGAGGGTCCAGAGGCGGTTCAAAGAATAATTCTGGGAATGAAAGGGTTATCATATGAGGAATGTTTGATGACTCTGGGTCTGTACTCACTGGAATTTAGAAGGATGAGGAGGATCTCATTGAAACTTTTTTAATGTTGAAAGACCTAGACAGAGTAGATGCGGAAAGGATGCTTCCCATGGTGGAAGAGTCAAGGACAAGAGGGCACAGCCTCAGGATAGAGGGGCGTCTATTCAAAACAGAGATGTAGAGAAGTTTCTTTAGCCAGAGGTTGATGAATTTGTGGAATTTGTTAACATAGGCAGCTGTGGAGGCAAAGTCGTTGGGTATATTTAAGGCAGAAATTGATAGGTTCTTGATTGGATAGGGCATCAAAGATTACGGGGAGAAGTCTGGGGAATGGGGTTAAAAAGGGGAAGGAATGATCGGCCATGATTGAATGGCGGAGCATACTCGATGGGCCAAATGGCCTAATTCTGCTCCTATATCTTATGGTCTATGGTTTAAAAGGAGGGTGATCTGCCTTAATGAATATCATCTGCTAGCACTCATACCTAAAGTGATGAAGTGCTTTGTGAGGGTGGTCATGGCTAGAATCAACTCCTGCCTAAGGAAGGACCTGGACCTATTTGCCTATCACTCTAAGAGGTCTACAGCGGATGCAATCTCATTGGCTCTTCACGTGGCCTTGGATCAGCAGACAATACAAATACTTACATCAGGCTGCTGTCCACTGACTACAGCTCCACGTCTAACACAACCATTCCTACGGTTCTGATCAAAAAGCTCCAAAGCTTGGGCCTCTGCACCTCCATCAGCAACTGGATTCTCAGCTTCCTCACCGGAAGACCACAGTCTGTATGGCTTGGAAATAACATCTCCACCTCGCTGATCATCACTGCCACACCTCAAAGGTGTGTACTGAGCCCACTGCTCTACACTTTCTGCACTCAAGACTGTGTGGCTAGGCACAGCTCAATGCCACCTAGGAATTTGTTGACAACACAACTATTGTTGGCAGAATTGTTGATGAGAAGACGTACAGGAGTGAGATATATCAGCTAGCTGAATGGTGTCGCAGTAATAACCTTGCACTCAATCTCAGTAAGTCCAGAGAATTGTTTGTAGGCTTCGGAAAGGGTAAGCTGAGAGCACACACACCAGTCTTCATCGAGGGATCAGCAGTGGAAAGGGTGAGCATTTTCAGGTTCCTGGGTGTCAGCATCTCAGAAGATCTATTCTGGGCCTAGCATTTCAATGCACTTACAAAGAAGGCATGACAGCAGCAATATTTCATTTGGAGCTTGAGGAGGTTTGATATGTCACCAAAGACACTTGTAAATTTCTACAGATGTACTGTGGAGAACATTCTAACTGGCTGCATCACTGTCTAGTGGGGGGTGGGTGTCACGGCACAGGATTGAAATAAGCTGGAGAGATTTGTGAACACAGTTAGCACTAGCCTACCCAGCATCCAGGACATCTTGAAGGAGTGATGCCACAAAAAGGCACCATCCATCATCCAGGACATGCCCTTTTCTCACTGCTACCATCAGGGAGGAGGTACAGGAGCCTGAAGGCACACACTCAATGATTCAGAAATAGCTTCTTCCCCTCTGCCATCTGATTTGTGAATGGACATTGAACCTATAGATACTACCTCACTAATGTTCTCTCTTTTAGTACTGTCTATTTAATTTAACTTTTTAAATATGTATACGAGGGGTGATTGATAAGTTCGTGGCCTAAGGTAGAAGGAGTCAATTTTAGAAAACCTAGCACATTTATTTTTCCTACATTTACACACTTAGTCCAGCAGTCGTGGAACATATGGATCCCTTCTTTGTAGAAGTCGGCGTCTTGGACCTCCAGAGTGTGGTCCACAGCAGGGGTGATTGATAAGTTTGTGGCTTAAGGTAGAAGGAGATGAGTCATTAACTTCAAACTTTCTGCATTTTCATTCAGAGTTGAACTGCATATGCATGTAATGAGAGCTGTATAACTCATCTCCTTCTACATTAGGCCATGAACTGATCAGTCACCCCTGCTGTGGACCACCTGAAGGTCCAAGACACTCTCGTGACATGCACGTGCAGTTCAATTCTTTGAGTGATAATGCAGAAAGTTTGAAGTTAATAACTCATCTTCTTCTACCTTAGGCCATGAACTTATCAATCAGCCCTGCTGTGGACCACTTCTACAAAGAAGGGATCCGTATGCTGCACAACCGCTGGACTAAGTGTGTACATGTAGGAGGGGACTATGTTGAAAAATAAATGTGCTAGGTTTTCTAAAATTGACTACTGTACTTCTATCTTAGGCCACAAACTTATCAATCACCCCTCATATTTACAGTAATTTACATTTTATTATTATTATGCATTGCAATGTGCTGCTTCTACATAACAACAAATTTGATGACATATGCTGGAGATAATAAACGTGATTGTAATTCTGATTCTGACAAACTGAAGGACGCACTGAAGCTCAACGCAGCCACGGCAAAGGCCCGATGGGGACGGACACAGTCGATGGTCCTGCCGCCACCGGAAGCCGAAGGGCAGAGCTCTGCGTAACAAAATCTCAAATATCTCACGGGTTTTAAGAGGAAATATAAATAGATTTGCTACTTTGCAAAGAACATATGATAGTTTAATAGCACAATAAATGTAAAGAAAGACATGAGCTGATTGTATTGTATTTCCCTTAGTTTTTATTGATTAAAACATATTTTTGGAAGAAAATGAGAACGAATTCACTTCTAAGCTTGATATTCCTACCAGTGCTCAGACTCTGCATTCTGGGAGAATCAAACACCTCTCACATTGAAGAGCATTTGAAGAGCTCTAAACTGCAGGGCAAAAGACCTGGTGCTGGAGGGCAGGGTTAGGTTAAGGAGCATAGATGCAATAGCTAAATGACCACCTTCTGTGTTTGAAATTGCCTCTGATTTCAATGAGCCACTGATTCACTGTCCAATCCAGTCTTGTAACAATCGAACCCTGGCACCCTACCAAATGTCATCACCAGACACAGAAATAAGGAGCATAAAGTTTAACTTGTGTGAAACAATACGGGAAGTGCCATTGACATTTCTCCATTCATCTTAAAATGAGAGGTAATTCCTTCGGACTTCTGCAATTGGAGGACTGCTGATGGAAGGATTGCAGAGCTGGGCAGTCATGCAGGAGAGAAAGGACATTAATGGTGAAACTTTGATAGGCAGTTTCCATAATTTACTCCTATCTGACCTTCCCTCTTTGTTAATTTGTACTGATTACCCCTTCCCTTAGTACATCAAATTTTTACTGAGCACAGTGTCTCTGAGCCAACTTGAATCTGCTCGATAAGTTAGCCATGATGTCTCTGTACCCTAGACAGACAATGGCAGCGGTCTCTGACAGACGCTTCCACTGTGAAATTCTGATGCTGCAGTACAATATTATACCAACAGAGGGCACTCTAATCTAGGAAGAAAGGTTGATGCATTTTCTAAAGCATCATCCTATAATTTACTCAGACATTTGATGTGAACTCTTCCAAGTAAAACAGTTTGCCCCTATTTCAATGCATGCCTTAAACTAATGTAAAACATAATATCAAAGCTATGTAACTTATTTTTCAGGAAGACTTTAGTTTGTAAATATTCACAATGATTAGTCTCTTCCTAGTATTTCTCAGAAAGCAATGTGTACTGTGTTGTGTACAATAAGACATTGCCTTTGCTGCTAACTGCCTTGGTTTGATTCTGAGATGGTAGTCCGGAAAGGTGCCTGGGTGCATTCCATAGTTTGCTGAGACTGGGGTCTATGGTGGTGGTGGGTGGCAAATCCACTAGTCATTAGCTGTAAGTCAAAGCCAACCCTTTGGTCTTTATGATGAATTACCTCCTCTCAGATGGAGCTAGGAGTGATACATTGGGGTTCAGTATCCTCAATAGAAATGGACGGAGATTATATTCCTTGTGGTCAGAATACCACAATTCTTCTAGGAAGGGGTTTTTGTTTGTAGTTCCCCTGGCCAAATAGCTTGCCAATAGTGGGTTCAGATGGTAATAATGGCCCACAGGGGGCTTCAAAGTGATGGAGATGATTTGGGGTGGCACGATAGTGTGGCAGTTAGCATAACGCTGATAATGTGCCAATGACCTGGGTTTAATTCCTGCTGTCTGTCTGTAAGGAGTTGTGTGACTGTATGGGTTTCCTATAGGTGCTCTGGTTTCCAAAGACAAATAGGATACTAGGTGAATTGCTTGCATGGGTGCAATAGGGCGGCACAGGCTTGTAGGCTGAAAGGGCCTGTTACTGTACTATATGTCTAAAAAACTAAAAAATATGTAACAGCATAGAAAATTGATCAGGAGCAAATGAAGAGGGTGAGAAGTTGAGAGGGTGAGAAGAGCCATAACAGGAATGAATTGAAATTCAATTGCATTAAAAAGGATGGATTGGGATATGATTTACATTTTAAAACTGTGTCTGGTCTGTATGTCAGTAAGAGTTTTAATATGCATTATGAATAAGGTGAATATCATTTATAAGATACAGAATCGCTAATTTCAAAAGTTTTTCTAGGGAATTTCCTCCATATATCATTTTTTCATTGTTTGTGTGCATTTAAGTACCAATGACAAATTTAGGGGTTTAAGCAGTTTACACAGTTTACTATCTAGTATTAGAATTTTTTACCTTCAGAAAAATAGGTTCTGGCTATTTACCTTATCTATACCTTTCATTACTTTATAATTTTTTTCAGGTGTCCCTTCAGCCTCTGGCACTCTAGAGAAAATCCAAGTTCGTCCAATCTCTCCCTACAGCTTCTACCCTCTAATCCAGGCATCATCCTGGTAAACCTCTTCAGAGGCCTCTCCAAAGCTCCCCACATCCTCCCTGTAACGGAGAACCCAGAACTACATGCATGCAATTAGCCGTGTGGCCTAATCACCAGTTTTATACAGCTATATCATGCCTCTGACTCATACGGTACGCAGTTCGCAAGCAAGTCCTCCAGATGGCTGCTGCTGACCTCTGATGGGACCTGTGTTCTTTGTTCACCAGCGAAGTTGCTAATGGGATTAACTAAAAACACACAGCTGGGGCTTCACCTCTGCTTTCCTTCCTCATCCCAAAAAACATGCAGCTAGGTCACTTCACTGGGCAATGTAAGTTAATTGTAGGTGAGTCCTAGAATCTTGGGAAGAGTTGATGGGGGTGTGGGAAGAATAAACGGGGTTTAGTGTAAAAACATGGTTGCTTGATGGCCAGCTTTGCACTGGTGGGGTGAAGAGCCTGTTTCCATGCTCTATCTTTCTGTGAGAATGATAGTGGCGTGCAGGAGCTGGATTTGCAAAAAAAAGAGTTGAGGTGCATTGGCAGGCAGCGCAGAAGAATAAGAATCAGAATCAGGCTTATTAGCACCGGCATGTGTCGTTAACTTTGTTAGCTGATCCCAATATGCATCTTTGTGGGAGATAGGAGAAGCCCTTCTCAGGCATGAGAACCAAAATGTTGTGAGGATTTATAATGCCTTCATCCATGGAAACACCAGCCAAATGTTTGGAGTATTTACATCACTGCCTTCTGCCATATGATATGTTCCTACTCCAAGGACCAGCAGGTTGCACATCATGAATGCAAGTAGTGAATGAAGAAGGCTAGGCCAAAACATCAGGCCCGCTGTGATGGAGTCTATCACATTCAGTCCGTACTTTCACGTCAGTAGCACATGAATGGAGTTATAATCTACACAGTTTACAAACTCTCCCAGGCTAGCTGGGGTTGCCTGATTTATAAAATAGCTTCCAGCAAAGATAAGAAAATAGCCAGAGAACCTCATTCCAGCTGGGTTAAGATACTTCCTTTGAGCTTCAGGAGCAGATACTAATCTTTTAACAGAGGGATAAGACAGCCAACACTGAGTCAAAACTGGTGCACAAAGTGGTTATTGAATCCATCCACTTAACTAGGTTTATACCATAATTATGCTATTACATATACACATTATGTGTACATATTGCATGCATGGTATATGCTTGATTTTCCCTAAACTATTTCTAATCTAATAATATCCACATACATTCAAATATTTTCTTCAATTTGCTATTTACATACTGTATAGCATGAAGTTGCATGCCAGTTATTGAGAAAACAGTCATCAATTAAAAATGTTGTTACTATTTTAATAAATTATTTTAGTCACGGAGCTAATATAAATAAAAATAAACATTTCAGCAGTGTGAGCTGCTGACAGTAAATAAACAACAGAAGCTTTCTACAACACATTTCATTAACCTCTCATCTTGAAATGAGTGTTACTATACTTGACTAGACCAGAAGAAGAGCATATTGTATACAGTTCTCAGCAACAAGTGTAACTCCTGAATCTTAACGTCCAACAATATCTCATTAATTCCTTCAGTAATTGTGTTCTACATCATCTCCAAAACTTTTAAAATTTTTCTTAATCTTTCCCATTTTGTCCCATTCTGTTTCACATCCCAACTCTTGTTCTGTCTCTCTCTAGAGTCTCTGGGGCTCCCTTTCCCCTGCTGAAATTTTTAACCCTTGAAAGCCATCATCTCTGGACTTCCCTTACTGTGTGCCTTTGGCCACTCTCAACCCCTCTGGCTATTGCTTGACTCTAGTTCGTGAGGCTACATCAGTGTACCCAGCCAGAAGTAACATCATTCATGGGATTTTCAGATTCTACATCACCTTCACATAGTAACACAGTCCTCCTTCAGGGTACCCAGCTCAGACTGAGCCTGCTAAAGGCCTTGGGGCAATTCTGAGGACAGCACTCACCTCTCCCTTTTCCAAACCCAGCCCAGCATATTTCCATTCACCACACCAACCTGACTGACATATCCTTGTTACAACACTCTGTCTGGCTTCTCTTCCATCGTCCCAGGGAATTCTATCAGTGGTATAGCTGTTGTCCTAAACACTCTGGTATGTCAGTAAATTAGTATTTGATGTAGAATGACAGCAGTGAACAGTTTATTATCTATCATTCAGCAAAATCAAGGTTAGTCTTTTACCTTGACTCGATATCTCTTGATTCTCTTAATACCTAAATATCTGCCAGTATCTACCATATTAATGGGATCAGCAATGCAACAATGGGTTCTTGGTGATTGCTTCATTTAAAGAAGCTGCCAGAGAAATTGAGATTAAATAGAAATGTTTTATGAAGGGTTTATATTCTCTTTCCAACGATATCACAGAAGCATCAGAAGAAACATCTGATTATTCTGCATAATGTGATCAACAGAATATTATGGCAATTATCTGATTTTTCTTTGACCAGAAATATCCCCATTTCTCATTGTCTGTCAAGATCCTCAGTGAGTTAATAGAATAGATGTAGCTGAAATGTTTCCTCCTTAGGAAGAACCTTGTAATGGCTGAAGATGACCATGACCTTGACTGTCTGAAAGAGTAGTGCAGGTGCATATGTGACCCTGTATATGTAGTCATAATCTCAATAAGACCTTGTTGAATGTTGAAGACTGTGTAGGCGTTCTCCAGATAAAACTTAGTCTCCTTTTAAAACAGGTGGTCCCAACCTTTTTTCATGCCTTGGACCAATACCATTATGGACCTCAGGTTGGGAACTCCTGCTTTAAGGTCTCAGTGGGTACAGTCTTTGTCTTTGCTGATGTGGCCTTCAATGCCTTCCGCCATACGTTCCCATCAGGAGCCTGTGTCATCTCCAAGGTTCACCTTCCATTTCCAATGGTGGATTAGTGGGTCTGGGGGAACACTGTTGGTAGTCAGTTTTGAATACAAGGACAGCACAGCGGCACAGTAACAGAGATACACACACAAAATGCCAGAGGAACTCAGCAGGCCAGGCAGCATCTATGGAGAAGAGTACAGTCACCATTTTGGGCCAAAACCCTTTGGCAGGACTGGAGAAAAAAGCTGAAGAGTAGGTTTAAAAGGTGGGTGGAGGGGAGAGAGAAACACAAAATGATAGGTGAAACATGAAGGTGGAGGGATGAAGTAAACAGCTGGGAAGTTGATTGATGAAAGAGACAGAAGGCCATGGAAGAAAGAAAAGGGGGAGGAGCACCAGAGGGAGGCAATGGGTGGGCAAGGAGATAGGGTGAGAGAGGGAAAAGGGATGAGAAATGGTGAAGGATAGGGTGGGTTGTGGGCATTACCAGAACTTTGAGAAATCGATGTTCATGCCATCAGGTTGGAAGCTACCCAAATGGAATATAAGGTGTTGTTCCTCCAACCAAAGTGTGGCCTCATCACAACAGTGGAGGAGGCCATAGATAGACGTATTGGAATGGGAAGGGGAAGTGGAATTAAAATGGGTGGCCACTGAGTGATCCCGCTTTTCCTGGCAGATGGAGTGTAGGTACTTGGCGAAGCAGTCTCCCAATTTATGTCAGATCTCACCGATATACAGGAGGCCACACTGGGAGCACCGGACACTGTATATGACCTCAACAGACTTACGGGTGAAGTGTTGCCTCACCTGGAAGGACTGTCTAGGGCCCTGAATGTTAGTGAGGGAGGAGGTGTAGCACTTGCTCTGCTTGCAAGAATAAGTGCCAGGAGGGAGGTCAATGGGGAGGGACGAATGGACAAAGGAGTCACGTAGGGAGCCATCTCTGTGGAAAGCAGAAAGTAGGGGGAAGGGAGAGATGTGTTTGGTGATGGAGATGGCAGAAGTTTTAGAGAATTATGTGCTGGACACGGAGGCTGGTGGGGTGGTAAGTGAGGACAAGAGGAACCCTGTCACTGCAAGGGTGGCAGCAGGATGAGTTAAGAGCAAACGTCCACAAAATGGAAGCAATGCGGTTGAGGGCAACATTGATGGTGCAGGCCCTTTCTTTGAAAAAAGACATCATCTTCTTCATTCTAGAATGCAAAGCCTAAGAGCAGATGCAGTGAGGGCTGCAGAATTGAGAGAAGGAGATGGTGTTTTTACGAGTAACAGGGTGGGAAGAAGGTATAGTCCAGGTAGCTGTGCGAGTCTGTGGGTTTATAATAGAATCAGTGGACAAACTGTCACCAGAGATAGAGACATTGAGATCGAGAAATGGGAGGGAGGTGTCAGAGCAGAGCTGTTGCTCCAGTGACCTAGTCTCTATCCTGACCACGGTGACTATGCATCAAGAGTCTGCATGTTTGCCGTGCACATGGATTTTCTTCAGGAATGCACATCCCAAAGATATATCAGTAGACCAGCTGGCTGTGATCAATCCTCAGTGTTGGCGGGTGGCAGGAGAGTTTGGAGTGAGTTGGTGTGGGTGTGGTGTTGATCAATAGGCAGATGAGAGGCAATGAAGGGAAATAAACAGGGGGTTGTAACTATAGGACCCAAAATGGGCTCAATGGGCCTGATAACATCCTTCTATATTGTCCGGAAAAACAAACAAAAGATGCAAGATCTATTGAGTGTGAAAGTAATTTTCAGACCTAAGTATGGGCAGCGAAGCCACAAAGTGTGACATAGCAACCTGAAAACAATATGCAATTGACTTCTTTCAGCGGTTTCTAAGGAGGAGCAATGACTTGTTTTCTGGACCAATGACATTGTAAATCATGCTGGATGTGAAAATAAGCATATATTACTGATAATACTGAGGTCTGTTTTACACTGGAATCATGTCTCTAGCTCAAATAGAAGTCTGTCAGAAAGTTAGGACTTGGAGACAATTTTGCTCTATTTTGTGTTCAGCTTATTTTCAATGCCACAGCATTCTTCGATCAGAATGAATTGGCAGACCTGGTATTTAGTTAATAGTGTCAAGATTTTGTGAGACTTCAGTTCATTATCACAGGAGAGAAACAGTCTGAATTGAATGGTATAGATTTCTGGTTTTATAGAATATAGTGTACTTTCACTGTTTTACAAGGGGTAATTGATAAGTTCATGGCCTAAGGTAGAGAGAGTCCATTTTAGAAAACCTAGCACATTTATTTTTCAACATAGTCCCCTCCTACATTTACACACTTAGTTCAGCGGTCGTGGAGCATACGGATCTTGGACCTCCAGAAAGTGTCCACAGATGGGTGATTGATAAGCTCGTGGCCTAAGGTAGAAGGAGATGAGTTATACAGCTCTCGTTACATGCATATGCAGGTCAACTCTTTGAGTGATTATGCAGAAAGTTTGAAGTTAATAACTCATCTCCTTCTACCTTAGGCCATGAACTTATCAATCACCCCTGCTGTGGTCTGTGGACCACCTCTACAAAGAAGGGATCCGTATGCTCCATGACCGCTGGACTAAGTGTGTAAATGTAGGAGGGGACTACGTTGAAAAATAAATGTGCTAGGTTTTCTAAAATTGACTCCTTCTACCTTAGGCCATGAACTTATCAATCACCCCTGGTAAATACCTCTCTTGTTATATTTAGAAAGTGCAGGGATTCACTTCAGTCCAGATGTTCACATCATTACAGATAAGAATGAGTTGAAAGGAAAATTAAACCAGTCCACTGAATGTGGACTCCTGTGAAATATGGCTAGAAAGTTATGCAAACACTGTTGACCATCGAATCACCTCAGGAATTTATGAACATATGCGTTGTAAACAACATGGCTTTATTTTGCTAAGTGTTTTTATCTTTTGTTTAAAGTACTTATCTTAGTTTGACCTACTTTTTGTTTGCATTTTCAGATGCATTATGTACTGCTGCTTGGTGGTTTCGCATAACTGAGTTCCAGTAAATTTCCCTTTCCAAAATAGATGACTCAGACTGACATTGTATGTCATCTTCCCTCTTCAATGACTGTGTGCAAGCATGCCTGAATATAGGGTGCAGGTATGTTTTCTGCTGTGGTCAGATCCAACATTGAAACAAAATGCAGACCCAATCAAAGGCAAACATTACTGTAAAAGGCAAATCTGCCAACGGGTGAAGTATTTTTTCCCACTTAGTTATCTATAGAAAGATTTAAAAAAATCCCCAACTCAAGCAATGACATCACAGTTATCTCTGCAAAGACCACTTGCATCACCCCTTTTCAAAGTGCAGGTGAACTTTAAGCAGTGCGATTAGTGCTGCTGAATTTTGAAAACCTTAAAATGAAGAGGAAGACCCAAATTGTCTGCAACAGGTGCAATCAAATCCTTACACCTGTTTTTTTCAAAAAAAATCACATCCCCTTAAGTAACTCTGCATTAGTTTTTCAATTTCCATCTGCTTTCTACCACATTATTTATTTCCAAGCAGATCCTCCACCAGAAATAAGCCCTCCTTTTATGTCAGTCCTTGATTTGATCACCACACATCCAATGTTCACAGGCTTTCCTAGCACCCTTCCTTCTGGTGAAATGACTGCACTGACATTTCCACATCATTTTGCACCTTTTTTTTCTTTCAGATGGCCTGCCACACTTGAAAGAACTTCCCCTAGATTTCCCTTCTTTCTGTTCCACAGCCAACGACGGTCAGCGAAAAATCTCCAGCCCGGTAATGTCAGCTCCACAGCTAACCTCTCACTCCAGTGTGTAAATGGCCACCAGCTGTCTCTCAAATACTTGAGGGCATAGCTCTAACGTGAGAGGGGGAAAGTCTTAAAGGAGATTTATGAGGCAATATTATTTACATATAAAGAGAGAGCTAAACACTTAGAAATCACTGACGGAGAAGTGGTGGAAACAGATACAATAGTAAAATTGAAGATGTCTTTAGACAAGCACATGAATAGGCAGAGAATGGAAGGATGCAGGCCATGTGCAGGCATACAGTACACACTATTTAAATTGGCATCATGGTTGGCACTGCTATTATGGGCTGAAGGAAATGTTTCTGTGCTGTACTGCTTCATCTTCTATACAACGAAAGTGGGACAAATACTCAATATTATTAGTTCATTGATATCACGTATTCAATGCCAGTCACTTTGGCTGACTTATTGACATATTTCATTCAACCATGGAAGTTTAAGAATGGGATGTCTGATAAGTCAAGAGGAAAAGAGAGGGCAGTGATACAGGATGGAGAAGGTGGGAAATTGACAAGCAAAATGTAATTGAGGCAAAGCAGGTCACAGTGTGCGGTGCAGAGCAAATCCAGAGTTAATAAAACCTGGAAAATATCAAAGCTTATCTGTCTTTACTTGAATGCACTGAGCACTTGCAATAATCTGGATGGATTGACAGCACAGATAGCAACATACAAGAACGTTGTAGCAGCTTTTACAGGGACATGGCTGGGGTATGGCCAGGACTGGGTGCTCAGTATTCCAAGTTGTACAATGTTCCAAAAGAACTGGCCAAAAAGGAGAAGAGTCAGCACAGCCTAGTGAATCAAGGAAGGTATCAGAGCAATGTTCTGCTGTGATACAGAAACAATAGATAGTAACGTAGAATTGATCTGAGTTGAAATCATTAACAGCAAGGGAAAGAAGACACATTTGATAATAGTCTTTAGTCTCCTATAATCAGACCTTGTGATGGGGCAGAGCGGAAATGGAGAAATATATATGGCAGGTATAAAGGGAACAGCAATTGTCGTGGGAGATTTTAATCTACTTATTTATTGGACTACCCAAAGAGACAAGGGTATTATTGAGGAAGAATTTGTGGAATGTCTCAGGGACAGCATCTTACATAACCGAGCCTGCAAAGATCTTTTTTAGACTTGGCCATGAATAATGAGCAATTATTAAGAGTTCTTGTGGTCAAAGGTTCCACCGGAGACAGTCAACACAATATGATAGAACTCCAGATTCACTCGACAGTGAACACTATGGGACATAACCATACACTTCAACTTAGGTAAATGGGGGGGGGGGGGTCTTCTTTGTGATTGTTAATCTCCAGAGTTCCTCTGCTCTGCCTCTGAAACTCTTCGTTATTATTCTTTTTCCTTATCTATGCTGCATTGCTAATGTGGAATCCATTGGTTCTGATTTATCAGGCTACTTTTCAGGGGCTCTAGCTCAAGAGTACAAGTGGCATTACCTCTTTCCTCTTCTCCCGGTTAAAGAAATGTCCCTAGTGTCATTCCTTTGTTTTTTATATAAATCAAGACACTTCAAACCAGTTACATCCAGATGAAGTCAGAAACTTGGTTGAGGTTATTTCAGTTCATGGACTCAGAGTACTCTTCTTATAAACCTGCATTGATCTTTTTAACTATCGATGAGCATCCCACAAGTAACTTCTTATTTGCAAGCGTTCTCTGATTTAACAGATTATCAGCAGGGCTTTCGTTATGTCCACTTTTGATTACTACAATCCAAAAATAAGTTAATTCAGAAAACCAGTTCACAAAACGGTGGTCACAAGAACAGTCTCACAAAATATCAGCCTCTGCTTTTTTTCATCACATGACAAAAATGATGTTTGATATAAATCTCTTGCTATCTCTTCTTTCAGTTAGTCCTGACGAAGGGTCTCGGCCCGAAACGTTGACTGTACCTCTTCCTATAGATGCTGCCTGGCCTGCTGCATCCACCAGCAACTTTGATGTGTGTTGCTTTGTTTTACCTACTCAACCACTATTCTTGATTTGTTCCAGTGAGCCTGCTGTTTTACAGATTCTGAAGTTCTTTAGGCCAACACCTGCTCATTTCAGATCCACAGAATATTCTGGGGGATCACAATAATTTAGGTAGTTCGGGTGAATACTAGTTCAGACCAGGTCAAGAATACATTAAATAAGGTGACTGGAGGAAATGTTAGGGGAGGCGGCAGAGCTCGGGTTTTTACGCACAGAGCTATGAGTGCCTGGAATGCACTGTCAGGGGCTGTGGTACAGCCTGATACATTAGAGACATTAAAGGGAGTCTTAAGTAGGCAATGGATGTAAGAAAATAGAGAGTTATGGGCTGTGTAGGAGGGGAGGATTAGACTGAACATGGAGTAGGTTTATAAAGTGCAGGTAGATACAACATTATGGGGCAAAGGGCCTGTAATTCACTCTGCTGTTCTATGTTCTATATTCGAATGTTGCCATAAAAATACTAATGTGTATTTAAAAAAACAATCAGTATAAAATGAATTAATAGAGGATTAATCATAAAACACATAAAGTATATACATAATGTTTATATCGTAAGTGTAGTGAGTGTAATACTGATCAATATAATAGGTTCTTCTTATTAAAAGTTTGATAAAATTGCCTAATGTCAAAATAACTTCATTATGGACAAACTTAGCAAACAGCCATCTAAATTACCAATGACATATGCAGAGGAAGACACATTATATACTGAGGTGGATGGGTGGTTTCACACCAGGTTTGAGTAATGTCCCCTTTGTCTCTTTTTGGACCTCATTCACAACCAAGACTAGTAGCTGTTGGTACTGATCAACAATTCACTGGTTCCATTTAATATCAGAGGATGTATACAGTATACAACATGAAATTCTTACTCTTTGCAGACATCCATGAAACAGAAGAAAACCCCAAAGAATGAATGACAGAAAAACATTACAAACCCAAATCCCCCTCCCCTCTCCCACGCATAAGCAGCAACAAAGCATCAACTCTTCCCTTCCCCCACTTGTTCCAGCAGAAAGCATCAGCACCCACTACCCACCAAGCAAGCAATAGCAAAGTGCCCAGAGAGAGACCATGACCTGCAGTCCAACAGAAACTATTGTTCACCCAACAGTTCGACATGCCACAGGTGCTCTCTCCCTCTCTCTCTCCTGCCCCCCACCCGTCTCTCTCTCTCCCCCCCCCACCCGTCTCTCTCTCTCCCCCCCACCTCTCCCTCTCTCTCTCCCCCCCCACCCCTCTCTCTCTCTCTCCCCCCCACCTCTCTCTCTCTCTCTGACACTAACAAGGGAGAAAGATGTGTCATCCCTTCCACAGTGGGAGGGGAGACAGTAGTGTCATTTTTCAGTTTTCAGGAGGTAGGGTGACAGTCTCAAGCAGTAAAGTGACTGAAATGGAGTTGCCAGGATACATATCAATTGATCAATTTGTTTTTGGTTTGTTTTGCCCCAACATTACTTTGACAGTTAAGTTGTATTCAAGTAATAACCCATTTGTAACCTGAAGCATGGATGATTAAAGAGTTACTCCCCACCTTTATCCTGACAGTCCCATATTATTAGATCAAAGTCCTGATTAAATTTCATTTTATTTCCTTGTAACTTCACACAACCCTTACATCTGACCCACCCACAGAGTTTGTTGTTGCCATCTGATGAAATCCAAGTTAATACTTCTGTGGAATATTGTAACCAGTTCATCCATAACCATCCTAGTCCTCAATCTTCGCATTTCTGCAGGTGAATATTCAAATAGACAGTAGTTCACTGCAATCGTCAATATGCAACCTTCGGGAGAATCTTTGACTTTTATCAGGCTGCTTCTCCACAGCATCCAACCCCAGTTATTTTTGAATACCTGTAAAAGAACATCAAGAGCAGTTTCTCTATGTGACTAAACATCTGATCTATCTGGTGCATTTTTTTAAATTTAACACTTCCATCTTCTGCTTTTTGTGAGGATTAGTCTCTCAAATACCTTCCTTTCCTATTGTCTCTGCTTCTAATTGCAACAATTGTCTAGCTTTAGCCTTCCGTTTTAAAGTCTCCAGACACATCCAGCAAAATGCCCACCCAGCTTACTGGGGAGGGCCTTGCTCCTTTGTCCTCATTACTTCTACTTGGCTGAAAAACAAAACTAAGAGCATTGTCATCATTCCAGTTTAAAGCATCCCATTGTCAGAGTTTTCTGTGAACCTCAATTATAAAAGGGCATTGACCTTAACTCTGAGGGGTTAAGTTGGTTATGTGATACCAATCCAATTTACCAGGAGATATCTGGATTGGATATATTGATGGACTGATTCTGTCACTAGTGTCATTACACCCTAAAAATCTTGGAGATGTAAAGGAGCCTAGCTGACATACAGTAATCATAAGACCATAAGATATAGGAGCAGAGGTAGGTCATTCGGCCCATCGAGTCTTCTCTGTCATTCAATCATGGGCTGAACCAGTTCTTCCAGTCATCTCCACTCCTCTGTCTTCTCCCCATACCCTTTGATGCCCTGGCTAATCAAGAACCTATTTATCTTTGCCTTAAATACGCCCAATGGCTTGGCCTCCACAGCCGCTTGTGGCAACAAATTCCACAGATTTACCACCCTCTGACTAAACTAATTTCTCTGCATCTCTTTTCTAAATGGACATCCTTCAATCCTGAAGTCGTACTCTCTTGTCTTAGACTCCCTTACCATGAGAAATAACTTTGCCATATCTAATCTGTTCAGGTGTTTTAACATACAAAATGTTTCTATGAGATCCCCCCTCATTATCCTGATCTCCGGGGAATACAGCCCAGGAGCTGCCAGACGTTCCTCATATGATAACCCTTTCACTCCTAGAATCATTTTCTGAGCCCTCTCCAATGTCAGTGTATCCTTTCTAAAATATGCAGCCCAAGATGGCACACAATCCTCCAAGGGTGGTTTCACAAGTGCATTATAGAGCCTCAACATCATATCCAATAAATGAATGCCAACATTACATTTGCCTTCTTCACAACCAACTCAACCTGGAGGTTAACCTTTGGGGTATTTTGCACAAGGACTCCCAAGTCCTTTTGCATCTCTGCATTTTGAATTCTCTTCCCATCTAAATAATAGTCTGCCCATTTATTTCTTCCACCAAAGTGCATGACCATACACTTTCCAACATTGTATTTCATTTGCCACTTCTTTGCCTATTCCCCTAAACTATCTAAGTATCTCTGCAGGCTCTCTGTTTCCTCAACACCACCCGCTCTTCCACCTATCTTTGCATTATCAGCAAATTTAGCCACAAATCTATTAATCCTATGGTCCACATCATTGACATACATCGTAAAACGCAGCGGTCCCAACACCGATCCCTGTGGAACTCCACTGGTAACTGACAACCAGCCAGAATTGGATCCCTTTATTCCCACTCTCTGTTTTCTGTCAGTCAGCCAATGCTCCACCCATGCTAGTAACCTCCCTGTAATTCCATGGGCTCTTATCTTGCTTAGCAGCCTCATGTGCAGCACCTTATTAAAGACCTTCTGAAAATCCATCACATCTACTGCATCTCCTTTGTCTACCCTGCTTGTAATTTCCTCAGAAAATTGCAGTAGGTTAGTCAGACAGGATTTTCCTTTCAGGAAACCATGCTGGTTTTGGCCTAACTTGTAACGAGTCTCCAGGTACTCCATAATCTCATCTCTAACAGTTGATTCCAACAACTTCCCAATCACTAATGTTAGGCTAACAGGTCTATAGTTTCCTTGCTGCTGCCTGCCACCCTTCTTAAATAGCAGAGTAACATTTGCAATTTTCCAGTCATTCGGTACAATGCAAGAATCCATCAATTCTTGAAAGATCATTGTTAATGCCTCCGCAATCTCTCCAGCTACTTCCTACAGAACCTGAGGGTGCATTTCATCAGGTCCAGGAGATTTATCCACCCTCAGGTCATTCAGCTTCCAGAGCACCTTCTGAGTCATAATTTTCACAGCACATACTTCACTTCCATGACACTCTTGAATGTCCGGTATATAGCAAATGTCTTCCACTGTGAAGACTGATGCAAAATACGCATTCAGTTCCTCTGCCATCTCTGTGTCTTTCTTTACAATATCTCCAGCGTCATTTTGTATTGGTCCTATATCTACCCTCAACTCTCTTTTACCTGTTTATATACTTAGAAAAGCTCTTAGTATCTTCTTTGATATTAGTCACCAGCTTCCTCTCATAATTCATCTTTTCTTTATTAATCACCTTCTCAGTTTCCTTCTGCAAGTTTTTAAAAGCTTCCCAATCCTCTATCTTCCCACTAGCTTTGGCTTCCTTGTATGCCCTCTCTTTTACTTTTACTTTGGTTCTGACTTCACTTGTCAGCCACATAGTGTCCTTCTTCCTTTTGAAAATTTCTTCTTATTTGGAATATATCTGTCTTGCACTTCCCTCATTTTTCACAGAAACTCCAGCCATTGCTGCTCTGCTGTCCTTTCTGCTAATGTCCCTTTCCAGTCAACTTCGGCCAGTTCCCCTCTCATGCCATTGTAATTTCCTTTATTCCATTGAAATACCGACCCATTGGATTTTAGTTTCTCCTTCTCAAATTTCAAAGTGAATTCAATCTTATTGTGATCACTGTTCCCTAAGGGTTCCTTAACCTTAAACTCTCTTATTTCCTCCAGATTATTGCACAACACCCAATCCAGCACACCCGATCCCTCATGGGCTCAACAGCAAGCTGTTCTAAAAGGCCATCCCTTAGACATTCTACAGATTCTGTCTCTTAAGGTCCAGTACTGGCCTAGTTTTCATGTTAAAATCCCCAATGATTATCATGACATTGCCCTCTGACACGCCTTTTCTACCTCCTGCTATAATTTGTAATCCACATCCCAGCTGCTGTTTGGAGGACGGTATACAACTGCCATTAGGGTCCTTTTACCCTTGTCATTTCTTAACTCAACCCATAGAGACTCTACACCTTCCGATCAGAGTCATCCCTTTCTAATGATTTAATATTATTTCTTATACACAGGACCACACCACCCCTTCTGCCTACTAACCTATCTTTCTGATACACCATATATCCTTGGACGTTCAGCTCCCAATGGCAGCCATCCTTTAGTCAAGTTTCAGAGATGGCCACAACGTCATACTTGCCAATCTGTAGCTGAATTTCGAGATCATTCATTTTATTTCTTATGCTGCGTGCATTCGAATATAACATTTTCAGTCCGGTATTCGTTGCTCTCTGTTATATATCATCCCACCGGCTGTGATTATGCCTCACCTCCTGCCTGTCCTTTCTATCATCTCTGTTGCACGCTATCTTTGATTTATTTCTATTTTCCCCTTCCATAACCCTATCACTCCGGTTCTCTTCTCCCTGCCAAATTAGTTTAAACCCTCCCTAACAGCTCTGTTAAACCTCCCTGCTAGGATATTGGACCCCTTTGGGTTCAGGTATAACCCGTCCTTTTTGCACAGATCATACCTCCCCCAGAAGAGGCCCCAATGATCTAGGAATCTGAAGCACTGCCCCCTTCACCAATCTCTCAGCCACGCATTAATATGCTTGATCATAAGCAAATGGCACAGGCAGCAATCCTGAGATTACTACCCTGGAGGTCCTGTTTTTCAGCTTCCTACCTAACTCCCTGAATTCTCTCTTCAGGGCTTCCTCTCTTTTTCTACCTATGTCATTGGTACCAACATTTACCAAAACTTCTGGTTGTTCACCCTCTCCCTTCAGAATACTTTGCACCCAATCTGAGACATCCCGTACCCTGGCACCTGGGAGGCAACACACCATGCGGGTATCTCTATCAGGCTGACAGATAAGTGGGTAACAATCAGGAGAGGGAAGGGCAGAAGTCAGAAGCTAGAGAGTACCCCAGTGGTTGTACCCCTTGACAATAATCACTCCTGTCTGAGTACTGTTGGAGGGGATGGCCTACCTGGGGGAAGCAACAGTGGCCGCACCTCTGGCACAGGATCTGGCCCTGTGGCTCAGAAGGGTAGGGAAAGGAAGAGGATGGCAGCAGTGATAGGGGACTCTATAGTTAGGGGGGCAGACAGGTGATTCTATGGGTGCAGGAGAGAAGCACGGATGGCAGTTTGCCTCCCAAGTGCCAGGGTCAGGGATGTTTCTGATCATGTCCATGATATCCTGAAGTGGGAAAGAGAATAGCCAGAGGTCATGGTGCATATTGGTAACAACGACATAGGCAGGAAAAGGGAGGTCCTGAAAGCGGACTATAGGGAGTTAGGAAGGAAGTTTAGAAGCAGGACCACAAAGGTAGTCATCTCGAGATTACTGCCTGTACCACGTGATACTGAGTATAGGAATAGAGTAAGGTGGAGGATAAATACGTGGTTGAAGGATTGGAGCAGGGGGTAGGGATTCAGAGATCTGGATCATTGGGACCTCTTTTGGGCAGGAATGACCTGTACAAAAAGGATGGTTTGCACTTGATTCTGAGGGGGACCAATAACCCGGCAGGGAGGTTTGCTAAGGCTTTTGGGGAGAGCTTAAGCTGGGATTGCTGGGGGTTGGGAACCAAACTGAAGAGACGGAGGAAGAAGCATTTGGCTCACAAATAGAGAAAGCTTAGAGACAGTATGAGAGGGAGGATAGACAGGTGATAAAGAAGGGACATGCTCAGACCGATGGTTTGAGATGTGTCTATTTTAATGGATGAGCTTAGAGTGTGGATCAGTACTTGGAGCTATGATGTTGTGGCCATTACAGAGACTTGGATGGTGCAGGGGCAGGAATGGTTACTTAGAATGCCAGGCTTTAGATGTTTCAGAAAGGACAGGGAGGGAGGCAAAAGAGGTGGGTGCATGGCTCTATTGATCAGGGATGGTGTCACGGCTGCAGAAAAGGAGGAAGACATGCAGAGATTGTCTACAGACTCTCTGTGGGTGGAAGTTAGGAGCAGGAATGGGTCAATAACTCCACTAGGTGTTTTTTATAGACCAGCCAATAGTAACAGGGTCATTGTGGAGCAGATAGAGAGACAGATTCTGGAAAGGTGTAATAATAACAGGGTTGTCGTGGTGGGAGATTTTAATTTCCCAAATATCGATTGGCATGTCCCGTGAGGAAGGGGTTTAGATTGGGTAGAGTTTGTTAGGTGTGTTCAAGAAGGTTTCTTTACACAAAATGTAGCTAAGCCTACAAGAGGAGAGGCTGTACTTGATCTGGTATTGGGAAATTAACCTGGTCAGGTGCCAGATCTCTCAGTGGGAGAGCATTTTGGAGATAGTAATCAGAATTCTATCTCCTTTACCATAGCATTGGAGAGGGATAGGAACAGACAAGTTTGGAAAGTGTTTAATTGGAGTAAGGGGAAATATGAGGCTCTCAGGCAGGAACTTGGAAGCATAAATTGGGAACAGATGTTCTCAGGGAAATGTATGGAAGAAATGTGGCAAAAGTTCAGGGCATATTTGCGTGGAGTTCTGCATAGGTTCATTCCAATGAGACAGGGGAAGGATGGTAGAGTACAGGAACTGTGGTGTACAAAGCTGTTGTAAATCTAGTCAAGAAGAAAAGAAGACCTTACAAAAGGTTTAAAAACCTAGGTAATGGTAGAGATTTAGAACTTATAAGGTTAGCAGGAAGGAGCTTAAGAATGAAAGAGCCAGAAGGGCCCATGAGGAGGCCTTAATGGACAGGATTAAGGAAAATCCCAAAGCATTCTACAAGTATGTGAAGAACAAGAGGATAAGACGTGAAGAATAGGACCAATCAAGTGTGACAGTGGAAAAGTGTGTATGGAACTGGAGGAGATAGCAGAGGTAATTAATGAGTACTTTGCTTCACTATTCACTATGGAAAAGGACCTTGGCGATTGTAGGGATGACGTACAGCGGACTGAAAAGTTTGATTATGTAGGTATTAAGAAAGAGCATGTGCAGGAGCTTTCGGAAAGCATCAAGTCAGTTAAGTCACTGGGACCGGACAAGATCAACCCCAGGCAAATGTGGGAGGTGAGGGAGGAGATTGCTGAGACTCTGGAGATGATCTTTGCGTCATCAACGGGGATAGGAGAGGTTCCGGAGGAGTAGAGGGTTGCAGATGTTGTTCCCTTATTCAAGAAAGAGAGTAGAGATAGCCCAGGAAATTATAGACCAGTGAGTCTTATTTCAGTAAGGAATTAGATTAGAAATAGTCAGCATGGTTTTGTGAAAGGCAGGTTGTGCCTTACGAGTCTGATTGATTTTTTTGAGGATGTGACTAAACACATTGAAGAAAGTAGAGCAGTAGATGTAGTGTATATAGATTTCAGCAAGGCATTTGATAAGGTATGCCATGCAAGGCTTATTGAGAAAGTAAGGAGGCATGGGATCCAAGGGGACATTGATTTGTGGGTTCAGAACTGACTTGCCCACAGAAGGCAAAGAGTGGTTGTAGATGGGTCATATTCTGCATGGAGGTCGGTCACCAGTGGTGTGCCTCAGGAATCTGTTCTGGGACCCCTACTCTTTGTGATTTTTATAAATGACCTGGATGAAGAAGTGAAGGGATGGGTTAATAAATTTGCTAATGACACAAAGGTTGTAGGCATTGTGGATAGTGTGGAGGGCTGTCAGAGGTTGCAGTGGGACATTGATATGATGCAAAACTGGGCTGAAAAGCGGCAGATGGAGTTCAACCCAGATAAGTGTGAGGTGGTTCATTTTGGTAGGTCAAATATGATGACAGAATATAGTATTAATGGTAAGACTCTTGGTAGTGTGGACGATCAGAGGAATCTTGGGGTCCGAGTCCATAGGACACTCAAAGCTGCCGCGCAGGTTGAATCTGTGGTTAAGAAAGCATATGGTGCATTGGCCTTCAATTGTGGGATTGAGTTTAGGAGCTGAGAGGTAATGTTGCAGCTATATGGGACCCTGGTCAGACCCCACTTGGAGTACTGTGCTCGGTTCTGGTCGCCTCACTATAGAAAAGATGTGGAAACCATAGAAAGGGTGCAGAGGATATTTACAAGGATGTTGTCTGGATTGGGGAGCATGCTTTATGAGAATAGGTTGAGTAAACTCAGTTTTTTTTCCTTGGAGTGATGGAGGATGAGAAGTGACCAGATGGAGGTGTATAAGATGATGAGAGGCATTGATTGTGTGGCGAGTCAGAGATTTTTTCCCAGGGCTGAAATGGCTAACACGAGAAGGCACAGTTTTAAGGTGCTTGGAAGCAGGTACACAGGAGATGTCAGGGATAAGTTTTTTATGCAGAGAATGGTGAGTGCGTGGAATGGGCTGCCAGTGACGGTGGTGGAGGTGGATGCGATAGGGTCTTTTAAGAGACTCCTGGACAGGAATATGGAGCTCAGAAAAATAGAGGGCTATGGGTAACCCCAGGTAATTTCTCAGGTAAGGACATGTTTGGCACAGCTTTGTTGGCCGAAGAGCCTGTATTGTGCTGTAGGTTTTCTATATTTCTATGTTCTATGTTTCTAGAACCTCCTGTCTGTTCCCCTCTCTATGGAATCCCCTATGACTACTGCATTCCTCATATTTTTCTCTCCCTTCTGCACCACAGAACCAGGCTTAGTGCCAGAGACCCGATCACCATAGTCATCCTCTGTCAGGTAACCCCCCTCAACAGCATCCAAAACGAGATGACGATTACTGAGGGGGATGGCCACAGGGGTTCTCTTTACTATCTGAGCTCTTCACTTACCTTCCCTGACAGTCACCCACTTAGCTAACCCCTGCAGCTCCTTGTAGCTCTTATCTATCTCAAGTTCATTTCCTCTCATAAACTGTAAGTCATCAAGCCGTAGCTCCAGATTCTAACATGGTCTCTCAGGAGCTGCATCTCGGTGCACCTGGCGCAGATGTGGCCATCTGAGAGACTAGATTCCAAAGATTCCCAAATCTGACACCCAGTGCAAAGTACTAACCCTACAGACATGCTCTCTATTCCTCAAAAAATGCAAGGAAAAAATGCAATCCACCTACCCACTTATTTCGCCGAGGCCCGAATGAGCCAAAGCCCTACCACTGTGACTCAGACCACTCTGTCGATGACCTTCTGTCCAATTTCCAACTCCCTAGGTTTTGGTTGGGCATCAAAATAAGCTTTACCCTCTAATTCATTTCATCCCGTATGAAGAGCTGTAACACATTTGACACCTTTAGTGGTGTTGAGCGTAGCTGAGTGGAGACAGGTCTCTACCAAAGGATGTGTAAGACGCTCCTTCCCTCCACTAGCCTACAGGTGACCCTTCAGCAAGGTGTAGTACCTCTTAGTCTCCCTGATGAGGGTCACCTGAAGCCACGGGGGGAGTTGCTGGATGGTCGTATGAATAGCTGGTGCATATCACAAGTCCTGGTTTTGCAACCACAGCAGGTGAACAATCTTTGAAGAGTATTGATAATGGCTGGGGTCACCTGATTTGTAAATATACTGCCCAGAAGAAAGCGATGCCAAACCACTTCCGTAGAAAAATTTGCCAAGAACAATCATGGTCGTGGAAATCCCATGATCATCTACTTCATATGACATGGCACATAATGAATGAAAGAATGGTGTTGATCAGTTGATTAGGAGGTTAAGAGATTGAAATGGGTAATTATCTATACGGTCACCTATGTAGCATAGAGTTAAAAAGAAACTGAAAAGTGTTGGGGAGAGAGAGCAAAGAAAATAAAGTGCTTTGGGAGCAGTGGTAGGTGAATTTGATACACGTGTCCATTTTAGGCTCTGTGAGAACATGTGACAAAAGAAGGAAAAAAGTGAAGAGGAATGTTAAAAAAAAAGCAAAAATAGAGTAGAGAAATGGAAAAGTCAGTGTCAGGATATATGGCCTGCTGTAAACGTAGTGCAGAAGTCACACTAGACCTGCATTGAGTTGAACCACCACATAGATTAGGAGGTTAGGATATTAAAATGGGAAATTACTGTACAGTTATACACAAAGAAAATGTGAGTGCATGGAAGAGTTGGAGAGAGAGAGAAAGGAAAGAAAAGGAAATGGTGCGGGTGCAGGGGCGGGCATATTTGATATATGTGTCAGTTTCAGGCTCAGTGTGAATTTGTGATGAGAGAAATGGAGAAAAGTGGCATCTTGAAAGGTAAGTATGGAAGCAGAGAAATGGAAAAGTCAGCCTCAGGACTTATGGACTGCCATGGATGCAGGACAGAAGTCAGCACTAGATAAGAGGAGAAGCTGCGCTGATCACACCAAGTGTTTCAAACAGATGAAGAAGCTGCAAGGTGAACTCTCTCAGCTCAGAGAGAAGTGAAACGTGTATTTGTGGTGAGGACAAGTGACAATGATGTTGTAGATTGGAGTGATATAGCAGACAAGGTGACACATTACAATAGCGAGGATGTTTGAGTTTGCTGTCTCAGTGGTTTTACAGCTTTCACGGGGAAACGTTCAGGAGACACCAGAGCTAGGGGGACCAGATGTGACATAGTATCCTCCCACTTTTGATGTACTCTGAGTGCTGTAGCTGCAAGTGTGGACTGGCAAATGATCCTTGAGAACTTTTCCAGCACAATCAACAACACAGAAATAATACATGGCTTAGACAAAGGGGAGGATTGACCATTAACCTTCCTATGTCGAACTTCAATGCTGCATTCAGCCCTGCCGGTAGGAGCTGGCACAAGCAGGGGGCACTAGGTGATTTATAAGGGGCTACATTAGAAGCTGCAGCGATTAATCAGGGTAGTCCAATAGAGGCTCTGCATAAGTATAGAAGGCAAATAGGGAAGCACCCTCAACCATCAGCTGGTTTTCTCGAGTGTTTGCAGTCATATGCTGGACAGACGGAATTTGACTTGACAGCAGAGTAGTAATTGTCCTACAGTACTGAGCAGGATAGAAAAGTGTAAAGTATGTTTGATCTCAGGGATGGGTCTTCTGTAGGATGATATGAGTATGGAAGGAGGCAAGGGACAAAGGAAAACATGGATAGAATTACCCCTTTAAATGAAAAGGACATTGTAGTGTAGTTGTTAGCCCAATTTCTCTACAGTGCCGGTGATCACAGATTGGGGTTTGATTCCCGCCGTTGTCTGTAAGGCGTTTACATGGTCTCCCTGTGACTGTGTCAGTTTTCTTTGGATTCCCCCCACATTCCAAAGCTATTACTGTTGGGGTTAGTAAATTGCGGGCATGCTATGTTGATGCCGGGAGGACGGTAGGCTGATGGTGAGCACTGTATTGTACTGAAAGGAGGACGGTAGGCTGATGGTGATCACTGTATTGTACTGAAGGGAGGACGGTAGGCTGATGGTGATCACTGTATTGTACTGAAGGGAGGACGATAGGCTGATGGTGATCACTGTATTGTACTGAAGGGAGGACGGTAGTCTGATAGTGAGCACTGTATTGTACTGAAGGGAGGACGGTAGGCTGATGGTGAGCACCGTATTGTACTGAAAGGAGGACGATAGACTGATGGTGAGCACCGTATTGTACTGAAAGGAGGACGATAGACTGATGGTGAGCACTGTATTGTACTGAAAGGAGGACGGTAGGCTGATGGTGATCACTGTATTGTACTGAAAGGAGGACGATAGACTGATGGTGAGCACTGTATTGTACTGAAAGGAGGACGGTAGGCTGATGGTGATCACTGTATTGTACTGAAGGGAGGACGGCAGGCTGATGGTGAACACCGTATTGTACTGAAAGGAGGATGATAGACTGATGGTGAGCACCGTATTGTACTGAAAGGAGGACGATAGACTGATGGTGATCACTGTATTGTTCTGTGGGGGGGATGATAGGATGATGGTGAGTGCTGTATTGTACTGAAGGGAGGACGGTAGTCTGATGGTGAGCACTGTATTGTACTGTGGAAATGACAATAGGCTGATGGTGAGCACTGTATTGTACTGAAGGGAGGACGGCAGGGTGATGGTGAGCACTGTATTGTACTGAGCGGAGGACGGTAGGCTGATGGTGAGCACTGTATTGTACTGAGCGGAGGACGGTAGGCTGATGGTGAGCACTGTATTGTACTGAAGGGAGGACGGTAGGCTGATGGTGAGCACTGTATTGTTCTGTGGGGAGGATGGTAGGCTGATGGTGAGCACTGTATTGTACTGAAGGGAGGACGGTAGGCTTATGGTGAGCACTGTATTGTACTGAAGGGAGGATGGTAGGCTGATGGTGAGTGCTGAATTGTACTGAAGGGAGGACGGTAGGCTGATAGTGAGTACTGTATTGTACTGAAGGGAGGACGGTAGGCTGATGGTGAGCACTGTATTGTACTGAAGGGAGGATGGTAGGCTGATGGTGAGCACTGTATTGTACTGAAGGGAGGACGGTAGGCTGATGGTGAGCACCGTATTGTACTGAAAGGAGGACGATAGACTGATGGTGAGCACCGTATTGTACTGAAAGGAGGACGATAGACTGATGGTGAGCACTGTATTGTACTGAAAGGAGGACGGTAGGCTGATGGTGATCACTGTATTGTACTGAAAGGAGGACGATAGACTGATGGTGAGCACTGTATTGTACTGAAAGGAGGACGGTAGGCTGATGGTGATCACTGTATTGTACTGAAGGGAGGACGGTAGGCTGATGGTGAACACCGTATTGTACTGAAAGGAGGATGATAGACTGATGGTGAGCACCGTATTGTACTGAAAGGAGGACGATAGACTGATGGTGATCACTGTATTGTTCTGTGGGGGGGATGATAGGATGATGGTGAGTGCTGTATTGTACTGAAGGGAGGACGGTAGTCTGATGGTGAGCACTGTATTGTACTGTGGAAATGACAATAGGCTGATGGTGAGCACTGTATTGTACTGAAGGGAGGACGGCAGGGTGATGGTGAGCACTGTATTGTACTGAGCGGAGGACGGTAGGCTGATGGTGATCACTGTATTGTACTGAAGGGAGGACGGTAGGCTGATGGTGAACACCGTATTGTACTGAAAGGAGGATGATAGACTGATGGTGAGCACCGTATTGTACTGAAAGGAGGACGATAGACTGATGGTGATCACTGTATTGTTCTGTGGGGGGGATGATAGGATGATCGTGAGTGCTGTATTGTACTGAAGGGAGGACGGTAGTCTGATGGTGAGCACTGTATTGTACTGTGGAAATGACAATAGGCTGATGGTGAGCACTGTATTGTACTGAAGGGAGGACGGCAGGGTGATGGTGAGCACTGTATTGTACTGAGCGGAGGACGGTAGGCTGATGGTGAGCACTGTATTGTACTGAAGGGAGGACGGTAGGCTGATGGTGAGCACTGTATTGTACTGAGCGGAGGACGGTAGGCTGATGGTGAGCACTGTATTGTACTGAAGGGAGGACGGTAGGCTGATGGTGAGCACTGTATTGTTCTGTGGGGAGGATGGTAGGCTGATGGTGAGCACTGTATTGTACTGAAGGGAGGACGGTAGGCTTATGGTGAGCACTGTATTGTACTGAAGGGAGGATGGTAGGCTGATGGTGAGTGCTGAATTGTACTGAAGGGAGGACGGTAGGCTGATAGTGAGTACTGTATTGTACTGAAGGGAGGACGGTAGGCTGATGGTGAGCACTGTATTGTACTGAAGGGAGGATGGTAGGCTGATGGTGAGCACTGTATTGTACTGAAGGGAGGACGGTAGGCTGATGGTGAAAGCTGTATTGTACTGAAGGGAGGACGGTAGTCTGATAGTGATCACTGTATTGTACTGAAGGGAGGACGGTAGGCTGATGGTGAGCACTGTATTGTACTGAAAGGAGGACGATAGATAGATGGTGATCACTGTATTGTTCTGTGGGGGGATGATAGGATGATGGTGAGTGCTGTATTGTACTGAAGGGAGGACGGTAGTCTGATGGTGAGCACTGTATTGTACTGAAGGGAGGACGGTAGGCTGATGATGAGCACTGTACTGTACTGAAGGGAGGACGGTAGGCTGATAGTGATCACTGTATTGTACTGAAGGGAGGACGGTAGGCTGATAGTGATCACTGTATTGTACTGAAGGGAGGACGGTAGGCTGATGGTGAAAGCTGTATTGTACTGAAGGGAGGACGGTAGTCTGATAGTGATCACTGTATTGTACTGAAGGGAGGACGGTAGGCTGATGGTGAATGCTGTATTGTACTGAAGGGAGGACGGTAGGCTGATAGTGAGTGCTGTATTGTACTGAAGGGAGGATGGTAGGCTGATGGTGAGCACTGTATTGTACTGAGGAGAGGACGGTAGGCTGATAGTGAGCACTGTACTGTACTGAAGGGAAGACGATAGACTGATGGTGATCACTGTATTGTACTGAAGGGAGGATGGTAGGCTGATAGTGAGCACTGTATTGTACTGAAGGGGGGACGGTAGGCTGATAGTGAGCACTGTATTGTACTGAAGGGGGGACGGTAGGCTGATGGTGATCACTGTATTGTACTGAAGGGGGGACGGTAGGCTGATGGTGAGCACTGTATTGTACTGAAAGGAGGACGATAGACTGATGGTGATCACTGAGTTGTACTGAAAGGAGGACGGTAGGCTGATGGTGATCACTGTATTGTACTGAAGGGAGGACGGAAGGGTGATGGTGAGCACTGTATTGTACTGAAGGGGAGACGGTAGGCTGATAGTGAGTAGTGTATTGTACTGAAGGGGGGACGGTAGGCTGATGGTGAGCACTGTATTGTACTGAAGGGAGGACGGTAGGCTGATGGTGAGCACTGTATTGTACTGAAGGGAGGACGGTAGTCTGATGGTGAGCACTGTATTGTACTGAAGGGAGGACGGTAGGCTGATGGTGAGCACTGTATTGTACTCAAGGGAGGACGGTAGGCTGATGGTGAGCACTGTATTGTACTGAAGGGAGGACGGTAGTCTGATGGTGAGCACTGCATTGTACTGAAGGGAGGACGGTAGGCTGATGGTGAGCAGTGTATAGTACTGAAGGGAGGACGGTAGGCTGATGGTGAGCACTGTATTGTTCTGTGGGGAGGATGGTAGGCTGATGGTGAGCACTGTATTGTACTGAAGGGAGGACGGTAGGCTGATGGTGAGCACTGTATTGTACTGAAGGGAGGAAGGTAGGCTGATGGTGATCACTGTATTGTACTGAAGGGAGGACGATAGGCTGATGGTGAGCACTGTATTGTACTGAAGGGAGGATGGTAGGCTGATAGTGAGCACTGTATTGTACTGTGGGGGGGACGGTAGGCTGATGGTGATCACTGTATTGTACTGAAAGGAGGACGGTAGGCTGATGGTGATCACTGTATTGTACTGAAGGGGGGACGGTCGGGTGATGGTGATCACAGTATTGTACTGAAGGGAGGACGGTAGTCTGATAGTGAGCACTGTATTGTGCTGAAGGGAGGACGGTAGGCTGATGGTGAGCACCGTATTGTACTGAAAGGAGGACGATAGACTGATGGTGATCACTGTATTGTTCTGTGGGGGGGATGATAGGATGATGGTGAGTGCTGCATTGTACTGAAGGGAGGACGGTAGTCTGATGGTGAGCACTGTATTGTACTGTGGGAATGACAATAGGCTGATGGTGAGCACTGTAGTGTACTGAAGGGAGGACGGTAGGGTGATGGTGAGCACTGTATTGTACTGAAGGGAGGACGGTAGGCTGATGGTGAGCACTGTATTGTACTGAAGGGAGGACGGTAGGCTGATGGTGAGCACTGTATTGTTCTGTGGGGAGGATGGTAGGCTGGTGGTGAGCACTGTATTGTACTGAAGGGAGGACGGTAGGCTGATGGTGAGCACTGTATTGTACTGAAGGGAGGATGGTAGGCTGATGGTGAGCGCTGAATTGTACTGAAGGGAGGACGGTAGGCTGATAGTGAGTACTGTATTGTACTGAAGGGAGGACGGTAGGCTGATGGTGAGCACTGTATTGTACTGAAGGGAGGATGGTAGGCTGATGGTGAGCACTGTATTGTACTGAAGGGAGGACGGTAGGCTGATAGTGAGCACTGTACTGTACTGAAGGGAAGACGATAGACTGATGGTGATCACTGTATTGTACTGAAGGGAAGACGATAGACTGATGGTGATCACTGTATTGTACTGAAGGGAGGATGGTAGGCTGATAGTGAGCACTGTATTGTACTGAAGGGGGGACGGTAGGTTGATAGTGATCACTGTATTGTACTGAAGGGCGGACGGTAGGCTGATGGTGAGCACTGTATTGTACTGAAAGGAGGACGATAGACTGATGGTGATCACTGTATTGTACTGAAAGGAGGACGGTAGGCTGATGGTGATCACTGTATTGTACTGAAGGTGGGACGGTAGGGTGATGGTGAGCACTGTATTGTACTGAGCGGAGGACGGTAGGCTGATGGTGAGCACTGTATTGTACTGAAGGGAGGATGGTAGTCTGATAGTGATCACTGTATTGTACTGAAGGGAGGATGGTAGGCTGATAGTGAGCACTGTATTGTACTGAAGGGAGGACGGTAGGCTGATAGTGAGCATTGTATTGTACCGTGGGGAAGACGGTAGGGTGATGGTGAGCACTGTATTGTACTGAAGGGAGGACGGAAGGGTGATGGTGAGCACTGCATTGTACTGAAGGGAGGACGGAAGGCTGATAGTGATCACGGTATTGTACTGAAGGGAGGATGGAAGGCTGATAGTGAGCACTGTATTGTACTGAAGGGGGGACGGTAGGCTGATAGTGAGTACTGTATTGTACTGAAGGGAGGACGGTAGGCTGATGGTGAGCACTGTATTGTACTGAAGGGAGGACGGTAGGCTGATGGTGAGCACTGTATTGTTCTGGGGGGAGGATGGTAGGCTGATGGTGAGCACTGTATTGTACTGAAGGGAGGACTGTAGGCTGATAGTGAGCACTGAATTGTATTGAAGGGAGGACGGTAGGCTGATAGTGAGTACTGTATTGTACTGAAGGGAGGACGGAAGGGTGATGGTGATCACTGTATTGTACTGAAGGGAGGACGGTAGTTTGATAGTGAGCACTGTATTGTACTGTGGGGAAGACGGTAGGCTGATGGTAAGCACCATATTGTACTGAAGGGAGGACGGTAGGCTGATGGTGATCACTGTATTGTACTGAAGGGAGGACGGAAGGGTGATGGTGAGCACTGTATTGTACTGTGGGGAAGACGGTAGGCTGATGGTGAGCACTGTATTGTACTGAAGGGAGGACGGAAGGGTGATGGTGAGCACTGTATTGTACTGAAGTGAGGATGGTGGGCTGATAGTGAGCACTGTATTGTACTGAAGGGAGGACGGTAGGCTGATGCTGAGCACCATATTGTACTGAAAGGAGGACGATAGACTGATGGTGATCACTGTATTGTTCTGTGGGGGGGACGATAGGCTGATGGTGAGCACTGTATTGTACTGAAGGGTGGACGGTAGGGTGATGGTGAGCACTGTATTGTACTGAAGGGAGGACGGAAGGGTGATGGTGAGCACTGTATTGTACTGAAGGGAGGACGGAAGGCTGATAGTGATCACTGTATTGTACTGAAGGGAGGATGGTAGGCTGATAGTGAGTGCTGTATTGTACTGAAGGGAGGATGGTAGGCTGACGGTGAGCACTGTATTGTACTGAAGGGAGGACGGTAGGCTGATAGTGAGTACTGTATTGTAGTGAAGGGAGGACGGAAGGGTGATGGTGATCACTGTATTGCACTGAAGGGAGGACGGAAGGGTGATGGTGAGCACTGTATTGTACCGAAGGGAGGACGGTAGTCTGATAGTGAGCACTGTATTGTACTGAGGGGAAGACGGTAGGCTGATGGTAAGCACTGTATTGTACTGAAGGGAGGACGGTAGGCTGATGGTGATCACTGTATTGTACTGAAGGGAGGACGGAAGGGTGATGGTGAGCACTGTATTGTACTGAAGTGAGGATGGTGGGCCGATAGTGAGCACTGTATTGTACTGAAGGGAGGACAGTAGGCTGATGGTGAGCACCATTTTGTACTGAAAGGAGGACGATAGACTGATGGTGATCACTGTATTGTTCTGTGGGGGGGACTATAGGCTGATGGTGAGCACTGTATTGTACTGAAGGGAGGACGGTAGGGTGATGGTGAGCACTGTTTTGTACTGAGCGGAGGACGGTAGGCTGATTGTGAGTACTGTATTGTACTGAAGGGAGGATGGTAGTCTGGTAGTGATCACTGTATTGTACTGAAGGGAGGATGGTAGGCTGATAGTGAGCACTGTATTGTACTGAAGGGAGGACGGTAGGCTGATAGTGAGCAGTGTAGTGTACCGTGGGGAAGACGGTAGGGTGATGGTGAGCACTGTATTGTACTGAAGGGAGGACGGAAGGGTGATGGTGAGCACTGTATTGTACGGAAGGGAGGACGGAAGGCTGATAGTGATCACTGCATTGTACTGAAGGGAGGATGGTAGGCTGATAGTGAGCACTGTATTGTACCGAAGGGGGGCAGTAGGCTGATAGTGAGCACTGTATTGTACTGAAGGGGAGACGGTAGGCTGATAGTGAGCACTGTATTGTACTGAAGGGGAGACGGTAGGCTGATAGTGAGTAGTGTATTGTACTGAAGGGGGGACGGTAGGCTGATGGTGAGCACTGTATTGTACTGAAGGGAGGACGGTAGGCTGATGGTGAGCACTGTATTGTACTGAAGGGAGGACGGTAGTCTGATGGGGAGCACTGTATTGTACTGAAGGGAGGACGGTAGGCTGATGGTGAGCACTGTATTGTACTGAAGGGAGGACGGTAGTCTGATGGTGAGCACTGTATTGTACTGATGGGAGAACGGTAGGCTGCTGGTGAGTACTGTATAGCACTGAAGGGAGGACGGTAGGCTGATGGTGAGCACTGTATTGTTCTGTGGGGAGGATGGTAGGCTGATGGTGAGCACTGTATTGTACTGAAGGGAGGACGGTAGGCTGATGGTGAGCACTGTATTGTACTGAAGGGAGGATGGTAGGCTGATGGTGATCACTGTATTGTACTGAAGGGGGGACGGTCGGGTGATGGTGATCACTGTATTGTACTGAAGGGAGGAGGGTAGTCTGATAGTGAGCACTGTATTGTGCTGAAGGGTGGACGGTAGGCTGATGGTGAGCACCGTATTGTACTGAAAGGAGGACGATAGACTGATGGTGATCACTGTATTGTTCTGTGGGGGGGATGATAGGATGACGGTGAGTGCTGCATTGTACTGAAGGGAGGACGGTAGTCTGATGGTGAGCACTGTATTGTACTGTGGAAATGACAATAGGCTGATGGTGAGCACTGTAGTGTACTGAAGGGAGGACGGTAGGGTGATGGTGAGCACTGTATTGTACTGAAGGGAGGACGGTAGGCTGATGGTGAGCACTGTATTGTACTGAAGGGAGGACGGCAGGCTGATGGTGAGCACTGTATTGTTCTTTGGGGAGGATGGTAGGCTGATGGTGAGCACTGTATTGTACTGAAGGGAGGACGGTAGGCTGATGGTGAGCACTGTATTGTACTGAAGGGAGGATGGTAGGCTGATGGTGAGCGCTGAATTGTACTGAAGGGAGGACGGTAGGCTGATAGTGAGTACTGTATTGTACTGAAGGGAGGACGGTAGGCTGATGGTGAGCACTGTATTGTACTGAAGGGAGGATGGTAGGCTGATGGTGAGCACTGTATTGTACTGAAGGGAGGACGGTAGGCTGATAGTGAGCACTGAATTGTATTGAAGGGAGGACGGTAGGCTGATGGTGAAAGCTGTATTGTACTGAAGGGATGACGGTAGTCTCATAGTGATCACTGTATTGTACTGAAGGGAGGACGGTAGGCTGATGGTGAATGCTGTATTGTACTGAAGGGAGGATGGTAGGCTGATAGTGAGTGCTGTATTGTACTGAAGGGAGGATGGTAGGCTGACGGTGAGCACTGTATTGTACTGAAGGGAGGACGGTAGGCTGATAGTGCGTACTGTATTGTAGTGAAGGGAGGACGGAAGGGTGATGGTGATCACTGTATTGCACTGAAGGGAGGACGGAAGGGTGATGGTGAGCACTGTATTGTACCGAAGGGAGGACGGTAGTCTGATAGTGAGCACTGTATTGTACTGAGGGGAGGACGGAAGGGTGATGGTGAGCACTGTATTGTACTGTGGGGAAGACGGTAGGCTGATGGTAAGCACTGTATTGTACTGAAGGGAGGACGGTAGGCTGATGGTGATCACTGTATTGTACTGAAGGGAGGACGGAAGGGTGATGGTGAGCACTGTATTGTACTGAAGTGAGGATGGTGGGCCGATAGTGAGCACTGTATTGTACTGAAGGGAGGACAGTAGGCTGATGGTGAGCACCATTTTGTACTGAAAGGAGGACGATAGACTGATGGTGATCACTGTATTGTTCTGTGGGGGGGACTATAGGCTGATGGTGAGCACTGTATTGTACTGAAGGGAGGACGGTAGGGTGATGGTGAGCACTGTTTTGTACTGAGCGGAGGACGGTAGGCTGATTGTGAGTACTGTATTGTACTGAAGGGAGGATGGTAGTCTGGTAGTGATCACTGTATTGTACTGAAGGGAGGATGGTAGGCTGATAGTGAGCACTGTATTGTACTGAAGGGAGGACGGTAGGCTGATAGTGAGCAGTGTAGTGTACCGTGGGGAAGACGGTAGGGTGATGGTGAGCACTGTATTGTACTGAAGGGAGGACGGAAGGGTGATGGTGAGCACTGTATTGTACGGAAGGGAGGACGGAAGGCTGATAGTGATCACTGCATTGTACTGAAGGGAGGATGGTAGGCTGATAGTGAGCACTGTATTGTACCGAAGGGGGGCGGTAGGCTGATAGTGAGCACTGTATTGTACTGAAGGGGAGACGGTAGGCTGATAGTGAGCACTGTATTGTACTGAAGGGGAGACGGTAGGCTGATAGTGAGTAGTGTATTGTACTGAAGGGGGGACGGTAGGCTGATGGTGAGCACTGTATTGTACTGAAGGGAGGACGGTAGGCTGATGGTGAGCACTGTATTGTACTGAAGGGAGGACGGTAGTCTGATGGGGAGCACTGTATTGTACTGAAGGGAGGACGGTAGGCTGATGGTGAGCACTGTATTGTACTGAAGGGAGGACGGTAGTCTGATGGTGAGCACTGTATTGTACTGAAGGGAGAACGGTAGGCTGCTGGTGAGCACTGTATAGCACTGAAGGGAGGACGGTAGGCTGATGGTGAGCACTGTATTGTTCTGTGGGGAGGATGGTAGGCTGATGGTGAGCACTGTATTGTACTGAAGGGAGGACGGTAGGCTGATGGTGAGCACTGTATTGTACTGAAGGGAGGATGGTAGGCTGATGGTGATCACTGTATTGTACTGAAGGGGGGACGGTCGGGTGATGGTGATCACTGTATTGTACTGAAGGGAGGAGGGTAGTCTGATAGTGAGCACTGTATTGTGCTGAAGGGAGGACGGTAGGCTGATGGTGAGCACCGTATTGTACTGAAAGGAGGACGATAGACTGATGGTGATCACTGTATTGTTCTGTGGGGGGGATGATAGGATGACGGTGAGTGCTGCATTGTACTGAAGGGAGGACGGTAGTCTGATGGTGAGCACTGTATTGTACTGTGGAAATGACAATAGGCTGATGGTGAGCACTGTAGTGTACTGAAGGGAGGACGGTAGGGTGATGGTGAGCACTGTATTGTACTGAAGGGAGGACGGTAGGCTGATGGTGAGCACTGTATTGTACTGAAGGGAGGACGGCAGGCTGATGGTGAGCACTGTATTGTTCTTTGGGGAGGATGGTAGGCTGATGGTGAGCACTGTATTGTACTGAAGGGAGGACGGTAGGCTGATGGTGAGCACTGTATTGTACTGAAGGGAGGATGGTAGGCTGATGGTGAGCGCTGAATTGTACTGAAGGGAGGACGGTAGGCTGATAGTGAGTACTGTATTGTACTGAAGGGAGGACGGTAGGCTGATGGTGAGCACTGTATTGAACTGAAGGGAGGATGGTAGGCTGATGGTGAGCACTGTATTGTACTGAAGGGAGGACGGTAGGCTGATAGTGAGCACTGAATTGTATTGAAGGGAGGACGGTAGGCTGATGGTGAAAGCTGTATTGTACTGAAGGGATGACGGTAGTCTCATAGTGATCACTGTGTTGTACTGAAGGGAGGACGGTAGGCTGATGGTGAATGCTGTATTGTACTGAAGGGAGGACGGTGGGCTGATAGTGAGTGCTGTATTGTACTGAAGGGAGGATGGTAGGCTGATGGTGAGCACTGTATTGTACTGAAGGGAGGACGGTAGGCTGATAGTGAGTACTGTATTGTACTGAAGGGAGGACGGAAGGGTGATGGTGATCACTGTATTGTACTGAAGGGAGGACGGTAGTTTGATAGTGAGCACTGTATTGTACTGAAGGGAGGACGATAGGCTGATGGTGAACACTGTATTGTACTGAAGGGAGGACGATAGGCTGATGGTGAACACTGTATTGTACTGAAGGGAGGACGGTAGGCTGATGGTGATCACTGTATTGTACTGAAGGGAAGACGATAGACTGATGGTGATCACTGTATTGTACTGAAGGGAGGATGGTAGGCTGATAGTGAGCACTGTATTGTACTGAAGGGGGGACGGTAGGCTGATAGTGAGCACTGTATTGTACTGAAGGGGGGACGGTAGGCTGATGGTGATCACTGTATTGTAGTGAAGGGGGGACGGTAGGCTGATGGTGAGCACTGTATTGTACTGAAAGGAGGACGATAGACTGATGGTGATCACTGTATTGTACTGAAAGGAGGACGGTAGGCTGATGGTGATCACTGTATTGTACTGAAGGTGGGACGGTAGGCTGATGGTGATCACTGTATTGTACTGAAGGGAGGACGGTAGTCTGATTGTGAGCACTGTATTGTACTGAAGGGAGGACGGTAGGCTGATGGTGAGCACCATATTGTACTGAAAGGAGGACGATAGACTGATGGTGATCACTGTATTGTTCTGTGGGGGGGATGATAGGCTGATGGTGAGCACTGTATTGTACTGAATGGAGGACGGTAGGGTGATGGTGAGCACTGTATTGTACTGAGCGGAGGACGGTAGGCTGATGGTGAGCACTGTATTGTAATGAAGGGAGGATGGTAGTCTGATAGTGATCACTGTATTGTACTGAAGGGAGGATGGTAGGCTGATAGTGAGCACTGTATTGTACTGAAGGGAGGACGGTAGGCTGATAGTGAGCATTGTATTGTACCGTGGGGAAGACGGTAGGGTGATGGTGAGCACTGTATTGTACTGAAGGGAGGACGGAAGGGTGATGGTGAGCACTGCATTGTACTGAAGGGAGGACGGAAGGCTGATAGTGATCACGGTATTGTACTGAAGGGAGGATGGAAGGCTGATAGTGAGCACTGTATTGTACTGAAGGGGGGACGGTAGGCTGATAGTGAGTACTGTATTGTACTGAAGGGAGGACGGTAGGCTGATGGTGAGCACTGTATTGTACTGAAGGGAGGACGGTAGGCTGATGGTGAGCACTGTATTGTTCTGTGGGGAGGATGGTAGGCTGATGGTGAGCACTGTATTGTACTGAAGGGAGGACGGTAGGCTGATAGTGAGCACTGAATTGTATTGAAGGGAGGACGGTAGGCTGATAGTGAGTACTGTATTGTACTGAAGGGAGGACGGAAGGGTGATGGTGATCACTGTATTGTACTGAAGGGAGGACGGTAGTTTGATAGTGAGCACTGTATTGTACTGTGGGGAAGACGGTAGGCTGATGGTAAGCACCATATTGTACTGAAGGGAGGACGGTAGGCTGATGGTGATCACTGTATTGTACTGAAGGGAGGACGGAAGGGTGATGGTGAGCACTGTATTGTACTGTGGGGAGGACGGTAGGCTGATGGTGAGCACTGTATTTTACTGAAGGGAGGACGGAAGGGTGATGGTGAGCACTGTATTGTACTGAAGTGAGGATGGTGGGCTGATAGTGAGCACTGTATTGTACTGAAGGGAGGACGGAAGGGTGATGGTGAGCACTGTATTGTACCGTGGGGAAGACGGTAGGCTGATGGTGCGTGCTGTATTGTACGGTGGGGAGGATGTTAGGCTGATGGTGAGCACTGTATTGTACTGAAGGGATGACGGTAGTCTGATAGTGAGCACTGTATTGTACCGTGGGGAAGATAGTAGGCTGATAGTGAGCACTGTATTGTACTGTGGAAATGACAATAGGCTGATGGTGTGCTCTGTATTGTACTGAAGGGAGGACGGTAGGCTGATAGTGAGCACTGAATTGTATTGAAGGGAGGACGGTAGGCTGATAGTGAGTACTGTATTGTACTGAAGGGAGGACGGAAGGGTGATGGTGATCACTGTATTGTACTGAAGGGAGGACGGTAGTTTGATAGTGAGCACTGTATTGTACTGTGGGGAAGACGGTAGGCTGATGGTAAGCACCATATTGTACTGAAGGGAGGACGGTAGGCTGATGGTGATCACTGTATTGTACTGAAGGGAGGACGGAAGGGTGATGGTGAGCACTGTATTGTACTGTGGGGAAGACGGTAGGCTGATGGTGAGCACTGTATTGTACTGAAGGGAGGACGGAAGGGTGATGGTGAGCACTGTATTGTACTGAAGTGAGGATGGTGGGCTGATAGTGAGCACTGTATTGTACTGAAGGGAGGATGGAAGGGTGATGGTGAGCACTGTATTGTACCGTGGGGAAGACGGTAGGCTGATGGTGCGTGCTGTATTGTACGGTGGGGAGGATGTTAGGCTGATGGTGAGCGCTGTATTGTACCGTGGGGAAGATGGTAGGCTGATAGTGAGCACTGTATTGTACTGTGGAAATGACAATAGGCTGATGGTGTGCTCTGTATTATACTGAAGGGAGGACGGTAGGGTGATGGTGAGCACTGTATTGTACTGAAGGGAGGACGGAAGGGTGATGGTGATCACTGTATTGTACTGAAGGGAGGACGGTAGTTTGATAGTGAGCACTGTATTGTACTGAGGGGAGGACGGAAGGGTGATGGTGGCACTGTATTGTACTGTGGGGAAGACGGTCGGCTGATGGTAAGCACTGTATTGTACTGAAGGGAGGACGGTAGGCTGATGGTGATCACTGTATTGTACTGAAGGGAGGACGGAAGTGTGATGGTGAGCACTGTATTGTACTGAAGTGAGGATGGTGGGCTGATAGTGAGCACTGTATTGTACTGAAGGGAGGACGGAAAGGTGATGGTGAGCACTGTATTGTACCGTGGGGAAGACGGTAGGCTGATGGTGCGTGCTGTATTGTACGGTGGGGAGGATGTTAGGCTGATGGTGAGCGCTGTATTGTACTGAAGGGAGGACGGTAGTCTGATAGTGAGCACTGTATTGTACCGTGGGGAAGATGGTAGGCTGATAGTGAGCATTGAATTGTACTGTGGAAATGACAATAGGCTGATGGTGTGCTCTGTATTGTACTGAAGGGAGGACGGTAGGGTGATGGTGAGCACTGTATTGTACTGAAGGGAGGATGGTAGGGTGATGGTGAGCACTGTATTGTACTGAAGGGAGGACGGTAGGGTGATGGTGAGCACTGTATTGTACTGAAGGGAGGACGGTAGGCTGATGGTGAGCACTGTATTGTACTGAAGGGAGGACGGTAGGCTGAAAGTGAGCACTGAATTGTATTGAAGGGGGGACGGTAGGCTGATGGTGAAAGCTAGATTGTACTGAAGGGAGGACGGTAGTCTGATAGTGATCACTGTATTGTACTGAAGGGAGGACGGAAGGGTGATGGTGATTACTGTATTGTACTGAAGGGAGGACGGAAGGGTAATGGTGAGCACTGTATTGTACTGAGGGGAGGACGGTAGTCTGATGGTGATCACTGTATTGTACTGAAGGGAGGATGGTAGGCTGATAGTGAACACTGTATTGTACTGAAGGGGGGACGGTAGGCTGATAGTGAGCACTGTATTGTACTGAAGGGGGGACGGTAGGCTGATGGTGATCACTGTATTGTACTTAAGGGGGGACGGTAGGCTGATAGTGAGTACTGTATTGTAATGAAGGGAGGACGGTAGGCTGATGGTGAGCACTGTATTGTACTGAAGGGAGGACGGTAGGCTGATGGTGAGCACTGTATTGTTCTGTGGGGAGGATGGTAGGCTGATGGTGAGCACTGTATTGTACTGAAGGGAGGACGGTAGGCTGATAGTGAGCACTGAATTGTATTGAAGGGAGGACGGTAGGCTGATAGTGAGTACTGTATTGTACTGTGGGGAGGACGGTAGGCTGATGGTGAGCACTGTATTTTACTGAAGGGAGGACGGAAGGGTGATGGTGAGCACTGTATTGTACTGAAGTGAGGATGGTGGGCTGATAGTGAGCACTGTATTGTACTGAAGGGAGGACGGAAGGGTGATGGTGAGCACTGTATTGTACCGTGGGGAAGACGGTAGGCTGATGGTGCGTGCTGTATTGTACGGTGGGGAGGATGTTAGGCTGATGGTGAGCGCTGTATTGTACTGAAGGGATGACGGTAGTCTGATAGTGAGCACTGTATTGTACCGTGGGGAAGATAGTAGGCTGATAGTGAGCACTGTATTGTACTGTGGAAATGACAATAGGCTGATGGTGTGCTCTGTATTGTACTGAAGGGAGGACGGTAGGCTGATACTGAGCACTGAATTGTATTGAAGGGAGGACGGTAGGCTGATAGTGAGTACTGTATTGTACTGAAGGGAGGACGGAAGGGTGATGGTGATCACTGTATTGTACTGAAGGGAGGACGGTAGTTTGATAGTGAGCACTGTATTGTACTGTGGGGAAGACGGTAGGCTGATGGTAAGCACCATATTGTACTGAAGGGAGGACGGTAGGCTGATGGTGATCACTGTATTGTACTGAAGGGAGGACGGAAGGGTGATGGTGAGCACTGTATTGTACTGTGGGGAAGACGGTAGGCTGATGGTGAGCACTGTATTGTACTGAAGGGAGGACGGAAGGGTGATGGTGAGCACTGTATTGTACTGAAGTGAGGATGGTGGGCTGATAGTGAGCACTGTATTGTACTGAAGGGAGGACGGAAGGGTGATGGTGAGCACTGTATTGTACCGTGGGGAAGACGGTAGGCTGATGGTGCGTGCTGTATTGTACGGTGGGGAGGATGGTAGGCTGATGGTGAGCACTGTATTGTACTGAAGGGAGGACGGTAGGCTGATAGTGAGCACTGAATTGTATTGAAGGGAGGACGGTAGGCTGATAGTGAGTACTGTATTGTACTGTGGGGAGGACGGTAGGCTGATGGTGAGCACTGTATTTTACTGAAGGGAGGACGGAAGGGTGATGGTGAGCACTGTATTGTACTGAAGTGAGGATGGTGGGCTGATAGTGAGCACTGTATTGTACTGAAGGGAGGACGGAAGGGTGATGGTGAGCACTGTATTGTACCGTGGGGAAGACGGTAGGCTGATGGTGCGTGCTGTATTGTACGGTGGGGAGGATGTTAGGCTGATGGTGAGCGCTGTATTGTACTGAAGGGATGACGGTAGTCTGATAGTGAGCACTGTATTGTACCGTGGGGAAGATAGTAGGCTGATAGTGAGCACTGTATTGTACTGTGGAAATGACAATAGGCTGATGGTGTGCTCTGTATTGTACTGAAGGGAGGACGGTAGGCTGATACTGAGCACTGAATTGTATTGAAGGGAGGACGGTAGGCTGATAGTGAGTACTGTATTGTACTGAAGGGAGGACGGAAGGGTGATGGTGATCACTGTATTGTACTGAAGGGAGGACGGTAGTTTGATAGTGAGCACTGTATTGTACTGTGGGGAAGACGGTAGGCTGATGGTAAGCACCATATTGTACTGAAGGGAGGACGGTAGGCTGATGGTGATCACTGTATTGTACTGAAGGGAGGACGGAAGGGTGATGGTGAGCACTGTATTGTACTGTGGGGAAGACGGTAGGCTGATGGTGAGCACTGTATTGTACTGAAGGGAGGACGGAAGGGTGATGGTGAGCACTGTATTGTACTGAAGTGAGGATGGTGGGCTGATAGTGAGCACTGTATTGTACTGAAGGGAGGACGGAAGGGTGATGGTGAGCACTGTATTGTACCGTGGGGAAGACGGTAGGCTGATGGTGCGTGCTGTATTGTACGGTGGGGAGGATGTTAGGCTGATGGTGAGCGCTGTATTGTACCGTGGGGAAGATGGTAGGCTGATAGTGAGCACTGTATTGTACTGTGGAAATGACAATAGGCTGATGGTGTGCTCTGTATTATACTGAAGGGAGGACGGTAGGGTGATGGTGAGCACTGTATTGTACTGAAGGGAGGACGGAAGGGTGATGGTGATCACTGTATTGTACTGAAGGGAGGACGGTAGTTTGATAGTGAGCACTGTATTGTACTGAGGGGAGGACGGAAGGGTGATGGTGGCACTGTATTGTACTGTGGGGAAGACGGTCGGCTGATGGTAAGCACTGTATTGTACTGAAGGGAGGACGGTAGGCTGATGGTGATCACTGTATTGTACTGAAGGGAGGACGGAAGTGTGATGGTGAGCACTGTATTGTACTGAAGTGAGGATGGTGGGCTGATAGTGAGCACTGTATTGTACTGAAGGGAGGACGGAAGGGTGATGGTGAGCACTGTATTGTACCGTGGGGAAGACGGTAGGCTGATGGTGCGTGCTGTATTGTACGGTGGGGAGGATGTTAGGCTGATGGTGAGCGCTGTATTGTACTGAAGGGAGGACGGTAGTCTGATAGTGAGCACTGTATTGTACCGTGGGGAAGATGGTAGGCTGATAGTGAGCATTGAATTGTACTGTGGAAATGACAATAGGCTGATGGTGTGCTCTGTATTGTACTGAAGGGAGGACGGTAGGGTGATGGTGAGCACTGTATTGTACTGAAGGGAGGATGGTAGGGTGATGGTGAGCACTGTATTGTACTGAAGGGAGGACGGTAGGGTGATGGTGAGCACTGTATTGTACTGAAGGGAGGACGGTAGGCTGATGGTGAGCACTGTATTGTACTGAAGGGAGTACGGTAGGCTGATAGTGAGCACTGAATTGTATTGAAGGGGGGACGGTAGGCTGATGGTGAAAGCTATATTGTACTGAATGGAGGACGGTAGTCTGATAGTGATCACTGTATTGTACTGAAGGGAGGACGGAAGGGTGATGGTGATCACTGTATTGTACTGAAGGGAGGACGGAAGGGTAATGGTGAGCACTGTATTGTACTGAAGGGAGGACGGTAGTCTGATGGTGATCACTGTATTGTACTGAAGGGAGGATGGTAGGCTGATAGTGAACACTGTATTGTACTGAAGGGGGGACGGTAGGCTGATAGTGAGCACTGTATTGTACTGAAGGGGGGACGGTAGGCTGATGGTGATCACTGTATTGTACTTAAGGGGGGACGGTAGGCTGATAGTGAGTACTGTATTGTACTGAAGGGAGGACGGTAGGCTGATGGTGAGCACTGTATTGTACTGAAGGTAGGACGGTAGGCTGATGGTGAGCACTGTATTGTTCTGTGGGGAGGATGGTAGGCTGATGGTGAGCACTGTATTGTACTGAAGGGAGGACGGTAGGCTGATAGTGAGCACTGAATTGTATTGAAGGGAGGACGGTAGGCTGATAGTGAGTACTGTATTGTACTGAAGGGAGGACGGAAGGGTGATGGTGATCACTGTATTGTACTGAAGGGAGGACGGTAGTTTGATAGTGAGCACTGTATTGTACTGTGGGGAAGACGGTAGGCTGATGGTAAGCACCATATTGTACTGACGGGAGGACGGTAGGCTGATGGTGATCACTGTATTGTACTGAAGGGAGGACGGTAGGCTGATGGTGAGCACTGTATTGTACCGTGGGGAAGATGGTAGGCTGATAGTGAGCACTGTATTGTACTGTGGAAATGACAATAGGCTGATGGTGTGCTCTGTGTTATACTGAAGGGAGGACGGTAGGGTGATGGCGAGCACTGTATTGTACTGAAGGGAGGATGGTAGGCTCATGGTGAGTGCTGAATTGTACTGAAGGGAGGAAGGTAGGCTGATAGTGAGTACTGTATTGTACTGAAGGGAGGACGGTAGTCTGATGGTGAGCACTGTATTGTACTGAAGGGAGGACGGTAGGCTGATGGTGAGCACTGTATTGTACTGAAGGGAGGACGGTAGGCTGATAGTGAGCACTGAATTGTATTGAAGGGAGGACGGTAGGCTGATGGTGAAAGCTGTATTGTACTGAAGGGAGGACGGCAGTCTGATAGTGATCACTGTATTGTACTGAAGGGAGGACGGTAGGCTGATGGTGAATGCTGTATTGTACTGAAGGGAGGACGGTAGGCTGATAGTGAGTGCTGTATTGTACTGAAGGGAGGATGGTAGGCTGATGGTGAGCACTGTATTGTACTGAAGGGAGGACGGTAGGCTGATAGTGAGTACTGTATTGTACTGAAGGGAGCACGGAAGGGTGATGGTGATCACTGTATTGTACTGAAGGGAGGACGGTAGGGTGATGGTGAGCACTGTATTGTACTGAAGGGAGGATGGTAGGGTGATGGTGAGCACTGTATTGTACTGAAGGGAGGACGGTAGGGTGATGGTGAGCACTGTATTGTACTGAAGGGAGGACGGTAGGCTGATGGTGAGCAGTGTATTGTACTGAAGGGAGGACAGTAGGCTGATAGTGAGCACTGAATTGTATTGAAGGGAGGACGGTAGGCTGATGGTGAAAGCTGTATTGTACTGAAGGGAGGACGGTAGTCTGATAGTGATCACTGTATTGTACTGAAGGGAGGACGGAAGGGTGATGGTGATCACTGTATTGTACTGAAGGGAGGACGGAAGGGTGATGGTGAGCACTGTATTGTACTGAAGGGAGGACGGTAGTCTGATAGTGAGCACTGTATTGTACTGAGTGGAGGATGGAAGGGTGATGGTGAGCACAGTATTGTACTGTGGGGAAGACGGTAGGCTGATGGTAAGCACTGTATTGTACTGAAGGGAGGACGGAAGGGTGATGGTGAGTACTGTATTGTACTGAAGGGAGGACGGTAGTCTGATAGTGAGTACTGTATTGTACTGAGGGGAGGACGGAAGGGTGATGGTGAGCACAGTATTGTACTGTGGGGAAGACGGTAGGCTGATGGTAAGCACTGTATTGTACTGAAGGGAGGACGGTAGGCTGATGGTGATCACTGTATTGTACTGAAGGGAGGACGGAAGGGTGATGTTGAGCACTGTATTGTACTGTGGGGAAGACGGTAGGCTGATGGTGAGCACTGTATTGTAGTGAAGGGAGGACAGAAGGGTGATGGTGAGCACTGTATTGTACTGAAGTGAGGATGGTGGGCTGATAGTGAGCACTGTATTGTACTGAAGGGAGTACGGTAGGCTGATGCTGAGCACCATATTGTACTGAAAGGAGGATGATAGACTGATGGTGATCAGTGTATTGTTCTGTGGGGGGATGATAGGCTGATGGTGATCACTGCATTGTACTGAAGGGAGGACGGTAGGGTGATGGTGAGCACTGTATTGTACTGAGCGGAGGATGGTAGGCTGATGGTGAGCTGTGTAGTGTACTGAAGGGAGGATGGTAGTCTGATAGTGATCACTGTATTGTACTGAAGGGAGGATGGTAGGCTGATAGTGAGCAGTGTATTGTACTGAAGGGAGGACGGTAGGCTGATAGTGAGCACTGTAGTGTACCGTGGGGAAGACGGTAGGGTGATGGTGAGCACCGTATTGTACTGAAGGGAGGACGGAAGGGTGATGGTGAGCACTGTATTGTACTGAAGGGGGGGCGGTAGGCTGATGGTGAATGCTGCATTGTACTGAAGGGAGGACGGTAGGCTGATAGTGAGTGCTGTATTGTACTGAAGGGAGGATGGTAGGCTGATGGTGAGCACTGTATTGTACTGAAGGGAGGACGGTAGGCTGATAGTGAGTACTGTATTGTACTGAAGGGAGGACGGAAGGGTGATGGTGATCACTGTATTGTACTGAAGGGAGGACGGTAGTTTGATAGTGAGAACTGTATTGTACTGAGGGGAGGACGGAAGGGTGATGGTGGCACTGTATTTTACTGTGGGGAAGACGGTCGGCTGATGGTAAGCACTGTATTGTACTGAAGGGAGGACGGTAGTTTGATAGTGAGCACTGTATTGTACTGAGGGGAGGACGGAAGGGTGATGGTGGCACTGTATTGTACTGTGGGGAAGACGGTCGGCTGATGGTAAGCACTGTATTGTACTGAAGGGAGGACGGTAGGCTGATGGTGATCACTGTATTGTACTGAAGGGAGGACGGAAGTGTGATGGTGAGCACTGTATTGTACTGAAGTGAGGATGGTGGGCTGATAGTGAGCACTGTATTGTACTGAAGGGAGGACGGAAGGGTGATGGTGAGCACTGTATTGTACCGTGGGGAAGACGGTAGGCTGATGGTGCGTGCTGTATTCTACGGTGGGGAGGATGTTAGGCTGATGGTGAGCGCTGTATTGTACTGAAGGGAGGACGGTAGTCTGATAGTGAGCACTGTATTGTACTGAGGGGAGGACGGAAGGGCGATGGTGAGCACAGTATTGTACTGAAGGGAGGACGGAAGTGTGATGGTGATCACTGTATTGTACTGAAGGGAGGACGGAAGGGTGATGGTGAGCACTGTATTGTACTGAAGGGAGGACGGAAGAGTGATGGTGAGCACTGTATTGTACTGAAGGGAGGACGGTAGGCTGATGGTGATCACTGTATTGTACTGAAGGGAGGACGGAAGGGTGATGTTGAGCACTGTATTGTAGTGTGGGGAAGACGGTAGGCTGATGGTGAGCACTGTATTGTAGTGAAGGGAGGACAGAAGGGTGATGGTGAGCACGGTATTGTACTGAAGTGAGGATGGTGGGCTGATAGTGAGCACTGTATTGTACTGAAGGGAGTACGGTAGGCTGATGCTGAGCACGATATTGTACTGAAAGGAGGATGATAGACTGACGGTGATCACTGTATTGTTCTGTGGGGGGATGATAGGCTGATGGTGATCACAGTATTGTACTGAAGGGAGGACGGTAGGGTGATGGTGAGCACTGTATTGTACTGAGCGGAGGACGGTAGGCTGATGGTGAGCACTGTATTGTACTGAAGGGAGGATGGTAGTCTGATAGTGATCACTGTATTGTACTGAAGGGAGGATGGTAGGCTGATAGTGAGCACTGTATTGTACTGAAGGGAGGACGGTAGGCTGATAGTGAGCACTGTAGTGTACCGTGGGGATGACGGTAGGGTAATGGTGAGCACTGTATTGTACTGAAGGGAGGACGGAAGGGTGATGGTGAGCACTGTATTGTACTGAAGGGGGGACGGTAGGCTGATAGTGAGCACTGTATTGTACTGAAGGGGGGACGGTAGGCTGATAGTGAGTACTGTATTGTACTGAAGGGGGGACTGTTGGCTGATGGTGAGCACTGTATTGTACTGAAGGGCGGACGGTAGGCTGATGGTGAGCACTGTATTGTACTGAAGGGAAGATGGTAGTCTGATAGTGATCACTGTATTGTACTGAAGGGAGGATGGTAGGCTGATAGTGAGCACTGTATTGTACTGAAGGGAGGACGGTAGGCTGATAGTGAGCACTGTAGTGTACCATGGGGTAGATGGTAGGGTGATGGTGAGCACTGTATTGTACTGAAGGGAGGATGGAAGGGTGATGGTGAGCACTGTATTGTACTGAAGGGGGGACGGTAGGCTGATAGTGAGCACTGTATTGTACTGAAGGGGGGACGGTAGGCTGATAGTGAGTACTGTATTGTACTGAAGGGGGGACGGTTGGCTGATGGTGAGCACTGTATTGTACTGAAGGGAGGACGGTAGGCTGATGGTGAGCACTGTATTGTACTCAAGGGAGGACGGTAGGTTGATGGGGAGCACTGTATTGTACTGAAGGGAGGACGGTAGTCTGATGGTGAGCACTGTATTGTACTGAAGGGAGGACGGTAGGCTGATGGTGAGCACTGTATAGTACTGAAGGGAGGAGGGTAGGCTGATGGTGAGCACTGTATTGTTCTGTGGGGAGGATGGTAGGCTGATGGTGAGCACTGTATTGTACTGAAGGGAGGACGGTAGGCTGATGGTGAGCACTGTATTGTACTGAAGTGAGGATGGTGGGCTGATAGTGAGCTCTGTATTGTACTGAAGGGAGGACGGTAGGCTGATGGTGAGCACCATATTGTACTGAAAGGAGGACGATAGACCGATGGTGATCACTGTATTGTTCTGTGGGGGGGATGATAGGCTGATGGTGAGCACTCTATTGTACTGAAGGGAGGACGGTGGGCTGATAGTGAGCATTGTATTGTACCGTGGGGAAGACGGTAGGGTGATGGTGAGCACTGTATTGTACTGAAGGGAGGACGGAAGGGTGAAGGTGAGCACTGCATTGTACTGAAGGGAGGACGGAAGGCTGATAGTGATCACTGTATTGTACTGAAGGGAGGATGGTAGGCTGATAGTGAGCACTGTATTGTACTGAAGGGGGGACGGTAGGCTGATAGTGAGCACTGTATTGTACTGAAGGGGGGACGGTAGGCTGATAGTGAGCACTGTATTGTACTGAAGGGAGGACGGTAGGCTGATGGTGAGCACTGTATAGTACTGAAGGGAGGACGGTAGGCTGATGGTGAGCACTGTATGGTTCTGTGGGGAGGATGGTAGGCTGATGGTGAGCACTGTATTGTACTGAAGGGAGGACGGTAGGCTGATGGTGAAAGCTGTATTGTACTGAAGGGAGGACGGTAGTCTGATAGTGATCACTGTATTGTGCTGAAGGGAGGACGGTAGGCTGATGGTGAATGCTGTATTGTACTGAAGGGAGGACGGTAGGCTGATAGTGAGTGCTGTATTGTACTGAAGGGAGAATGGTAGGCTGATGGTGAGCACTGTATTGTACTGAAGGGAGGACGGTAGGCTGATAGTGAGTACTGTATTGTACTGAAGGGAGGACGGAAGGGTGATGGTGATCACTGTATTGTACTGAAGGGAGGTCGGTAGTTTGATAGTGAGCACTGTATTGTACTGAGGGGAGGACGGAAGGGTGATGGTAAGCACTGTATTGTACTGAAGGGAGGACGGTAGGCTGATGGTGATCACTGTATTGTACTGAAGGGAGGACGGAAGTGTGATGGTGAGCACTGTATTGTACTGAAGTGAGGATGGTGGGCTGATAGTGAGCACTGTATTGTACTGAAGGGAGTACGGTAGGCTGATGCTGAGCACCATATTGTACTGAAAGGAGGATGATAGACTGATGGTGATCAGTGTATTGTTCTGTGGGGGGATGATAGGCTGATGGTGATCACTGCATTGTACTGAAGGGAGGACGGTAGGGTGATGGTGAGCACTGTATTGTACTGAGCGGAGGATGGTAGGCTGATGGTGAGCTGTGTAGTGTACTGAAGGGAGGATGGTAGTCTGATAGTGATCACTGTATTGTACTGAAGGGAGGATGGTAGGCTGATAGTGAGCAGTGTATTGTACTGAAGGGAGGACGGTAGGCTGATAGTGAGCACTGTAGTGTACCGTGGGGAAGACGGTAGGGTGATGGTGAGCACCGTATTGTACTGAAGGGAGGACGGAAGGGTGATGGTGAGCACTGTATTGTACTGAAGGGGGGGCGGTAGGCTGATGGTGAATGCTGCATTGTACTGAAGGGAGGACGGTAGGCTGATAGTGAGTGCTGTATTGTACTGAAGGGAGGATGGTAGGCTGATGGTGAGCACTGTATTGTACTGAAGGGAGGACGGTAGGCTGATAGTGAGTACTGTATTGTACTGAAGGGAGGACGGAAGGGTGATGGTGATCACTGTATTGTACTGAAGGGAGGACGGTAGTTTGATAGTGAGAACTGTATTGTACTGAGGGGAGGACGGAAGGGTGATGGTGGCACTGTATTGTACTGTGGGGAAGACGGTCGGCTGATGGTAAGCACTGTATTGTACTGAAGGGAGGACGGTAGTTTGATAGTGAGCACTGTATTGTACTGAGGGGAGGACGGAAGGGTGATGGTGGCACTGTATTGTACTGTGGGGAAGACGGTCGGCTGATGGTAAGCACTGTATTGTACTGAAGGGAGGACGGTAGGCTGATGGTGATCACTGTATTGTACTGAAGGGAGGACGGAAGTGTGATGGTGAGCACTGTATTGTACTGAAGTGAGGATGGTGGGCTGATAGTGAGCACTGTATTGTACTGAAGGGAGGACGGAAGGGTGATGGTGAGCACTGTATTGTACCGTGGGGAAGACGGTAGGCTGATGGTGCGTGCTGTATTCTACGGTGGGGAGGATGTTAGGCTGATGGTGAGCGCTGTATTGTACTGAAGGGAGGACGGTAGTCTGATAGTGAGCACTGTATTGTACTGAGGGGAGGACGGAAGGGCGATGGTGAGCACAGTATTGTACTGAAGGGAGGACGGAAGTGTGATGGTGATCACTGTATTGTACTGAAGGGAGGACGGAAGGGTGATGGTGAGCACTGTATTGTACTGAAGGGAGGACGGAAGAGTGATGGTGAGCACTGTAGTGTACTGAAGGGAGGACGGTAGGCTGATGGTGATCACTGTATTGTACTGAAGGGAGGACGGAAGGGTGATGTTGAGCACTGTATTGTAGTGTGGGGAAGACGGTAGGCTGATGGTGAGCACTGTATTGTAGTGAAGGGAGGACAGAAGGGTGATGGTGAGCACGGTATTGTACTGAAGTGAGGATGGTGGGCTGATAGTGAGCACTGTATTGTACTGAAGGGAGTACGGTAGGCTGATGCTGAGCACCATATTGTACTGAAAGGAGGATGATAGACTGATGGTGATCACTGTATTGTTCTGTGGGGGGATGATAGGCTGATGGTGATCACAGTATTGTACTGAAGGGAGGACGGTAGGGTGATGGTGAGCACTGTATTGTACTGAGCGGAAGACGGTAGGCTGATGGTGAGCACTGTATTGTACTGAAGGGAGGATGGTAGTCTGATAGTGATCACTGTATTGTACTGAAGGGAGGATGGTAGGCTGATAGTGAGCACTGTATTGTACTGAAGGGAGGACGGTAGGCTGATAGTGAGCACTGTAGTGTACCGTGGGGATGACGGTAGGGTAATGGTGAGCACTGTATTGTACTGAAGGGAGGACGGAAGGGTGATGGTGAGCACTGTATTGTACTGAAGGGGGGACGGTAGGCTGATAGTGAGCACTGTATTGTACTGAAGGGGGGACGGTAGGCTGATAGTGAGTACTGTATTGTACTGAAGGGGGGACGGTTGGCTGATGGTGAGCACTGTATTGTACTGAAGGGCGGACGGTAGGCTGATGGTGAGCACTGTATTGTACTGAAGGGAAGATGGTAGTCTGATAGTGATCACTGTATTGTACTGAAGGGAGGATGGTAGGCTGATAGTGAGCACTGTATTGTACTGAAGGGAGGACGGTAGGCTGATAGTGAGCACTGTAGTGTACCATGGGGAAGACGGTAGGGTGATGGTGAGCACTGTATTGTACTGAAGGGAGGATGGAAGGGTGATGGTGAGCACTGTATTGTACTGAAGGGGGGACGGTAGGCTGATAGTGAGCACTGTATTGTACTGAAGGGGGGACGGTTGGCTGATGGTGAGCACTGTATTGTACTGAAGGGAGGACTGTAGGCTGATGGTGAGCACTGTATTGTACTCAAGGGAGGACGGTAGGCTGATGGGGAGCACTGTATTGTACTGAAGGGACGACGGTAGTCTGATGGTGAGCACTGTATTGTACTGAAGGGAGGACGGTAGGCTGATGGTGAGCACTGTATAGTACTGAAGGGAGGAGGGTAGGCTGATGGTGAGCACTGTATTGTTCTGTGGGGAGGATGGTAGGCTGATGGTGAGCACTGTATTGTACTGAAGGGAGGACGGTAGGCTGATGGTGAGCACTGTATTGTACTGAAGTGAGGATGGTGGGCTGATAGTGAGCTCTGTATTGTACTGAAGGGAGGACGGTAGGCTGATGGTGAGCACCATATTGTACTGAAAGGAGGACGATAGACCGATGGTGATCACTGTATTGTTCTGTGGGGGGGATGATAGGCTGATGGTGAGCACTCTATTGTACTGAAGGGAGGACGGTGGGCTGATAGTGAGCATTGTATTGTACCGTGGGGAAGACGGTAGGGTGATGGTGAGCACTGTATTGTACTGAAGGGAGGACGGAAGGGTGAAGGTGAGCACTGCATTGTACTGAAGGGAGGACGGAAGGCTGATAGTGATCACTGTATTGTACTGAAGGGAGGATGGTAGGCTGATAGTGAGCACTGTATTGTACTGAAGGGGGGACGGTAGGCTGATAGTGAGCACTGTATTGTACTGAAGGGGGGACGGTAGGCTGATAGTGAGCACTGTATTGTACTGAAGGGAGGACGGTAGGCTGATGGTGAGCACTGTATTGTACTGAAGGGAGGACGGTAGGCTGATGGTGAGCACTGTATGGTTCTGTGGGGAGGATGGTAGGCTGATGGTGAGCACTGTATTGTACTGAAGGGAGGACGGTAGGCTGATGGTGAAAGCTGTATTGTACTGAAGGGAGGACGGTAGTCTGATAGTGATCACTGTATTGTGCTGAAGGGAGGACGGTAGGCTGATGGTGAATGCTGTATTGTACTGAAGGGAGGACGGTAGGCTGATAGTGAGTGCTGTATTGTACTGAAGGGAGAATGGTAGGCTGATGGTGAGCACTGTATTGTACTGAAGGGAGGACGGTAGGCTGATAGTGAGTACTGTATTGTACTGAAGGGAGGACGGAAGGGTGATGGTGATCACTGTATTGTACTGAAGGGAGGACGGTAGTTTGATAGTGAGCACTGTATTGTACTGAGGGGAGGACGGAAGGGTGATGGTAAGCACTGCATTGTACTGAAGGGAGGACGGTAGGCTGATGGTGATCACTGTATTGTACTGAAGGGAGGACGGAAGTGTGATGGTGAGCACTGTATTGTACTGAAGTGAGGATGGTGGGCTGATAGTGAGCACTGTATTGTACTGAAGGGAGGACGGAAGGGTGATGGTGAGCACTGTATTGTACCGTGGGGAAGACGGTAGGCTGATGGTGCGTGCTGTATTGTACGGTGGGGAGGATGTTAGGCTGATGGTGAGCGCTGTATTGTACTGAAGGGAGGACGGTAGTCTGATAGTGAGCACTGTATTGTACCGTGGGGAAGATGGTAGGCTGATAGTGAGCACTGAATTGTACTGTGGAAATGACAATAGGCTGATGGTGTGCTCTGTATTGTACTGAAGGGAGGACGGTAGGGTGATGGTGAGCACTGTATTGTACTGAAGGGAGGACGGTAGGGTGATGGTGAGCACTGTATTGTACTGAAGGGAGGACGGTAGGCTGATGGTGAGCACTGTATTGTACTGAAGGGAGGACGGTAGGCTGATAGTGAGCACTGAATTGTATTGAAGGGAGGACGGTAGGCTGATTGTGAAAGCTGTATTGTACTGAAGGGAGGACGGTAGTCTGATAGTGATCACTGTATTGTACTGAAGGGAGGACGGAAGGGTGATGGTGATCACTGTATTGTACTGAAGGGAGGACGGAAGGGTGATGGTGAGCACTGTATTGTACTGAAGGGCGGACGGTAGGCTGATGGTGAGCACTGTATTGTACTCAAGGGAGGACGGTAGGCTGATGGTGAGCACTGTATTGTACTGAAGGGAGGACGGTAGTCTGATGGTGAGCACTGTATTGTACTGAAGGGAGGACGGTAGGCTGATGGTGAGCACTGTATTGTACTGAAGGGAGGATGGTAGGCTGATGGTGAGCACTGTATTGTACTGAAGGGAGGACGGTAGGCTGATAGTGAGCACTGAATTGTATTGAAGGGAGGACGGTAGGCTGATAGTGAGCACTGTATTGTACTGAAGGGAGGACGGTAGGCTGATGGTGAGCACCATATTGTACTGAAAGGAGGACGATAGACTGATGGTGCTCACTGTATTGTTCTGTGGGGGGGATGTTAGGCTGATGGTGATCACTGTATTGTACTGAAGGGAGGACGGTAGGGTGATGGTGAGCACTGTATTGTACTGAGCGGAGGACGGTAGGCTGATGGTGAGCACTGTATTGTACTGAAGGGAGGATGGTAGTCTGATAGTGATCACTGTATTGTACTGAACGGAGGACGGAAGGGTGATGGTGAGCACTGTATTGTACTGAAGGGAGGACGGAACGGTGATGGTGAGCACTGTATTGTACTGAAGGGGGGACGGTAGGCTGATAGTGAGCACTGTATTGTACTGAAGGGAGGACGGTAGGCTGCTAGAGAGTACTGTATTGTACTGAAGGGTGGACGGTTGGCTGATGGTGTGCACTGTATTGTACTGAAGGGGGGACGGTTGGCTGATGGTGAGCACTGTATTGTACTGAAGGGCGGACGGTAGGCTGATGGTGAGCACTGTATTGTACTCAAGGGAGGACGGTAGGCTGATGGTGTGCACTGTATTGTACTGAAGGGAGGACGGTAGTCTGATGGTGACCACTGTATTGTACTGAAGGGAGGACGGTAGGCTGATGGTGAGCACTGTAAGGTACTGAAGGGAGGACGGTAGGCTGATGGTGAGCACTGTATTGTTCTGTGGGGAGGATGGTAGGCTGATGGTTAGCACTGTATTGTACTGAAGGGAGGACTGTAGGCTGATGGTGAGCACTGTATTGTACTCAAGGGTGGACGGTAGGCTGATGGTGAGCACTGTATTGTACTGAAGGGAGGACGGTAGTCTGATGGTGAGCACTGTATTGTACTGAAGGGAGGACGGTAGGCTGATGGTGAGCACTGTATAGTACTGAAGGGAGGACGGTAGGCTGATGGTGAGCACTGTATTGTTCTGTGGGGAGGATGGTAGGCTGATGGTTAGCACTGTATTGTACTGAAGGGAGGACGGTAGGCTGATAGTGAGCACTGAATTGTATTGAAGGGAGGTCGGTAGGCTGATAGTGAGCACTGTATTGTACTGAAGGGAGGACTGTAGGCTGATGGTGAGCACCATATTGTACTGAAAGGAGGACGATAGACTGATGGTGCTCACTGTATTGTTCTGTGGGGGGGATGATAGGCTGATGGTGATCACTGTATTGTACTGAAGGGAGGACGGTAGGGTGATGGCGAGCACTGTATTGTACTGAAGGGAGGATGGTAGGCTGATGGTGAGCACTGTATTGTACTGAAGGGAGGATGGTAGTCTGATAGTGATCACTGTATTGTACTGAAGGGAGGATGGTAGGCTGATAGTGAGCACTGTATTGTACTGAAGGGAGGACGGTAGGCTGATAGTGAGCACTGTAGTGTACCGTGGGGAAGACGGGAGGGTGATGGTGAGCACTGTATTGTACTGAAGGGAGGACGGAAGGGTGATGGTGAGCACTGTATTGTACTGAAGGGGGAACGGTAGGCTGATAGTTAGCACTGTATTGTACTGAAGGGGGGACGGTAGGCTGATAGTGAGTACTGTATTGTACTGAAGGGTGGACGGTTGGCTGATGGTGAGCACTGTATTGTACTGAAGGGAGGACGGTAGGCTGATGGTGAGCACTGTATTGTACTCAAGGGAGGACGGTAGGCTGATGGTGAGCACTGTATTGTACTGAAGGGAGGACGGTAGTCTGATGGTGAGCACTTTATTGTACTGAAGGGAGGATGGTAGGGTGATGGTGAGCACTGTATTGTACTGAAGGGAGGACGGTAGTCTGATAGTGATCACTGTATTGTACTGAAGGGAGGACGGAAGGGTGATGGTGATCACTGTATTGTACTGAAGGGAGGACGGAAGGGTGATGGTGAGCACTGTATTGTACTGAAGGGCGGACGGTAGGCTGATGGTGAGCACTGTATTGTACTCAAGGGAGGACGGTAGGCTGATGGTGAGCACTGTATTGTACTGAAGGGAGGACGGTAGTCTGATGGTGAGCACTGTATTGTACTGAAGGGAGGACGGTAGGCTGATGGTGAGCACTGTATTGTACTGAAGGGAGGATGGTAGGCTGATGGTGAGCACTGTATTGTACTGAAGGGAGGACGGTAGGCTGATAGTGAGCACTGAATTGTATTGAAGGGAGGACGGTAGGCTGATAGTGAGCACTGTATTGTACTGAAGGGAGGACGGTAGGCTGATGGTGAGCACCATATTGTACTGAAAGGAGGACGATAGACTGATGGTGCTCACTGTATTGTTCTGTGGGGGGGATGTTAGGCTGATGGTGATCACTGTATTGTACTGAAGGGAGGACGGTAGGGTGATGGTGAGCACTGTATTGTACTGAGCGGAGGACGGTAGGCTGATGGTGAGCACTGTATTGTACTGAAGGGAGGATGGTAGTCTGATAGTGATCACTGTATTGTACTGAAGGGAGGACGGAAGGGTGATGGTGAGCACTGTATTGTACTGAAGGGAGGACGGAACGGTGATGGTGAGCACTGTATTGTACTGAAGGGGGGACGGTAGGCTGATAGTGAGCACTGTATTGTACTGAAGGGAGGACGGTAGGCTGCTAGAGAGTACTGTATTGTACTGAAGGGTGGACGGTTGGCTGATGGTGTGCACTGTATTGTACTGAAGGGGGGACGGTTGGCTGATGGTGAGCACTGTATTGTACTGAAGGGCGGACGGTAGGCTGATGGTGAGCACTGTATTGTACTCAAGGGAGGACGGTAGGCTGATGGTGTGCACTGTATTGTACTGAAGGGAGGACGGTAGTCTGATGGTGAGCACTGTATTGTACTGAAGGGAGGACGGTAGGCTGATGGTGAGCACTGTAAGGTACTGAAGGGAGGACGGTAGGCTGATGGTGAGCACTGTATTGTTCTGTGGGGAGGATGGTAGGCTGATGGTTAGCAGTGTATTGTACTGAAGGGAGGACTGTAGGCTGATGGTGAGCACTGTATTGTACTCAAGGGTGGACGGTAGGCTGATGGTGAGCACTGTATTGTACTGAAGGGAGGACGGTAGTCTGATGGTGAGCACTGTATTGTACTGAAGGGAGGACGGTAGGCTGATGGTGAGCACTGTATAGTACTGAAGGGAGGACGGTAGGCTGATGGTGAGCACTGTATTGTTCTGTGGGGAGGATGGTAGGCTGATGGTTAGCACTGTATTGTACTGAAGGGAGGACGGTAGGCTGATAGTGAGCACTGAATTGTATTGAAGGGAGGTCGGTAGGCTGATAGTGAGCACTGTATTGTACTGAAGGGAGGACTGTAGGCTGATGGTGAGCACCATATTGTACTGAAAGGAGGACGATAGACTGATGGTGCTCACTGTATTGTTCTGTGGGGGGGATGATAGGCTGATGGTGATCACTGTATTGTACTGAAGGGAGGACGGTAGGGTGATGGCGAGCACTGTATTGTACTGAAGGGAGGATGGTAGGCTGATGGTGAGCACTGTATTGTACTGAAGGGAGGATGGTAGTCTGATAGTGATCACTGTAGTGTACCGTGGGGAAGACGGGAGGGTGATGGTGAGCACTGTATTGTACTGAAGGGAGGACGGAAGGGTGATGGTGAGCACTGTATTGTACTGAAGGGGGAACGGTAGGCTGATAGTTAGCACTGTATTGTACTGAAGGGGGGACGGTAGGCTGATAGTGAGTACTGTATTGTACTGAAGGGTGGACGGTTGGCTGATGGTGAGCACTGTATTGTACTGAAGGGAGGACGGTAGGCTGATGGTGAGCACTGTATTGTACTCAAGGGAGGACGGTAGGCTGATGGTGAGCACTGTATTGTACTGAAGGGAGGACGGTAGTCTGATGGTGAGCACTTTATTGTACTGAAGGGAGGATGGTAGGGTGATGATGAGCACTGTATAGTACTGAAGGGAGGACGGTAGGCTGATGGTGAGCACTGTATTGTACTGAAGGGAGGACGGTAGTCTGATGGTGAGCACTGTATGGTACTGAAGGGAGGACGGTACGCTGATGGTGAACACTGTACTGTTCTGTGGGGAGGATGGTAGGCTGATAGTTAGCACTGTATTGTACTGAAGGGAGGACGGTAGGCTGATGGTGAGCACTGTATTGTACTCAAGGGAGGACGGTAGGCTGATGGTGAGCACTGTATTGTACTGAAGGGAGGACGGTAGTCTGATGGTGAGCACTGTATTGTACTGAAGGGAGGACGGTAGGCTGATGGTGAGCACTGTATAGTACTGAAGGGAGGACGGTAGGCTGATGGTGAGCACTGTATTGTTCTGTGGGGAGGATGGTAGTCTGATGATTAGCACTGTATTGTACTGAAGGGAGGACGGTGGGCTGATGGTGAGCACTGTATTGTACTGAAGGGAGGATGGTAGGCTGATGGTGAGCACTGTATTGTACTGAAGGGAGGACGGTAGGCTGATAGTGAGCACTGAATTGTATTGAAGGGAGGACGGTAGGCTGATAGTGAGCACTGTATTGTACTGAAGGGAGGACGGTAGGCTGATGGTGAGCACCATATTGTACTGAAAGGAGGACGATAGACTGATGGTGCTCACTGTATTGTTCTGTGGGGGGGATGATAGGCTGATGGTGATCACTGTATTGTACTGAAGGGAGGACGGTAGGCTGATGGTGAGCACTGTATTGTACTGAAGGGAGGACGGTAGGCTGACGGTGAGCACTGTATTGTACTGAAGGGAGGACGGTAGGCTGATGGTGAGCACTGTATTGTACTGAAGGGAGGACGGTAGGCTGATAGTGAGCACTGAATTGTATTGAAGGGAGGACGGTAGGCTGATAGTGAGCACTGTATTGTACTGAAGGGAGGACTGTAGGCTGATGGTGAGCACCATATTGTACTGAAAGGAGGACGATAGACTGATGGTGCTCACTGTATTGTTCTGTGGGGGGGATGATAGGCTGATGGTGATCACTGTATTGTACTGAAGGGAGGACGGTAGGGTGATGCTGAGCACTGTATTGTACTGAGCGGAGGACGGTAGGCTGATGGTGAGCACTGTATTGTACTGAATGGAGGATGGTAGTCTGATAGTGATCACTGTATTGTACTGAAGGGAGGATGGTAGGCTGATAGTGAGCACTGTATTGTACTGAAGGGAGGACGGTAGGCTGATAGTGAGCACTGTAGTGTACCGTGGGGAAGACGGGAGGGTGATGGTGAGCACTGTATTGTACTGAAGGGAGGACGGAAGGGTGATGGTGAGCACTGTATTGTACTGAAGGGGGGACGGTAGGCTGATAGTGAGCACTGTATTGTACTGAAGGGGGGACGGTAGGCTGATAGTGAGTACTGTATTGTACTGAAGGGTGGACGGTTGGCTGATGGTGAGCACTGTATTGTACTGAAGGGAGGACGGTAGGCTGATGGTGAGCACTGTATTGTACTCAAGGGAGGACGGTAGGCTGATGGTGAGCACTGTATTGTACTGAAGGGAGGACGGTAGTCTGATGGTGAGCACTTTATTGTACTGAAGGGAGGATGGTAGGCTGATGGTGAGCACTGTATAGTACTGAAGGGAGGACGGTAGGCTGATGGTGAGCACTGTATTGTACTGAAGGGAGGATGGTAGGCTGATGGTGAGCACTGTATTGTACTGAAGGGAGGACTGTAGGCTGATAGTGAGCACTGAATTGTATTGAAGGGAGGACGGTAGGCTGATGGTGAAAGCTGTATTGTACTGAAGGGAGGACGGTAGTCTGATAGTGATCACTGTATTGTACTGAAGGGAGGACGGTAGGCTGATGGTGAGCACTGTATTGTACTGAAGGGAGGACGGTAGGCTGATGGTGACACTGTATTGTACTCAAGGGAGGACGGTAGGCTGATGGTGAGCACTGTATTGTACTGAAGGGAGGACGGTAGTCTGATGGTGAGCACTTTATTGTACTGAAGGGAGGATGGTAGGCCGATGGTGAGCACTGTATAGTACTGAAGGGAGGACGGTAGGCTGATGGTGAGCACTGTATTGTACTGAAGGGAGGATGGTAGGCTGATGGTGAGCACTGTATTGTACTGAAGGGTGTACTGTAGGCTGATAGTGAGCACTGAATTGTATTGAAGGGAGGACGGTAGGCTGATGGTGAAAGCTGTATTGTACTGAAGGGAGGACGGTAGTCTGATAGTGATCACTGTATTGTACTGAAGGGAGGACGGTAGGCTGATGGTGAATGCTGTATTGTACTGAAGGGAGGACGGTAGGCTGCTAGTGAGTGCTGTATTGTACTGAAGGGAGGATGATAGGCTGATGGTGAGGACTGTATTGTACTGAAGGGAGGACGGTAGGCTGATAGTGAGTATTGTATTGTACTGAAGGGAGGACGGAAGGCTGATGGTGATAACTGTATTGTACTGAAGGGAGGACGGAAGGGTGATGGTGAGCAGTGTATTGTACTGAAGGGAGGACGGTAGTCTGATAGTGAGCACTGTATTGTACTGAAGGGAGGACGGTAGGCTGATGGTGAGCACCATATTGTACTGAAAGGAGGACGATAGACTGATGGTGCTCACTGTATTGTTCTGTGGGGGGGATGATAGGCTGATGGTGAGCACTGTATTGTACTGAAGGGAGGACGGTAGGGTGATGGTGAGCACTGTATTGTACTGAGCGGAGGACGGTAGGCTGATGGTGAGCACTATATTGTACTGAAGGGAGAATGGTAGTCTAACAGTGATCACTGTATTGTACTGAAGGGGGGACGGTAGGTTGATAGTGAGCACTGTATTGTACTGAAGGGGGGACGGTAGGCTGATAGTGAGTACTGTATTGTACTGAAGGGGGGACGGTAGGCTGATGGTGAGCACTGTATTGTACTGAAGGGAGGACGGTAGGCTGATGGTGAGCACTTTATTGTACTGAAGGGAGGACGGTAGTCTGATGGTGAGCACTGTATTGTACTGAAGGGAGGACGGTAGGCTGATGGTGAGCACTGTACTGTTCTCAAGGGAGGACGGTAGGCTGATGGTGAGCACTGTATTGAACTGAAGGGATGACGGTAGTCTGATGGTGAGCACTGTATTGTACTGAAGGGAGGACGGTAGGCTGATGGTGAGCACTGTATAGTACTGAAGGGAGGTTGGTAGGCTGATGGTGAGCACTGTATTGTTCTGTGGGGAGGATGGTAGGCTGATGGTGAGTACTGTATTGTACTGAAGGGAGGACGGTAGGCTGATGGTGAGCACTGTATTGTACTGAAGGGAGGATGGTAGGCTGATGGTGAGCACTGTACTGTACTGAAGGGAGGACGGTAGGCTGATAGTGAGCACTGAATTGTATTGAATGGAGGACTGTAGGCTGATGGTGAATGCTGTATTGTACTGAAGGGAGGACGGTAGGCTGATAGTGAGTGCTGTATTGTACTGAAGGGAGGATGGTAGGCTGATGGTGAGCACTGTATTGTACTCAAGGGAGGACGGTAGGCTGATGGTGAGCACTGTATTGTACTGAAGGGAGGACGGTAGTCTGATGGTGAGCACTTTATTGTACTGAAGGGAGGATGGTAGGCTGATGGTGAGCACTGTATAGTACTGAAGGGAGGACGGTAGGCTGATGGTGAGCACTGTATTGTTCTCAAGGGAGGACGGTAGGCTGATGGTGAGCACTGTATTGTTCTGTGGGGGGGATGATAGGCTGATGGTGAGCACTGTATTGTACTGAAGGGAGGACGGTAGGGTGATGGTGAGCACTGTATTGTACTGAGCGGAGGACGGTAGGCTGATGGTGAGCACTATATTGTACTGAAGGGAGAATGGTAGTCTAATAGTGATCACTGTATTGTACTGAAGGGAGGATGGTAGGCTGATAGTGAGCACTGTATTGCACTGAAGGGTGGACGGTAGGCTGATAGTGAGCACTGTAGTGTACCGTGGGGAAGACGGTAGGGTGGTGGTGAGCACTGTATTGTACTGAAGGGAGGACGGAAGGGTGATGGTGAGCACTGTATTGTACTGAAGGGAGGACGGAAGGCTGATAGTGATCACTGTATTGTACTGAAGGGAGGATGGTAGGCTGATAGTGAGCACTGTATTGTACTGAAGGGGGGACGGTAGGTTGATAGTGAGCACTGTATTGTACTGAAGGGGGGACGGTAGGCTGATAGTGAGTACTGTATTGTACTGAAGGGGGGACGGTAGGCTCATGGTGAGCACTGTATTGTACTGAAGGGAGGACGGTAGGCTGATGGTGAGCACTTTATTGTACTGAAGGGAGGACGGTAGTCTGATGGTGAGCACTGTATTGTACTGAAGGGAGGACGGTAGGCTGGTGGTGAGCACTGTATTGTTCTCAAGGGAGGACGGTAGGCTGATGGTGAGCACTGTATTGTACTGAAGGGAGGACGGTAGTCTGATGGTGAGCACTGTATTGTACTGAAGGGAGGACGGTAGGCTGATGGTGAGCACTGTATAGTACTGAAGGGAGGTTGGTAGGCTGATGGTGAGCACTGTATTGTTCTGTGGGGAGGATGGTAGGCTGATGGTGAGTACTGTATTGTACTGAAGGGAGGACGGTAGGCTGATGGTGAGCACTGTATTGTACTGAAGGGAGGATGGTAGGCTGATGGTGAGCACTGTATTGTACTGAAGGGAGGACGGTAGGCTGATAGTGAGCACTGAATTGTATTGAAGGGAGGACTGTAGGCTGATGGTGAATGCTGTATTGTACTGAAGGGAGGACGGTAGGCTGATAGTGAGTGCTGTATTGTACTGAAGGGAGGATGGTAGGCTGATGGTGAGCACTGTATTGTACTCAAGGGAGGACGGTAGGCTGATGGTGAGGACTGTATTGTACTGAAGGGAGGACGGTAGTCTGATGGTGAGCACTTTATTGTACTGAAGGGAGGATGGTAGGCTGATGGTGAGGACTGTATGGTACTGAAGGGAGGACGGTAGGCTGATGGTGAGCACTGTATTGTACTGAAGGGAGGATGGTAGGCTGATGGTGAGCACTGTATTGTACTGAAGGGAGGACGGTAGGCTGATGGTGAATGCTGTATTGTACTGAAGGGAGGACGGTAGGCTGATAGTGAGTGCTGTATTGTACTGAAGGGAGGATGGTAGGCTGATGGTGAGGACTGTATTGTACTGAAGGGAGGACGGTAGGCTGATAGTGAGTATTGTATTGTACTGAAGGGAGGACGGAAGGCTGATGGTGATCACTGTATTGTACTGAAGGGAGGACGGAAGGGTGATGGTGAGCACTGTATTGTACTGAAGGGAGGACGGTAGTCTGATAGTGAGCACTGTATTGTACTGAAGGGAGGACGGTAGGCTGATGGTGAGCACCATATTGTACTGAAAGGAGGACGATAGACTGATGGTGCTCACTGTATTGTTCTGTGGGGGGGATGATAGGCTGATGGTGAGCACTGTATTGTACTGAAGGGAGGACGGTAGGGTGATGGTGAGCACTGTATTGTACTGAGCGGAGGACGGTAGGCTGATGGTGAGCACTATATTGTACTGAAGGGAGAATGGTAGTCTAATAGTGATCACTGTATTGTACTGAAGGGAGGATGGTAGGCTGATAGTGAGCACTGTATTGCACTGAAGGGAGGACGGTAGGCTGATAGTGAGCACTGTAGTGTACCGTGGGGAAGACGGTAGGGTGATGGTGAGCACTGCATTGTACTGAAGGGAGGACGGAAGGGTGATGGTGAGCACTGTATTGTACTGAAGGGAGGACGGAAGGCTGATAGTGATCACTGTATTGTACTGAAGGGAGGATGGTAGGCTGATAGTGAGCACTGTATTGTACTGAAGGGGGGACGGTAGGTTGATAGTGAGCACTGTATTGTACTGAAGGGGGGACGGTAGGCTGATAGTGAGTACTGTATTGTACTGAAGGGGGGACGGTAGGCTGATGGTGAGCACTGTATTGCACTGAAGGGAGGACGGTAGGCTGATGGTGAGCACTTTATTGTACTGAAGGGAGGACGGTAGTCTGATGGTGAGCACTGTATTGTACTGAAGGGAGGACGGTAGGCTGATGGTGAGCACTGTATTGTACTCAAGGGAGGATGGTAGGCTGATGGTGAGCACTGTATTGTACTGAAGGGAGGACGGTAGTCTGATGGTGAGCACTGTATTGTACTGAAGGGAGGACGGTAGGCTGATGGTGAGCACTGTATAGTACTGAAGGGAGGTTGGTAGGCTGATGGTGAGCACTGTATTGTTCTGTGGGGAGGATGGTAGGCTGATGGTGAGTACTGTGTTGTACTGAAGGGAGGACGGTAGGCTGATGGTGAGCACTGTATTGCACTGAAGGGAGGACGGTAGGCTGATGGTGAGCACTTTATTGTACTGAAGGGAGGACGGTAGTCTGATGGTGAGCACTGTATTGTACTGAAGGGAGGACGGTAGGCTGATGGTGAGCACTGTATTGTACTGAAGGGAGGATGGTAGGCTGATGGTGAGCACTGTATTGTACTGAAGGGAGGACGGCAGGCTGATAGTGAGTACTGTATTGTACTGAAGGGAGGACGGAAGGGTGATGGTGATCACTGTATTGTACTGAAGGGAGGACGGAAGAGTGATGGTGAGCACTGTATTGTACTGACGGGAGGACGGTAGTCTGATAGTGAGCACTGTATTGTACTGAGGGGAGGACGGTAGGCTGATGGTGAGCACCATATTGTACTGAAAGGAGGACGATAGACTGATGGTGCTCACTGTATTGTTCTGTGGGGGGGATGATAGGCTGATGGTGAGCACTGTATTGTACTGAAGGGAGGACGGTAGGGTGATGGTGAGCACTGTATTGTACTGAGCGGAGGACGGTAGGCTGATGGTGAGCACTATATTGTACTGAAGGGAGAATGGTAGTCTAATAGTGCTCACTGTATTGTTCTCTGGGGGGATGATAGGCTGATGGTGAGCACTGTATTGTACTGAAGGGAGGACGGTAGGGTGATGGTGAGCACTGTATTGTACTGAGCGGAGAACGGTAGGCTGATGGTGAGCACTATATTGTACTGAAGGGAGAATGGTAGTCTAATAGTGATCACTGTATTGTACTGAAGGGGGGACGGTAGGTTGATAGTGAGCACTGTATTGTACTGAAGGGGGGACGGTAGGCTGATAGTGAGTACTGTATTGTACTGAAGGGGGGACGGTAGGCTGATGGTGAGCACTGTATTGTACTGAAGGGAGGACGGTAGGCTGATGGTGAGCACTTTATTGTACTGAAGGGAGGACGGTAGTCTGATGGTGAGCACTGTATTGTACTGAAGGGAGGACGGTAGGCTGATGGTGAGCACTGTATTGTTCTCAAGGGAGGACGGTAGGCTGATGGTGAGCACTGTATTGTACTGAAGGGAGGACGGTAGTCTGATGGTGAGCACTGTATTGTACTGAAGGGAGGACGGTAGGCTGATGGTGAGCACTGTATAGTACTGAAGGGAGGTTGGTAGGCTGATGGTGAGCACTGTATTGTTCTGTGGGGAGGATGGTAGGCTGATGGTGAGTACTGTATTGTACTGAAGGGAGGACGGTAGGCTGATGGTGAGCACTGTATTGTACTGAAGGGAGGATGGTAGGCTGATGGTGAGCACTGTATTGTACTGAAGGGAGGACGGTAGGCTGATAGTGAGCACTGAATTGTATTGAATGGAGGACTGTAGGCTGATGGTGAATGCTGTATTGTACTGAAGGGAGGACGGTAGGCTGATAGTGAGTGCTGTATTGTACTGAAGGGAGGATGGTAGGCTGATGGTGAGCACTGTATTGTACTCAAGGGAGGACGGTAGGCTGATGGTGAGCACTGTATTGTACTGAAGGGAGGACGGTAGTCTGATGGTGAGCACATTATTGTACTGAAGGGAGGATGGCAGGCTGATGGTGAGCACTGTATAGTACTGAAGGGAGGACGGAAGGGTGATGGTGAGCACTGTATTGTACTGTGGGGAAGACGGTAGGCTGATGGTGAGCACTGTATTGTACTGAAGGGAGGACGGAAGGGTGATGGTGAGCACTGTATTGTTCTCAAGGGAGGACGGTAGGCTGATGGTGAGCACTGTATTGTTCTGTGGGGGGGATGATAGGCTGATGGTGAGCACTGTATTGTACTGAAGGGAGGACGGTAGGGTGATGGTGAGCACTGTATTGTACTGAGCGGAGGACGGTAGGCTGATGGTGAGCACTATATTGTACTGAAGGGAGAATGGTAGTCTAATAGTGATCACTGTATTGTACTGAAGGGAGGATGGTAGGCTGATAGTGAGCACTGTATTGCACTGAAGGGAGGACGGTAGGCTGATAGTGAGCACTGTAGTGTACCGTGGGGAAGACGGTAGGGTGGTGGTGAGCACTGTATTGTACTGAAGGGAGGACGGAAGGGTGATGGTGAGCACTGTATTGTACTGAAGGGAGGACGGAAGGCTGATAGTGATCACTGTATTGTACTGAAGGGAGGATGGTAGGCTGATAGTGAGCACTGTATTGTACTGAAGGGGGGACGGTAGGTTGATAGTGAGCACTGTATTGTACTTAAGGGGGGACGGTAGGCTCATGGTGAGCACTGTATTGTACTGAAGGGAGGACGGTAGGCTGATGGTGAGCACTTTATTGTACTGAAGGGAGGACGGTAGTCTGATGGTGAGCACTGTATTGTACTGAAGGGAGGACGGTAGGCTGGTGGTGAGCACTGTATTGTTCTCAAGGGAGGACGGTAGGCTGATGGTGAGCACTGTATTGTACTGAAGGGAGGACGGTAGTCTGATGGTGAGCACTGTATTGTACTGAAGGGAGGACGGTAGGCTGATGGTGAGCACTGTATAGTACTGAAGGGAGGTTGGTAGGCTGATGGTGAGCACTGTATTGTTCTGTGGGGAGGATGGTAGGCTGATGGTGAGTACTGTATTGTACTGAAGGGAGGACGGTAGGCTGATGGTGAGCACTGTATTGTACTGAAGGGAGGATGGTAGGCTGATGGTGAGCACTGTATTGTACTGAAGGGAGGACGGTAGGCTGATAGTGAGCACTGAATTGTATTGAAGGGAGGACTGTAGGCTGATGGTGAATGCTGTATTGTACTGAAGGGAGGACGGTAGGCTGATAGTGAGTGCTGTATTGTACTGAAGGGAGGATGGTAGGCTGATGGTGAGCACTGTATTGTACTCAAGGGAGGACGGTAGGCTGATGGTGAGCACTGTATTGTACTGAAGGGAGGACGGTAGTCTGATGGTGAGCACTTTATTGTACTGAAGGGAGGATGGTAGGCTGATGGTGAGGACTGTATGGTACTGAAGGGAGGACGGTAGGCTGATGGTGAGCACTGTATTGTACTGAAGGGAGGATGGTAGGCTGATGGTGAGCACTGTATTGTACTGAAGGGAGGACGGTAGGCTGATGGTGAATGCTGTATTGTACTGAAGGGAGGACGGTAGGCTGATAGTGAGTGCTGTATTGTACTGAAGGGAGGATGGTAGGCTGATGGTGAGGACTGTATTGTACTGAAGGGAGGACGGTAGGCTGATAGTGAGTATTGTATTGTACTGAAGGGAGGACGGAAGGCTGATGGTGATCACTGTATTGTACTGAAGGGAGGACGGAAGGGTGATGGTGAGCACTGTATTGTACTGAAGGGAGGACGGTAGTCTGATAGTGAGCACTGTATTGTACTGAAGGGAGGACGGAAGGCTGATGGTGAGCACCATATTGTAGTGAAAGGAGGACGATAGACTGATGGTGCTCACTGTATTGTTCTGTGGGGGGGATGATAGGCTGATGGTGAGCACTGTATTGTACTGAAGGGAGGACGGTAGGGTGATGGTGAGCACTGTATTGTACTGAGCGGAGGACGGTAGGCTGATGGTGAGCACTATATTGTACTGAAGGGAGAATGGTAGTCTAATAGTGATCACTGTATTGTACTGAAGGGAGGATGGTAGGCTGATAGTGAGCACTGTATTGCACTGAAGGGAGGACGGTAGGCTGATAGTGAGCACTGTAGTGTACCGTGGGGAAGACGGTAGTGTGATGGTGAGCACTGCATTGTACTGAAGGGAGGACGGAAGGGTGATGGTGAGCACTGTATTGTACTGAAGGGAGGACGGAAGGCTGATAGTGATCACTGTATTGTACTGAAGGGAGGATGGTAGGCTGATAGTGAGCACTGTATTGTACTGAAGGGGGGACGGTAGGTTGATAGTGAGCACTGTATTGTACTGAAGGGGGGACGGTAGGCTGATAGTGAGTACTGTATTGTACTGAAGGGGGGACGGTAGGCTGATGGTGAGCACTGTATTGCACTGAAGGGAGGACGGTAGGCTGATGGTGAGCACTTTATTGTACTGAAGGGAGGACGGTAGTCTGATGGTGAGCACTGTATTGTACTGAAGGGAGGACGGTAGGCTGATGGTGAGCACTGTATTGTACTCAAGGGAGGATGGTAGGCTGATGGTGAGCACTGTATTGTACTGAAGGGAGGACGGTAGTCTGATGGTGAGCACTGTATTGTACTGAAGGGAGGACGGTAGGCTGATGGTGAGCACTGTATAGTACTGAAGGGAGGTTGGTAGGCTGATGGTGAGCACTGTATTGTTCTGTGGGGAGGATGGTAGGCTGATGGTGAGTACTGTATTGTACTGAAGGGAGGACGGTAGGCTGATGGTGAGCACTGTATTGTACTGAAGGGAGGATGGTAGGCTGATGGTGAATGCTGTATTGTACTGAAGGGAGGACGGTAGGCTGATAGTGAGTGCCGTATTGTACTGAAGGGAGGATGGTAGGCTGATGGTGAGCACTGTATTGTACTGAAGGGAGGACGGCAGGCTGATAGTGAGTACTGTATTGTACTGAAGGGAGGACGGAAGGGTGATGGTGATCACTGTATTGTACTGAAGGGAGGACGGAAGAGTGATGGTGAGCACTGTATTGTACTGAAGGGAGGACGGTAGTCTGATAGTGAGCACTGTATTGTACTGAGGGGAGGACGGAAGGGTGATGGTGAGCACTGTATTGTACTGTGGGGAAGACGGTAGGCTGATGGTAAGCACTGTATTGTACTGAAGGGAGGACGGTAGGTTGATGGTGATCACTGTATTGTACTGAAGGGAGGACGGAAGGGTGATGGTGAGCACTGTATTGTACTGAAGGGAGGACGGTAGTCTGATGGTGAGCACTGTATTGTACTGAAGGGAGGACGGTAGGGTGATGGTGAGCACTGTATTGTACTGAGCGGAGGACGGTAGGCTGATGGTGAGCACTATATTGTACTGAAGGGAGAATGGTAGTCTAATAGTGATCACTGTATTGTACTGAAGGGGGGACGGTAGGTTGATAGTGAGCACTGTATTGTACTGAAGGGGGGACGGTAGGCTGATAGTGAGTACTGTATTGTACTGAAGGGGGGACGGTAGGCTGATGGTGAGCACTGTATTGTACTGAAGGGAGGACGGTAGGCTGATGGTGAGCACTTTATTGTACTGAAGGGAGGACGGTAGTCTGATGGTGAGCACTGTATTGTACTGAAGGGAGGACGGTAGGCTGATGGTGAGCACTGTATTGTTCTCAAGGGAGGACGGTAGGCTGATGGTGAGCACTGTATTGTACTGAAGGGAGGACGGTAGGGTGATGGTGAGCACTGTATTGTACTGAGCGGAGGACGGTAGGCTGATGGTGAGCACTATATTGTACTGAAGGGAGAATGGTAGTCTAATAGTGATCACTGTATTGTACTGAAGGGGGGACGGTAGGTTGATAGTGAGCACTGTATTGTACTGAAGGGGGGACGGTAGGCTGATAGTGAGTACTGTATTGTACTGAAGGGGGGACGGTAGGCTGATGGTGAGCACTGTATTGTACTGAAGGGAGGACGGTAGGCTGATGGTGAGCACTTTATTGTACTGAAGGGAGGACGGTAGTCTGATGGTGAGCACTGTATTGTACTGAAGGGAGGACGGTAGGCTGATGGTGAGCACTGTATTGTTCTCAAGGGAGGACGGTAGGCTGATGGTGAGCACTGTATTGTACTGAAGGGAGGACGGTAGTCTGATGGTGAGCACTGTATTGTACTGAAGGGAGGACGGTAGGCTGATGGTGAGCACTGTATAGTACTGAAGGGAGGTTGGTAGGCTGATGGTGAGCACTGTATTGTTCTGTGGGGAGGATGGTAGGCTGATGGTGAGTACTGTATTGTACTGAAGGGAGGACGGTAGGCTGATGGTGAGCACTGTATTGTACTGAAGGGAGGATGGTAGGCTGATGGTGAGCACTGTATTGTACTGAAGGGAGGACGGTAGGCTGATAGTGAGCACTGAATTGTATTGAATGGAGGACTGTAGGCTGATGGTGAATGCTGTATTGTACTGAAGGGAGGACGGTAGGCTGATAGTGAGTGCTGTATTGTACTGAATGGAGGATGGTAGGCTGATGGTGAGCACTGTATTGTACTCAAGGGAGGACGGTAGGCTGATGGTGAGCACTGTATTGTACTGAAGGGAGGACGGTAGTCTGATGGTGAGCACTTTATTGTACTGAAGGGAGGATGGTAGGCTGATGGTGAGCACTGCATAGTACTGAAGGGAGGACGGTAGGCTGATGGTGAGCACTGTATTGTTCTCAAGGGAGGACGGTAGGCTGATGGTGAGCACTGTATTGTTCTGTGGGGGGGATGATAGGCAGATGGTGAGCACTGTATTGTACTGAAGGGAGGACGGAAGGGTAATGGTGAGCACTGTATTGTACTGAAGGGAGGACGGAAGGCTGATAGTGATCACTGTATTGTACTGAAGGGAGGATGGTAGGCTGATAGTGAGCACTGTATTGTACTGAAGGGGGGACGGTAGGTTGATAGTGAGCACTGTATTGTACTGAAGGGGGGACGGTAGGCTGATAGTGAGTACTGTATTGTACTGAAGGGGGGACGGTAGGCTCATGGTGAGCACTGTATTGTACTGAAGGGAGGACGGTAGGCTGATGGTGAGCACTTTATTGTACTGAAGGGAGGACGGTAGTCTGATGGTGAGCACTGTATTGTACTGAAGGGAGGACGGTAGGCTGGTGGTGAGCACTGTATTGTTCTCAAGGGAGGACGGTAGGCTGATGGTGAGCACTGTATTGTACTGAAGGGAGGACGGTAGTCTGATGGTGAGCACTGTATTGTACTGAAGGGAGGACGGTAGGCTGATGGTGAGCACTGTATAGTACTGAAGGGAGGTTGGTAGGCTGATGGTGAGCACTGTATTGTTCTGTGGGGAGGATGGTAGGCTGATGGTGAGTACTGTATTGTACTGAAGGGAGGACGGTAGGCTGATGGTGAGCACTGTATTGTACTGAAGGGAGGATGGTAGGCTGATGGTGAGCACTGTATTGTACTGAAGGGAGGACGGTAGGCTGATAGTGAGCACTGAATTGTATTGAAGGGAGGACTGTAGGCTGATGGTGAATGCTGTATTGTACTGAAGGGAGGACGGTAGGCTGATAGTGAGTGCTGTATTGTACTGAAGGGAGGATGGTAGGCTGATGGTGAGCACTGTATTGTACTCAAGGGAGGACGGTAGGCTGATGGTGAGCACTGTATTGTACTGAAGGGAGGACGGTAGTCTGATGGTGAGCACTTTATTGTACTGAAGGGAGGATGGTAGGCTGATGGTGAGGACTGTATGGTACTGAAGGGAGGACGGTAGGCTGATGGTGAGCACTGTATTGTACTGAAGGGAGGATGGTAGGCTGATGGTGAGCACTGTATTGTACTGAAGGGAGGACGGTAGGCTGATGGTGAATGCTGTATTGTACTGAAGGGAGGACGGTAGGCTGATAGTGAGTGCTGTATTGTACTGAAGGGAGGATGGTAGGCTGATGGTGAGGACTGTATTGTACTGAAGGGAGGACGGTAGGCTGATAGTGAGTATTGTATTGTACTGAAGGGAGGACGGAAGGCTGATGGTGATCACTGTATTGTACTGAAGGGAGGACGGAAGGGTGATGGTGAGCACTGTATTGTACTGAAGGGAGGACGGTAGTCTGATAGTGAGCACTGTATTGTACTGAAGGGAGGACGGAAGGCTGATGGTGAGCACCATATTGTACTGAAAGGAGGACGATAGACTGATGGTGCTCACTGTATTGTTCTGTGGGGGGGATGATAGGCTGATGGTGAGCACTGTATTGTACTGAAGGGAGGACGGTAGGGTGATGGTGAGCACTGTATTGTACTGAGCGGAGGACGGTAGGCTGATGGTGAGCACTATATTGTACTGAAGGGAGAATGGTAGTCTAATAGTGATCACTGTATTGTACTGAAGGGAGGATGGTAGGCTGATAGTGAGCACTGTATTGCACTGAAGGGAGGACGGTAGGCTGATAGTGAGCACTGTAGTGTACCGTGGGGAAGACGGTAGGGTGATGGTGAGCACTGCATTGTACTGAAGGGAGGACGGAAGGGTGATGGTGAGCACTGTATTGTACTGAAGGGAGGATGGTAGGCTGATAGTGAGCACTGTATTGTACTGAAGGGGGGACGGTAGGTTGATAGTGAGCACTGTATTGTACTGAAGGGGGGACGGTAGGCTGATAGTGAGTACTGTATTGTACTGAAGGGGGGACGGTAGGCTGATGGTGAGCACTGTATTGCACTGAAGGGAGGACGGTAGGCTGATGGTGAGCACTTTATTGTACTGAAGGGAGGACGGTAGTCTGATGGTGAGCACTGTATTGTACTGAAGGGAGGACGGTAGGCTGATGGTGAGCACTGTATTGTACTCAAGGGAGGATGGTAGGCTGATGGTGAGCACTGTATTGTACTGAAGGGAGGACGGTAGTCTGATGGTGAGCACTGTATTGTACTGAAGGGAGGACGGTAGGCTGATGGTGAGCACTGTATAGTACTGAAGGGAGGTTGGTAGGCTGATGGTGAGCACTGTATTGTTCTGTGGGGAGGATGGTAGGCTGATGGTGAGTACTGTATTGTACTGAAGGGAGGACGGTAGGCTGATGGTGAGCACTGTATTGTACTGAAGGGAGGATGGTAGGCTGATGGTGAGCACTCTATTGTACTGAAGGGAGGACGGTAGGCTGATAGTGAGCACTGAATTGTATTGAAGGGAGGACTGTAGGCTGATGGTGAATGCTGTATTGTACTGAAGGGAGGACGGTAGGCTGATAGTGAGTGCCGTATTGTACTGAAGGGAGGATGGTAGGCTGATGGTGAGCACTGTATTGTACTGAAGGGAGGACGGCAGGCTGATAGTGAGTACTGTATTGTACTGAAGGGAGGACGGAAGGGTGATGGTGATCACTGTATTGTACTGAAGGGAGGACGGAAGAGTGATGGTGAGCACTGTATTGTACTGAAGCGAGGACGGTAGTCTGATAGTGAGCACTGTATTGTACTGAGGGGAGGACGGAAGGGTGATGGTGAGCACTGTATTGTACTGTGGGGAAGACGGTAGGCTGATGGTGAGCACTGTATTGTACTGAAGGGAGGACTGTAGGCTGATAGTGAGCACTGAATTGTATTGAAGGGAGGACGGTAGGCTGATGGTGAAAGCTGTATTGTACTGAAGGGAGGACGGTAGTCTGATAGTGATCACTGTATTGTACTGAAGGGAGGACGGTAGTCTGATAGTGAGCACTGTATTGTACTGAGGGGAGGACGGAAGGGTGATGGTGAGCACTGTATTGTACTGTGGGGAAGACGGTAGGCTGATGGTAAGCACTGTATTGTACAGAAGGGAGGACGGTAGGTTGATGGTGAGCACTGTATTGTACTGAAGGGAGGACGGTAGTCTGATGGTGAGCACTGTATTGTACTGAAGGGAGGACGGTAGGCTGATGGTGAGCACTGTATTGTACTCAAGGGAGGATGGTAGGCTGATGGTGAGCACTGTATTGTACTGAAGGGAGGACTGTAGGCTGATAGTGAGCACTGAATTGTATTGAAGGGAGGACGGTAGGCTGATGGTGAAAGCTGTATTGTACTGAAGGGAGGACGGTAGTCTGATAGTGATCACTGTATTGTACTGAAGGGAGGACGGTAGTCTGATAGTGAGCACTGTATTGTACTGAGGGGAGGACGGAAGGGTGATGGTGAGCACTGTATTGTACTGTGGGGAAGACGGTAGGCTGATGGTAAGCACTGTATTGTACAGAAGGGAGGACGGTAGGTTGATGGTGATCACTGTATTGTACTGAAGGGAGGACGGAAGGGTGATGGTGAGCACTGTATTGTACTGAAGGGAGGACGGTAGTCTGATGGTGAGCACTGTATTGTACTGAAGGGAGGACGGTAGGCTGATGGTGAGCCCTGTATTGTACTGAAGGGAGGATGGTAGGCTGATGGTGAGCACTGTATTGTACTGAAGGGAGGACTGTAGGCTGATAGTGAGCACTGAATTGTATTGAAGGGAGGACGGTAGGCTGATGGTGAAAGCTGTATTGTACTGAAGGGAGGACGGTAGTCTGATAGTGATCACTGTATTGTACTGAAGGGAGGACGGTAGGCTGATGGTGAATGCTGTATTGTACTGAAGGGAGGACGGTAGGCTGATAGTGAGTGCTGTATTGTACTGAAGGGAGGACGGTAGGCTGATAGTGAGTATTGTATTGTACTGAAGGGAGGACGGTAGTCTGATAGTGAGCACTGTATTGTACT